>NC_137697.1:37518664-38118664 GCF_964034855.1 Anser brachyrhynchus
TCTCATCTGGGGAATTTAAATGAACTCAAGTAAGTAAATTAAGTGCTGAGTTAATTAAGTTGTTAATTAGTTAATTAACTGTTATGTTTTTAAGTGATGCCATTATCAAACTGACATAAATTTCAGTTTAATTTCCTACATATAGAAAGTCTTTATGAAACTGTAAAAGCTTGGGGGCTTAATTCTTTCTGTGGAGTTTTGCACCAAATGCTAACATATTCATAATAGGGCTTTTATTATTTAGTGGTGAAGGCAGTTTTAAAAATCATTTAACTAATTGCTTTTTAAAACAAATCCTTTTTCTAACATTTTATCCTGGAATAAAACTTCAGACATGCATAAAAATGAAGTAAGATGGTGGAAATTTCATAATGAACAGATGTGTTTAGAAAAATTGCCCTCTTTTAGAATGGCATCTCTGTTGAGCGCTACAGAATATTACACTTCTACGTGTTGACAGTGTGTGGTAGTCCTGTATTTTAAGGGCTACCACTTTGTCATTATTGTTGCAGAAGACTGAAACGTCCCGAATGTGTCTTTAAGTCTGGGTGCTGTTATTCACAGACAGTTCCCCAGGTGTATGCATCTAAATTTGTTTTGTGCATGTACCTTGTGATGGTGGGTATTTGTTTCGCAAATAAGTGATGAGGAAGACTGGATCAGAAAGGAAAAAGGCCTTGGTTTGCCTTAAGCTACTCCTGTAGGAAACTGTTATTACCTGGTTGTAGTTGTGTGCCTGGTTTTCATTAACAAGGGGAAAGGTGAAGCTGAGAAACAGAGCTAGAGAAGGCTGACTTTCTCTCCTCACTTTAGAATACAGAATGAAGGACTAGTCCACAGGTGTCACTGGTCACTGTTGTAGCTAGGCCTGGGATGCTGTCGAGGCCTTGAAGGTTTCTTTTCTGTTGAAAACACACTGCAGTCAGTATTTTAGTATAAAGAACACAGATGCAACCTCTGTGTTGGAAGTCTCACTTGTTTTTTTCTCATGTGCCTCTCCACAGGGCCATTTATAAGTAGTTCAAAGGTTGTTCCTAAGTGTTGGAAATACAGTAAAGAATTTGAAGTGATGAGTGTATGTAGAAGGTTTTTAAGTCACCATCCTGCACAAATCCTCAGTCCCGCCAGTATATTCTATTCTATTTTCAATTTATTTTATATCTGGTGATTCTACATTAAGAGATTTTTTAACCCAATGTGTTGACAGGAATACATGCGTCTCCACAGCTTAGCGTTAGTGTTACACCAGTTCATCAGCTTGCCCATGTTGCACCATATGGTACTAGCTTGATCAAAAACAATAGTTACAAGAACTCTTGACTTGAGCTCCCATGTGTTTTATGTCCAAAACCAGGAAATCATACAAATTATGGCTGGGAAGACATAATAGGTTTATTGCCAAACCAATGCAGATCATTCCCTAAAGGGCATTTCCGTGTGCTTTCTGCATTCTAATTTAAATGACTTGAGCAACAGATCTCCCTGTTTTGAAGGCTGTTTCAGTTTTGTATAAATTTCACGGTCAAGAAGCTTTTCCCACTTTGCTCACAGTGATCCTACTATTCTTAAATATGCTCCATGTGTAATACTAAATAATTCTTTGAATTTTGGCATTTATGGCCTTCAAATATTTGGAGATATTTATTATGTCCTAAGCTAGGATAGTAAAATATATAAACACATAGTATCTTTTTTATGCACTTTCAGTATGCTGCTGATTAGTTGGACTACGTCTCCCCCCCCCCCCTTTTTTTATGAATTGCAATTCTGTTAACTGATTGTAATTCTGAAGCTATAAAATTGAATAAACAACCTTACATATCTGAATAGTTTCTAAAAAAATAATTTCTCTCTTTTTGTATGAAGAATCTTCTGCCGGTATGATCAAAACACCATATTAGGTTCTGTTTCATTACATTAAATCCCACTTACTGCATTTGATGTTGGGTTGAGAACAGATTTAGAAGAGGCTAGCTTGTCATTACTGCTAACATGTTTTGTTTTTGTTTTTGTTTATGTGTTTGTTTTTTTGTGTTTTTTTTTTTTTTTGTGGAAATGCAGCAATTTTTGTTGAAGGCTGTGCTTAAAAATAAACATTAAATAAATCTAAAAATGCTTTAAAATATTTTGTGATAAGAGTAGCCTGACCAATTAAAGAAAAATGCCTTCGATGATCCAGTATTTTTTATGAAGAAGATAAGATTTATCTTGCCTCTTCAAAAATTCGTGGCTATTTTGAGTGATGGTTCTTTCTGGGACAGCTGATAGTCTTGATGCATAAACTAGAGGAAGTAGAGATCGGATAACACTCATTCTTCCTGTGGATTCACTCCAGACAACAACGCATAATACAACTGTTGTGACTGCGGTCCTGTTTTCAAGTTTGGCAGTAGGTTGACTGGTAAACTCTTGATTCTTTGTTCAGAAAAGTTATACGTACATACATGTATAGATAGGTGTACATGCACATATTTGCATGTATTTATATGTGATACCTATTATTTGTAGGCAAGTGCACATGGTTCTTCTATATTCACAGAAAGCAAAAGGTATTTGATGCTGTGTTCTATTTGGGACAGCATTTTTAAGAGTTTTTTTATTAATGTAAAAAATTGAACATGCTGCTTTTCTTCACAAGAAAGGTAAAAATGCAGCAAATTGTTAACTTTCTGGAATCTTGAGAGTACTTCTAGTTTTGAAAAATTGCAAACTGTGGCACATGCATTATTATTAGTATGAAAACTATCCAGCTGTTATGCATGTGTGTTTGTACTGGAAGCTATTGGGAAAAGCCAAATTGCGAAAAGAAAGTTTCAGCTACTGTCACTGCAGTCGTTCTCACTGTGGTTGTTTCTGCTGCACAGGTTCAGAGAAGTAGCTCCTTGAAACTGGTGGGTCAGTTCACAGCCAGGTGGTGCCATTGCTGGTTGAAAATGAGTAATGTGGAATTAATCTGAAATCAAATGTCAATATGATTATTAACTTTATATAAGCACTGTAATAACCTTGGTCAGATGTGTTATGTAGGTATTGTGTAGTAAGCAGTCTTTTATTCTCAAAAGAACGTTGTTCTCTAACCAAGTAGGCTGGGGAATTCCTGAGACCACAATAAATAGGTTGTCCTTTTTTTGACATTCTCTGGCATAAAACTGTGAGATTTCATGTTGTTAGGTGAAAAAGGAATAAGCTTTTGTGTACCAGATTAGGTATCTCTGCCATTCTAAAAAAAAAAAGGAGCTTCTGTTTAATTTTTCATCTGTAGGAATAAGTAGTTTCTTTTCATAGAAATTGTGTCTTCATTGGCAAAGATCTGAAAATGTTAGTGTTTTGAGAATTCTGAGACATAATTGATATGCTGAAAATCTGTTTTCAGTGTTTTCTATTACAGAATATGTTGTCAGTTTCTCTCAGCTAATGTAGATATACGTGATCTGATATCTTGTTTTTTAATCTGTCTTTCTCTGTGTTTCTGCAGATGAAAAAGTAGTATATTGTGTCCAGACCATATGTTTCTCTAGATATTGCAGTGTAACATTAGGAAAATTCAACTTAATATGTGACAAAAAAGATTATATTAAGACTAGAAATCTGTTTCCTTTCCTATAGCTGGGCCCAGCTCAGGTGCAGCTTTAGTCTCAGAAATATTCACTGGGCAGGCAATCAATTTTTCTGGCATTAACTTCTTGCATTCCCACACTGTCTGCTGCTGATACTACAGGACAGACAATGTTAAGTACTGTCAAGAACAGAACGAAAAGGAAGGACAGAAAGACAAAAGGAACTTATAATTTCTGTACTTTTGAGCAGTCAACATGCTGCTTATCTTTGAGTTCATACAGATTTTTAGGTGTTGTACAACCATCAATTAATGGGAGTAATGACTGAATTTTATTTCAGGTGAATATAGTGCTTCAGTACTCTGAGTGTCTGGCAATTTTATGACCTGACAGAAATCCATTCTCCAGCTTTCTTAAAGAATAATATAATTCTTTGTAAATTATAAATTGCTGCTTAAAGAACATTATAATTGTTTCTGTACTGTGTATCTTTTCCCCTAAAAGCTGCCATTTCAGAATCATAAATTAGCCTGCCATGAATACCCGTAGGCTCTCTGTCAACTTATTTGGACAGCCAGATAAGTAGGTGAAAAAAATGACAGGAAAAAGATGAGTACCTGCTGCTGGATGTACAAATTAGTGACTGTTTAAAACCGACTTCAGAAAATTCTCTTCAAGCAACATACAGGGTTTCCTTAGAAACAAATCTGATATAGAACAGGATGTGATCTGAGCTAAGCTTTCTAGAGTAGTACACATGAGTCTCTTTTTTTATTTGTTGATATAAAATAAATCAGCATGTGTAAATCTCTGCTGATTTTTGACAATGCTTTACTGCACTTCTGTGGGGTAGCATGCAGCAAAATTGCATGCTGTAAATGTAACTTCTAGAGATGTAACAGGCTTGGGTGACTGTTTTCCAAGGTAAACCACTGCAGATATACACACATTGGTGTAGGAGACTAAGGGCTGGGGGGGGAGGGGGGGGGAAGGGGAGGGCAGTGGAGAGTATTAAATTTGTAGAATGGCAACGTATATATAAAGTTAAAAAAATAAATGCCAAAACAATTTCAAAAAGTAATAACATTGTCCTTTTAAAAATCAAAGTGTTAAGCATCCAAAACATTGAGAATAAGAGAAAACGTTCATCTTGTTTTTATGTATTTGTTTAAAGTGAGACATTTGGAGCCATGTTGTGTATGTGTATCAGAAAAGATAAGTAGTAGAGCAGATAGAAGTGCAGCTTTTAAAGAACATTTGGTTTTATATGTGTAATTTCACATCTCCTAACAGCTCTGAGAGAAAATTCACACACACACAAAAAGTTGTTGTTATTATTTTTATTGTTGTTATTGTTGTTGTTTTGTTGTTGTTGTTACTGGTGTTGGTATTATTTTATCTATTTATTCATCTGTTTTTCAAAGGCTTCAGTCCACATCACACCTACTTCTTTCTTTTGCTACGGTGCAGCTCTGTAACCAAGCAGTAGAGGGCATTCCTTCTTCAGGAGATGGCACTAGTTCCTTCAAAAGACTAGTGTTTTATTTAGCAGGTTAGTGTCGTCGGGTCCTTTTTGTTTTAGAAGTAGCCCGTTCCCATGTAGATGATGGAGACAGGATAAAAGGATAAAGTCTTTACTGAAATTTGCAATATGCTCCTTACGGTTGAGTAAACAGTTGCTAAAATGGTAAATATTTTAATTATTTCATGGAGTATTTTTGAATCCATGAGTTATCCAAGAACACTTGTTACTTAAATTCACTCAGCAATATTTTTCATAAGTTTAATTCTTTTCATGAAGTATTGGATATAGATCTAAAACTGAGTTGTTTCAGTTGGGTATGATTAGTCAATAACTATAACCAAAGCATTTTTAATAGTACTTACAGCAAAGTGCTCATGTTGACAGCAGCACCTGCCTCATAGTATGCGAGCATGTTCAGATGGAATTGTTGGGGCCTGTATTAAAGTTCCAGCAGGTACATCTGTATTTTTACAGTCTTGTCATTGCCTTAATCCAGCCCTGTCATTAAATCAAATTAAATTTAGTGTGGTGCATGTCTTCTTCCTCTCCAATTTGGAAAATGCATTCTCCTATAGGGAAAATGAGTACTGGGGGCTGATTTATAACTCACTAGCGCTAATACCCAGTTCCCTAGCTCCTTTCCAATATTAGGAGATTCCCCCCTTTGTTCTGCTGTCCCCTGGAGACTGTGCAGTCAGATCCCCACCTTGATGAACCGTAGGGCTGCACCTCCTGAGAGAAAGGCTGATTGGCAGTGGCTGTGGATGGCCTTTCTGGCTCTGCTGAGTGCTGCTCTCACTGAATAGCTGACTACACGCTGGCTACTTTGGGAGTTTTTAGTGTTCCTTTGTTACAAGAAAATTGAGAGAGATTATTTTTATTTTTTATTTTTCCTTTTAAAATTGAGTTGACAAAATGGCTTCTGAATGTGGGCATTTGGTGTAGGCAAATCTGTTACAGGCATAGGTATAGGCAGATCTGTTATATTCCATATTTCATTTAAGAAGACATCTGTTGTAGCAAGTTTAGCACCATCTGTGTTGCTGGATTGTGCAAAATTGCAGGTGAGACATGGAATAATACAGACAAAAAAAATCTTCCTATGTATGTGCTTAGTATCATGAAACAATATTTGCTGTCAGAAATTATAATATTTACACTTCAAAACTGAGGCTGCATACTGCAATTTATTTGTAATATTGCATCTGAACATGTGAAAATAAAACTCCTTCCAATGACATTGGCCTATTGATTCACACCTGCTATTTTATAATCAACATCAACAGTGGCCATCAACAGTGCATGGCCTCACCATATATTAAAAAGAAACGCTAGGGATGAGTTATATTTGAGAAATGTAGGAGAAAGCCTGAAGAGACAAACAACAGAACAGGATCTGATAAACTGTTCCTCGGTTTGATAATTTCATTTGATGTTTGTTGAGTTATTGTTTTAATTTTACACCAATTTCTGTTTGGAAACAAACCAATGGTTACAATTTTGTGTAATAATCTTATTACAGTCTTCTGAGAATGACATTTTCCGGCTGCATTTCAGGAATTTTCTCCAACTGTGGTAAAAGGAATTTTATTGTTGGTATCTGTTTGCCTCCTCCCTCCTCCCCGCCCTTCCACCCTCCCTCCCCTGGAGCCATTAAACATTAATAAGTACAAAATAGCAATCAGTTATGAATGAGAGAAAAAGCTTTCATTCACTGGAAAAGGGAGAGCCCAACAGGTGGTGTCTCTGCAGCTGGCTATTACAAACCTTTGGAACAGTTACTGAAGATAATGCCTGCTGCAAAACTCCTTTCTGTGTCACCGACCAACTGATTCACATAACATTTCCTGGCTACTTTCATATTAAATAAAAAAGTTTTGCTTGTGTAACCTTGACGCATTCAGTAATCTGACTGTGCAGAACAACACTTCCTATCTCTGAGGATGGCTGTGGGCAGAAGTGAATTTGGGCACATTCAGACTACAATTATGTGTGAAAGAACAAAATAATACTGGAAGGGATATATCATGACTATCTGCAACTGAGGAATTGTAAAGATGGTTTTGGGGATAGAAACTTTGTTATCTGCTACTTTGCAGGAATGGGTTTGCAAAGAGAATATCAAAGAATTGCCACCTCACCGTTAGAGTACAGTAGTGGGAATGAAGGTTATTCCCAGCTGAAAACTGGCGTTTGTGGAGAAGGCTCATTGGTTTTGAGGTGGAAAAGCACTTTATGGACACCTGTGGTAAGCCAATCTAATGTTTACTGCTTCCCCTCTGTTCCTAGCCACATGCTTCTTTACCATTTCCCTGTGCTGCCTTTGAGGGTGTTGAGCTCTGTGCTGAGCGTGATCCAACCCAGCAAATGCTAAGGTATTAGTCCTTAGCAAACAAAACAAAACAGAAACACCTTTTTGTTTGTTTTTAATGAGGAGGGGTAATTATGATTAGAGTTGGTTCAATGAAGAGTGCAATAAGCAGTTCTGGTGCAAAGGAAGGCGATGGGAGTGCAGAGCAAGTATTGGTGAGATGAGAGAGAGCAGGACCTCTGCGTAAAGTGAAGAGCTAGCAGATGGGTCATCTGTCACAGGCAACTTTCCCTCTCTGACTCACCGTCTAGAGTACAGGTTGTTAGGCTCCTTGTGTCTTCTGTACCAGATAACAAAGTGGGAAAAGCTGAAGGAGCATGGAAAGGTTGTTAGACCAGCTACTGCATTTGATGAGCTACAGGTGAATTAGATGAAGGAATGCAAATATTTATGGATCTTGGCAAGTTCTGGTGCCCTGTTGCTCAGCACTGGAAGTTTTGTACTTGAATGAAAACAATTTGCAGACAGCTTTCCCAGTGGAAGGACTCCCATAGGTCCCTATGATATTAAGTAATAAATCAGTGGGATTTTTAAGTACTTGTACTTTTGGATTTGTGCACAGAAGGGAGAATTTAATTTGAAGATAGGTCCGTGAAAGCTAGTGGATTGCAGTTGTTAAGCTCAAAAGCCAGAAAAGACGTCTGGGATGAGGAGGTAATTTAATGCAAGTGTCTTAGGTTCTGCGTGTTCTGCTTCAAACACTGATCTGTCTTCAGTCTCAATTGCAACATACTGTTTTTTCCTTTGAAGTAGGAAGATTGAAATCTTAACTGTGCATTTGGTTGCTTCACCAGTAAGCTTAGCACTTTGTAGAATCAAACCTTTAGATGGAAAATATTTAACAGAATTAACAATGAAATGGAAAATTCTCTGAATAAAATACTCCCAAGTCTGCTGTTAATGGTTTATCTTGTTGATAAGTAATGTTCTTTTTATGACAGCAGTTCTCAGCAGAAATGGAAAAGAATAGAAATCAGATTGCATACACCACAAAATACATAGAGTGGTTGTCTTTGGACTCAAAAGGTAGTAGGATCTTGAACTTGAAAAAAAAATGTGCTAATGCTGAAATAATGTTAACTCTCATGAATGTTAACCCACAAGAAAATCTCTGTTGTTGTCATGAGAAGTAGTGCATTCTCCATTGTATATATATATATATATTTATATTTTTTTAAAGGAAAAAATGACGCTGGCAAGCTTAGAACATTTGGTTTAAATATTAAACATCAAAGTGCACCATGAATTTTTAATAAGTCAATTAACAAAGAAATATCTCCATTTGTTTCTGTGCAAATGTGAGGGTAGTGCAAGGAGTTCAGCAGGCAGAATGTCAGTTGCAGTGAAAAAGGACAGCATTGTAAAGCAAATCTGTAGCTCTTATAAACATTATTAAATCCAAATAATACTTTGAAGAAAGGAAAGGCCTGGACTTTTTAAAACATCATAATTTTAGGAAATGCTTGGAAGATACAAGCTTTAAGGTTTTAAAGGTTCAGTAAAGGAAATTAGTGCCCCAACTTACATGTAACAACTTAAAAAAAAAATTGAAACAGTCTTATTTCTCTTATTTCTGGGCAGAACCTACCTCGCTGAGTTGCAGGACAGTGTATGAACGTGACATTCCAGGAATCAGTGGTTTCAGACTTGCAGTACTGTGGCAGGTGAAGGCAATCCAAAGGCTTTAAAATGTAAGAACACATCTCTTTCTCTTGTGAACATAGAACATGTAAAGAAAAATAATAAATTCTTGTTTATCCCTTTCTCCCTTCCTTCCCTCCTTCTCTCCTTCCTCCCTAAGTTGTGAAATTCAAGAGGTAGGAATGCATTCCATCCATAGAATCATTATTTGTGTCAGCAGTACATGTTGTCACAGCTTCCACTGAAGCCCCTGCTGCTATTCAGCATCTGAGATGAAATGTGGGACTAATGCAGCTTAGGTTTCCCCATTCTTTCTGTTGATGGTTTTCTGCTACAGAGGCAAGAAAGACTTATCCCATCACTAAATTCCAGCTCAAAATGAACTGTTACATTCGTTGGTTTTTAGTGTACTGGGAACATGAGACTACATTATTCCTACTGTCAAAACATGTTTGTGGTGGTTTATAACAATTTTTCTTCCCAACTAGGCATCTTCTAGTCTTAGCTTTGAACCCTTTTGTTCCCACTTTGTCTCAAGTACATATGTATACTCTCCACCTGTCCCAATGCCCTCTGAAAGCATCCCTTAAAATAAAAAGAACAATATGCCTTTTAGACTTAACTTTTTGGAGGCAATGGGACATTAACAACATTAATCAGCATAGCAGAATAATGCTAGAGCGTTTCCCTTCGTGAACACCCTGCATGAAATAGCCCTGAGAACAAGCTGTTCCATTTTGCTATTAGAGCACTGCTTTTTCTGGCACTTAATACCTCACTGTACTTCATTGTTATTTTACAAGACAATCTAAAATTGCCATGGTTCTGCTATATTAAAGCCATAAACTTAAGTGGAGGGCTTTGTGCTGTTGTTTTCTCCCCAAAGCAGTCGGTCTCTGACTTATTTCTCTCTGCACTCCTATCAGTCTGCTATTCATTATTTATGTAGCACTTCCATTTACACGGGAAGTCTACAGTGTTTACAATAAGATCTCAACAGATGCAGAGACAAGATCTTTTAAGTTTTAATGTTTTAATTCAAGTTAGCTTAAAACAAACAAGAATTGCTACTGTGGCCTCCTGTTGTAAACCTGTGTAAAGTCTGCAGAACCTAACTAGATGATTTTTGTGTGTTTATGTGTGTGTGTGTGTGGTGCCTATGGGAAGAAAGGGCTTTCCATTTCTTGTTCCTTCCTTTCAGATCCTGCTATTGAAATACAAATGAAACTAAGCACCTGGCTAAGATGTTCTAGAAAAATAACCGTGGTTTAAATGGCTGATCATTTCCTGTTACGTTGATAGTTATGGCTGGAGGAGATTCTGGCAGAAATCAGCGCCATACCTCCTGTTAGTGTCCAATTGTAAATCATAGCTGAAACTACAACATTACTAGTATAACCAATGAAACACAGAACTGGAATGCAAAGAAAGGCATTCTATGATCAGGTAAATACTCTTAATGTAGCTTTCTATCCATCTAAAAGTATCCATGAGCTGGCTCCTCTTTTCTCAGATTTCTTCAGTTGATTTTTTTTAATACCATAGTTTTTTATTGTATTTACTTTTACTCTAGTTGTTCACAAAATAGGCTTTCTGTTACAATTTGTTTGGAGAAGTTGCTGAGAGTCAAACTCAGGAACTGATTTTGTTCTATCAGAGATTACTAGATATGCTGACATCAATAACCATGCAAGTTCTTTCTCTGAGCATTTAAGTAGTCTTCAAAGAAAATGCTAGAGTGCAGATTCTTCTGCCTGTGTGGGGAGCTCTTGATGTACATCTTTAATTAGAATTCATTCTTACAGCAGTTTGTCCCTGGTAAATCAGGTCTCCCTATATGAGAAACTCTTATTGGCCTAGCTTTTCTGGATGTCTGTCTGTGTTTTTCTTAACCTCTGGAAATCTGTCGGTACCTATTCTGTAGACCTTGTAGGTTTGTCCTGGCTTTCTGTTTGAAAAGTAGCTTTAATATCCGATTCCTCTGACTATGTCTCAGGTCTGTAAATCTCAGCTATGTATCAGCTGTAGACACATTTGATAATTTCACATGCAAGTTTTTGAAAATTTGCTGCAAGTTCAGGTACAAAGAGGTCAAAGTGAATTCATTCCAGAAGTTGAAGCTAATATGGGGGACATTTTTTTCTTCCTCCATCACAATCTTAGTCATTTAAAGCCTTGGATCAGGATTTAACTTTGATCACTTTTGTTAATTAATCCACCGGTGTTCACAGGAGAATCCCATCAAGCAGTCTGTATGTTTTAAACTGCCATGTTAGGTCTGCTGCAGTGGAAAGCAATAGAGAAACAGCATGTCCTTTAGCAGAGGAGATGAAGATTCCTTCAGGCTTGTTCTCCTAGCTCATTCCCTGAACAAATTCTTTTACTGGTATCAGTTGCTAGATAACTGAAATGAATGTGTTTGTCATCTATTTTACATGGTCTTGGGTCGTTTGTATGTATATGAGTGGCATATAGATGTATGTATGGATCATATGAACATATATATATATATATATGTGGCATTACTAGTTCTACAACTTTTTGAGATCTTGAGGACAAACACATGAATATAGTATGAATCGTTCCAAACTACCAACATCATTATTTTTCTTATATTTGAAAGAGTGGAGGAGCTCAGCCAAGTAACTTGCAAAACTCAGATAAGAAGTATTATATGATTTTATAGTAGAAATTCTAATTATTGCTGTTATTACTGTTATTACTTTATTATATTAAAAGACAAAAACAAACAAACAAACAAACAAAAACATTATATGGGTGTTCTGACATCATTTCCAGGACTGGATGTGTCTTTTTAAGTAAAAGGCAAAAGGTAACATCGTTAAACAGAATATTGGAAATCAAGGCCCTGGTTTAACTAACTTATGAGGATACGCCCAACTTAATGTGTAGTCTCTATGCTTACTCAAATGTTAGTGTATTTGTATGCTTGTGAGATCTAGGCCTTACAAAGGGTTTCAAATAGTACTGGTTCTCATGTATTAAAGTAAATGTAAAGACGGGAAACAAACTTTTCTCACAGTTCAGTACAGGGTAAAAAGGGCTAACATGTTAGACTTTTTTTTCTTTTTTCCTTTTTTTCTTTCTCTTTTTTTTTTTTTTCCCAGATTACTGCTATCTATAATACCAGTAAGAGAGACAAATTAAAATATGTTAAATTAAGATTGATGCTTGGCAGTTAAGTCAGAAATATTTCTGAATAGCTACAATTTACAGAAATAACACCTGTAAGCCAAAATATTTTTGTAGAGTATTAAAAAAAAACAGAAATAAAATATGGAATAAGACATTAGCTTTGGAGTTCTAAAGGCACTTCAAAGCCCTAGGCAATTTATTTTTAATTGGCTCTCCAAGGTAGAAAACAATACTATATAGAGACATCCCTTAACATATTGTCCTTCATCCCTACCTTGGACTTACTATCTGAAGGAGAGCTAGAGGAGAAGTAGAAATACAGTCTAGCTAAGAAAGTGGAAGATCAGTTGCCCAGCAAGCAAATAATTGCTGGGTGTCTTGAGAATTTGCTGTAAAAATCAAGTGTATTCTTTGTTCCATACTATGTCTTATTTGAAGCAAATAATGCTAATTCAGAAATAGTTCTTGGAAATCAAAAATACTTGCTGATATTGTTGCAAATAAGAAAAGTTTCAGAGAAGGTCTGCCCTTCACAAAATTATTAACATGACTAATAGTTGACTATATTTCAGATTACAAACAGTTACTTTCCTATAAGAAGTTTCTGTACTGTAAGCAATCAGGAGGCATGAAGGTGAGTCTATAGATGTTCAACTCCCCGAAAGCCATGTTCTAAGAATTATGTTACAGTGATTCTGCTTACAGAAGCTTTGGGCCGTAAAACAAAATCCCATTTTTCTGCCTGTAATAACACAGTTTAAATATCTGTGCTCCACATTGTTCCCGTACATTCTGGAGAGACAGAGTCTTTTTAAGAACCATAGCAACTATACCAATGTACAACTAGATGAGCTAAGTTATGCTATGTACTGCCAAAAGAAAGGATTCGAAAGGGAAGCCTACAAGTTGCTTACAGAGAGAGAATCACAATACAAATAAAGGAGGCACATTTTAGTACCAAATAGTGTCATGCGAATATAAACCTACAAATATGAGATGGTAGAACACTGCTAACAGGTAAAATTGTATGAGTAACCGTAAATTTGGGGACACCATGAAAAAGATACCATATGAACTAGAAAGCCATTTTGAAGTATATTTATATACTTATATATATATACTTATATATTATTATACTTATATACTTAAGTACCCAATAGAAAGTTTTAGTTTAGTTCCAAATGCAAGAAGAGTGGCTATCATGAAGCACTGTGAAGCATGTGATCTCAGTTGAAAATGAGTGTTCAGTTATTCCCTTTCTCATAGCTCTATAGAATGCAATACTGGTGGATAAGATCATTTTTAAGGTTGAAGATGAAGTGAAGACAAGTAAGGAGGAAATCTTGACCCAGCTGATTGTGACGGGTAACCTTGTTGACTTTAGCAGACACAGTCCTTCATTTTTATTAAAAAAATAGAATAAAGAAATCAGCACTGAGGAAGCACTGCTATTCAGGCACAGTGAGCTAATTCACCTTCAGGCGGTACAGCATAATTATTTTCTGTTCAGGACAAAAGAAATATAATACTGAAAATCAGTTTTCCTCTTAAAAGCAAAAAATAAATAAATAAATAAAAGAAAGGATATCCATGCAGAAATGAACTATCAGATTCAAGAAGTCATGATAAGAGTATATGTATTCATTCTGTATATAATACTTATTCCAAAGATTTCCTAGTCCTAACATTCTCATTCATTGATTAGTCCATTTTTCCCATGCATCTCAATCTGAGTGGTTATTGTTTTACAACAGTGCAATTTACCAAGAAGATTCTGTTTAGACTCAGTGTTATGTTTTTGTTTTTGTTTTCTCTACTTATGACAAGTATTCCCTTTTTAATGCACTTTACTTGTTTTTTATAGTTTTCTCCAGGTTGTAAAGCTTTCTCACAAAACATTCCTGCTAAAGTGAATGGAGCTGCTCCCTAAGTAAGCAGACTAAAATCAGCATTCAGAAATGCCTATTCAGACATATATTTAACAGTCCTGCATACTAAAATTGTGATTATATTGTGACTATCTTGTGATTATGAAGTTATAATCTGTTTATATAAAGTTAGCAGATGAGAATTGCACAATTCTACTCTGTTCTTACTCTGTAGTTTTGTTACACATAATGGGAGTGATAAACTGGGATGCTGAAAGTAAAGAGGATGCCAAGTACTGTTTTACTCCTTCATAAAATCCTGGAATACAAGAGTGCTCATCTTATTCCATTTCCTTTCTTCCTTTAAAAATGTTTCCTCCAAAGTAGGAGGGCAGTCTTATCCCATCACAGATGTATACTGACTTTGTAAGTAAATTTTAGTCCTTTTTCTTATATGTCTGAAATAATATGCTGATAGCAACGTGTCTGAGTTTTCATTGCTTAGAAGGGGAGATGAAACATCATAAGAGCATCCTGGAGTCTCTACCTCTCTCCTGTAGCAAATGAACACCCAAACACAAAGATTATCCAGCAGTCACTTAGGAACGGAATGAATCCAGAGGAAAAGATGTGAGCAGGAGAGAACATATAGAAGCACACAGTAATGTTGCTAACAAAGCAAAATTCTGTCCATGGGAAAATAGCATTAACCACAACTCCACTCATAGCTACAAATTCCTCTTAGACACGTTGTCTAGATAATATTTTATATATTTTAAACTTTTTGTGATATTTAAAATGTTGACCTTCTCAAGCAAGCAATACTTTAGTTTATATATCAGGATATTAATGATCTCTTTCAACTATGTCTTTTGCTTTGGAATTCTTGTGGAAAAAAGAATTAGAATTTTAGAAGTAGAATTAGAATTGTGTTTTCTAAAAAGAAAAAGAGCATATAACCCATATTAGGTTTTAGTTGCTGAAAATGATCATTCTTAGTTTTAGAATAGTGGGCTTCATCTACAGCGGGCAGAATGATATCCTCTTGTCTTAGCATCTCTGCTTTACAATTTTCAAAAGTGACAGTATTGGCTTAATAAATCATAGAATAGATTGTGTTGGAAGGGACCTTAAAGATCATTTAGTTCCAACCCCGTGCCATGGGCAGGGTTGCCACACACTAGATCAGGTTGCCCAGGGCCCCATCCGAACTGGTCCTGAACAGGGATGAGGCATTTCTGGGCAACTTGTTCCAGTGCCTCACCACCCTCTGAGTGAAGAATGTCCATCTAACCTCTAATCCAAATCTCCCCTCTTTTAGTTTAAAACCATTCCCCCTTGTTCTGTCATTATCTGACTGAGCAAAACGTTTCTTGTCCATAACACAACGTCATGCATCCAAAATCCAAGTGTTTGCCTTCCAGTGCAAAGGTTCACATTTATTCTCTTATTTCCCTTTGAGATTAGGGATATTCTTGGTTGAAAAAAAAAGTCATTTCCAGAGCTGCACGGGGAAGCTTCTACAACAGCTGCCTGCACTGTATTTGTACTGTGGGTAAGTATGGGAGTTTGAACAAATATTGTAATTAGGAACATAATAGCACATTTTGATTGCTTTAATAAATAACACCAACATGAATCTTTTCTTACTGGTGACACTAATGATCATTAATGGCCAAGGCTGTTATCTTTACAGTATGAATTCTTAGCTGAAAAGTGCAAGTTTTTGAATACAAGACATGCCATTATTGAAACAGAAAATAAATGCCAAACTTTCGGCATTTATCTCATTAGTTTATTATCATAAACTATGAAATATAAACAGAAATAACAGGAATGGCTCTAAACCTTTTGTTTGCTCTGTTTTTTTTCAAGCAAAAATAATAGGAAGCCACATGCTTCCACACAGGTGGATTTCTTACAACAACATTTACTAATTACATGCAGACCTGCTACCTTGGTGCTCCAGGTATCTCAGATTTCTAAAGCACACAGAGCAAGTACCAGAAGAGGTTTCTCACCTTCCAGAAGGTATGGTATCCAGTGCTGGTACTACAGGCTTGGTAGTGCAAGAAATACAGACAGCTTTGCAGGGGACTTGTATTAAATGCTGTCTTTAGCTATCTCAGTTATATAAAGGGCCATGTGTTCCTTTGGGCTGGGCTTTGAAAGCTATAATGATGGTAGGAAATACTTTCCCCTGCATTGTGTGCTACTTTTTGAAGCACCTGCAGGCCTTAACAACAGATTTGGAGGAACAATGTCTATTTTAGATAATTTTCCTTTGGAAATGGTCACTTGCATGCCTGTTACTGTTTTCCAGCAGGAACTTTTGAAAGTATTGAATCAATTTCAACCATATTTGAAATAATTTTTCCATAGATTTAACTTGTGGAGAATAACTGATTAAAGGCTGAAGGTGCATTTATCTCAATTAAATCCATCCAGAAGGCCCTGTGCAGATCATATCAGCCACCAAAAGACTTCCAGTTTAGATACCAAAATACTGTCCAAAGGCAATAAAGTTGTTATTGTAAGACACTTTGTTGGTCTGCTGTTCTGTGCTGTTCATGGAGCTACTTGCTTTTCTGTGGTATTCCTCCCCTTGACTTGAAAAGGACGTTTGAAACACTAAAATGCATTGTTGTCATTAAATATGCAGCATTCTACAAATGAAGTCTTATGGATTCTCTTTGGATAATGCTTTACAGATACTTTATAAAAGCATGTGGAATGATGTGTGTTCTGGCTTCTTTTCATCGGCAAAATCATCCAGCTGTGGACTATTGGAATCACACTTGAACCGTCTGGTAAGAATTGGGACATAGAGCACGCTGGTGTTAGTCTGTGTCATCGGCTGTGCTCTGTTTCCCAATTGGTATGAATAATGAATGGTTTCTTGTAGAACCTGTGTTTGGAAACTTTCTTGCACCTTTGCCAGAACATATTGCTCTCTCTTATCTCATCATGTATGGACATTCATAGACTCGTGAAGCAACATCACCATCTCCAGTTTTCTGCTATCTTTTGTCAGGTTATCAGTTCATCAGTAAGACAGCTACAATCAATTTGTATGGAGACGTTCAGCTCTAGTGTATAAAACACTTCTGTCAGCTTACAGGAATAAAGTATATTTGCAATTATGTGTTGTATGCTCCATTATCAGTCATAATTTCAAATGCTTGCTGGAACACATGAATAAATCTTTCCACTGGTGCATTTGTTGTAGGGGTGGAGAGTGATGGAGCATATCTGACACCATTTCTCTTTGTAAACAATTGAAACTCTTCAGATATTGACTGAAATCCATGTTGACTTGAAAATTGTTCAGGATCTCCATTCTTCTGTAACTGTAGTCACAATTTCAATGTCTACACTGAATTAGTCATATAGAATACTTCAACTAATTTAGAATGGGCTTCTGTGGATTCAAAGTCATCTGTGGCACTTCAGAAGATGATGACCATGCTTTTTGAATGATCTGCATATTTTCTGTGTGTGCTTTGTTATTTCTTTCGTTTGTTTGTTTGTTTGTTTTTTCATGTAACAGTCATAGGTATTGTGATGAAAATAGTATTTAGGTGTTGCCAATATCTTCTGTTTAACTTTCTGTTTATATGATAATATTGAAAATTACTGAGATTTTTTGCAAAACTTGCTGTTTATATGATGATGTTCAGTACCAGTTTTAGGGCTAAATTAAACTTAGTATGAGTGTCTTACTTTGCATGCTACACGGTAGTTATTCCTCTAAACTCTTCCAAGCTGACAATATTTCAATTTTACTTAATTTAGTAACAGAGAAACAGTTCGTGGCTGAGTGAAATGAGAAAACTTGGCTACACACTACTATTAGGAAGGCCTATTTATATTTAGGAAGGCCTTTTTATAATAGGATTGGAGGTTATTCTACTAATAAAGTAGTTTCTAGCTTAAGGACTTTTACCTGATACATTACTGACAGTTGTATACTTTGATCAGCTTACAAAGTGACAAGTACTTCTATTACACTTTGGATTTCAAACAGTAACCAGAATAATATTTAGTGAAATAAGCTTCAGAATTAGATTTATTGCCACAGAGCCCAAGTTCTGCTACCTTTGTGTTCTCTAATTTGAAATTTGGGGAACATTTTTAATTTTTTTTTTCTGTATTCAAACTAACATTTGCAAGAATGTTCATTTCTGTACTTTTGCTGAGCAAGTCAAAAGTCAGTAATACTGAATCTGCTATATATGATTGATTAACAATAGTCTATAAAGCAGCAGATATTTTAGCCCCTGTTTACACTGTTTTTCTTATAGTTAACTTGGAAATACTTTGTGCTCACTACAGCATAGAATCTGATTGTCAAAGGCCATGAAACCTGACTTTAAGTAAATGCTGCTGAGAAGATCTCCCTCTAAGGACTTTGACCCCTGTGCAGAGAAGCAAAGAGTATTAATTATTTAAGTCAAGTGGTTTAAGACCTTTTGCCCTATGTTGACAGAGATTACAGAATTGGAAATGTACTTTCTGCCCAGTTTAAAGAGAACCAATGAATGACATGTAAAGGGGAATAAATTTCCTTCTATAAACTTCCAGGTGAGGAGTAGATAGACAGGAGGTTTTGATAACTGCCTTAACCCACAAAGCTGAGCACATCTATCAGAATTACTTCTTTTAACTTCCTTAACTTGTATTATTAATTTAATGCAAGTAGTCTGTATTCAGACTGTACAAGTCAAGCGAAACATTTTGGCTCTAAATAGGTTGATCAGGTAAGCAGTTAGAGTTTTAATCACACGTATCATATAAGTTGCCTAAGAGGCAGCCCCATAGCAGGTTGACTATATAATAACCTGTCTTAGTATTCACTTGGACTGAAATTTGGTGAACAACCTGGCAACTCAGTTTCCATGGACCTGCTAATGGGAGATGATACTGGCTTCTGGCTTCTCACAGTATTTCATGTGTTTTGGTACAAGCTGGAGTTTGGGAGGGGACTAAACCTGCAGTGCTATTGTCTGGGCCTGTCAGCATGTACTTTCCCACAATGCAAGCCATTCAATAAGGCCTTTCTTGGGATACTTCCAAGTACTCTTGGTATTGATTCAGTGGTGCTTTTTTTTTTTTCTTTGATTTAGTAGTCTGCCTTGGCTCAAAAACATACACTCAAAATACCTTACTCTGTTTTCCATGCAGAAACAGAACAGACAATTATTGTAACACAAGAATTATGTGCTCTTCACAGCTAAGAGGAGATTAATGTACTCAGGCTTTGAAAACCTCAGCAAATATTCCTATTAGATCTTTAGGGGTCATCTCAGTCAGGCATGGCTTCTCCTTTCTCTTTCTCTGCTCCTCAGGAGAAGCAACAGTACTTTTATTTCTACCATAGCATATCTTTCATAACAGCAATAGGGACTGCTATAAAGCTTTCACCTTAAAATTTATGATTGGGAATGAAGTAATCAAATAAACAACAGTGATCCCTTGGAGAACATAATTTCTGATTAGTACTTTGTTTGCACTGGGCAAACCAACAATCCAACAGGGACACTTGAGTTCATTCACTCCATTTTCATGCCCAACTTTTCTAAAGAAAAATGAGGCACTCACAGCTTAGAAGTTTTACACGTTGTAGGACTCACGTTCTTCATGTCTGGCAGAGAAGAGTCTTTTGATATTTGCAGTGGTTTCTTTCCATGTTTCTTTACAGGTTAATCAATGTAGCTGAAACAAGTATAACAGTGAAGCATATGTGACATACGAAAGCATTGTTCCCTTAGGAAGTTAAGATGATTGATACAGAAGAAAACTGGATTGCTGGTGACTGAGTACATGCTCTAACAATAAAATCCATAGGTTAAAAAAAAAAAAAAGAAGAAAAAAAAGAAAGCACTTTCAAGGATTTAAATGGAATCATATGGACACTTTGAATATAATAAGGCTTGAGTGCCACTGTCAATGCTTGACAATCTGCTGCTTCTACAAGCAGCTTTGGTCTTTTTTTTTTTCTTTTTTTTTTTTTTAACATTGTCTGGAGAATTATTCCTTCAATAATTCCTTCCTTTTTTTCTGTGCAAGTTATTTTATAATATCCTGTTCTAACTGTGTGCTTACAATAGCTAACGGTTGTGTACCGTGCACTTTTTTTCTCTTTTAAAATGATTATGTAACATTTTAATTCTGAGGGGCAGAAACTGTTTATTCCTGTGATCATACAGCAACTCTTGTAATAGGAACCACAACCTTATTTGTCATGAAAATTATTGTTAATATGCTATTCAAATGTTTATCATAAATAGTACTTATCACAGAATCAGAGAATGGATGAGTTTGGAAGGGACCTCTGAAGATCACCTAATCCAACCCCCCGCCAAGCAGGATCACCCAGAGCATGTCACACAGGATAGCATCCAGGTGGGTTTTGAGTATCTCCAGAGAATGAGATTCCACAACCTCTCCAGGCAACCTGTGCCAGTGCTCTGTCACCCTCACAGTAAAGAAGTGCCCCCTCACATTCAGCTGGAACATCCTTTGCTTCAGTTTGTACCTGTTGCCTCTCATCCTGTCACTGGGCACAACTGAAAAGAGACTGGCTCCATCCTCTCAGTACCCTCCCCTCAGATATTTATATGCATTGCTGAGGTCTACCCTCAGCCTTCTCTTTTCCAGGCTAAACAGGCCCAGCTCTCTCAGCCTGTCCTCATATGAGAGGTACTCCATTCCTCTCATCATCTTCATAGCCCTCCTCTGGACTCGCTCCAGTAGCTCCATGTCCCTCTTCTACTGGGGAACCCGGAACTGTACACAATACCCCAGCTGTGGCCTCACCAGGTCTGAGCAGTGGGGGAGGATCACCTCCCTTGACCTGCTGGCAACACTCTTCTGAATGCAGCCCAGGATACCGCTGGCCTTCTTGGCCACAAGGGCACATTGCTGGCTCATGGTCAGCCTGCTGTCCAACAGGACCCCCAGTTCCCTCTCTGCTGAGCTGCTCTCCAGCAGGCCAGCCCCCAGCCTGTGCTGGTGCTTGGGGTTATTCCTCCCTAGGTGCAGGACCTGCCACTTGCCTTTGTTGACCTTCATGAGGTTCCTCTTGGCCCATCCCTCCAGCCTTCCCTCTGAATGGCAGCATGACCCTCTGGGGTATCAGCCACTCCTCCCAGCTTTGTGTCATCAGCAAACTTGCTGAGGGTGCACTCCGTTCCATTCTCCAGGTTGTTGACGAGTAAGTTGAGCAAGACTGGACTCAGTACTGACCCCTGGGGGACACTACTAGCTTCAGGCCTTCAACTAGACTCAGAACACTGAGTACAACCCTCTGAGTTCTGCCAGCCAGCCAATTGTCAATCCACCTCACTGTCCACTCATATAGGCCTCACTTCCTGAGCTATGAGGATGTTATGGGATACAGTGTCAAAAACCTTGCTGAAGTCAAGGTAGACCACATCCACTGCTCTCCCCTCATCTACCCAGCTAGTCATCCCATCGCAGGAGGCTATCAGATTGGTCAAACATGATTTCCCCTTGGTGAATCCATGCTGACTACTCCTGATCACTTTCTTATCCTTCACATGCATGGAGATGATTCCAGGATGAGCTGCTCCATCACCTTTCCAGGGATGGAGATGAGGCTTACTGGCCTGTAGTTGCCTGGGTCCTTCTTCTTGCCATTTTTGAAGACTGGCATGATGCTGGCTTTCTTCCAGTCTTCAGGCATCTCTCACTTGTTCTCCACAACCTTTCAAACATGATGGAGAGTGGTCTAGAAATAACATCATTCAGCTCCCTCAGTACCCATCAGTGCATTCCGTCAGGGCCATGGACTTGTGGATGTCAAATTTCCTTAAATGATCTCTGACACGATCCTCCTTGACCAAGGGAAAGTCCTCCTTTCTCTGGACTTTCTATCTTGTCTCCAGGGTCTGAGATTCCTGAGGGCTTGTCTTACCAGTCAAGATTGAAGCAAAAAGGCGTTTAGCAACTCTACCTTCTATGTATCCTTTGTCACCAGGGCACCCACCCCATTCAGCAGCTAAACCACTGGATAGCTGTGACATGACGGCTCTTCCAAATTCTTGCTAAATTGCAAGGATGAGCTGTAGAGTTCAGATCTGTATTTTTCTGAGACATGGGTAATTTCTGTTTTTGCTCCTGTCCCATATGGAATGAAATCCATCTCCGTTGTATGCCGGGAGAATAAATAAAATGGATATAAACCATAGAAACTATGGAAGACCATAAAAGCCTAAGTGAAACATTCATCTGGTTTGGTATTGCATAGTACTTATGAGGGTGTAAGGTTTTACTAAGGTACTTTTTATGTGATACAAATTACTTGATTACAAGTTACAGATTATCACACTTTTAGAAGGCCCCATAGCCTAACGCACTCTCTTTCTTTGTAATCACTGGAGCTACAGTTTTTTGGTTTTTTTTTTAGGACACAGAAAAATGGTACTTCAAAGACATTATGTGTTCCTGCATGCTTTAATAATGGCTGAAATTAAAAACTGAACTTTTCCTTTGCTATGTGAATGGCAAACGATGCACTTCCAGACTGTGATCTCTCTCAGATGATGTTATTTGTGTTTACATATTCAGAAGCACAAAAAAGGACAAAGCAGGACTCATTGTTCTCAGTCTAACTATCTTCAGTGTGTGAAGAGGTATTGTAAATGTGCTAATGAACAAATGAAAATTCAGCATTGTTCAACAAGACTGTTTTCTAATAATTCAAATCTCTTAATGAGATATGGAGTAAATTCTCACTTTGGCACTTGTACACAATTCCCACTGATTTCAAAAGGAATTATGTTACACACATCAAGGGAAGAGCACCCCTTAGGAAGAGCTTCTGAAAGACTGTGAATTGATTCTTGTTTAGCTATTCCAGAAACATGAATGGATAAAATAATCCGGGTCCCAATTCATCTCTAATTTAAGCTTTGGTAAAGCAGAAGTAATTTAGTGGCTGCTAGTGGGGTAGAAAAGTGGAGAATCAGGCAGAGGAATTTCTAATTATGAAGCAGATAAAAACACTAGTTCTCTGCTCACGGTTTTGTACAATAGGATTTGAATAATTAATTATACAACACTAAATTCATATAATAATTATTGAGGTAGTTAAGTCATTTAAAATACAGTTGCAAAACAGATATTTTACAGATACTTTCATTTTCCTTTCTCTTTTAAATTTCGTTTTACCCATGTAGCATTTTACTGATACTAACTGGCAAACACAGAGCTCAGACACATTCTGTTTTGTTTCAACACAACTGTACTGGGGCCATCTTTGGGTTGCCAGCATGTGGATCACAAAGAATCCACAGGGATCTAAATCTAGTGAAAGACCACCCTATCAGAGAATAAGTATAGATTTACTGACTATGCCCATAACCACGTACAGAGACACACTCACTGGATGTGTAAAGAAATAATTAGTCAAAACACTTTGTTTACAGTATACGGGAGTAAGTATGCTTGTTGATATGATGCATAAAAATACAAGTTTGCTACCTGTTTAGCAAATTCAGTTTCTTATTCTCCAGTTACGTGATGTCCAAAGTTTGCCTTCTGTAATCATATTTGTGTTAAATATGTATGCAGTAAAATGACTAAGGATTATTTTCCCAAACTTCAGTTTCCTGCTGTAGTAAGTTGGATATATGTATACGTTTTTAACTTATTTTGCAGACTTTCCTGAAGGGAAGTACATACTTGATTCCATTTTCACAGGACCATATTGATTTTTTACTTGGCAAAACATTTTTAGTCAACACCAACTCTGCATCTCAAAGTACACTGCAATTCCTGTATCGCAATCTTAATTTTTTTTATTTTATTTTTTTTCCCAATTTTCAATTGCATTTTCAATTTTACGTTACAAGTATTGAAAGACTTGTAATCTGTCATGAGACCTACTCTTCTATAGAGTAATGAGAAAATCCAAATTCAGAGTCACTAAGTAATGTGTCTCAGAAAAAGAAATGTTCCAGTAAATACAGCAGATTATTTTTTTTCCCTGTAGAAAACTGTCATTTACAATATTATGTTTCATGTCATTTACACAGAGCGTCAGTCCACCCAAATATTTTAATGAAGATTTACCATTCTGTTTTAAATGATGATGATACAGATTAGGGTTTTTTTCCTATTCTCCAGAACACTTTGGTACAGGAGCATATGACTAGGCAGAGTGGACTGACCATGACAGGCAACTCGGTAATAGGATCTGCAAGATATCATGAGAGAATTAACAAATCAAATGGAAGTGAATTACACTCATAAGAAAGAGTTTGTTAGTAAGGAAGCACGAGCTTTTAGCTTTTGCAGTAATATTTGCAATGAGGTGGAATATAATACATGAGAGAAAAAAAATCCCAAGTCTTATTCTACTGAATTTATTAATAATTAGCCATTGCTATCTCCACAGTGAGGCACAGCTTGATAGGAATAATAAATCAGCACTGTTTTGGGTTAGTCATTTGTGGTTTGTAAAGCAGACACACCATTGAATACTACTAGTACAAGACCTTCGGAAGAAGCTGTGAATCATGTAATCACTTAGGTTGGAAAAGACCTCTAAGAACATCTGGTCCAGCCTTTAACCCGGCACTGCCAAGTCCACCACTAACCCACGTCACTAAGCACCACATCTACACGTGTTTTGAAGACCTCCAGGGATGGTGACTCAACCACTTCCCTGGGCAGCCTGTTCCGATGCCTCACAGCCCTTTGAGTGAAGAAATTCTCCCGAACACCCAACCTAGACCTCCCCTGGTGCAACTTGAGGCTGTTTCCCACTTGTTGCTTGGGAGGAGGCTAGCCCCCACCCACTGCAGCCTCTTTGGAAATGCATGTGGAGAAAGATGGGGTCTCCCCCGGTCCTTCGCGGCTCGGCTCGGCTCGGCTCGGCTCGGCTCAGCTCGGAGCCGGGCTCCGAGGCCGAGGGCAGCGTGTCCGGCCGCCAGGTCTACCCGGTGCCCGTAGACAGCACCCCCCCCCGGCCCAAATTGCCGCGCGGCCTGACGTCACCACCCGCGGCGGGCGTGGCAGTGGGGGGCGTGGCCTCGGTGGGCGTGGCGGGGTGGGCGTGGCCGCGGGCGTGGGGCTGGCGGGAGCGCATCGCGGCGCGGCGCGGGGCTGCGGGGCGCGGAGCGGAGCGGAGCGGGGCTGCGGGGCTCTGCCCGCCCGCCCGCACCATGGAGGAGTTCCTGCAGCGCGCCCGCTGCCAGCTGGTGAGTCGCGGCAGCGGGAGCCCCCTGGCCTGCCGGTCCGGGTGGGTGGGTGGGTGGGCAGGGAGCTCGCGACCTCAGCGCCGTGTGGGGCGCGTGTTGGGGATGGGGATGCCCTGATCGCTGCCGGCACTGTGATTATTGCTGAATAATGCCGGGGTGCGACGCTGGGATTGCGTGCTTGTTTGCAGGGAGTTCGGGATGTATCAAGTTGCGTGGTTGCACAGGGGAAGAATTATGCCAGAAGGCGCTGCAAAACTGACATTTCTGTGGCCCGAATGTATGGGACGAGTTTGGATAGCAAGACTTAACAGGAATCCGCAAGGGTGGTTAAAGACCGACTCCATAATTGAGTTTCAGCAGCTGTAGGTACTTAGTATCGTGCTAGCAGGCGTGCAGGTTTATGTGTCCTGTTGTCGGATGACTCTTGGTGGGGCTGTGCAAAACTGCAGCATGTTTATCCTGCTTGCAGTGCCTGATAGTCTGGCCCCAAGTAGTGGGAGCTATTCTCCCCTCTATATACAGTGTAAAAGCGGGATGTTTTAAAGTCTGTTGTGGTCTCATGCCAGCTTGTTTCTAACTGTGAGGACTGGTACCCGTGCAAAACTCAGTTTCACAGTTGTTACCTTTCATGGGCTGCCTTTACTTCTGCCAGCCATCACATTTCTAGTAAGTAGGTACAATTACAGGACAAATTATAGGCTAGTAAGAAACCCTCCCTTGCTGCCAGTCTTTCCTTGTAGTTCTTGGGGCCTGGGACTCCTGTGCTTGCAGAGGTGGGTCCCCCATCCTCCAGAGAATTGCTTGTACGTAACAAAATGTACATAACTAAACCTCATTGTAGATAATTAGAATATCAGGGCCTTCCCTGTTTTATAGCTCTGTTATGAATCTTTGGAGACTGAGCAATTGTAAAACAAAGATCCCATTCTCCTATAGCCATCATGCTCTGTATGTAATATGTAAAAGAAAGTTTATTATACCATCTTTGGTTATCATACATATATTAGAAGTATTAGAGAATGAAGCCAATTTTTAGAGGAATGGTAAAGTAGAAGATAAAGTCCCTTGGTGGATCCGTTAATATTTAACTATGTTGGCATATGTAAAGGAGTAACATGAACTGTTTATCCTTGATCATATGTTGATTGTACGCCAGCTAAATTGCTTTACTATGTCTTTTTAGGAACTTGCAAAGAAAGTGTTTCCCTTACATTTTTATCTAAGCAGCATAAACTTCAGTAGTCCTGTTAAGAGATACTGCATAATGCAGTTATAAATACTTAATACATTTTCCCATTGGTATTTTGTATATTGCAACCTTTGAACTGAAGTTTTGATTTTGACAAGTTTTCTGCTTGAGTATATTGAAGGTGGCCTCACTTAATATTAGTAATAGAAATTGTTTTTCTTACGATAGCAGTCTTCTCTGCACCATAAGTAAACAGCAAGCGCTAAGAACAACTAAAAGTATGTACTGCATTAATCTTTCTGAATAGCTGTTGATAATCAGAAAGGAGTTGTCTAGAAAACTAGAATCTGAAGAAGTCCATGGACAGTAAAAAATATTATTTAATTTAGATGGTATGTAGAGAACTACAATTAAATAGCAGCAATTCCTGCAATGTGGGGCTTTCAAAAGAAATGTAAACATCTCTTTGTATCTCCTGAACTGTGGGAGAAGAATGCATGTTTTGGAGCAGTCTCCTCTACAGGAGGAGCACTGGGGGGGTCTTTCTGACCATGCTGTCTTCTTGTATGTGTGTGCCAAGTGTGGCTGGAATGAAGAAGAGGGATCTGGACATGAGAATGTTCAGTTCAGAAAAAATTTATAAGTCTTACAGGTCGACTTCAACTCACTGTTTTAGTTTGTACCACATGAGCATGAAGAATGCAATTCAGAGCAGCATTCTGCTGCAGAGAAGGCTCATGACACTTTTTCCTCCCTTTCTTGGTCAAGGCTTTTGTGGGAAATCTTTCTCTGCTGATAGAAGCTAGCAGTAGGCTGGGGCAAAGAAAGGGCTATGCCTAATTTGCTACCAATGTAAGGTAGTGCTGTGTGGGTAAATGGGTGGATGTCTCAGAACTGATGAGCTGCTGTGTGTCACCCTGCTACTGCAGCCCTACCTGTGGAAGACACTAAAGCCCTGCAATTATATCTCAGAACCTGGATGATGCCAGTCTTACAACATTAGTATTTCACACCATGGTTAGTCTTACTGGTACTAGTCTTAACTGATTGCAGTTACTTACTGCAACTGATTGCAGTTACTTACTGGTACTAGTCTTAACTGATTGCAGTGTTCTGACTACATGAGTACTACTCAGCATGAGTACAGGAAAATGTTCTTTACTCATAAACAATAGCTACAGACTATGCCAGAAGAACAAATGCTCCAGACTATGCAGGGGAACCTATTACTGCAAGTGCTTCATCATTCATTTGGCTCTGGCTCCAGCTACAACATTAATCAAGGCTGTTTTTCTACATGGAGCAAATTCCGGCCTAGGAATATACAACAGAAAGGACTTAAACTTGTTGTTTTCTGAGACTCTTCCTCTTAGCAGAGAGGAAAATTCTCTACATATTATAAAGTGAAGTCTCCATTAGGCTTTTCCTTCTCTAAAAGCAATTAATTTTGCTTTTATGACTTTCCATGTAATCACAGAATGTTTTCAGTAATTTTCAATATAGATTTTTAAACTTGCTGTGTATAGTCTATGTAAAGTCAAGGAGAGAGAAGGTTGGAGCGCAGAACGTGGCAGAATATAAATAGTTGCTGCATTGATGTTTCCAGGTATTTGTGGTTCAGTCCTGCAAGTTTCTTGCAGTCTTTCCCAAGTATGGTAGAAATGTGAGAACAAGAGATACTAAGAGACCACAGGTCCTTCGCAACCAATGTTTTGTCTTGGCTAACAGAAGATTATGAGCAGTAGAATATACTTTTATTTGCTGTTTAGGCTTTGAAAGCTTAGCTCAAAATTTGTGTCTGAAATAATACATTAGCCACAGCTACAGCCAGTTGTCTAGGTTTGCTATTTGTTTGTTTTTAAAGTGCATTTATGCTTTGGCTTCTCACAAAATCCGAGACAGTGAGTTTTACCTTTTTATCACCTGCTCTGTGTGGTAAGGAAAACCCCCTTTTGTTTGTTACGCACCATCTACCTGACAGTTTTAATGGGTGTTCTGTGGTTCTTATGCCTTGAATAAGTACAAGTATTTTTTGTTCACTTTCTCTGTGATATTTAGTTAAATATTACCATACCTCTCTTTTCTTCTCCCAAAACATTTCCAAGCTAATGTTTTCTATTGTCTCTTCTTATGTGAGTACTGATCTATCGCTCTGATCATCCTTGTGGTCTCTCTCTGAAGATTTTGTAATTTTATTAACCCTTTGAAAGTTGTGGAGCCCAGAATTACCTGCAGTATGTAAGGCACAGTAGTATATACATATATACAGTAGCGTAGCAATGTTTCAGGCTTTTTCCCTTTTCTTAAGAGTTCTTGATAGTCTACTATCAAGATTTATTTATTTTACTGTCAGTAAGCAATTTTCTGATTCTTTTAGAGTATTATCCGCAGTGGATGTGTGATGCCTTTTCTGCTTAGTAATACCTAACTTAAAGCCCATCTGACTGTGTACCTAAATAAGTTAAAACACAGAGGTGGCTTTGTTTCCTTACATTCTTTATAATCTGCGCTTTTCAGATGTCATTTTCATTTACTATCTTATTGCCTAGTCCCTCAGTGTCATGAGTCCTTGTTGCAGCTCTTGTAAGCAGCTTTAGATTTGACTTTCCTGAATAATCTGGTATTGTCTGCAGTTTTTGTCACCTCATTATTTGCCTGCCTGACCTACTGGAATTATATTATTTATTATTTATGGATATGAAGAGTGGCACATATCCTATCATACATCCTTATAGAGAGTCCTTCACAGACATTTTCCTTCATTATAGAGAATTGACCTTTCCTGTTCCTGCCCTCCTTTTCCATAACTTTTAGTTCTTTATTAACCCATGGGAGAATGTAACCCTCCCCGCCCCCCCTTTCTTTGGGGATTTAGTTTCTTTACTAGCCTCTAGGAAGCTTGTCAGTAGCATTTCCGTAGAGCTAAGTACAATGCATTGACTACCCTGTTCTTATTTCATGCCTGTTGACTTATTCAAAGAACTTTAAAAGATTTTGTAGAAAAATGTCATGCTTCACAAAATCTCGTTGTCTCTTTCCCAGGATATTATGTTGTTGATATGTTTGACGGAAGATCAGTCTGTCTCTCTCTGGGTTAGACTGTTTCAGGCACAGCTAATCTCTCAAGTGGGAGAGGAGTGGCTGGTTGATCAATACATCATTTTGTATAATTCAGTTACAAAAATAGATCAAAAGCGTAAGGTTTCAATGATGTAATTTCACAGTAATTGTCAGAATGTTTATCAGAATGTTAAAGGCAATTAAATAGAGAAGTAAAAATTCAGAAATTATTTCAATAGTCGTTATCTGATGTGAAATACTGTGTGCTGCATGAGTTAGCAAAGTTTGATTGTTTACAAGTATTTCCACATTCCTCACACAGTTTGCAGTGAAGCTGAACGACCGTGAGAAGGTAAATCAAAGGAGTCTGTCAAGAAAGAAACTGTAGGAATTAAAAAACAAAACATACAAACAGTACCAACAACAAAACCAGAATTCCCCTTGGAAGATGCTAAAACAGTGGCAGGCAGCCAGTGCTTATTCCCTGGCCTTAGGTCTGTGCTCATTGGAGAGCCTAATGCTTCATATCGTGGCTTCAGGGAAGTCAAAGAGGACAGAATGAGCCCTGGAAAGGGCTTAATGTGCAGATGATACTGATATACCCACACACTGCAGCAAACTGCTTCAAACTAGCAATTGAAAGATGGCCCTCCCTCTGCAGAGAATAGTAGATTAGCTGGGGAAATAATCTTTCCAAATGCTGTGTCATCTTCAGCAGTTAGCAGTACTTGGATAAAAAAAAAGAGCCAAACAAACTTCAAGTTCTTTTAATCCCTTGCTGCTGTAAGAAAAGAAGCTATAATGCTAAACCGATGTTATAGCTGGCAGAATAATACGCGGTGCAAACAGAGTATTATGCCCCCAGAAATACCTGCCCAGAAAAAAAATTGACTGTGACTGGACATTTTCCAAAGTGAGGGCCAGACCCGTGACCAGGGAGATGCACATCAGAATTTCCTAAAAGTCTTCTACAGTACTGCTTTGATGGCTGTGAAAAATGAATTCTGTGTTTCTAAGTCAAAGAAGTTAAAAGAACAGTTACTGATGATGGCATGACTTGAACAGATTTATGTGACCATAGTTTGAAAACAAGCTGAGTCACTTACATGTTTATTCATATTGCCTTTTATCTGCCAATCTGGAGTTTTGTTATCAGTGATAGCTAGTGCTTACTTTGAAAAAAAAATATTGATTTTTACTGGAATGAGGTGGTGGCTTTATGGGAAAGAAATAACATCATAGAAGTGAATTGGAAGTTATTTTCATAGAAATTGTTAAATCTATCTAAACAAAGAGGTTAAAAAAAAAAAAGCTTTCACATATTAACTGAAGGAATCAAGTCTAACCCTCTCGTGTATCTTCTTTGCATTAGTCCAGCAGCACACAGAGGATTTGACTCCATTTAGCAGGACACTTAGAGTATGTATAGAATTAAGAGTATGGATGATGATAAATAAATAAAAAATTGCAAAAAGCTTGATAGAAGCTTAATAACAAGAAAATATTTCCTGAAAATGAGGTATTCTAGCTACAAGAGCAGTCTTCCAAAGAAAGAAGAGGAAGCCGCTTCTTAAAAGCAAACCAAAATAAACCTTGATTTGGATGAAAACTACTTTAAAAAACAGCCTACAGTTGTAAGGAAAATATACTGAATGATTTAATAGCTTTTTACAGTTCCAGTAAAGTCACGCAGACTACAAATACACAGCAGAAATTTTAGAAGTGAAAATGCTTTTCCTCATGGATTTTTTTTGCATTTGGAGGACAGAAATAATATATATTTTTTAAACAATAGTCTATTTTTCTCAGCTTTTATCCTTCTCTGGTGTAGTAATATCCTCTCATTTGTTACAAACACACACACAGAGACATTGGAAGTGGAAGAATAAAGCACATCTTAGTGAATTTTCATCGAAAGTGCTGAAGTACATCAGAACAATCAAGATGAGGCAAAATTCTATCCTGAATAACTTTCTGGGTGTTGAATCATTTGTATAGCTGACATATTATGCTCACTGTTCTGCACAGAGCTAAATCCCAAAGTCATCTCAGTGCTCTAAAAGTCAATTTACTAAGGTATTGTGCTACGCATACTTGTGTTGCTGTGGCATTAACCAGGATCCAATTTTGCTAGAAGCTAAGCAAATACATTGTAAACATTCAGTCTCTATTTTAAAGAGTCCCTAAAGTAAGTTGGAAGCCTGAAGGAGGAAGCAGAGAAATCCAGGGCAGTAGCAGGTTGGTAATATGTAGGTGTGACAATGTTCACATATCCTAACCTATTTGTTCGTGTTTTGTCCAAGAGCATCTTTGAGTGAGAGTTTGAAAAAGGAAGATGGTAGGGAAATGTGTCTTTAAGTGTGGGGACAGCATGGGAGGAAACAAGAAGGTCTGATTCCTCTTTGTTATTGACCAACTGGAGATAAAAATTAACATTTCATTGTTGAATAGGAGATGGTAGATGAAGCAGAGGAAGGTTTATAAAGGTTAGAAAATGTAGGTTAGAGAGTCTACTCAAAGTGGCAGACCAAGGAGATCTGGCGGTAGAGGCATGCATGGCTAGAGCCAATATGGTGGCTCTGGGGAAAGATGTTTCACAGCAGGGTTCTGGGAGCTGCCAGAGTGCCTTTGCTGGAGCCAAAGAGCACTTCTGTGATTAAACAACCAGGTAACGACAGCCCAAGTGTCAGCTCTGAGGGGAGACAGGAGAGGCAGATCAGAAAGAAAACCTGCAGGACGTGGCAATAGGCAGGATGGGAGCCGGGGTATGTGTGTGTCTAAACTGATCGTGGCACCAAGATGGTGGGCCTGGGTGATGGGCACCACAGTTTTGTTACTCCCTATATGTTTATATATGTCCGTGTGAGAGAGTTGTGGAGAAAAGGGGAAAGGGGTGAAAGCTCTGCTTGAGCCATGCCAAGTTTGAGTTTATGGTGAGGTTCTGGTGTGGAGAAAGTGTGGGATTTTGAAAGGGTCAGACCCTGGTCAGAACCAAAACCCTGCTTGTCATCCTGCAGTTCTGGGGGTGGTCAGATTCAGTGCTTCAGCGACTTGGTAACATTCTGGTTTTGTTCTTTTTCTCCAAAGAAGATGGCCTGGTGCCAGCAGGTCCTTAACAACCAGAATGACATCACTTGCTCTAATGAGATGCTAATAGATTGCAGCATGGTAAGGACGGTGGACTGGCAGTGAGAAGGTTAGGAACAAATCAGAGACGAGTGACATCTTGATGATGTCAGATGGTTATCCTTCCTTGTTTGTGGTGTCATTTGACAATAAGGGAACACGGTGTAATAGACCTAATAGATCTGATGTGCTGGCCCAGTTCCATTTTGCGCAGTCATAACCTGCTTTTGTAAAATCCCCTCAAGCCTCAATTTATCAGTCTTAGGCCTCCTTACGTCAACTACTGTCTAGAGTACAGTGTAATTTTGCAGTATAATTGTTTGATATGACTTACCTGTTTTGTACTCTTCGGAAATTCTGCTAGATTTTGGTAGCAATAATTATATTTATCCCTTTTGATAATTGACACAGTTCTGATTCTGTTTTAAGTCTTCTGTGTGGAAGTGGCTATGTGTACAGCACCTGACACAGACTAGCCAAGTTAGCTGTTGAACCAGCCTTTGACTGAGTGACAGACCATCACACTGGAGTGACCTTTTCCCTAATGGTTAATCTTATTGTACAATGATTACATTGTGATACAGAACATATGAATTATTGTAGTTAATAAATACTTATTTGCCTTTTTTTTTTTAATAGCGACTGAAAAAGTCATGAGCAAAGTTGAGTTCTTTCAAGGAAGAAGAAACATCTGAAATGTTTCTTCAGATTCTACCATGACTCACAGAAATAAGTGGAGACACAATCTAGCTGCCTCTAGTGGTGGCAGAGAAGGGAGATTCTGCATGATGAACCTTGTATACTGTTCAGCAGTCATTGGGTTAGCAGGAAGAGAACTCTTTTTTTTTTTTTTGTGAGAAGCAGAATTACTCTGTTTGGAGTATATTTGACTTTTCAGAGAAGCAGCAACAAATGGTAAACTTTAAAACACTTGGAGGCCTAAATATAGACAGTTGGCAAATGATCAGTTGACTGCTTCAGCAGACTTTACTTAACAAGGGTTTTAACACTCAGTCAAAGTCATTTGCAGGCATGGCAGGATTACAGCTGAGTCAGAAGGAACACAGTGATAGGTTAACTTTTTAGAAAAGTACACTTCTATTTTTCGGTAGTGCATGTATGCAGTCCACAGAAACTTTATGTTTATTTAACTAGTTTTGTCACACGTAAATCTATTTGAGACTTTATCTTGAGCGTTCATATACCCAGAAGAGCAAATGGCCTTACATGGTTTCAGAGTGTGTTGCGCATTTAAGAGGTTTATGTCTGTATGAAATTTTGGAAAGGTTAGCCTGCTAGGTTCCTATATGTTTTTTATACATTTGAGGTAGATAGTCCTACCAAGTTGAAAGAACACGAATGATTTCAAAAACAGTTTCACTTCTGGCTTGTCTGTTTTGGTATTAGTTTTTGTGTTGCCTCGAGTTTTTTGATCATTTAATGCAGCAAGCATAAAAATGAAAAATATCCATCTAGTTGAAAGAACCGTCAAAGTTCTTTCAAAAGAGAGAAAAAAACGTCAAAACAAAGCAAATTCTTTATTTCTTCTCCCCTGTCTCTCCCCCTCCCCCCCCCCCCCTTTTTTTTTTTGGTACAGATTGACTTAGCTATCTCTTTTTAACTTAGTTGGAGCAATAGCTGAAATAGTAGTTATGGTAATTTTTTCATTAGCAAAAATATTGTAATTCAAGTTTACCATATTCACAGACTTTTTTTTACTTTTTTTTTTTTTTTTTCCTGAGGGGCTAGACATGCAAACTCATATAAAAACAGTTAGCTTTGTGCAGCTTTCTGGAATCTGTTCCATTCTTTGAGAATTTGATGTACACTAGAACTTCAGCATTGGCAGTTTTAGGAAGAAAAAGAAAAGGCAGTGGCATCATTTATTTTTTTCGAAATGTGATATAACTGTGGAAACAGCTTTAAAGCATTCATTCCAGATATGAGACAGTAGTGCAGCTTGGAGTTCTAGTCTTTCATCTCCAGAGACATGGACTCATATCCTGTTTTAGATCACATGTGAAAACGAGTTAAGTGGTCTAATCTTGGAAACTATTTGTTCACCTCTCAAAATCACTGCACAGTTTTCAATTGACAACTCTTTTTGCAAATTATAATGCAAGTGGTAGAAGAATTTCTAAGCTTGAGTCTGAAGTATTTTGGTTGATCTGTTTTACAAAGTTTGCAGAACAGCTATTTGAGCCTGTCTCAATATCAAAGTGTTGAACCTTCGTTTGAAACAAAACAAAAACCCCATCAACTTAACAGCTCCTCCTGCTGTGCGAGAAATGGGTCAGTTACAGTCTCATCACTTGAAAAAAAAATTTACAGATTCTAAATAAAATACAAATTACAGTTAACAGAGAAAATGAATTGTTCTAAAGAAATATTTTTAGTTAAGTGTAGGTAAGTATGAAGACTATGAAGTCTGCTTGACTGAAAATGCTGAGATCTTGATTTCTGGAAATTGAAGAAGTTAAAGTATGTGACTTACTTGATATGGAAATAGTTTATATGTCATTTCTGTATTCTATATCTATGTCCATATAAAATAATTCAAAAGTGTCTCTTTACCAAAATGTCTGTGGTGGTACAAACCATTGTTTAAGAAAACTTTCAGGCTTTTTATTGAATTTTTTATTTTGGTTTGTTTTCTTGTAGAACTTGTAGAACTAATTTGAGACCATATTCTTGCCTTGCAACTTTTCTTTTAGGGTGGGAATTTAAATTCTTCTCTGTGTTACAGTGGTCAAAATAAGAAGTAATTGCAATTGTGATAGCATTTAGTTTATACTGTAAAAGCAAGAGGGGCTGTTTTCAGTATGTTAAAATCAAACACTGAATTTAAAAATGCTCTGTTTTCTTGCTCACGTTTATAGCAGATGAGTTTAAATTGTGCTTTCTGGTTCTCCTCAATTTCGTACCTTTTAGAGATGGAAAAGGAATGAAATACTTACTTTTCTATTCCCTTTTCCCTCTGTTTTCTCCCTTCTTTTTCTCTTTTCTGTACTACCAGTAGCATATTCAATGATCAGAACCATAATATTGCAATATGGCCTTCAGGAGTAGGGGCATACATACCAATGTATGTGAAACTAATATAGTCTCACAGTAAATTTCAACAATGTCACTAATTTGTAGTACAAGTACTTTGTGATTTTCTGTAACCGCTTGTAATATTGCACATTGTCTTTTCCATGCCAGCAAATGAAGTAGATTGGTTCTTCTGAGCATTTTACAATGTTTAGGATAGATTGACCTTTTGGCATATGAACTGCCATTTTCTCTTCGACCTTACAACTTGCTGTCCATTGTGAGATAACCAGACAGCTTTTCTTGTCCGCCTGTAAGGTTATTTCTCTTTGCATCTCATTGTGCTGGAAAATAAGCAGGATTCTAAACAAGATGTGAAATTATATTCTAAATTTTTTAGCCCTGCTTAATTACATGTATCCTCCACTAAGTGCTTAATCATTTACCTTCTAAGCTAGTTAAATATACATTTTAATTCTTTGCACATCTCTGTTTTTCACAGCTTATATTGGTGCTGTTTGATACTGTGGAAAAAGCAACTTAGTAGCTGTATTAAGTAATGATTAAAATCTAGCTTCTTTCCTCCTAAACAGATAATGATTACTGATATTGAATTAACATTTGTCTAAAAGAGCAACAATGATTCTTTGCTTCCATAAATCAGAAGTGGTTATACAAATAAAGTTCATAGGTTGTCTAGAAACAAATAATTCTGCTAAAGAAATGTTGGGTTTATGGCAGAAAGCAGGAATAACCCAGGACTATTTCACAGCATTGTTTTGAGCTGTAGCAGCAATCCTGTGGTGCAGTAACAGAAGTTACAGTTGGAGTACTTTCCATCGTTTGTTCTGCCCAATTTGAAAGGTTAAAAGGTGATAGAGTAGATAGCATTCAAGGCATTGTAAGGTGAAAATATCTCTTAGGCACATGAAAATACCTGTTACTGACTTACTGCATTGTGAGAGCAATGGATGCTTTTAAGAACAGGCTTGGATTTTAATGTTTACAGTGAAAGTGACTGCATAGATCCTTTAGGTAGGGAGCATCAGCAAAAGAAGAAAAGCCAAGATAGAGGAAACTTGAAGGAAGGTGTAGTGACTGAATATGGCCGTACAATCGTATAACCATCTGTACCAGTTTTCACTTAGCCCCATATTGCTAAAATAGCACTTTCATCTAGCTTGTGCTCTCGCGCTGTCACTTGCATGCACAGAGAAGAACAAGCACTCTTTCTCTGTAAGTGGGTTAATGGACAAGGGAGCCCCTGGACAGTGTTCTGTGCCTTAAATGCCTAAACCCAGCGACAGTGCAAGGCTGGTTTTTTTTTTCTGAAATCCCACTGAACCAGCTGGGGATAGTGTTGTGTGTGTCCATGCTGGTGAACATATGTGCACTTGCATGCATGCTGTTGTGCAGCTTCCAACAGGCGCAACTGAAGTCAAAGTTGGGTGATGCACAAGGATTTAGCATGGTGTATTTTCCACTCATCTCTAGGAAGGCTTCTTCTAAAATGTGTTGAGGTGTGCAGCAAAATTCCTGAGGGGCCAGAGAAGATCTTGCAGAATAAGGCTGGTCTGGATGGCATCTTTCATAAGTATGAGAAATACTGTCCTCTTAAGGAAGTTCACACATCTAAAGAAAGGGGAAACTTGACATTCCTTATGCCCTCATTGTCTGCAGTAGCTTTTACATTTCTGACAAAACCTGTTTAAGATATAAGGTACTCTTAACGCTCTATTTTCACTTTGATTTGAAGGAGAACTTCTAGCTCTTCCTTTGAAACTAAAAGAAATCTGGGAACATAAGTAAGCATATTTTTGCAAGCTTTAATAAAAATCTGAAATAGGTTTGTTCTTTGATACAGTCATAATTTGACTCTTACTAATATTCAGCCTTGAAAATATACATCAGTATGTCATTAACAGATATAATCAGAACATCACAGATTCTTGAGAATGTATTAAAAGTAAACAGACTGTCGTTTTTAACAGGAAACAGAGGGAAAGCTTCGTCCCCCAGAGATGCTGGCAGAATCCACAGCTGCAGTAAACAGAACAGGTGACTGGATGTCACCGACACTGTGCACAGCTATAGCAGAAAGATCATTCATCTTCCAGTTAAGAAGATTTAGCCCTCACAATAAGCTATTCATCTATGACAATCTAGAGAAGCTAAGGAGTGGCGTGCTTTCTAATTCAAGTATGCTTGTTTTTTTCTTTGAGCAACAAGTCATTGTGCTTGTTTTGAGGACCCCTTAACACATTTCTGAATGTTTAGAAAGTAACCCATTATTGTGATAATTGGGTGTGAGTTAGATTGATAGGTGAAAGAGGAAAGAGCATGTTGTGTACACTGAGAGTTAGAAACCACTGCTTTAGTAAGAAGAATAACCAAAAGTGTGTGTAAGAGTAGTTAACACCTAGTGCAAGGGAATTTTCTTGGGGTTTCTGCATCTTTACAGAATATTTTGGTACTTAGAAGCCCTGTTGTATCCCTGTGCATTAACACCAAATACTATTTTGAACATGGTTGTGGTCTGACACTTTTAAGTTGGAATAGGTTGGGAGAAATCGTGGAACTTTATTTGGAATAGTTGGCAAGTTAGCAATACAGGTCAAAGCCAAGGACTGAAAACCACAAAAAGGAAAAAGGAGAAAAGTGAGAATTGGTGTGATAATATGAAGGATTTATTTACTGAATGCAGAAATGTCCCATTTGCTTCTTGGTCCTCTCAAGAATCTAAATAAACTGTGAAAGGCTGCCTTGAAAATTTCCTCCTTTCCCTATGCTTGCACACTCTGTCTATAATTTTTAGTTTCTATTGTTAGAGAGAGATTAATTTCAGGATCCCAGCTTTATATAATTGCCAACATTTCTGAGGGCATTTAATTAACGTAAATCAACATGCATAAAGTTTAAAATAGCTCAAACCCACTGAGCTTTAGTAAGTAGGTCTTTTTTTTTTCTTCTGAGCCTTTACAAATGCAGCTATGGATAGCTGTGCTGGGAGGCCAGAGAGAAATACAAATAAAAGGAGCAAATTGTCATTTGGAAATAGGAGGGTGTTTCCAAGCACAAAGACAGGTGTTTTCCCCTCCCTCTCCTCTTCGTTGGTGGTAGCTTCTGCCACTGCACTGCCTGTAAGAGGAGGGGTTTTCTATTTGCTATGAAGAAGGCTATGCTGAGACATGAGTTATTTCTAATTTTGACAGGTTGTTCTGTCATCCAACACCTAATGCTAAAGCTATCTAGTCTCTGTCGTAAAACACCTCTCTTGTAAGTGCATCTTTTGAAGTGTCTCTGGAGTACAGGTATCAGCAAGTCTGATTTTAGCTCTTTATCATCTGCTCTTTAATTGCAGAGATTAGAACCAAATCCTTGAATTGGTGTTGCTATCAGCGGGGAGAAAAAGGAAGAGACAGAACAGACATGGGATGTATTCTTTTTATTTACAGCTGGTAGTTTAAATGTGCTCAGTAAGTCAAATGTGATGTCTTCTGTTCCTGTCCTCAGGCCTGCATACCAGCAAATCAGGAGAAGGGTGGGAATTGAGTTGTCTTTAATTAGTTCTGGTTCTACAGTGCTGGTAATGAGGACAACCAGAGCAAACGTAGAGGGCCTGACCATATACCTTGCAATCTTTGAGGTGGGGATGGAAAACAGGATCCTTTGCTGTTTGTACACAGCTTCTATGTGGAATGTTAATTCCTAAGCAATTATGCCTTGTATTGAAAGCTTTATAAACTTATAGGGCAGTAGTTCTCTTATATTCCAGAATATTAAATAGCGTCTGGAGGATACACAGACGCTCTGTTCCTCTGAGCGTAACCACCTTATGTACCTGAGAATGTACATGCACATACCTATCCCTAGATGTGAAGGGTTCATAGGTCATACCTCTGGGCACATCTGCATCCACAATTTAACAGTCTTTGCCTTTTGACTCCACAGTAAAACTGCTCTTCATAGAGGTTACTGTAACATCACGTCATTACAAATATGTTAGGTTAGTTTCTTTTCTTCACAGTAATCTATATATCCTCTAAACCATAAAATGTGGGAATATTTTAAAATAGTGAAGGACATTTAGAAATTTAAAGTTACGTCAATATTTTCAATAATCTGGAGATGGAAGCTTGGCTAAATAATCATTCATACAGTAAAGTTCAAAGAAAGGACAAAGTTTGTTGTTTTTCTTCTACCAAGAGCAATAATAAGAAATTGAGTAAGTAGTTTGCCTTATTATTTCCACTAGCACAGCTTAGTGCTCTCTGACACAAGCAAAAATGTTTTGAAGGAAGTAGAAGAGTTTTACTATGTTTCTCCTAGAAAGCTGCTAAGCTTCATGCTGTTTCTGCAACTTTTCTTTTATTTGAGGTTCAGTTTGAGCTGTAATCGGTATTAGCGTCAGGTCTGTGGTGTTTGGAGAGTCAGTTGCACTTATGTTATATTAAAAAAAAAAAAAAAGGCACTTACATTCCTGGGAAATTGTTACCATACAGCTATGCTTAGTTCAGACAGAATTTCTGAAATGTGTTGCTTCCCCCCCCAGCATTTTCCTCCCTTGTTTTTCAGAGAATATATGTGGAGTCTCTGCTAATTTAATTTTTGGCTACTGACTGTCATTAGTATTGTTTAGCCAGGATGGATGAAGGACAGGGATGGTATCTGTCTTCTGTGTCCTGCAATTTAGAAAGTATTCAGACCCCCAGATCTGATTGTCTTTTTTTTTTTTTTTCTTTTCTGGGAGTTACATATTAATTAAGAGATTGTCATTTCAATATTTTCTATGTTTTTTGAACGTTTTTTTATGCTGAAGCATACCTGAAAAGAGAATACCATTCATGAGGAGCAGCTCGGTGTAGATTTCATTTAACTGCTATAAACTTCCCCCTTGTCATTACTCACGCTATTAATGTTAAGCTCTACTATACTTTGTATATTAACTGACTTCACAGACAGCCTGAAATCAAAGTAAAAAGTATCGGTTTCTCTTGCTAATGTTAACTTAAGCATGCTAAGCAGCCCAAATGCTTCACAATATACACTTCATAGCAGAACAGGTATTTTATGCCATGCTTGTGTTAAAGCATGTGTTTATGTTGCTATGTATATATCTTACACACTATTTTTAATGAAACAAATAAAAATTAAACTTTCTAATTTTATTTTAATTGGAACACTAAGATACAGTAATTGTTAGCATCATGGTTCCTCAAAGTAACAGCAGTCATTACAATGTATTTGTAATGCTGGCTTTAAAATCACAGGAATGCTGCATTCATATGACTTCCACATGGGGATGTGGATCTCCTTTGATAACCTTAATAGTCTGTTTTTGTCAGTAGACCTCATTCTCCAAATTTGATTCTCATGTATTTCTCTGCCAGTAATAGATGACTCAAATCACAAAGTCTCTGCAGTTTGGTCCTTGTATAAATTTAAACAGCTGACTGATCTGTTTGAGTGATCGGATAGTGGAATATCTCAGATCTTTTCTAAGTCAGTGTGTTTGTTCAAGACCTGATTTTTTTTTTTTTTTTTAATTCTGAAGTGGAAAGTAAATGTTGGTATTTATATATATGAACTCCATCTAAAGCCAGAGATGAAATGTTCATATAAGACCGTATAAAAATATTTTGCCACTATAGCTTAGGAGCTCCTCTTTGACTGATTCGGAGAAAAAATACAGTTCTTACTTAGCTGTTAAAAGAAAGGAAAGAATTATGCCCTGTTTCTTTTTAATAGACTTTCCTAATTCCATTAATGCTGAACAGATATCCTTTCAACAGCAATGCATGCCCTGCACATGCTTCCCATATAAGGGAAGGAAAGCTACGCATAGTTACTCCTCTTGTTCTTTCAGTTTAAAATACTTATTCTATGTAAAATGCTGTGTAATGGTGTTCTGATCTGCTGAGTTTTATGTAATTAACTAAGCAGAAATCATGAGCTAAAGAAATAGTAGACTGAGAACAGAGAGTGACCTTCCAATGTACTGCCATGAAATCATCAGCAGTTTCTAATTTAAAGTGTATTACCACTGTTCCTGTTCTGACAAGTGTCTAACTGGATGCTTGTCAATACTTCCAAGGGTGATGGATGTTTGTTTATTTTTTGAACACCTTGAGTACGAAAGAATTCTGGTTCATTTGTTGCAGCATTCTCATAATTAGGAGCACAGGAATTATCTTACTGGTACATACTGAATGTCCATTTGATGGAGTACGTTGTGTTGCCAGTTACTGATGTATGGTTTAATTACAAGCACACTCTAAATGCCCTATCAGTGTTCTTACACTGCGCAAGTAGTAAGTGTGGGTCTGGCTGCTGCATCAGGTATTTTGGCTTGCATTGATCTCTTTCATATACCTCATTTTTTTGTTTGTTTGTCTATTACTTTAATTTTTATTTATTCATTTATTTAGATTTAAGAACTTCTTTCTGTGCAAGAGATGGTCTATGAGGGTTGTTCTGCTCTCTGATTTTTTTGCTCCAGAATCACTTTGTAAGTTTAGAGCTCCATTATTTTGTGGATTTAAGGTATCAGCCTGAGAGGAAGCAGATTGTTCTTTGATAGCTTACATTTCTCCTCTTACCTTTGGACCCTTTGTTCTCAACTACAGCAGACAGAGAAATCAATGGATGCTGCTTTTTCTAACAGTGTCTTCTTCAGTTGAAAACCTAGAGCTTGAAGGTTCAGGAAAATCAAGCAAATCCCCGTGTGGGGTAGGCTGAAGATACCAGTATTCTCCATAAATGAGAAGTACATCATACTGCATTAAATAAAAAAAGTTACTGTTGATCTCATTGGAAACTGCCAATTAAAAATTACAGTTGAAATATCAATGTAATTATTTTGTTTGTCATAATCATATATTTTTTCCAAAATACTTGTTGTCTTTTGAATTAGCTAGGGCAGATTTAGGAGGAATGATGACTTCTCCATCTTGCTGTTAACTGAGAGAATTGTTTTGTACATTCCACCTCTTCATTTATAGTTTTGCTGAGTCTTGCTTAGTCTGTCATTAGTGTCTCTTCACATGTTAATTTGTCTACTTATTTCTATTATTTCTTCCTTCTTAATAAAATTATGAAATAATCCATTGTGAAAAGCTTAATCAAAATGGGTGAAATTGAGCCAAACCATAAACAATATATATCTGTCATAGGTGGGTTCCTTGTTCTTGTATTTTGTTTATGCTTACCCAGCTTTTTAAACAGAAATGAATGGTATGACATATCTTTAAAAAAAATGTTTTATAGCTTTGTAATGTAGACAGGGCTTCTACTGACTCTTAAATTAGACTTTAAATGATTTTGTCTATTATTTTCCATACTTTAAAGCAATAGTTGACATGCTTACCATGAAGATCATCTTTAATAATATCCACTCTCTACTTCTATAGAGAGAATATTTCGCTATGCTAAATACCTTTTACGAGACAAAATTGAACTGTGCCAAATAAAGTCTTGTCTTTAGTCAATACGCTCTTTACTATTACAGAAGCTCTTGCCTCTGTTGGATAGTGTATGGGGTTGATACATGCAATGACAATCAGCCTATTACTCTGCGTGAGAAAGTTTATTATGTTGCAGTTCTTGACAGCTCTTGGCTGTGCTGGATCATTTCCATGATGACCAGTAAAATTAATATTGCTTGTTCCTTTGGTTCTGTACCAATTGTCCTAGCTGCTTAGACACACGCATACTCTATATGAAGACAAGCCATTGTGAAATGGAGCTGAGGTTCAGAGAGGCTGTAATAATCATCGCCATAAATATTTGCAGTGCCATCTGTAAGTCAGTTCAAGGTGTCACTGGCACTATACAAGAGTAGTAAGACATGATCTTCACTTAAAATATGTAATCTCTAGATTCTTACTTTCTTTTTTTTAAGCTTTTTAGTGGGCACTGTGGTGCTCTGTGGAACTTGGGAGTTATTCTGCAGTACAACAAGGAAGGCAAATGCAGATTTGAGCATCCTCCCTCCTGTAGGTCTTCCAGCCTTGCCCCAGGCCTGGGAGGCAATGGTGATTCCACTTTCCCATAACTTTTTATTTAATTCTGGAGGATATTTTTCAAAGTGATAGTTATTTCTTCCAGTTCTATTTTTTCCATTTTCAATTGCATTGTCTAATGCAAGGATTAGATTCAGTGGTTCCCTTGATGTACTGTCTTCTGGTGGAAGGACATTTAAGAGATAAGAAAGTGCTTTAGGTTCTTTTTTTTTCCTGAAAATTCTTGTATCCTTAGCAGTATTTAAATTATTTCCCTGAAACCCAAACATTTCTTTTCAGTTTTTATGTCTTTTTCTCATTGAATGCTAGTAGAAGAAAATTGTCAATAAATTAATGCTAGTGTTACGTTTCTTCAAATATGAACATTTGTGGATTATTTTTTTTGTACAGGAGTGTATTTTTTCTCTTCTGTCTCATTAGCACAAAAACTAACATCAGCACAGCAAAAACGAATGTTTTAGATTGCTACTGTTTATTGCCTTTCAGCACACTTTAATTAAAGTGGCGTTTGTTTGTCCTATAATATCACCATTCCCTAATCGATGTACTGAGCAAGCACCATGGTGACAAGATAAGTTGCTTTGTTTTGTTCCATATGTCTGTGTTCCAATTTTTCCATAGTTTTAATTGGTTCCCTGCAGAATAACATTTACAAGCATATGGTATGGAAAATGCTGACTGCATTTGTTATCATATATTTTAGTATATTGGTGGCACTAGATCACTAAGCCTTTAAATGTGATTATGAGGTTATTTAATGCATTCAATAGTGTGCTTAAAACACAGCAAAAATCTGCAATGAGCCAAATGGTATCAAGGAAATATGTTTGAATTACTTCTTAATGCTTCAAGGATAGATGGGGAAGTCTGAATCAGAAAATATTTTGTGTAACATCTATGCTGAAACATACTTCATCTAAGACATACATCATCTAAGACATACATCATACATCATCTAAGAGCAATTTGAAAAGGTCTGTAGAGGCTTCTTACCATCACAAGAAGAATGTGCAAAGGAATGTGGAATGCAGAAAAGGCAAAATACATGATGTGTCAAAGATTATTGACTTCTGAAGAAGTGCACTTGCATTAGCTGATGAAACGAAATGCAGCATTGGCCCATGAATCTCATGTGTCTGACTTCGGAGATACCAGCACTACGTTTTTACAGTGATTCTGCTGTGGCTGAAGAGTATCAATCCAAAAGAGAGCACATTGGCAGAGAACCCAGTCTCCTCAGCATGTGTGAAGGTCTAAGATCAACCTGTGCTGGGTTAGGCCTTTTTGGTTGTGCCATGGGGAACACCTGAATGGGTTTGCTTGCTGAAACAAATCCACCAAGCTGGTTTCAGACTGCTCCAAGTAGTTCTCAGTGAGTCACTCTGTTAATGAGCTCTTTGGATTTCATGAGCAGACTGGAAAGTCAGACACAGCCCAAACAATTGCAGAAAGAGTTCGGTGGTCGTGGAGTTTTCTGATGCATGAATTACATTCTTTGCGTATGGCTACAAAAGATATTGTATCCCTTCTGTCCCAAGCCTGAATTCAGCCCAACTTATTTTTATCTAGGATTCTAAATAAATGACTTACCAATTTCTTGTGTTTTTGTGTCATCCATATATGGTAGATGAATCCATGTTCTAAATTTGTTAGTGACTAGGCATATGCTAAAAAGCATAAGAATGTTAAAATTAATGCAAGAATGTGATTATGCATTTTCTGTTGCTCATATGCAAGTCATGTATGGATCTGGTACTAGTACTATGAGGGTGATTCAAGGATCTATACAATATGGATATAACCAATTGCTGTATGAGTAAAAAGGCAGTGGTGTCTCAGAATGGGGCGTATGTTTCTCTTTTTGTAACATTCCAAGTGAGAAAACAGATTGTTTTGTAAAATCAAGTGACAGTTTTATTTTGAGCATTGATTTCTTCGTGTGTTGTCATTTCATTAATAAGCACAATGTTGCAAAATAATTTGTAATCTGTGCTCAACTTCTGCAGCAAACCCATCTGACGTCTCTCACAAAGACACCTGGACTCAAGCTTATTATAATGAGAGAATTCTGTCATGGAAAGAAACTGTCAATGATAGGAAGAGACTTTTGGAAAAATTATTTTGGGGAATGGTGTTTGCAGCAGACATAAAGGACAGCAGAGAGGTGCTGTTGACTGGTTTCTGACTTTTAATGGGGAAAAAGAAATAGCAACTAAAATGGTAGTAATGTTTTTAAAAAAATAAAGGAACAACAACAAAAAAACCATTTCTTTCTGAGGCAATCAGTGGAGAAAAAGCTGAAGAAATTTTAGAATTATGGTATGTTAAAAATCCATTGAACTATTGAATCTAAAAAAGCAAAATTGATTGTAACTTTGACCTCCTGATCATCTCTTCCAGATATGATTTTCTCTCCCAACTGAATGTGTGCAATGTATTTTAGTATAAGTCACTGATGAGAAAATGGTGTCTATGATATTGTTATGAACGTGATCTACTTGAATCACTTAAAATGTAGTTCATGAGAAAGAGAAGACGGAAATCTACACAGATGGCCTAAAACAAAATGAAAACGTGCATAATGTTTTTGTGTTAAAGTGCAGTACAGTCACAAATCTTATCTATACCACATTGATGAAAATTCAGAAGAAACAGAGGTTGCAAAGTGTTACAAATAAAAACCAGAAAAGAACAAAGGAAAAACTGTTTATATGTTATCCATATAAACACACAAAATTCAGTCTCATTATATGATCACCTATGCAATTTATACAGGCTGCTGTCTCAGTTCAGGATGTGGTCTTCTCTGTTCAGTTTGTACTTGTCACCTAAGGGTTACAGTGACTAAGAAACATGAAATTCAGCTCCAAAGGCTGTGTGCAGCACGGTGTTCAAGTGCTTCCTAACTTTTGGTAAATATGTTGTCAGTTGGAAAGTTACGTCCCCCATTGCAGAGAAGTAGCTAAGGCTCTTTGTCACTATGAGGTTCAGATGTCAAGTCCATCAGAGGCAGGTGAATGAACTGCATTATTTGAGTTTGAGTTCCCATGCCTTTTTTCTCCAACAGACTTTCTCTTTGCTCTCTACAATTCATTCAACTTCTGCAGCGTGTGATGTAGGGAATTATTGATACCAGTCACCTTCTGGCACACCACAGAGCAGAGTAAATTAATGTGACAGGAGTACTCAGGTGAATGTGCTCCCTACTTCTACCTCACTTCTTTCTACTGTCTCAGGGGACACTTGTATCCCAAAAACTCTTGAAGGGGATGAGTGCTATCTAGTTTTGTAAAGTGATAGGCAACTCAATCTTGCCTTTGCATGTTAAGTTGGGAAGGAGCGGGAAGAGGAATCATGTAACTTGACCTGAAACTTTAAAGGTGTGCTGTGATTGGCTTTAGAAATTAAAGATAACCTGGAATATGAACGGAGTACATTCTTTTGCAAAGCTGAATTGTTGTATGCTGTGTTGCTGATATGCAGTCGTTAGGTAAGAACACCAATGGTGTGTAGAACACAACTCATTTGCTGTTCAAATTAGCGTAGCATAAAAAGAAGAGGAGAACTTTGATTTTTACTTTAGTAAGCCCTTTGATAGGGAATCTTATTGACAGGCTGTTGAAATGCTGCTGAATCAGGCTTAAATAATCATTCTGCTAGAAACATGTTCCCTTCCCATACTAGAGTATATCCTGTTTTGTCTTGGCAGGAAAGGCAATGAGATATCTTTATTGAGCCTGAGGTCATTTGAATAAGTTTTTCCCCTCCTCACCTTGTTAATCTTATAAAACTAGGTTTCTTTAATTCCCTAAGACAAAGCATATTTAATATCTGTCTGACTTGATGGGAGTTTTATCTTCATGTAACAGCAAAACTGGGATCAAAACATGTGCTGGTAAAGTTGTTTCCAAGATGTGTTTGATCATGGGCTTTCCAATTTGAAAGCTAGGTACTATTGGGTACTACTGTAATTCAGTACAAATGATGTCTTGAAAGCTGTTCCTAGAAATAAAAATTTAAGGAGCAAGAGAGCGTGGACATGTAAAGCTTAGAAAATATGATGGTATGAAGTTTAACAGGGTCAAGTGCTGGATTCTGCACCTGGGATGGAGCAACCGTGGCTGTATGTACAGACTAGGAGATGAGACACTGGAGAAGCAGCCCTGCAGAAAGGGATCTGGGGGTTCTGGTTGGTGGCAAGTTGAACATGAGCCAGCAGCGTGCCCTAGCAGCTAAAAGGGCCAGCTGTACCCTGGGGTGCATCAGGTACTAGGGTCTACAGGGCAAGACCTATGAGTAGTGGCTGAGGTCCCTTGGTTTGCTCAGCCCAGAGCAGAGCAGGCTGAGGGGAGGCCTCATGGCGGCCTGCAGCTCCCTCACGAGGGGAGCGGAGGGGCAGGCGCTGAGCTCTGCTCTCTGGGGACAGCGACAGGACCCGAGGGAACGGCATGGAGCTGGGACAGGGGAGGGTCAGGCTGGGGGTTAGGGAAAGGTTCTGCACCCAGAGGGGGGTCGGGCACCGGGACAGGCTCCCCAGGGCAGTGGGCACAGCACTGAGACCACCAGAGTTCAAGAAGCCTTTGGGTAATGCTCTCAGACATGGGGTCTGATTTTTGGGTGGTCCTGTGTGGATCCAGGAGTTGGATCCTCGTAGGTCCCTTCCAATGCAGAATATTCTATGATTCTATAATGTGTGTTAAATAAGTCTGAAGATATTTCAAGAAGAGGCAGCACAGACTTACATGCGGACATATTCTATAAAGTTAATTCAAAATGAAGACAGTAGATGTTTCCTGTAGGCAGGAATTTGTTCTTTTACAGTGTGGAGTTTGTCTGCAGAATACCAAATCAGAGCTTGTTGGTGATGCAGCAATATTGAACTGAATTCTCAGCAGCAATAGCTGTCTGTGCCAATTCTTGATTAGAAATGACTGGAAAAGGGCACTCATGTCTTGTGGAGATTCCAGGAATGATTTAGGGTCAGGACTTTCTTCCCTGGCTGGTGTACCAGATAGTTAGCCTGCCTCATGTCCATTATAAATTTTGAAGGATTAGTTCCTATGGAATGGTTTGATTCTGGGAAGTGACACTTTTAAAAATAAAACTATTTAGGGAGTTCTTGACTCTTAAATATGACATTTAAAGTATTAACTTCAAAAGACCAGAAATGATTGTTCACCAAGGCTTTGTTCAACTTCTGTGTATAGTGCAGTTGCCATCAGAGATAGCAGTGCAGGTAAGATGTGGTAAGTTGTGTGTATCTAGGCTTCAAGTAAGTTGTACATGCAGGAAAACTAAGGTGTGAAGACCTTTTGCTAGTCATTATTCAATTCATTGTCTTTAATTATCACTTAAATATCTTTATCTTATTAAATACAAATGTCACAACTTACCATCCTTTCCTGACGGTAGCATCGAAGTTTTAAGACCCTTTCACTTATTTTTCTTTGTAAGTCAGTATCTACCCCCCAAAAGCAGATAGTCTAGATTTATATAATTGCCCTTTTGTTTTATTATATTTTATTCTGCCAGTGGGATTGATGTTTCTTATGAAATCTATTTTTTTAGATCCATAAGTAAAGCAGTATTATGCAATACTGATTCAACAGGTAATGATTAAAATATGGCATGCTTGGTATTTATATTTTAAATCCTATTCCTTAAGGAAGAATCAATTATATAATTATTACAGTAAGCTATTGCAGTAAGTTGTACACTGTACTTGATAAGTGTGATATTGCAGGGGTAAAGAAATATAATAGTTTTTCTTCTGTTCTCAAAAATAAGAGACAACAAAAGGACTTAGAGGGATGACAGACTTTTTTTTTTTTTTTCTTCAGGCCTGTATAAAGCTTTCTTGTGAAGAGGCTTATGAAATATTAAAGTAACTCGAACTTGGCATAAAATACTAAATTGACTTTGTCTTGGCTTAAAGCCATCTCTTTGACAACAGAGAAGGACAATCAACTTGAAAACCCTCAGGCCAATGGAGGTATAATACTGCCTGATATTATGAGGCAAATGCATGATGTACTCTGAAATGGCTAATGTACCTCTCAATTGGAGGTACAATTCCAAAGCTACCAAATAGGTACAGAGATCCTCTTGCGTAAGCAAGAGAGTCCAACTCTCAGTTGGAATATTGGTCCTAGTATCTAGGCTTTTCCCCATGCATCTTCAGGAAAGCTCAGTATGTCTCTGCAGCCGTACTCCAGCGTTAGTGCTTTAGCAACAGGGCTGGAGCAGTTTTCAGGGTTGTGCCTGACACTATACTAGCAGTATTGTGCTAGCTGCACTAAACTGTGCAGCTTCTTTTTTATTTATATGCTTCTGTTGAGCCTTCTTTCAAAGAAATGCTATCCTTGACAGTTACTGCACCATCATCCCATGCAGCAAAATGCAGTGATCTTATTGCAGTTGAAGGACAGAAGATCCAGTGAGATTTGAGGCAAAAAGAAAAATAGTGGCTCAGAAAGCAAGGCTGTGTGTGTGTGAAGGGGAGGGAAAAGAATAAACTTTTTCTTTTTTTTTAATTGCCTTGACGCAGCAAGCATTTTTTAGGGGTTCCTGATAATACCAGAAAAAACCTTCAGGATTTCTTGTCTTGCAAGATTGTTTCACCTTCTGTTTTAACGCATAAAAATGGAAGGTAGTGTTTTCTTTGACTGAGGTAGTGTAATTTGATGAATCACTGTAGCAATATATCCTAGCCAAAGTTTTTGCAAACCTGATCGCCAGCATATGCAGCAGTTTTGAATGAGTCAGCAGTTTGGTGCAGGTAATAACCAAAAAATGATGGTTTTGACTACAAATACATAGAGTTGCCGTGCTGATGTTTGTATGTGATTAAAGACAAAACTGGGGAGGTGCCAGACTTGCTTCACTGTAACAAGGTATCAGAAGTGATCTCTTACTTACAGATTACAGAAGTAGCTTAATGCTTGTAAACACGTTTTTTTGAGCACGATAAGTGAATGTTGATCTGTGCATGTCTGATCAGAATTTAGTTATCCTGACTGATACCATCTGAGAATTACACATCATTTCTTTAATTCATTTTATCCCAGACATCTGATGTTTATGCGTTTTAAAATTTATCTTTAATCAAACTGAAGAAAAACCCATTGATGGTAAGAGAGATCAGAGGTGTCCTTTCTAATTTAATTTATGAGTTCAGGTTTTATCATTGACCTCTTAAATGTCTGAATTCTTAGAGAGGTTGAATGTTCATGATTCCTCTCTATGGTAGCTTCAGGAGTCACTTCGATCACTTTTTACAGTCCTATTGCAGCTAAGCTTCACAGAGTTTATGAATCTAAAGCTTCTCCTGCCTGACTGTGGGCTTCTCTGCTAGTGTCTTTTCTTGGCAAGACAGATCATGCCAGAAATTTTGCTGACCTGGAAGAGGAAGCATCCCATCCATGTGCCTGTGTTTCTCCTAGATGGTTGATGAACAGCAGGCTATGCAAACTAATCATGTCTAAGATGACAGAAAAGGAAGCAGTCTTAGAAGCTGAGAGGATGTACTTTAATATATTTCTGTTATTTAAAAAGCATATGGGGATTGTCAAGGGAAAGTCTATGTTATTCCTTGATTTCCTAGGGAAAAAACAAAACAAAAAAACAAAACAAAACAGTAAATCATGTCACAACAGACACAAGCTTATGCTAGTTTCATGTTTGTTCCTGAACCATGACCAGCTGTGGAAACTGAGGATACAGCATTGGAAGAGATGTCACCAACTTAACAGAGCAAACTTTCCAACACGTCTGTCAGAACTGAAGACGTCACCTGAGCTACATTAGGCCATTTCTTTTATATGTTCTTTGAAAACTATCATTTGATGTGAGAGTTGAGGGGGATAATATATTTTTGTTCCTATTATACAAAGAAGGCAGAATGTCTTAGAGAAGAACTGTTTTGTGCAGTGTTCTGCTTGTATTATTTTGAATAATTTCATATTTAAGCCATGAAGGATGAAAAAGATTGTTTTGAGTTCCATTGAACTCATTTTAATCAATATGAAAATGGTTTTGTAACAATGTCTTCTATTATTCCTCTTCATACAGCTTCAGTTCTATCAGTATCCTCCTTCTCACTAGCTTTTAATGTCTTTAAAATCTATAGCAAGCTATGCAGTGGTTATAGACGGCAAGACTTGGTTATTTCCCAAAGACTGTCTTATGATTTGTTTTATCCATGGATGGTGACGTCTTTTTGCCAATAAGAATTAGGTGAGGAAGTACTGACTTCTACAACTTCTAAAATGCTGAAAATCAGACTGAGGGTTAAAAATAAGTTGCTTTCATGGTCCTATGTGCAGAATTGGTAGACAACACCCATTTATGCTAAGATAAATGTCTGCAGTAGTGTTGACTTTTATATCAGTTGCAGTTTGACCGAGCTGATCTTCTACCTGATGTACAGCTCTGAGATTGTCTGTCCAGCACAGGCTATTACAGTATTAAGCCTGCTCTAGCATAACCCTGTGGTCGTCACTAGGCTCTTGATAAAGTATCTGTGCTGTTAGTACAAGAAGGTTTCTTATGTTGAAATAACAGGATGGGGAAGATGCTATCTAGCTGTCTGAGTAATCTAATAGAATATGAAAACATTGCCTGTGATTCTGGCATGGGAGGAATACCCAGTTCAGATAATGAAGATACTTGGAGTAGGAAATATTATCCATGCGAATAGGTTATGCAAGTGTGATCTTTTTCTATCACTGAATTATTTTAGTGGTAATCACGGGGGAATGGGGAGGTAGGTAATTCAATATTAATATACTGACAGTGGTAAGGGAGTACATGCACCTGTTTATGTGCTTCCCCATAGATGTTCTTGTCTGGTCAGTTTTGTATGTGGCAGCTTTCAAACGTTATGCTCCACTTACGTATTACCAGAACTACACGAAGAACTAAGTGGCCAAATTTATTCTAAAATTTCATTAATATCAATTTATTTTATTATTTCTCTTTCATCAATGTATCTGTCTTACATCATCAGAATATGAAGTACAGACTTTATTTCATGTTTTGCTCTGGCCAATTTAACCTTAAAATCTGTGAAATACAAATTTGAATGAGCTTCCTTTAATAAGAACACATTTTTATCACATATGATAAGAATATAAGTTTACTGAGAACAGCTGCTTGATGAACACAGAGCAAAGGAATTACCGAGACTTCTCTTGCCCACAATCCAGCAGGAAAAACTAATAAAAAAATCAAATCCAAATAAGATCATTCACTCATCATAACTGCAATAGCTGCAGTATTTTAAAGCATGAAAAATGAAGTTGGTATCTAGAAATTAAATTTTGTTTTGTGGAAGGGAGGGGAAAAGTGTACACATCTACAAATGTGTATATATATATTTTTTTCAGTAATTTGGGATAATTTAAGAAATAAATGAAGGATTTTTATTCTTTTTACTTATTTAATATAAAACAGCTTACAGGTTGACTTTGTATTTTAACATTAGTGGAATAGGTGTCCTATTCTATTAGAAAAAGCCCATTGCAGAAACACTTTGCTAAAAGCCACAAATGAGAGATTAGGGAGTGAAGTAGTGTAGTTTTGTTCAAGTGAACAGATCCTTGCTTAGGGAAAAGTAGTGTCATTAAAATAACTGATTGTAATGGATGAAACAAAAAAAAAAATATACTCTTTGGAGAGACGCGAGAAAGGTGGTGTGCAAAAGAACCGGCTGAACACCTTCAGAAATTTGTTCTTCATTCCCTTTCCTTTGGGAAAGAGTTGGCAGTAGCTTGTAAGATACCTCTACTGTATATCCGAGTGTTTTAGGCAGAAATATTCAGGAAGCCAGTGGTTGTTCAGAGATGTAGTGCATTAACAGCCTGACCAACAAATGCACCCTCTTCCTGATAGTGTTCCTACTGTTGTATTAAAATCCCAGCTCAAAGGCTCTGTCTCAGAGTTCTTGTTAAGCTCTTGAGAACAGGTTGAAGAAATGGACTGTCCTACTTTTTGTTCTGGTTCATTTGTGTTGATGAAATATTGTTGGACTTAAAATATAAAAATCAGCCGTTGGATGGCTAGTTTACCTGTTTGGGTCATAGAAGAGAGGTGGTCTCCAGAACTTTCGTGCTCCACTGTGCTCTCTTCAGAGCAGTGCTTTCCTTTTTTTTTTTCTTCAGATGTGTAGGCTTCATAAACTTTCAGGCTTTTAATTCCTTTTTTTTTTTTTTAATTAATCTGTCTGCATTCTTACACCTAGGAGGTAAAAGAGAGTTGGAATGTGATGGCACATACAAATGAGTGAAAGATGCTTTTTTATTATTTTTTTATTATTAGTTATTTACTTATTTATGTGAAAACTTCTTTAATCAGCTGTGAGGACAAATAAATTTTTCCATCTTTCGCAGTTCTCACACAATTTTCTGCTGTTTTAGAACTGCACTATACCTCTATAACAGAGCTACTGCTAACCTGGGAGACGTAAAAACATGTGTGCAGATTTTAGTGCTTGGGAGTGCTACATCATGAATTCTAAAGACAACACCAAAAATTTCTTAATTTTTCAAAACAAAACAGTAATGTGCCTGATGAATAGGGCTGACATTCATCACTGAAACTCAGATTACTGTTGAGTGTCCTTGGCAGTTGTATATGAGATAGTATTTTGTGGAATATGAGCAACAGGAATCAAATCATTTTATAGGTAGAGGATATGTAGATATAAAAATTTTCAACACATATGATGCTGTTCTGTATTGTTTACACTCACTTCAAAAGTTGAGTGACTTTGTAGATTTAATAATCAATTTGTCAATTCACTTCATTTCCTACTTGGTCTAGGTTATATAATTTGTTTTGAGGAAGCTGAAGAAAAAGACTTCTACACACTAAATAATACTTAAAAAAAAAAGGCATGAACTCATGAACTTGATTTTCATTCTTTAGGGTGGCAGATTAGTGAGAAATGTATACTGGCAAAGACAGTGTGACAATAAGCACATGATAGAAAGAAGGAAACAGAGTTTACTGCTGGTGAAGACATACAGCTTAAATGAACATACCTATTCCAAACACTGTCCTCTCCAGAAAGCTGTCTGTCTTATGTAGTTTATTTCCCAATGCATGAGGAATGGAGAATAGTTGTCCTGGTTTTATTATCCACAGATATTTTGATGGCTGTGTTCCATATAATGGAAAGAGAACAGAGTCTCTTCCTTAGATTCAACTAGAGGTAAGATTTGACACAGAGAAGAAAGGTTAGTTTTTAAAAAAATTGCATGGTTATAGTTATTGGGGATAACGTACTAATTATATCTTTCTATTGAAAGATTAAAATTTAACTTGATAAAATGCTGAATCCTAATCCAAAATAACAGGAAGTACATCAGCCTTCAGACGATAACACAAACAATGTTCGATTACGTATATTTGGCTCTGAGCTATCTACCTTAGTGTCAGTCAGATAGGTTTCTCAAATTAAGAAGCATAGCTTTAAAATTAGCTTTTATTTTAAAATAATAAAAAATATCATGTTTCCATGCAGCTAGATTGACATTGTGATGTGTACAAGAGAAAAACATCATCTCACATTTTGTGTTTGTGCGTACAAAGAAGATAGACACTTCCCTGCAATATTTTTCTTCCCTGCAGTTGGTGTAGCCTTTCTCTTCCTTGTGTTTGGAAAGCTCCTGATGTTATTAGATGCAGAACAGACTCAGTTCCTGTTGACAGTGAGGAGAACTTGAAGACCTCAGTGATTCATATAGTCTGTCTAGCTCCTAAAGAGTCAACATGAAAGCCTGACTCTTTAGAACTGACTCTGATCAGTAACTTTGTCTAGTTACTGATTTCAGCCAAGGAGAATAGGGGAAAAAATAGAACTTAACGCGTAAAGCTTTCTGTGTGTATTTTCACACTCTTTGTGACTGCTTTCTTATGAGATCTGTCAGTTGTTTTCAAGGGATTTTTCCACGTATACATGATGCTGCTTATCTGCTACTTTGCTGCTAACTGGAGCTCTGTCAGGTTACTCCTCAGGTTCTGACCTAGGTTTCTTACAAGACCCAAATTTCTTTGGCTTTCTTGGGAGCAATGAAGCCAAGGAAACATGTAAGCGCATTCCTTGAGCAAATTGTGGAAAGTGTTCCAACTAAGGACACCAGCTGGATATTTAATACGTCTTTTGAAGTGTGCTGGTGATTGGGCTTTGCTTTTTCTTTTCATTGTTACTCATTGCAAATGTCTTCTATTGTGTTACAGAACAGGAGCAAGCACCTGGAGAAAGTCCATGTTGTTCTTGGAAATAAATCTTGTGATTTGGACTCTCTTATTTCTGCTCTGGCCTATGCCTACTTTCTAGACAAGGTAATGAGAAAAACAGGGGGATCTTAACTCATTTGCTACAGCTTACAGATTTCTTACTGTTAAGTCGATTAAAACATATCATAAAGACATTATTCTGGACAATGACTTTGTTATAATCAGAGGTGAGATTTTTAAAGAGAAACAATCTAAATTTCTTTCCATACAAAAATTAATGAGACGGTATTAGGTGGTATATTCAATAGCAGCAAAATATTACCCCAAGTAATTGCCAGCACTTGGTCTAGGTATCAGTTACACTTGATTTAAGCAGTGCACAGATTTTCTGCACACATTTTCTGTGCTGGAATGGATTACATCCACAAATTTGCAATATAAATTACAGAGCTTTAGGTGACTGCGTTTATTAGGTTGTTGATTCATAGGAGTCAAGAGGGATCTTTTTTTTTTTTTACTATTTGTTTTGAAAGTTGCACTTGTAAGTACTTACTCATTGTGATCATGTTGTGCTTAGCATTGTATGTGCATGTTGTAAAAGACAATTTTAGAAAATGACCTGAAGAATGTGATATCTTAACAATCACAGTCAAATGATATTATATTTAAGATCTTCTCCCCATTTCGAGAAAAGCCTCATTAAATGAAGGGGATGACTTCCAGGCTGTGATTGAACAGGTGATATCCTGCTGAATTCCATACAATCAGGAGTTTATTGAGAGAAGTAAATCATCTTGCCTGAATGTAGATGTTGATAGCTATTCATCCGCATCCCATGTCACAAATGCAAAATCAGTGAAGTTTGAAAGGCAGAGTTAGATTAGGTTTATCAAGGCTTTAAGCCAGGCTCCCATGAATTAAAACATTGTCAATTTGCATTTACTGAATTTTAAGAATGCATTTTTTTTTCCTGAAAAACTTGTGAGATTTTCGAAAGTATACGTCTTTTTTTTCTTTTTCTTTTTTTTTTTTTTTCCCTTTCTAGTTTCCAAAACAATTCTGCAGGAGAATTAATTCTGCAGAATTAACAATTCGGCACATAAGAATTAAAAAAAAAAAAAAAGAGTAAAAAGTGATTTATAAAGAATGAAGTAAAGGGGCAAAAATTAAACAGAAAATCAGATTGTTTCTAGATGCTCAGTCTGTTAAAACATATCTCTAATAAAAATCAAGTCTCATTTTATTCAACTCTGACAAATGCATGTATATGTTACAGGTCAGTCCTCCTGATGTTCTTTGCCTACCAGTGTTGAACATACCAAGAAGAGACTTCAGTTACTTCACAGAGACAAGATTTATATTGGAGGAGCTGAATATCCCGGAGTCATTCCACATCTTCCGAGATGAAATCAATTTGCACCAGCTGAATGCTGAAGGGAAATTGTCTTTAACACTTATAAACAGCAACATGCTGACAAGGTATTGCATTTTAGATACAACAAGATGGCTTACGTGGGTTTGAGCTGTTTCAAAAATTACATTTTACATTTTTTCTGAATTCATATTTATATCACTATGTTAGCACAGAAAAAAAAAAAGGAATTTAAAATACATTTTCTCTCCCATTATGCCCAATACATGTGACGATATAGTTGTTTTACCATCACTATTGATGATTCTTTTTTTTTAATACCTTGTATTTTCACACAGCTTAGACTAAATATTTTAATTTTGTTTAAATAGTCCTGAGGTTTCCTGTGACCAGCAAATAAGAGATCAGATTTTTTTCTTTTTCTTAGTTAGCTTTCACTGAGGGAATTAAAGCCCTCATTGATGTGGAGATGGACACAACAATTGCACATGTGCTGTTAAGATCCTCCTGAAGATAGACAGAAGTCTGAGACATTTACTCGACAGGCAACATTAGCTTCAAGTAAAGCTAAGCACAGAATAGTAGCTGTTATAAATACAGCTAGAAACAGATCAGATTCTGCTTTTACATCATCAGTAATTTCACAGCCATACAGAAACCATGGAATTCCTTCACATTACAGCATTTTTCTCAAAACATCCTCAGTGCCAGAGGCTCAGAGTTGCTCTGTGGGAGACCATATTCTATATACCCGTCCTTAAGAGAGAAACTTTATAAGCCCATGGTGAGCAGAGGGAGCTGCTTTATAGTGGTCTGCCTGTCTTGCCCACAGTGAAGGATGTTGTTTGCTTCTAACTCTCTTTAGAACCTCATTTAAGATAAATAACATGCTTCCTGTGTGCTATAGCACAACTATTTGGGAAATAAAAATAAAACACCCCCATCCTACTCTGAGGTATTTGTAGACTAGAATAAAAGTAGGGAAAATCTGAAATGAGAAATATGTGTAAATTTCATATTGGTTCTCTAACAACTGCAGGCAACTCAGTACATTGCTGACTTTCTCAAAGAAAAATTATCCATAATATTTGCTTTTTGCTACTGTCCCCTCCTGTGTTTCTTTCTTCTAAAGAATTATGACTATGATTTTATGTTAATAAATGTAGTTTGGCTTTGTTATTACTACTAAAAGCCAGAACACAAAGTGTTTAAATCCAAAATAAAGATCTTTTGCAAATTGCCAAAATATTCAGTGGTGAAATTCCCAAATCTCCCCTTCATAAAGAGTGATATTTTCAATACATGTAGAAATATTTTTTCCAGATTACTAGATTTAAAGATTTTGATAATGGAAATGTAAACAGTGAAGTCTTAGTGATATATCTAGTAATAAAACCGCTGTGAGCTCTTCATTTTGAAATTACAGTTTTAGGACTTGATTGTGACATTTTTTGGCTTCATAGCAGACTTAGGGCAGTGACAGCGGTGTTACAGTCTGGAATTTTTAAAAAGTTTTTGCACTGTTTTGTTGGGTTGTCTCAGCAGCTAGAAAGAAATATAAACATTATTTTTTTTTAATTTGCTTGGTAGTGAGGACAAAAGTTTGGAAACAGCTATTGTCAAAGTCATCAATCCAGATGAGCAATGTGGTGGCAGCCCGGAGTTACAAACGTCTTCTTCCTCTTTAGTAGTAAAAGAGATTCTTCAAGAGGCACCAGAGTTAATCACTCAGCAACTGGCTTATCTCCTCAGAGGTGAGAGATTACTCTTTATATTAAATACTGAAAGGTTTAATGGAGTGTTTCTGAATCTGCTCATGCAGAAAGAGTGTGATCCATTCTTTGGTTAACAATCCCTTTAAAGACCACGGGAAGCTTCATAAAAGAAGCAGGGAGTAAAGAGTTTGTTAAAGAGTAACATTATATTGAATATTAAAAATGTGCATTTAAAAATAGGCATGAGAGGTCTTTGCTGTATCACTAGACAAGAATATTAAATGGAGCTGTCGACACACCAGCTGGGTAGCTGGAAAGGCTGTGCGGTTCTTTAGTTCCAGGGGCTGTGTGGTGCTGGCAGCTCAGCGTTGCCTGTCTGTGGACAGCAGTATGGGTTGGAATCTAATATTTACATGTTAAAACTTCTCCCGATGGTGGTACCTATTTTGTAAAATGATGTTTTAATGGTATGATGCAAAACTTCTGCTGCTTAAAGGTGCCATAACCAAATCTTCATTACACTCTCCTTATCTTTAGTATCATATGCCCAGTAGAGTACGAAGGATGGGAATTGAATAATCAGAAGTATTTTCATTTCTGTCTTCATAGTTGTCACTTGCATTAGTTTCCTCAGTTTATTTGCTTTAGCAGAATTCTTTCATAGAAAATAAAGCTGGAGTTGGAAAGAACTGAATGCTGTTCTTAAGTTCAACAATTTTAATATTATTTAATATTTTTTAATATTTTTTAAAGATTTTAGGTTTTAATTGACATTTGAATGTTAAATGCCCTTTAAGGAATCAAAGGGAATGTTTAATGAGGATTATGAAATCTTGCCTATACTTTCAGAAGCTAGGGAAGTCTTCCCTTGTCATTGTACTGATCACTATGATAGCAAATATAATCAGCATGTTCTGAAAAACTACAAAAGGTAATCTTTTTTCATGTTTCTGTGAAAGAAGTTCTAACAGTAACACTGAATTTAGCCAGCTTTTAAAGAACCTTTCCATGCTAATAAGCTCTAGTAAACCTGCCATGAAATATTTTTTTTTTAAGATCCAAATTTCTGTTGAGTAGCTGTCCAGGAAATCTAGGCAAATCACCAAGTATAATAATTGATTCTGGAGGCAGAAAAAGAAATAGGCTTTTGGGAGTCTCTCAGGCTACCTGTTTGGTGGTGGAAAGAGTAAGAAGGCAGTGCTCTTAATAATCAACAAGAACACATAAGTATTATACATGGTTGTAAGCGTCCATGTGTTTTGGCTCTCAAATTTAAATAAAGTGCTTTTATTAGAGAAATATTTAAAGTGTTTGCATTAGAGATAACACTTCCAGTTTTAAGGGATATAGTAGCTTTTTGTTTGTTTATTTTTTAAATCAGAAAGTAAATTTTAATATTTTATTCAGTAGTGAGTATTTGCAGAACTTGGTGGATATAGGGGGGCCACTGTACCTTCTCTTAAATGGAATGATAAGTGATTGACAAAGCCTAAGTAACTACAGCTCTTCTTATGACTTCATGTTTTTCTATTTCTCCCAGTAATGCAGTGTGAGTGTATAGCACACTAAGCAATACAGCAAGTCCTTTTGTGACTCTCCGAAAATAGAAAATGGCTTTGGTACTTAAGAACCTTTTATTGCAAATTTATAAAAGTCACTGAATCCCATTACCGGTTTTGACAGTAAAAAAAATTCTTACATGTAAATGTATGTAGATGGTAGATCAAACTACAAAGTCTGGAAATAAGAGATCAAATATGACCTATCCAGGTCTAGCTTTTGTGTTCCTATATATATATTATGGCATTTTGTTAAAGTCCATGTCCATGAAGTATACCCTTTGATATTCAACTTACCTGTGAGCATAGGAAACACCAGGGCCATATATCATAGTCTGTAAGGATGGGTGGCTGTTTTAGTACTGATGAATGTATGTGTAGAGGCTGGATGCCTTTCAGTTTAGCAGGACAGCCACAATTTCCGTTGGCACTGCATGGGCATAGAGTCAATGGAGAGGGTCCTGCTCTGTTTTTCTGACTTCATGTTACTTCCAAGGGAAATCCATATGTTGTTTGTATGTATCAGCTTTGGGGGAGTTTTAGAAACAGAGGACCAAAGTGGAAGTCAAAGTGGTAAGAATTAGGATTTTTTTTTCACTAAACAGCTGAGAGATCCCAGACTCTCTATCTGAGTTGGGATCTCATCTTTCATTTTCTGGCTTTCCAGTGAGCATTTTGCTAGAAGATTTGTAAGATAACACAAATATCTGATGTTTTAATAATCATTGCGTGGTGGCTGTAACAGTTTCATTTCTTGCCTCTTTTGAGGGGGGTTTCTTTGTCACAGTCTGTTAGCAATTTGTTGATTGTAGTAATAGAAGCAGATACTAATAGCCTGCATATTTCAACTTTGAACAAACTTCACCTACTCTTCTGTACTCTTCTGTTTAAACAAATGAAAAGAAAAAAAAACAACAACAACAGCAATCAAGAAGAGGTATCTGTGTGAAACTGAGCACATTATTGATCTAGGCAGTTTAATATTTAAGGACTTTTAAGGACTTTTTTTTTTTAAGCTGAGTGGTTTTCTGGTATCTTTTTCTCATCAGACATGCTATAAGTTAGTTGTACCCTTGGGCTTTGAATAGAACCTGCTTTGAGAGTCAAAGCATTGTACAGCCATATTTGCCTTAAGGTAGAGCTTGCTCTGTCCCTGGATTTGTGCCAGAAGCAAACAATTATGGAACCTGCCAGAGTCTTGGGCCTGTGTTATTTTATTTCCCCAGAGATGTTTACAAGGGGACTGTTGCCAAACTCCAGATCCATTAAACTGCTGAATCATTACATTTTTTTGTAGCAGCCAGCTGGCAAGGATGTGATTCCAAGCACTCACTGTCAGGTACCTTAGGTCAGTGTACTCTAAAAAATGCCTCCTTATGTTTATTTGTATAAAGCCTTGAAGGATGCCACAAGATACAGACTGCAACATGTAAACAGAGACATTTATGGAAAGAGCATCAGCAAATTTTTTAAAATGAGTCTCCTTTTGCTAGTAATGAGCTGCATAGTTGAGGTCTTTTTGTGCTCTGTTGGGGCAGTCTGACTTTCAGTAGAGAAGATTAGTTTGTTGTTCTAGCCACCCAGGCTAATGTTAAGAAATGTCCTTTTAAGGACTTCAGAAATGATGCCAATTTTTTTTTTTTGATGTTGCTCTGTCTTGTACGTCAGTCAGATGATTCACATGTTCCCTAATTGGTTCATCCTTAATATACATGTGAGAAACAAGGGGACATTTTAAACTGCAAAAAACACCGCAGTTGTTTGGATAGATATTTTTATGTATGGAAACAGTTGTCTTGAAGGCAATGCTACCCCACCCTGCCCCCCAAATTACGCTTCATTCCAGCTTTGTGGCTTTGCTGTTAATTACAATGAAGAGTGCTTGCTTCGGTCTGTTTTATATCTTTGGTTTAATCTGCAGTGTTTTTTTTTGTTGTTGTTGCTGTGTTTTGTTTATTTTTTTTGTTTATTTTTTGAGGGCACAGGGGGTGTCAAAGTATACTTTCCATGAGGGACTGTTGCTTTTCCCTGTCTTCAATTTTTCCAGGTCATGGAACAAAATCTCGACAGGAGAAATGCCTATATTTTCATTGTACTGTTTCTCTCAGCCACAAACTTATAATTCAGGAGATGCTTGTGCTGTTCTTAATGTTTTCCCAAAACGACTTCTGCCTTCATTAGATCATGTTTAATATTAATGCACAGCAATTGCTTTTGGCAAAACTAGTGTTTCACTTCCAAACTGCTTTGCAAAAAGAATAAAATGCATATAGTTTTTTAAGAGGGCTAGCCTATTTTCTAGTGACCTCTCCCTAGGAAAAAAAAAATCTGTAATGTAGTATGATGTACACAAGAAATAATATTGAATCTTGTGTTGCCTATTATATATTTCTTTTTTTCTGTGCTTGTCAGCAGACAGAGCAGCCTCCATTATGCTTTCAGAAACCCTGAGGGAGTTGCACCAGCACTCAGTGAAGTCTGCAGGAGATTTCTGAGCCCATGTATCTCTTTTACAGCAGGTACTCACAAAGGACCACATGACTAAATGGACTGACCTTTGGACAAGCAAAAGTACCTCAAGTTAACTGTTTCTTTTTTTTTTTTTTAAACTACCTGAAATCTTAGCACTCCAAGGGATGCTGAGGATATCTGTGAGAAGTGTGCGCCTTTCTTTCCTGCTGATGAACATAGTATTAAAGAATGAAGGAAGAATAAATGTTGAGCATAGCACTTGCTGACATCCTGTGAATTTGAGAAGTCTCCTTTCTTTCCTTTTACCCTATTAGAAATGTTAGCAATTGCAAGCACTACGGTATTGCTGGGATAAACAGCTGAGGGGGGGGGGGAAAAGACCATTATGAACCTTTCTAACATATCTCCTTATTCTGAGGCGTTTTTTCAGGCTGACTACATTTCATTCTTGTATTAAGTGATAAATCCCCAAATTTCTAGGTTTGCTTTGCTATTTGAAAGTGTTGTACGTGATCAAAATATGTAAAGAGGTCAACATTGAGATGAGCAGGGAAGGGTCCACTCTTCCAGATAGATGCTGCGGTACAGTGCACTTCTAAACACATTGTGCTTTTACATCTGTACAGTAATGGTTGTGTCCTGCCAAAGCTGAGACCAAATATGAGGCTGTGCCTTACTTTTGAAGAAATGCAAAATTTGTCACATGTGAAAACAAGAAAAAAATCGACACTGTTACCTGCAGAAATGCATGATAGGCTGCCCTACCATGTCACAGGGAGTCTTTCCATCTGTTCTGATTGGGAAGTAGATTAAAAAATAATAATTAAAAACATCTTTTCCCCAGGATGTGTGTGTAAGAGAATGAAACTAGTTTTATTGTCATGAGCAATGCTCCTGCAACACTGCTGCTGCAACAGGAGTGCAGGTAGTTTTTTCATCAGTCCTCCCACTCAAAGTGAAGGGGTATGAAAGGGCCAGTTGACTATGGCAAATCAACAGATGGTTGTAGGACTGGTGCCACAAACAGGGGTTTGTCTACTTAGACCATGGGACTTGCCTTGAGAAACCTGGTCTCCTGGGAGCTAGTGGGGACCACCTGTCATGGGCTTGCCAAGCTGGTGAAGAGGGCTTTAAACTAGAGTTGTCAGGGGAGGAGAACCTCAATCCATCCCACTCCCAATTTGATGCAAGTGCCGAAGATTGATGCCCAGAGCCTGGGGAAGGGTCATGGGTCAGCAGGAGAGCACCTGAAGAGCAGCAGCACAAGGGAATGGCCACTCCAGCCAGCGAGTCAGTTTCATCAGGGGCCCAACTTAAATGTCTCTATGCTAACACAAGTAGCATGGGGAGTAAGGAAGAGGAGTCAGAGACGTACGTATGCCTGCAGGGCTTTGTTCTCATTGGCATTAGAGATGTGGTGGGACAGATGGCTCCCACGACTGGAGTGTTGGAAGGACGCAGGCTGTTTGGGAAGGCCAGGCGAGGGAAGCAAGGAGGGGGGCATCACCCCGTGTGTCAGTGAGCAGCTGGAGTGCTTGCAGCTCTGCCTGGGGATGGGTGAGGAGCTGAGAGAGAGCTTGTGGGTCAGGATTCCAGGGAGGGCAGGGACAGGGGACCTTAGAGTGGGAGTGTGCTACAGGCCACCTGATCAGGAAGACCAAGCAGACGAGGCCCTCTATAGGCAGACAGAAGCAGCCTCACATATGCAAGCCCTGGTCCTCAGCGGGTACTTCAGGCAGCGTGGTAACTGTTGGAGGGACAGCACAGCAGGGCATAGGCAGTCCAGGAGAGCCCTGGAATGCACTGATGACAACTTCCTTCTGCAAGTGATAGAGGGGCCCACAAGGAGAGGTGCTATGCCAGACCTCATTCTCACCAACAAGGAGGGTCTGGTGGGGAATGAGAAGCTGAAGGGCAGCCTTGGCTGCAGTGATCATGAAATGGTGCAGTTTTGCATTCAGAGGGCAGCGAGGAGGGGGCACAGCAAGCTTGCTGACCTGGACTTTTGGCGTCTTGAGGGATCTGCTTGGTAGAAGAATACCATGGGCCAAAGCCCTGGAGGGAAGAGGGGCCCAAGAAAGCTGGCTAATATTCAGAGATCACCTCCTCCAAACTCAGGAGCGATGCTTCCCAGCAAAGGGGAAGTTGGGCAAAAACACCAGGAGACCTGCATGAGTGAACAAGGAGCTCCTGGCCAAACTCAAGCAGAAAAAGGAGGCATGCAGAGATTGGAAGCAAGGACAGGAACCCTGATAGGAATACAGAGAAAATGTCTGAGCAGCAGGAATGAGGTTAGGAAAGCCAAAGCCCTGTTGCAATTAAATTTGGCCAGGGACATCAAAGGCAACAAGAAAAGCTTCTGTTAGGTACGTAAGTGATTAAAGGAAGACTAAGGAAATGGTGGGTGCCCTCCAGAAGGAAATGGGAAACCTGGTTACCCAGGATATGGTGAAAGCTGAGGTACTTTTTTGCCTCAGTCTTCACCAGCAAGAGCTCTAGCCACATAGCCCAAATCCCAGAAGGCAAAGGCAAGGACGGGTAGAATAAAGAACTACCCAGTGTAGGAGAAGACCAGGTTTGAGACCATCTAAGGAACCTAAAGGTACACAAATCCATGGGACTTGATGAGATGCATCCACAGATCCTGAGGGAACTGGTGGATGTAGTTGCTAAGCCACTGTCCATTATATTTGAGAAGTCGTGGCAGTCTCATGGAGTTCCCAGTGACTGGAAAAAGGGAAACATAACCTCCATTTTTAAAAAGGGAAAAAAGGAAGATCTGGGGAACTACAGACCACTCAGTCTCAGCTGTGTGCTTGGCAAGATCATGGAACAGATCCTCTTGGAAACTGTGCTAAGGCACATGGAAAGTAAGCCAACATGGCTTCACTAAGGGCAGATCGTGCCTGACAGGCACACACAAAATTGGTATCATGTTGACTTCAAAAACGTTGAGCTTCATTCAGTGTAGAACTTGCACCTCTCATTTTACTGCATTTTGCAGTATATTTGTGTTAATTTTTTTTTTTCCCAAGAACTATTCTGTCCACAAGGACACAGTTTTGGTAAAGGTTTGAAAACGCTGTGTGACTGAAGGGTTACTAAAAGAGCAGTGTGCAGAAGGTCAAGGGAGATGACTGTCCCCCTCTACTGAGCCCTTGGGAGGCCCCACTTGGAGTATTGTGTCCAAGTTTGGGGCCCTCAGGACAAGAAGGATGTGTGTCTGTTAGAGCGGGTCCAGGGGAGGGCCAAAAAGATGATCCAAGGGGCTGGAGCACCTCTGCTATAATGTATGGCTGGGAGAGCTGGGGCTGTTGAGCCTACAGAAGAGAAGGCTCCAGGGTGACCTCATCACAGCCTATCAATACTTAAAAGGGTCTTCTAAAAAGGAAGGAGAAGGACTCTTTACTTGGGTAAATAATGATAGGACAAGGGGTTTAAAAGTAAAAGAGGAGAGATTTAGATTAGAGGTTAGAAGGAAATTTTTCACTCAGAGGGTGGTGAGGCACTGGAACAGGTTGCCAAGAGAGGCTGTGGAAGTCCCATCCCTGGAGGTGTTCAAGGCCAGGTTAGATGAGGCCCTGGGCAACCTGGTCTAATGGGAGGTGTCCCTGCCTATGGCAGGGAGATTGGAACTGTATGATCTTTGAGGTCCTTTCCAAACCAGGCCATTCTATGATTCTGTGACTCTGTGAAGATACATGCAGGTGGACAAGACTGCCCAGTCATGCCTATGCTGCTGGGAAGCTATCCATGATGTGCTACAGCATCTCCTGAGCAAGTCGTTGCACGATGAATTTGAGCATGTGCTGTCGGACAAATACTTTCTGATGGAGTCTTAATTTCCTTTGTGTATGCATGAGCACCCCCGTGTCTGAAAAAAAAAAAAAGGGGGGGGGGGGGCTTAAAAATCAGAAGATTGTTATTACTAAAATAATTCATGGATCCTGGTACCTAAGCTGCCATTTATCCAGGTACAGCTCTGTGCTGACTGGGAGTACACCGTGGGACATATAACTTGTTTATTGCTCTTCTGAAAATATAGACAAGAATATGTAGCACATGCATTGTTTTCTCATTAGAAGTAGGAACAATGAAGGAATACTGTTAGATGAATCATTCTGGAGGCTGCTGATTGGGAAACTTGTTTCATATTAAAGGGACAGAAAATTAAGGCTTGCAACTATGTTTAAATTCACTGGGAGCTTTATATCACTAATATGTAATGTATATATCTATATATCCTAGGTGCTAAGTATCAGTTAATTGCCAGGAGACATCTGAAATCTGTTTTCTCTGGAGCCTTGTTATGAGTACCTAAATTTACAAATAAAAATAAAACAATTCTGAAAATCTGTGTCAGTATATATGATTTTCATTTGGTCTGTGTTTATTTAATATTTTTAATGCTATCAAACAGGGCAGAAACATTGTCTTGAAGTGATGGTAAGAGTGACATAAGGATAGGGAAGCTGAGAATTAAAAGAATATTAGAAATTATCTATAACAGAAAAACAAAAGAAATTTCATATATCTGAATTTCCAGAACTTAATATCTGTTGGGGAACAGCTTGTTAAACATTGCTTTTAATAAGATTAATTAAAAAGCAAATTATTTTGTAGATATATTTTTTGACTTTTACATAATTAAAAACTGACTCAAGTGATTTTTTAGTTTAATAGGTGTTAATCCATTTAAAGTTTGTTTTTTTGATGTTCTAGTTCTTGCCTATTTTCCAGGAAAACTGTGATTTCAGTAATGTCTGATGTTAGAATTGTATCTGTGATACATGTATTTTACTCCCACATGTCCTTTAACACATCATGTCAAATGTATTCCCTAGATTAATAGGACAAATAAATATAGCATATTTGAATTATACGTTTCCTAGGTAAGATTACTTAATCCATACAGGATTTGTCTAATAAATAGGTGTGTACTTAGCATAGGAAAACTCTTCTATGTTGCATGTGCTTCTAGACATTTTGAAGAAATACTTTTCATTATTTTCTGTGGTAGCAGTGTAGGAGAAAACCAGATTCATACTGGGTGTTTGGGAAGAGAACAGAAAATATTCATCTTCCGTTCAAGAACCCTGACCACTGGTGCATTATGGCATGTCAACCTATGTGATCTACCTTTCCTAGTCAGCCCAGTGAGATTGAGGATGGCTATGTCCAAGTTTTTCTTTTTCTCACTTAGCTCTTTGTTAAAACATAAACATTTTGGCTTATAAAAACTATCTTATATTATTGTACTGATTTGCTCATTGACCTGGCATGATGCAATGTGATCATACTCTTGTTTGAAATCCCTGTGCACAGTACAGTAATAAATAATTTCAATTCTGAATTGTAAGACTTTATTGTCCTTAATTTAATGTGAGTAATTGGGTGCGAAGGCTGCCCTTGGATATATTAATAAATGGGATCCCAGTCTTCAGGTGATGAAAGGGTGACTTGAGACCTTCAACTGTGTCAGAAATTTTTTACATTCAGGATGCAGAACATAGTGGTCTGAAAAGACATCAAGCTCGCCTTTGTCTTGTAAGAGCATACCAATTTTGAAGAAGTTATTCATTGAACTATGTTTCTCTTAACCTGAAAGGTTAGATAGAGTTAAATAGAGTACACCATTTTGTTTGGCTGAATGTAGCGTGCTTTTTTTTTGTGTGTTCTTTGACAGGGGTTCAGCTAGTGTCAAATATGCTGAAATAACTAATGTCATGTGCCTTGTCATATTTTGTAGCATATTTAGCATCCTTCTAATGCACTTTGTAAGTTTTATTTGCTATACTCAAGTATATTTTTTAAAATTCTGGATATAGGTGCCTTTGAAAGCCATCATTTGATGCAAACAATGTAGCAGAAGCCATAGTTTTCTAAAAAGTATAATCTTAATATAAGCAGTTTTATTTTTGTGTTCAGGTGATAGTATATCTAATTATTTTGGCATTTTGCTTGTGCATTTTATCAGTTCGTTGAACTCATCAGCGGGAACAAGCTCCAAAGAGGAAATGGACATTGATGGGGTTAACATCCTTGTTTATGTAGTCCCTCTTCACTGTTTAGAGGAGGTATTGATTTTACCTTTCAACATTTCAGGAAGCATTCTCTTCAAGTGCATGTCTTCGGAGCTTGACAGAATCACAGAGCAGCAGGAGAAAGTGCTGTCAGTTCTAGAGGAGAAGTTCCCAGGTCTTCCCCCACGAGAAGAAATTATCTCTGTTCTCCAGGAGACTCAGCTTAACCCTCAAGGTAATCCAATTTCCATTTTCAGACATTTTACAAATGTAGTTACGTAACTGTATTTGAATAGTTTGGCTCGTTGTGTGTGGTGAGAGTATAGCTGCAGGATGGTATCTTCATTGACAGTTACATGTAGTTATATTTAATTTTAAAATAACTGGATTAAAATTTTAATAATGGAATTGCAATTTTTGCTGAGGAACTGCTGAACTTCTAAATAATCTTATAGTGCTTTTATGGGTGACAGAACACTGGCATAGGTTGTCCAGAAAGGCTGTGAAGTCTTCTTCCTTGGAGGTCTTTGAAAGCCACCTGGACACGGTCCCAGGCAGCCTGCTCTAGGTGGCTCTGCCTGGGCAAGGGGCTTGGACCCCAGAGATCCCTTCCCACCTCAGCCATTCTGTGATTTACAGATAAAGTAGACGTTAATTTATTTCAAATGTTTGCTTTTACAAGCGTGTGCTAATCAAGTATTTGTGTTAATGAAGTGGAACCCAGGATAGAGGTGTAATCAATGTTTCAGCACACATGCAGAAACTGTGTTGCAGTTGCCGTAGTGTAATGGGAGTGGATTTTATCTTCTGAACCTTAGCAAATTTGTCAAGGTTTCAGCTATTAGGGCTAGGGGTCTATACAGGTGAAGTGACTTTGACTAAGATTAAGGAAACAGTGAGAAAACTGTAACTCTTTCATTTCCTTCCGCTAGAAATAACTGAAGACATTTTGATGTTATTTCTGTGATCAAAACTCAGACTGTGTGAAGTTGATCTTTGATCACAGTCTTGTGAAGGGATGCTGAAAGTTGTTGCAATCACTCAAAATTTTTTACTGTCTTTATTAAATGACATCCACTACCAAGTTGTTACCAAAGAGTGAGCATTGAATTATGGAGATACTTTTCTGTTAGATATATCAGGCATGAACAGGGTCCCTTTAGACTTGTAGTCTTTATTCGCTCTTCTCTGTCCACCCATCTGCTGAATACTCTTACCTGAATTCAGACCTTCAGCCTGAATTGGCTTCCCAAACTGGTAGTTAAGGGCAGAACTTGAGGTGCTGCTCCCTTTGCTCTTTCTCTCAGTGAGGCTGCAAAATAAAATAATTCAGGGCCGTAAGTCTTTGGATAGTTCCCTGATATTTCTTGTGACATTAGTCAAGAATTCACAGTTCAGAAATGAACTATGTGGCCTGGATTGGAGAGACATTGAAAGTGGCTGTTGCTGAACTCTGTTCTCAGTACTGCCGATTTTTGTGGAAGGTGGTTGAGTGGTGTCATGTACTTGTTTGTACATGAGAAACTAGAGGGTTTATAACTGATGTAGTTTACCCTGCTCGTGTGACATATAAAAACTACTGGCAATAAATGTCAGGCAGACTGAATCTGTTATGCCTACTTTTCCAAGTTTTGTATTGGATATTAGGGTAATGTCATGCTTTTTTTTGTTTCATAGCTGCTGTTTTCCATATATTGTAAGGTACATATTTAACACTGCGTACATTTATATGGTATTTGTCTTAGTAAAGTATTGAAGAGTTTCTGAAGTCCACTGAAGATACTGACCTCTGCTGAACATTGTGCCTTATATACCTGTTATTTTAGACCCTATTAGGAAAATTTGGCAAAAACGTTCTCAGCTTCATGCAGAAATAACGATTTTTTGGCCTGAGTTCATGAATTCACTTGTTATTTGAGACACACTGGTCTGTAGTCAAACAGAAAGTCTACAGGCTACATATAAATATTTTTAAAAGGACAGACTCAAAAACAAAATAAGTATATGAACATAAGCCAGTTCATCTTGTCATTGGATTGAATGCAGTACCTGGACTCTATACAAGAACAGTAACGAGATGATTCATTCCTTTGGCTTTAAGTGGGTATTTGGCTTCCTCTGAAAAATCACTCATGCAAACACATTGTGGATGTTATGCAGCTAAGTTTTATAAGTCTGTGGACATTTTATTTACCGCTCTACACTGAAGTAAGTAGCTCACACCTTTCTTTGTATAGGTATTTGGCTACTTTCTCTGTTCATCAGATGGTGTGATACAACTGTGTATCTATACATGAGATATATTTATTATAAGAAACTTTAAAGCATTTAAGTCAAATGTCTCCCATTGAAGAAATTTAGTCATGTGGATTTTAAATATGTTGTACTTAAACATATCAACATGTCTGGTTATAGTGTTAAGCAATTCCAGGTTTACTCTGTTTTCTGATGATAATGTGCATTTCTGTTTCTATGGTACGTACACATCCTGTTGGTTCATTTACTGTTTGATGTACATAAACCATTGTTGGTATCAATTTGTGAGGAAAACCAGAAAGGTTGAATGATTTTATGTTTACAGAATGTCTTAATGCTTTGCCTCTGAATATTTTAGAAATACCATAATAATCTACATGTGCTTTTCAGTGTGTTACTTATTCCAGAAGTATGTCATATTAGTGGCATAAGGATGGTCTAGGTATACATTTATCATCAACTAGAACTCAGTTGACCTAGGAAGTACGAGTGTTCACACAATTTCATTTCATTGCAGGAGACTTAATTAATTCTTCATCCTTTGTTGTTGCTTTTTAATCTCTTCCTTTCTTAAAGAAACCCTCTGGAAATATTATGCATTGAATTATTAATGTTGATTTTAATGTTCTTATAGGGTGTCCTAAAATACAGAAGGCTCAACATTAAGGTTCAAACTGTATTTTTAATTTATGTTGCTATATCTGTTCAGCTGTGGATACTTGAATGTATTGAAATTCCTTTCTCTTCTAAAATAGGTGTAAGCATTGAGGAAGTTATGCTGAAGGATCTCAAGGAAATTTCAGATGGAGAAATCAAAGTAGCAATTAGCACTGTGTACATGACACTGGAGGTAAGAGGAAGCTTAAATAATGTAGTTGGTAAACAGCCCTATTTTCTTATTAGATTAGTGAAACTTCTGCTCGCATATAATGTAATTACTTTTGAGAGAACGACTAGCTGTTTGTGATCTCACTCTCATTTATATGCACCTGATTATTACTTCCTGTTGATCAGTTTGATGGTTTATAAATGGCACTAGCCAATTGCAGCCTTTGTGCCAACTGAAGGTGTGAGCGTTCAGTTATATTTTGTAGATAGTTACTACTTTTCACTTAGGTTATGGCATATGGGCATATGATTTATAAATCTGGTCTAACGCTTTCTCAGCTCTTTGACAGGAGAGGGTGTTCTTTTATTCCTTCCATGCCTACCTTGAAATTGTGTAATTAATTTTGTCCATTCCCAAATGCATGTGTGGACTGACCTAATCTAAATGAAAATGGTGGTAGAAACAAAGGACCTTGACAGAGCAGAAGTTTGTAGAATTTTGGTTGTTTGGATTAAAACCATAGATTTGTTCTAATGAGTTAGCCCAAAATTTTCCTTCTTGACCAATTACAGACATTTTGTAATTGCTAGGAGAAAACTTCTGCGGTATGTTTTGCATCATTATTTCAAGATAATTGGTATTATAGATGTTAGTGGTTATATACCTGGACCTGAAGTAGACATAAATATTACTGTATGTGACATGCAAATGAAGTTGTCTTCTTTTACTTTTTACTTTTAGATATTAAAAGTTTTGATTAAATGATATTTAAAAAATCACCTGAAGAGTACTTAATAGTGTATATCCTATGAGGTTTCTTACAAAATGTTTTTTCAAGGCATTTTATAAAAAATAAGGCGCTTCTGTGGATGAAGAAGTTTCTGGCATAACCCCACTAATTATTATCCACAAATTTCTGCCTTTTTCTTAAGCTTGCATAGTGAAATATATAAATCAATCTTGCTATCTAAGTGTTGAGATATCCTTAATATGTGACTAAGTACTGAAATAAAAATATTTAATTTTAAAAAATGAAAAAAGTAATCTTATAATACCTCCTGCAGTTCTGCAGCTACTCTGGTGTATTTGTTTCTTAGGGGGTGGGCTAAAGCAGTATTTTTGGCCTGGTCAACTTTATTACAAAGGCATTTTCCAAGTCTATTTTAAAAGCTTGTTTATGGCACAGATTTTTTTTGGCCTTTACTACAGTTAGAACTATTTTATAGAGAGTAAGCAGAATCTGTTCTGAAATTCTGAAAGCATAATCTGTTAGTTTCTCATTGGCAAGCAGGCTTTACCGGCCATGAAGTACACCACTTTGTTTGCCATAATTTTACTCCTCAAAATTATGTGGAGGTTGGGAGTAATGGGGAAAAGTATTGCAGGATAAATCCTAAAAAGAAGAAATTGGATATTTTTTTTAACATCCTTTACTTTTTTTTTATTATTATTATTATCATTTTTATTAAGTGGGCTTCATTGAATACTGGACACATTGGGCTGGTAATAAGAAACTAGATTTAGCATTACATTTTTGTTTTATTTATTTTACTTTTATTTTTGTTTCATAGACTATGTAGAATGCAGACCTTGTGCCCCACAAATCTAATGTTTAGCTTTGGCTAAACATGGTTGAAGTCATCTGTACTACTTTACATATTCAAAGTAATCTTAACCTGAAGCTTCTCTTCCATGTGGCGAATTGAACTTGGCAACAATAGGTTTTCATAGTCCTAAAAGCAGGCAAATCTTCAAACTCTTTTCAGTGACTGAGTAACATTCAATGCTGGCATGCTTTGTTCAAGGAGCTGCAAGATCTGGTGATCAAGCAATAAAAGTTTCACAGTTGTCTTTCTTGAGACACATCCAACAGCCATTTTGGAAGAAATGTAGATTTAGTTGCAAGTAAAAAGAACAAATTGATCAGGGTCTTACTGAAGTTAGATGATTTTTAGTCCTAACTTGTTAAGCAATTTTATTACTTAACATTATTTAGCATTTCTGATAGGATTTTTTTTCTGGAAGTTGTGGGCATCTCTCTTTACGTTTTGCTCTCTGTTTTTCTGCTGTAAATATTTTGCATCAAAAAGAGCTTTTTTTTTTTTTTGAGGTGTAACTGCTTTTTTTTTTTTCCCCTAACATTTACAAACTCATACTTGGTTAAAAACATCTAGTAAGTTCATGGTTGGGCTGGAGATCAGTTTTGCATTTATTACGTTACTGCACTTTGTTCAAATGTTTTCTAAACTCTCTAATTTACAGCGTTTGACTAGCACAAGATTCGCTGTCTGGCAGCCAGGGACAAAGTTGTCTGCATCATGGTAAAGTAGGTGGCTTGTAAAAACATTCTGCACAAGTTACTTCACCTAGTATCAGCAATACACTATGCATAACAGAATTACAAACAAAACTGTCCAGACCCATGTCTTTCTTCAGTTTAGATTTCTGTTATGGTATGACCTGAGAATACACAAACTTTAGTGACTTCTGGATTTTCTCAGCAATTATGATGATAATTTGTTTTTTCTCCTCAAAGTGCTCTGCAGACATTACCTGATTAAACATAAACAACATAAAAAATTAAAACATAAAAAAATTAAACATAAAAAGAACATGAAGCATAGGCTAGGCTTTGCAGCAGGTGTAGAATGTCTGATGTGTTCGTTTCTTCAGAAATCTCACATTGTTTTTTTTAAACCAGCAGATAAGTAAAAGCATTTTTCATGAAAGTACTTTCTGTAGGCTCAATTATTTGCTATGGTTCAGTGCTCTGTCATGTAGGTGATACTGCTAAGACCAAGGATGATGATTATATGATTATACTTGGGTAGAGTAAGCTGTTCACAAGTGCACATCTCCTGTTGCATTGGCTATGTATCACGAAGAGTGAAAGTGTTATAGCTCAACGCTCAGGCTAAGATTTCAGTCAGCATGTCACAATACTAAATACAGTCAGAGATCAGTTAGTCAGGTATTCTAACAAATGTCACACCTCAGTAGCACATTCTCAAATGATTTTACATCCTTCTTATATCAACTTCTCTGGCAAGTTTTACAGATTTTTGTTGAGAGTAAACTGAAAAAAAAATCCCTGTTCTTGGCAGAAAGGATGTTCTTTCCAGTCAAATCTTGGCCTGAAGCTAAGTCTCTTTCCCTTCTTTTCCTATACTAGAAAAATCATGTATTTCCTCAGTTTCCCCTCTGTAACTGAGAATGTTAAAATTTATTTCATTAATGTGCCATGTGGCTAAATTAATTGAAGCCTGTGTTAGAAATGCGATAAACCCTACTTTTATTAGTAAAGATACACATTTCATATTACCTGTGGGAATATTTTCGAGGTTCTGTATTTCATAAGGAAGGAAAAGATGGTAACTAATAAATCATCAATTCTAAGTTAATACTTACTAATTACTTAGTGTTATTGCATAACGATAGTCAGACATGTAGGATACGTGAAGGCACGCTGCTGCACTCAACAGTTTCTCATGAAGAAAGACATAAATGCAAACATAGCAATGCAATTGATCTCAAAGCTTTATTTGTATGTAAATACTGATATTAATCAACGTTCTGTGATTTAGATCCATTCTTTGTTGGCTCACTAGTTGTCAACTGAATGATTTTTAAGTGTCCTGATAAGAGAGTCTTTCAACTGTTGAAGGAATAGAAAGTGTTGACATAAGTAATAAAGTCAGGGAAAGCATTTCATGCAGGGGAGTTTAGTTTTTTTATGAGAATCTATGTGAAGCTTTGCATCTTTTTGAGACAACTACTTTTCTATCTGCACTTCCAGGATTTAGGTGGCATTAAAGTTGTAAGTTGAAATCAGACCTGTGTCTCCAGGGACTGGCTGCCAGAGTGTGTGTCACTTGGATTTCATATGTATTGCGGATTTTTTTTAGGTGTGTGACAAAAGACTCGGAGACCAGATCACAGTTATTTTTGTTGCCTTTGCCAGAAAGTTTCCACAAGTCATAATAACGATTACTCATAGGATACTGTAGCAAAATTCAATGCATGCATTACAGTTAATTTCTATTACATTATGTTATACCCTGAGAGTATATTTTGCTTGATCTCTGCTGGAATTCTCTAGGAAATGAGAAATATCTTCTCAATGTGACTTTCTGTGAAAGTCATTTTTTTCCTGAGAAATGAATACTTAATTTGTAAACTGAACTCTATTCTCTGCTTTCTTAAGTCTACTGCACCAGAATGATGCTCAGGTTTCATGAGCGTTCGGTTTAGTTGAAATGGCTCACGATGTTGAAGCTTAATAATGCATTTGTTGGACTGGCCCAACAAACAGTCCTTAATCTTCTGTTTCACGAACATTTATTCTAACTACTCACAGAACTTGGAATAAGTTAGGGTGATAGAAAAATCAAATTCCTCCAGGGAGAATCAAGGCAGGCAGTTGAAAACAGGGCAAAAAGATACCACCTAGTAGTACAAATGACTTGGGAATAGTATCAAGGGAAAACAAGCTCATGCAACAAGTTTCCTCTTTGTGGCTTTGTCTTTGACAAACACACAGCAACTGAAACTTGGGAAATTTTGAAGTGTTTGGGAGCACAATAGATCCGCTTCCCAATAGATAAATAGTCTGATGTCAGAGAGACAATTTGATTTTCATACTGTTTTGTAGTAGTAGTATGGCTTGCAACAATGCTCCTGATTTGGAGAAGTTTATATGTGTATTACGAAAAGTGATGCTTTTAATACTTCTGTAAAGCAAAGCAAGGATCTCTGTCATATCTGGTGCATGTCGAACAAGTACTAGGTAGGCTATTGCATCCAGTTAAGCGAGTCTTTGATTTGTTTGAAGGTTTGAACCTTTGTTGTCTATCTGTAATGACTGGGCCATAGCTACGTACTTGGGAACTTTTTTCTTGCGGTAAATATATAAACACATTTCAAATGAGATCAGATTGGTCCATGAATTTGTTTTTAATGTTAAAAACAAAACAAAAGAAAACCCCAAATAAACATGTTAACATTTAATCTTCCAATAATGGAATTGGAAACAAAATTCACAGTAACTTACAATAGCAACGCTATTTAGAGATATTTTTCTGATGCCTGTTGTGAGAAGTTAGGGTATGTAAAATAAATGATGTATGGAGCTGTAGGAATGCGACTTTTGCAGACTACCTTATGTCTAAGGAACATTAAACATAGGGTTCTCGTTTAGCAAATAAATAACCATTCATTTCAATGGCTGCATAGTCTGGACTTTTGTGCATATTTTTGCAAAGATGAGAAGAGGCCATTAGGGATTTAATATAAAATAAATCGCCAAGGGGTCTTCTTGTAGTCCTAGTCTTTCTGCCACATGGTGTGTCACTAATGTGCATAAATGGGCTTAAATGAATTTGTTATCTGTATTACATTTGCAGTATGTATATATTTATATATTATTTTTTAATTGTGTTTAAAAATAAAACATTAAATACATCATTTCTGAGAGTTGAAAACATACCATTTGTAAATAAATCAACCTTAATTAAGGTCTTAAAATGTCAGTGTGTGAGATCTGCCTGTAGGAAAATGTATAACATACATAGTACACAAGGCTTAAGTATAATTCCATTTGCTTTTTTAGAAGTATTAGGAGGGTTAAATCATCCCCTTATAGGACTGTGTAATGCAGTCAAACATGCATTACTGTAAATACCACACTCACATTTAAGCATCAGAATGCAGTGTTCTGGAGGATGGTGGCTCTTGTGTTGATGCCTTGGGTCAGACTAAATACTTCAACTGCAATGAGTATGATCCAAGGTGGGGAGAGTGGAGGCAGACCTGCTGAATTCTGTGTTGCAGTTATTTATTCATTTCTAAAGGTGTGAGAGGAAACTGGTGGGGAGAACCCTAGATTGTTTAAGTGCTTCTTAACTAACTACATGAAATCAAATGACAGCAAAACCAATGGTCATTATTGTGATTGCTAGGATTACTTGTAGTTTTAAAGTCAAGACCAGGAGATGATATGAGGGTGATACGGGATGAAATTCACCTACTGAGTGAGATAGTTCTAAGTGAAGTAATGTAGGCTGTCAGAGTATCAGGCGAGATGTTTATTGTGGTCCGTCTTGGTGTATGTGTGGGGGGAAAAAGTAAATTTGTAAGACTGGCCAAGACAATTAGATTTATCAGTAAGTCCAACTCAGCCCATGCTTAAAACATTAAATAATAATTTATTCGATAGTCATTTTTGGAAGGTGCATTTGATTATTTTCTTCTGTACTGCTGCCATAAATCATGTAGTAAACCAGAAGCATCAGAAGCATTGTTCTTGCAGTACCTTTTAAGAATGCTTGAAGTATACAGTGATACCCATTCTGCAATGATGTGTATGTTGATTTTGAGTTTATTTCAGTGTCTGAAGAAATTGGATAGACTTCATCTGTTAAATTTTTTGTGAATTCTGGTGTAAATTTAGCCTCTGCAATTGTTTATGGCTTTTCCTTTAGTGGTTTTATTCAATATTAATTCGAAAGTTAATAAAGTAAAATAACTGAGAATTATTAAACGGCTAAACATACATGTTAGATTAAAATACTAACATTTACAATGAAAATGTGGTTGTATTTACAAGTGTGTTATTCAAGAAGATAAACTCTAATTTCTTTTACAAATACATTTATGAAATGTATTTCGCTACATAAATTCTTATATTATACATACGGAATATCTTTATGAAATACAGCTCTAGAATATGCAGTATGTCTCATCTAAATAAAACAATATATACAATATCATCATTGGGCTGCATTCCTGACTTCTACAAAGCTGACTAATTTATCATTTATATACTCTCCTAGTTCTTGTCAGTAGCATCTCAGCTCAGCTGTTCATGGGGCATAGACATTGACAGCGGGAGGTGCTGTTTTGAGAAATGTTCAGCATAAAAAGAGTTTTTTGTATGAAATACAATACACTTTTTCTTATGTTAATTTAAAACATAACTTAAACATTTAATATTTTGAGATCTGACCATAACGCATGAAAATAGGGATTGATAATAGCAAGGGATAACAACGATATACATGTTAGAGAAAAGTTAGGTTTGTTTTTCTGCTATTTAGTTTATGATTTTTCTTTGCCTATTATGTAAGAAAAACTTAATGTAGGACATTCAACTGTTGATCCAAGATTACAAAATAATTTAAGCTTTAAATAAAATGACATCTTTTGTGTTTGCTGGTGTTAGTATTACTGCAGAAGACAGCAGTTGTGTCCACAGGATGTCCACAGGAAGTGACAGATCAATACTTTAACCAAATGTCTTTCTTGGTGACTGCTTTTGTATTTTTCATTAAAAAAAAAAAAAAAAACACCCTTTAAATCTTGCAATATTTACTGAGAATAGTGATATTTTGGTGCAGGAAAAACAACAGTTTATCTGCTGTGTCTTAAAATATTCATTTTGTCCCATCTGTTTGGCAAAGCATGTGTATAAACACCTTTTGAACAGGAATTTAAGTGAACGATTATCACTTATAAACATTACGATAGCCTGTGTAATTAGCACACACTGGTGAATTTTATACCTTCTGCTGCATACCAGGAGCCTAGTCCTGCAGCTATCGGTCATTTTAAAACGTAGAAACATTCTGGAATTTTGATTTAGTTAAATCAAGTGCTGTGTAAGTTTCTTCAGCTTTTATGTGCTCTGGTTAGATGGTAACAGGGAAGATCCTTCTTACAACTGTGTGTAACTGGGTATGCTCTGAGGCTTGCTTGAAGTCAAGTGCTGTGTCTGACTAAAAACTTCAGAATTTATTTTGGTTTGATACAGGGATCAAAATGCAGAACATGATTCAAGCTGAAACCCTTCAGTCACTGTCTGAGTACTCAAATTCGGAGTAGCTTAAAACACCAGCTGTAATTCTACCGAAGAATGGAATTTTTCTTTCTCTTTTTCTTTAGGGACAGATGAAATTTTACTCAGAAAGATCACTGCTTCTGTATACAGAATTATTCATGGCTTCCATGACTCTGAATGTATTTTTTATTGTAAAGCTGTTCCGTAAATGTTTCTCACCAAAAAATATCCTGTCTCCTGCAACTCTATAGATAGAGTATTTGTGCAAATTTTATTTTCTCTATTCAAGTGAATACTAAAAATGTCTAACCTATAGGCTCTTTGATGCTAGAAAAACTGACATTCAGAACTCCTATGTATATTGCAACTATTGCGATTTCTTTCTTATTGAACATTTTTTTCTATTCTGTGTAGACTAGATAAATAATGTATCAAGTAAAAAAATGCCTTTGAGGTAATTTTACCCTGCTGTGTGGGTAGAGACTTGTATTATGTTTGTCCATAAGAGATTCTCTTTAAATATAAATATACTATTTTTTTAGTCCTGAAACCAGCCCATTTATGAAATAATTATAAGTTAAAGTTGCTAAACACAATGGATGGAAATTCCAAAAGATGGAGTTTATTGACTATGATAATTAGATTAGAAAATATTCAAGGTCTCAGCTTTTTAGAATATTTTTCCTGAAAAGTATCCACTTTAATTTTTTTAAATTATTTTTTCTGAAGAATGAGTCTTAGTAATTTGAATCTCAAGATTTTCTTTCTCCATATTTGTGAACTGTGTTTATACAATAAAACCATGCTTTGAAAACTTAGCTATGGAGAGATATTCCTTTCTCTTACTAGTATAATTCTAGTGATGTGATTTTTTTTATACTAAGCCACAAAGCTCTCATTACTGTTCAGGTTAAAAAAAAAAAAAAAAAGTAGTAGAACTGAACACTTGCTTCCTCTGTGATCAAGCCACTCTTAATGAATTAAAATTTCTTACATGTATCTGATAGCTACCCTCCAGGATTCTTTCTGGAAACAATCTGAACACAACATTTATGCTGATATAAAACAGGAACAAGTTTATTGAGGCCGCTGTGCTTATACTAAATTAAAACTATGACAGCTGATAATTTTATCTTCTAAATGAAATCACATTATTTGCATTGTAGAGATGGGGCAGTCAGGCATTTAAACAACCCTTTTGTGTTTGGGAGAATGTTACCTTCCATCTCTAAGAAAGAAATAATGAATTTGGATACTGGTTTGTGGTTTCTTTGGCTCAAGTCTACCAGGACCATACAGCTAGTACTAGAATCTGGCAGAATTCTGTCTTCCTTGCAGGATAATGTTTCTTCTTTTGCATTAACAACTAAACCAGTTGAAGAAAAATCTGTCCTACCTGGATTCTACCTTTGCCAGCAAAAGCTTAAAGTTAGTATCTATTTATTGCCAGTTTGGGTTCTTTTTACAGAAGGACAGACCTCACTACTAGGTGTTCTTTATCTGATTGTTACCTTTTTCCTAGTCACATTTCCAATAAATTTTCAGAAAACTTGGTTCTCCCCTGCCAACGAACAAATAAACATACAAACAAACAAAAAAAAACCCACAACTTTATAGACCCAGAAAGGTAAGCATTCCACAGGGAGACTTCCTGCAGTCTTTACCCCTTTCTTTTCCCTGCTGCAAGCTCACCAGAATGATCTGCATTCTGGGCCTGGATTGCACATCCAGAATTGGATTATTATTTATTTATTCATAGGTTTCATGGATGCCATACATCTGCATATGCTGATTGTGTTTGTATTTCCAAGTATTTGTCCCAAACTAGAAATGAAAAAGGTTAGAATAGATTATTTTAATTCCTGAAATAAGGAACTGTTAGGTCAGCTCTTTGACTCGTAGAACACCATGCACTTAGACTACCTGTGGATTGTTTAATCTAAAGAAGGGTTCAGGGATGACTTTGAATAAATGGCAATTGTACAAATACTGGTCTGTAAACTCCTGTAATTGTACTTTAAAACAAAAAATCTTAACTGAGCACTAAGTGCTGTCTTTTGTCTGATTTCATCAGGAACAGAATCCTATTCTACTGAAAATGTATTGTTTTGGCCTTAAAAGTTTGTCATCTATATATAAATAGCACTAGCATGGTTGTTTCTCAGCATTTGCTATTAAACAAGACTTTCTAAATAAAGGGACTAGAAATAATTCAGAAACAAAAAAGTGATTTTCCTCTCACATCTCTCCGTTGAGTATTTGCCATATGGGTTGCTCAGCATCACACTCTCAGCAGGTCTAATTTATGGTAAACACACAGTGAGTGAACAGAAAAAAAAAAGGCAATGAAAATATTAATATTCTCCCCACGCCCCCATTTTTGTTTTTTCTTGTTCTTATTGTGTTGTGTTTTGTTTTGTTTTGTTTTTTTTGTAAACTGAGTTGAAACATATTCAGGTTCAGCCCGTATAATTGTGGTGTTCCATTTCGTATACGTGTATTTGCCCCTTGGCTGGGAGTTTGTGAAGACAGAAATGCTGAGTTTGTCTTGCCATGAGGCTGACTTGTTGGAGCAGCATGTGAGTGATGCCCCTGGCTCCTTCCGGGCCTGCTGCCAGGCCCCCCAGGCCCAGCTCTCTCCATGATGGGCCGTTGGTGAAAGCTTGGCTGCTCTCGCAGTAGCATGAGGCTCTGCAGCTTTTTCCTGGGCCTCCGCAGGAGGATCACCAGCTGAGTGAATGTTTTGATGCTCTGGTCCATTGCTAGAATTTGGAACAGGCAACGCTGGAGATACACAATAAATAATAGTACGGATTTTTTAACTTTATCTTATTTTTTGAGACTTAAAACTGTGGAAATCCCCGGTATCAATATTTTGATGTTCTCATCTCCCGAGATCTCCCGGGTATATCTCTTGCTGTTGGCATACATGCTTGCTTTCTCTCTGTGGTTTATCTTCTCTCTCTTGGGACTCTCCTGCCCTAACTGTCCTTCAGGACCTCTTTGGAACTATGTCAGCCTCACTCCTGAGCATATCGGCATGGAAAATTGCTGGAGAGCAGCACAAAGTACTGAGCATGTACCAGCAACTCAAGTGAGCCCTCTTTCATCAGTGCTTCCAGCTCTGAGAATTAAAGGATTTTTTACATTGCTATATTTAAACAAACAAATAAATAAATCTTTGTTTTACAGTTAGGAACAGACACATTTTACAGTCATCTGTGCAAAAGAAATTTCATTGCAGAAACAGATACATAGTTCTGAAAAATAGAAATTGCTGCCATTGCACACTTGTAATTAGAACTATGAAATAGCTACAAAGGAAAATACCATAAAAAAAACATGGTTTAAGTCCTGTCCTCTGCCTTATGATTTGTACAACAGAACTGGGTGATTAAAGGAAGAATAGACCTTGTTTGGATACTTTCTATTCTGGGAAGGAGCCTGCACATTCTCATTCCAGATCTGAGGAGTCAGCCAAATAATTGAGAACTGTGCATGCATCAGATTTAGAGGAAATTGCAATAGTCATTTTTTCCAGGTCTTCTAGATGCACTGCTTTGCTTGCAACATCTACAGGTGTCAGGTTCAAATAAATATGAAACTTCCTTTGGATCCTGCTAAATGTTTGTCTGAGGCCAACCTGTCTCCACAGGTAGGCATGTATAAGATCAACAGGCTGCATATTTAACTTTTATATTGGTTCTTGCAGTAGTGTATGATTTCTCTTTGTTCAGTCTTTTGAACAGGAGTTAATTGGAATTGGGCGGGTTTGTTCCTCTGTTTATTCTTGGGTATTTTATACTCCTCCAGTATGCTGCATTTTGTTGATCTCTATGAACTAATCTGTAAATACTTGTAGATGAATAAACAGAAAATATTGGTTGTTTTATGGTCTAGTATGAATTCTTCCTTCATGTATATCATTATCCTAATTGTTTACAGTGTTCCAGTCAGTTACACTTACACAGATCCTCTGAGGTAATGGAGTTGTGTTTTTAGTATAAACCAATATTTACTCAGAAGTCAAACTTCAGCCTCACTTCCTGTGGACTTTTAGTACTACCAGTGTACCAGTAAAATTCAAAGTGTGATTTTCAAGATACCCTAGTGGGCAGAACCATGAAAGTAGTCATTTTACTAATTTTTATTTATGCATTAAAATTTCTATGAATATCAGCCATTTCAAGTCAGGTGTCACTGGTGACTATTTTGGGGCCTGTAGATTTTGTGCATTCACCAGCTAAGAAAAATGCCAATTTACCATGTCTTCTGTCAACTGGAATGGTTGGGAGGTTAAAGTAAATTAAGGGATGGGGGATCCCCTGTGTACCGTATCCTCAGTTGTTCTGAAGTCATATTCTGAACACACATAAAATGGCATTGAATCTGCCTGTATTTTTGATCCATTATTAAAGACTCAAAAACCAAGCATATTTTCAAATAGTGTTCTGCACAGCCAGTGATACGTCTGTGCTTGATGCCATTATTCTTCACAAAATGTGATGATAATGTTATCTGTTAACATAAAAACAAAGTTTGACTCCACAGAAGCAGCTGGAAATGGATAACCAGAATATGCTTAAATCTGCTAGGAACGCACTGTTTGACATATACAGCTAAAAGTTCCTCATATTTAGGAATTCTTTTAAGCAAAATACTCAAGTCTCAGCTGGTGTGCATGTAAGAACATTCACTTCCCAGTGGTAATGTGGAATTTGATTTTTTTTTTTTTTTACCTTTTTATATATATTTAATGGATTGAAACACTTCAAAGAAAAAAAATACATACATTTCTGGTCCTAATCTAATTCAAAGTGGTTTTATGGTTCTGATGTTCGTGCCTTTTCTCATGTTTTATGTATAGGTAAATGAGAAGGCTATGTCTTGTCCAAGCTAGCGGGGAGCAGAAACAGTCCTTCTCCGTGACATCCAGGATGATGATCAGTAGAGAAATGATAAATGGTTGTTTACTGGGTGGATACTGCAGGTGATTTGAAAAAGATTGTCTGGCAAGTGGGTCATGTTAACAGCCATATGTGCTCAAACTTATTTTGTATTTGCAAGTTGCAGGAGAAGGGTGTAGATACTTCGTAAGGCTGGGTGTTTCATTCCTGCAGCTCCATTCTATTTTAAGACTTGTAAACTATGGTTATCATGCTGTAGTGTCTTGTGCGTAGACCCCGGCGACATTCCTACAGTAGAAGTGAGTAGTGGAAGAAACTGAAAGAAAGCTTTCAGTGGTTATATGTCTGGTCAGAAGGGACACTCTGAGAGTCAAAGAAAAGATACAAAATCATGGTAAAAGAGGAAAATGAGTTAATACGGCACAGAACATAAAGGCATAAAACAATATGCAAGGTATAGGGTATGCTATACACCTTCTCCATGAAGAAATTCTTCTTAATGTCGAATCTAAACCTACCCTAATGCAACTTTTCTGTTGCAAGACCATTTCTGTGCATCCTATCACTTGCCACCTGAGAAGAGAGACCAGCGCCCTCCTCTCTGCAGGTATCCCCTTTCAGGTGGTTGTGAAGAGTGATGAGGTCTCCCCTCAGCCTCCATTTCTCCAGGCTAGGAGGAACAACATGGGAGCCATGAGAAATACAGGTTTGTCTCTGCCTACCTGCTGTGTAATGTGTTGTTTTTTTGCTTCTTTTTTGCTACATGAAAAATGAATTAGGCTTACTCCATTTTGTCTTTAATTACCCATTTTCTTTATTCTAATGCAGTATGGTGCTCATTTCTGTTTGTGAGGGTGCATCTAGATTTCTGACTCAGATCTTTCTTGAGAAATAAATTTCTAACTTTCTGAAAATCAGGCAAGTTCTGAGAGCACCTTGCCAAAGCGTTTTTCAAATAAATTGAGAGAGGCTAGGGTTTCTCTGTATCAACTCTATCAACGAGAAGGGTCATTGCATTCTTAAGTTTGACTAATATAATCACTGTAGTGCAAACACAAAAATGGGCTCATTTCCAGCTGTCAGTAAAATCCTTTTCCAGTACAGCTTATTCTGTGTATGATTTGGCATAATCTTTGCAAGTTTAAAACTATTGACAGTGCAGGCTTCAGAACGGGAAGAACTATTTGTGGTCAAGGTCAACTGAAAGAAAGGGGCTTTCAGGAGCAGAGTAAAGTAACATTCTCCATAGGGTATCCTTGAGGTAAGATACAGTGTAGTGTCCACTGAGGGAAGGTGTAATTTTATGACTATGACTAGCAATGCTGTTATATCCCCAGACATAGCCCCCTTGGATGGTACCTACAGTAACATATTTTACTATTTGGGCAAAGCAAAATGAAGATCAAGATTATACAACATGTGACATTAACTGCATAATTCCACAGATCAAAGAAAACTAGATTTAAAAATGTCATGCATGTATAGATCATATTTCATATTAGGTTTTAGTTGATAGTGTTTCATAATCACAGACAGGATAGTTGAAGCTCTCAGGTGATTTAGTTACAATAAAGAAATACAGAGTTCCATGGCAAATAACTTATTTAGAGTCAGAAGATAGGAGCTTTGTTTTGCTAAAGAAAAAATTGCATTAGTTTTGCAGTATCTGTATAGCACTGTTTTTTAATGGTAGTTTTAAAGATACCCTACTGGTAAAGCTTTAAAAAAAGGATCTCTTGACCTCATGAAAAAGTTAGTTATTTGGAATGTTAAATGCAATTATATTGACATATGGTGATAATGTGATAAAGCGTAAGGGTTAAAGGTTGAAGGAACCATGGCTTGGCAATTAGCAATGTAAATGAAACATTCATTATCCAGCATGCTGAGAAGTTGATGAACTGTACAATAAATCTGAGCCCAAGTCACTACTGAGATAACTCATTTCAGACATAACAGTATTTATTAGGATCCTGGACATTGTTTTGCATTATCTGGTGAAATATCTTGCTATATGGAAATACTTTATCCATTAATTTATGGAAATAAGTCAATGCTAAAAATTTGTAAGGCCTTAAGCAATTCTCCAAATAATACCAAATAAAGATGGAAGACACATTGGAAGACATTGCAGCTTATTCTTTCTGGAAAGATATTTGATTAGAGGTTTTGGTATTTCTCCAATGCATTGGCATTGGTACTTCTCTAGTGTAAATTGCGTCCAGTATGTAATTGTGACATATTAACTTGTTTGAAGCCATTTTTTATCTTATGAGATATAACAAATTAGAACCTGACCAAGTAAGCGTAGAGCCAAGCAGTCAATGTTTAAGTTCCACGTATACATAAAAGAGGGTAATTTTTGGTAAGCACATAGGATGTAGACTTGTTTGAGAGATGACACAGAACATGTTTACTCAGTATTTATAAGTTCCATGAAGATTGGGATTGAGTGTTACCAGACATCATTATGGTTAACTGTACATGTGCCTCTCTTAGAATAATGCTCAATACCAATAAAACCAGAGCTAAACTTATTACCTTCATAATAGCAGTGCTATATTACCTCCCGTTCATCAGATGAACAGCTTAGTATCAGTTCCCATAAAAGCACAAAGTAGTACATAATTTATTCAATAAAAATAACTAGCGATAACTTAAAAGAAACTGACGCACACAAATCAGAGCCAATTTTCATTGAGATGAGAATACTATGTCCAAGTGACTGGTGGAAAGATTTGATGTTTGTTTTGTGTTCAAAACTGTTTCATAATCATGGTACCAGCCCTTTTAAAGAGTACCAATTTATCACGGCTGTAACAAGTATTATATTATAATATTATATTTTCTGCTCCAACTTTTCATCCATTTAGCATTGTTAAACATTGTGCATTATGTTTTATTCTACATAGATTTCCCACTGTGGAATAGACAAACTTCTTACTATTAAGAGAAAGTGTTTTAGTGGATATGTATTAGTAACATATAAACTCCAAGGGTGTACCACATCTTATTAGTTTTTGTGCTAGTTCTGTGAAATTTGATTCTTACGAATCATTATGAATCCTGAAAGATCACATAATGATTTATGTATTGTGCCCAAAAATCTCAGTACTCACTTAATCTCCCCCTCTATGAATATTTGATGCATATCATTTTTACTTCAAGAGTATAAGAAACATACAAGGCAACTTCTAAGCAGTTTTGGCTGTTTTTTTCTTTATTTTTTTTTTCTTTTTCCTATTGATTTATTGCACAGGAATCTATCCATACATGAAGCATCCGTGGTCTACATATGAAAGTCATGGTAATTGCTTTTCAGCCTGTGTAGCCTGTCAAATACCTTATGCCGTCCATTTCTTTTTTGAATCGCTCTAGCCTTAGAATTCAACTGGAAGTTGTTTGGGTCAGCATGGTATACAAGATGGAGAAGCAGAATGTATTGGAAATCCTATAGGAAGCCTCTAACAGTGGCAGGAATTAATACATTGAGTTCTTCAAATAGGAATTTGAACTCAGAAAAGTCTTCCAACTTTCTTGGAGTAACCTAGCTAATTGAGTATTATAAGTGTACCCCCAGCAGGTTGCTAAACAGCTTTAATTGCAGAAACTGCTTAGTTTCTTCTGTGATTGTGTCAGAGCATGGCTGGACTTTAAACCTAAATTGTGGGAAACTAACCCTTGAACTAGAATACTTATTACAAATGCAGATGCAAGTGCTGTATTGAGCAGAGCTCTGCCAGAATTGAAAATGCAACTGGTAGGTTATTCTAAAATTGTGAGGAAAATGCTATGAATAAAATATATAATAACTCTTAAGTTGTACTTGAAAGAGTCTCTTTAATTGCTTTTGAATTTCTCTAGCCACCTAAATAGCTTTAGCTTCTGTGGCTATTGCTGTGCTTTCAGATCACAGTGATGTCAGCTGGGAGAGTTTTGGGCCTTATATCTTTTACCCAAACTCTTTTTGAGAGAGACCAAAAATAAGTTAGCATGGTCTGTTGCTATCTTTCCTTTTTAGAATATTCCTATTTATTCTATGACATCTCTAATCCAGGTAAACTTGCTGACCCACAGTTTATTTGTACTATTTGGATGAACAGTGTTCTTCTGTATTACATTGCATGTATTTCTTAATTTCTTGGTTACTTACCAGTGGACTGTACTGCATCAATTTGAACTGAAATATGTAAACAGTGTATATGTGTATTTATATACTTACAAATACACTATTTCAATTATATATAGATGCACATGGACACTGTTGAAACATGAAATATTCAGTATATATACATGATACAGTATGTATATAATATGCAGTATATATGTGGTCTAACATACATAGGATTTGTTTAAAGAAATTTATTTCCACAACCAGATCTAAGGGTAAACAAAAGTTTTGACCTGAAGTCTGAGTATTGCCTTTCCTAATTTTCAGCTGTTTGCTTTAGGTACTATGTTTTAAGTTTCTTACTGTTCCTTAAAAAGCTACTGGAATTTTAAAAGAAAACTTTATAGAGAAGATCGGTAAGCTTCCAACTCCTATCAGAGCCTTCATTCAGATTTCATTTGCTTTGTTTTTTGTATTTTCAGCTGAGCTTGAAACTTCCTTTTAGACAACCATGGAAAATCCAAGGTCTTTCATTGTGGTAACATGACAGTCCGAGACAAATAGGCCGAAAGACTATATAGTCTTTCCTACCTTTCTCATGTAGATACAAATTACGGTTATACCTCAGAATAAGTGTAAGTATTGCAGTGTCTTTGAACAAAACTGGAAAGATCATAGATGAGACAAAGTAAAAATAATGCTCTAGGAAGTAGCCAAGCAGAAAAACTAACAGATAAATAATCCTTTTCCTATAGATCTGTAAAGTTCTCAGTTAAAATCAAAGATATTTAGTGACATATTCATAGGTATGAGTCTACCATGGAAGATACAGGGGTCCACTGATAAATGGGAAAACTTCTGGTCTTGAAACATATTTTTTTTTAATTAATTTTTTTTCCCCTGGGTAGGCCACTGTAAAGTATCACTTAGTTCTCAAAGAAGATTAACTTACCCATCAAAAAACAGGCTCTTTTGATCATGCTAGTGTGTAACTAATAATTAGTAAGAGTCAGGCTTGAGGTAACCTTGTTTATCTTTCAGTGCCAGCTGGTTTATAAATCAGTTGTGGATAAATGCAAATGATTGGTGCATTTATTTAAGTCACAACTCATATATAGCTGATCAGAGATAGAAATTACTTGGTCACGTTTAGATTGTGCTTTCTAATTGCTTCTCTGTTGTCAGCTGCAAGGCTGAAACTAGACCTGCCTATGCTGTGTTGGCACAAGTGGAGTGAGAAGATAAGAGGCCTTAGATATTAGACCACGTGTCTTGGCAAAACAAACAAACAAACAAACAAAAACACAACCAGAAATATTGATGGTAGTGTTGTTAAGGTATTGAAAGGATTAGGCAGAGAAGGAGGTGGCTTTCCATGTAGAACTTCATGAATGTTGAGGCTCTCCATGGGAAGAAAATAAATAAATAAATAAATGTTCTTCTTTTAATAAGTTTCCTGATTACTTGAGACAGATAAATGCTTGTCAGACCTCAGAGATTTACCAGCAGAGGTAGAATTTACAGAGCCTGGCTGTAGTTGAAGTTTACTTATAAGCTGATTCCCTGTGGAAATATTTATAGTATGGGTGAAAGGTGCCTTTTGGTAAAGTAGCTTCCTTAACACTGCTTGCAAACAGTACCCACTTAACAGGTTACTAATTCATACCCTCCTTACTACGTACCAACTCCCCTGTTTGCAAACCATTGCAGAAATGACAGTCTTGGCTTAGAATTTTAGTGGTAGCTTTCTGCTGTGGAAAATTGGAGCCATCTACTGTCCTAAGAGATCATCATTGAAAGTGAAGTGTATGTTTTTTCTGGCTTATCCTGTATCCTCAAAAATTCTTCAGTGTCTGTTGTTAGTAGGATATTTGCTAATGACATGGATGCAAAATTAATTAGGTCTAGATGTTTCTGGGAAAAAAAACTTATCCAATAGTACATATACTAAAAAGCATTTTTACAGACTTCAGCATTAACTTTTACTTACAAATTTATGCTACTTAGGCAGCTTGAGAATCAGGAAAAAAGCTGATCAAACAGCCATCTGCAAGAGGGCAAGGTCTAAAAAACTCCTTCAATAAAACTAACATTTTTTCTGCTCAGTTTGTAGTTTCCACTTATCGTTATGTTCTCTCTTTTTTTCTTTCCTTCCCCCCCCCCCCCCCCCCAAAAAAAAAAAGAGTAGTTTATAATAAAGTACAGTTCAATTCTGAATGTGACTCAATGGGAAAAGCATGGCAGGGTCCTAGTTTCCTATTTCTGTTTCTTCCTCATTTCAGATCTAATAGACATTCAAACATATATGATTGTACCAACAAAAGAAAAAAAAATGCGCTTTTATTTTTGTATCTGGCAGCTCTGCAAGTTCAGATCAAACTTTGGAAGTCTGTCAGGATCTTTTTCCTCTAATGCTCCTACAGCATTTCTGCAGGCTGCATTATGCCACTGTCTGCTGGCCAGTTGCCCTGTTTATGCCCTTGTGATACCTAGCATTATGTTTCAAAACCTTAAACAGGTGTAACTACATGGAACTAAACAAATAATCGTATGTCATTTTGAGACACAGAATAGGCTATAATCCAGGCAGCTGTTCCTCAGTTGCGATGAACTATTCATGTGTAGGGAGAGAGAAGAAATATATAAAGCTTATTTGCTGTTAGAAGTTGAAAAATACACACTAATTAGTTTAGCTTGTAAGGTTCCCTGTCATTTTCATTACTGTGGTAGTTGGTAATGTCTTATACACGTATGCAAACACACCCAATGTGAATAAGGCAGCATTTATGTGTAGGTTGAACCAAATGATTATAAATGAATTGAGGGATGTCTCCTGGGATTGGACATAAAGGTCTTGTAAACTGAAAATTTTATAAACAAACAGCTGTTGGGAAAATACCATTATGCTGTAATAGCTGCTATTAAAATCCATTAGCAATCTTGATGGCCTGTTTGAATTTGATGCATCATTTGCTCTGACAGCATTTCTTTCTAAAGATTTTTGTAAAATATATGTAGATTATGAAAGACAGTGGTAATAGACTAGGAGATTAATACTGATTACACATTGTACTTCAATGTGCCAATCAAGCTTTGAAGAATGCTGTGTATCCTTCAGTTTAAATGTCGGTGGACTAACAGAAACACATTAACCTGAACAGCTGCAAAGCTTTCTCTGTGACTGTAGCAGAAACACACAGCTCTGAAGAGATGAAATGTTTCCGGGTTAAAACCCCTAGCTTAGGCAACAAAATAAATCTTCAGTTGAGTTTGTGCACTCTCCTAATTGATGCCAAGCTGTCATTCACCAGTTCAGATACCGAACTAGATACCAGATGCCATAGGTTTAATGTACGGTCTGTAGACTGTGCTGCCACCAAAATTACTCAGGCTCCTAATGAAATTTTGAAAAATCTATGTGCTAAGAACTATCTAAAAACTCCTGTATTTCAAAACCAGTTTGTGTCAGTATCTTATGTAAATTGTCCCTTCAGAAGCAGGTATGAAAACCCATGGAGTGGAATTTGCCTGTGTCTGTGTACAAGGGTGGAGATGCACATAGCCTTATCATGGATGCTGCAAGTGCACCATCTGGTGGATTAGCAAGAATGAAAGACTAAAGCTTGGTGGAAAAGTCAGATTTTAAACATCTTTTGATCAAGACTTCTTGTCTGCACACCTCCCCCCCCCCTTTTTTTTGTAATGCTCACACTCTGATGATGTAATGCTTGCTACTGTATATACTTTGTTTCCTATTTCTTCTTGTATCTTCCGTTTTCCAATGTTTTATTCTATGAATGCAACATAACTTAACCAGGAGTCCTCTACAGTTACTATTCCCTTACAAACTCATATGTCAATTTTATGGAGACCCTGCCTCACCTCTTCCTACCGGTTGCTTTGTCAAATCTTCTTTCTCCTCTCCCATATCTGCTTTCTGCTGAGAGGACTGTCAAAGGATGCCATGTCTTTTGCTATTTCCTCTCATCACTCATTTTCTCCTTCCTGGTGGAAGTACAGAGGTGGAGATAAACCACAGACAGAATGAAAGAACAATGCTCTGCCCAAGTGCAGAGCATGCAGCAGAGACGTGGTCAGTTGGTTTTGCAAAAGGAAAGTGTCAAAGGATGAGCACTTTATAGTAAACAGACGTAAGTTGGTGCCCTTGTGTCTCTGTAGATCTGGACCATTCTCTTTTATTTTATTTCACAGATAAAGGGGTTAAAATTTTATTTTTGTTAGGGTTGTGATAATAGCATCTTCACCGAAAGAGCTGTAGATCTGTGATACCGCTGCTTGTTCTGTCTTCTCAGAGTTGCAAGAGGCTAAAACTAGAGTAATATCGTAGCTGTGTCATTTGACATACAAGTTGTTAAAAGATCCTTTACTTCACTACTTACCAGGTACTGCATATTTGTGATAGTTTAGTAAGAATTCTGGTATATGCCTCTTCTTAGCACTCAGCAATGGATTGCTTTGCAACATACAGTGTAGCAGAGGTAAAGCACTTGTGTTATTCCATATAGATCCTTTCATGGTTTAAAGCAAGTCTGGATGCTATTTGGAGCCCCATTTTTTCTCATTAACATGTTATCATTTTCTAAAATACTTTCAGAACATAAATGAGGCCTTGAACCATCAGGCGTCAATTTCACAAAAGAAACCAAAGTGAGTGCATTCTAAAACTGAGCTGACAGTATAAAAAAATCCTTAACTCTGGGCCTCAGTAATAAGGTGCTTGTGCACATTTTCCTTACTTCCGTAAATGTCTTCACTTCAGTGTCTTTAGTATGTCCTTAAAATGTATTCAGATCTTACTATTTATAAGTATATTAGAAATTTTGCTGCCCTGTGTTTACTTAATTTCCATAAATGTTGAGACAACACAAATTCAACATTTTAAGAGTTGTTTTCAAAACCTTGGTCTTAAAGCCACAAATTTTCAAGAGACTATAGTGAAGTCAATGAGTAGCAGTATATAACTTGGTAAATAAGCTGATAGATTTGTTAAAGGAACTTTTTCTTTGGTATTGCTGATAAGTATTTGCTTTTTTCCTTACTGTGTTAGTTGCTTCAGAGATCATGCGTGACAGCACTCACAAGGTAGAGGATAAATAAAGGTTTTTAAGGAATTACAGCTATGCATAGCATGCCTGTGGTTAATTCAAGTATATGATGTTAGTTTATTATATATTTACTTTGTTGTTAATTTTTTAATGTGTTATTTGTTGAGTTTGTATTTAAATATATTTCTTAACGATACTGTCTGACTCTACAATTTACCTATCCCTTTATTCAGGCGACAAAGTATTGGACATAGACAGATTAGGCTTAAATTAAGATTGTAGTGATTTAACTGCTTCTTATAATTTACAGCCCATTTTTGTTTGCCAACACCAACAAGATTGAGGGTATTACTGTATTATTGTTCTTTAGCCAAAAAAAAAAAAAAGATATTTTTTTCTCTTCTTACATAGTCTTAGACATCCTTCTAAACATTGAGGGCTCCAGGTAAGTATCAAGTAAAATTTGATCCATATTAAATATATTTCATCTGCTTTGGTCCCTGAGGGCAAGTGGTTATTAAACTAGATTTACATCCAGGTGCCATCAGAGCTGTGGTCCTGTGCCTGAGTGGTTAACTCTGAGTTGGACTGAGGACACTGCCTTGCCCTGTGCCTCAGTTTTCACTGTAACTTGTCTATGGAGAGAGCAAAGCATAACTTTGTGAAACATACAACTTGAGTAAAGCGCATATGCTAGAGAGTTAGGCTTTGTGTGCCAGTAGTCATCCAAAATCTGTCTCAAACACAGCTTGTGTTTTGTTCTCAGAAACTCGAGCCATCTAAATGGTAAAGTCTTCTGTCTTAGCTACTGTAAACATAAAACATAAAAAGGGTGCTGCTGCCCAACTACTGCCCAGTGTAACCGTGTTGTCTTCTGACAGGCATCGGCAAAGAACTTTATCCTGTTTTTGCTTGGGTTGGTAATGACTCCTTTTATCTCTTCTGAAGGAACTGACTGTTTAACAAATGAGTTGCTAAAGGCATTTTTCTTGCATAACTGTAAGTGCTTATTAGAAGAATCCTTAGGAAAACTTAAATGATTTACAAAAAAAAAATCTGAAATGATTTACAAAAAAACAGAATTGCAATTCTTACTTGTAAGCAAACTGGCTTTTTTTTTTGGTGGCTAAGTTCGGTGTACAGTATTTGATAACCTCTTCAATTCCTAGTTTGTGTTTAGGAACAGCCAGTGCAAATGAGACTAAAGCCAGTTCCACTGAAAACAGACTGAGCCCTGCTTGTTTCACTGTGTCTTGAAGCAAGATGTTCATGTCGTTGCTGGGGAAGCTGAACTGAATGAGCATGGAAAATAAGCTACTCTTGCTTCTAGTTGTTCTAGATGAGGGCTACTCAACAAGGCAACATAGGCATTTTGTGGCTAAGCAAGATACCAGAGATGTTATTGCAAAACCAACAATCAAAATAATTCAAAATGCATTTCTAAAATTTTTTACAAAGCAGTGAACTTTGACTCCCTGAAAGGACATTTTGTTAAACTTGGATGCCTGAGAAATAGTGTGAAGATTGTCCATGTAGGAAGCTTATGGGGGGAATTACAGGTACATTATTGGCTTCTGCCAAAATTCTTTGAAGTCAGTGGGAGGTTTTCCTTTAACTTCCGGTTCTTTGCATTCTGAATTGGCTTGTTCATTCAGGTTTACAGAGTGAACACCTAATGGTAATAATTACTATTTCAATTTTTTAATACTCAGAGATCCCAGTTATACAGGAGCATTTCAAAGCAGATCTCGGCTGCCTAAATGTAAACAGTTAAGTGAACTGAAGGATAAAAGCAGAACAAAGACTGAGGTGCAATCAAAAAACATTTTGCTTCAACAGGAAACGGCAGTTAGAGAGACTTGGGGCAATAGTCTTCTAATCTTTTAAAAAGTTAAAATTAAATTACTGAAGTGGTATCTGTGGTTCTTGCTGAAAATGCAATTGCATTAGGAAAGAGAATGAGCTCATGACTGGTACTAGAGGAAGTAAAAAGTAAGTCAGGAATTTGTAGCACCAGAGAAAGAAAATGTGCAGGAATAAACAGGAGTTAGAATGAATGGAAGAAGTACAGTTTTTGAGAATAATGATTTGAAGTCAAAAGACTAAGAGAGGAGACAAGAAGATCATTTAGAAAAGCAGAAAAAGGTGCCTAGGAGATATACAGGCCTTCAACAATTACAAAAAGTTGATGAAAAACAAAACCGTAAGAGTTTAAAATGTATTAAAAGGACTAGGTCTGAATCCTCCACAAATGATTCTTTTCTTTTTTTCTTTTTTTTATTTTTTTTTAATCAGCTAATCATTTTCAAAGAGGGTTTTTAATGGGGAAAAAAGGTGTGGGTCCTACACAAACCTGGATGCCTGGATATGCCTGCATCAGTAATATCTTGCTAAGTCACTTGCCTGCCTATGTGTAAATAGAGTGAAATAGCCTTAACAAATAAGTAACAGTGGTTTGTTTGTTCCTATAGTTAGAATGTGAAATGCTTACATGAATTAGCAAAGTAAATGTGATGAAATAAAATCAGTAACTTGGAATATAAAATATAATCTTTGAACAACTTAAAATGATGTAAGGTTAATTTGCATGGATGGACTACATCTACATGACTGCATTGCTGTGTAAGAAACACTCAGAATGAAGGAAAATACTTCAAAAAAAAGATTTTTTTTTCTCCTGACAAACTAACAATTTCACTTTAAATACCACTCATTTGTTGAGAGTGCCATACTGGAGGAGGAGCTTCAGGTTTCCTTCTACTTCCTATACACAAATGAGCTTTTTTTTCCCCAGTGCAGTGAACCTAAGAAAGAAGGAAGGTGACAGAGGCATGGTGAACTAGAATGCTGCTGGTCATCCCAAGAATATCACGTGGAGACTTTGGCTCTGTCTGGATTACAGCAGGAGGTCTTGCCGCACTTTCCTCTCCTTTAGCAAGGAGGGGACAGGGTTGGCTTCCATTGTAGAAAAGCAAACAGTTAATGCCTTCAGGACCAACTATGCTACATTATTTCTAAATATGCTCATGGGTGAAGACCTGATGATTTATTAGCCTGAGTGAAAATAATTTTCAAAGATTAGGAGGAAGTTATCTTCTGTTACAGGCACAAAGGACGTGTGATATATGAAGTAGATAAAATATAGTAGATAAAATGAAGTAGATAAAATATAAATGATATAAATACATACTTATTTTTTTCAGACTGCCTGTGATGGTATTCGTTTACAATATTGCTAACTTCTTGCTATTGAGACTGTTTTTATACTCTATCTAGTCTTGCTGTCTCCACACAAAAAGAGTGTTTGTGAAAGTAAGAGAGGAATCACTCTTTCATTCCTCTATGAGAGGAATTCCTCTATAGGAGCAGCAACGAAAGAGATACAGCACTTTTTGTCAAGACAAAATTATATGGGAAAATGGCAATGGAATATCATTGCCATTGTTACGACGAAGTAAGTCTCCATTTCAAATTTAAGCTGCAGGCATTAAAAGCACCTATAAGAATAGCTCAGCATTTTTAAACCATCCTGCCTTGGCATTTTTTTTCCCTTGATTATATCTTCAGGAAGAATTAACATTTTGATACAACATTTGTTCATGGATTGCAGTGGTTAAATCAATAGTTAATGAGGTTCGTCGTATAATTTGAGCTTCTAGTTTGTTTATGCTAGACCAACTTTATCCATACTCCAAACAAATTATCTCTTATAATCACCAGCCTGAAGATAAATCTCTAAATGTTTTTCTGATGATAGTGCTGTGGTTGGCAGGTGTTAGAAGTGCCTCCCAGGGACAAAGATTGAAGATGGGCTTGTTCTCACAAATCCTTCAGGCGAGGTTGTTTAGCTTTCTATCCTGTCATCTGCAGAGGAGCCTTGTATGGTGCCCTGCTAATGAAATCTAATAGGCAAAGGTCATATATCTTTATGAAGAAAAATGCAACGCTGGTGAGTGATAAATGTGCTCCATGGGGTTCAATGGACGATGCTCAGCAATAAAATCCGTGTTTAAACAGTGTTTCAAACTGCTTGTCATATCGCTATTTTTTGTGCCTTAACTACTTTTTTTTTTTTAACATTTCTCATTACAAGTGATGGAATTAGATAAATACAGAAATAGTTGAATATGTATGCAAAGTTGTGTACATAATTAAAGAAATAAGTAGGGACTTTAACTGGGTAATTATTTTTGAGTGTTCATAGCATGATGAATAAGATAGCTCACATAAACGTCCATGTCAGTATTATCCCTAAATATTGAATTTAGTTATAAAACACCTATTGACTAGTGATAGAACCACAGTAGGTAGTGTGAAAGATGTGGAGGTTTAGGTAGGTTCTGCAGTCAGATAGTTGTAAATCAAAAATGTCTCTGATAAATGTCAAAAAAAAAAAAAGCAGAAGGAAAATATGAGGATATATATACAGGTATAAGATTGCAGATAAAACTTTTAAAGAATGCAAGTCAGTCCCTTTAAGAAATTGCTAATCTGAAGTTAGAAGGAATTAAATAAACCAGATATTGTTGAATCACTGCTGTTTTTGGAGAAGTTACCAGTTCATTTGCTATAGTTATACTGCTGAGCTATAAGACAGTTCAATAAATCAACTCAGGCTTGATGGATTCTACAAACCATTGCAATGAGTGCGTGGAAGAGGAAAGAAATCTCTTAGTATTCCCTCTTTGACAAAAGGGTATGCAAAGAGCCTGAATGGATGAATGGTTGATTAATTTTGCTAGAAATTTTCTTGACAGCCAGAAATGTGTTGTTTTTTTTTTTTTACCATGTTTGCATGGGAGTTATTTTGTAAGGTATGAATTATAGCTTATGAATTTACACCTGAGACTTAGCTGGCTAAAATAGACAGCTCATGGTCAGTATATAGATGCTTGTGATGTGTCTTATATTTTAAATCATCAGCTCTGGCAAGGCAGCCTTTTGCTTGTTGTCACTTGCTAATCAGTCAACAGTGAAATCAAATATTGTATGTGATTAAATGAACCTTGTAACTGAAGTGGTAGGTTGTGTCTTTTTCAGTATTTTTTAATTGATTTACAAGCTGTGGAAAAATCAGTTGAGATAACCTAGCATGAGAAAGCAGAATTATACAAAGGAAAATAAAAAGTATATCCTATGCTTTAACCACATGGCCTATTGAAAACTAAGACGTAAGAATTATTGTTTCTTTTTTTCTTATAAGTTTCTGAGACAAATAATATATTAGATTGTATATACTATTCTGTACTTTAGCATAGAGGTTTTTCCTCTTCATTTTGTATATATTATATGCATATTTTTTACAGGTGATGTTTGCGTTTAAGTGTGGTGCATGAGCAGATCCCAGAATCCCTTTACCTTTAGACTTTGGATACTTACACCTGTAGTTTCAAAATACAAGACTTTGCTTTCTGTGCAGTTTGCTCCAGAAAAGCATGTATGTACTTACCTCAGCCTTCAAAATGATCTGGAGGGAATACGTTTTACCGTAGTGTGAGTGCATTTACCTGTAGCTCCCTTCTTGCAGCAAGTCATATTGCTAAGATTACAAGTTTTCTAGTTTGTCCTTTAACTATATTATGGAGGCTGACTTTTAAAGACACACTTCAAAACAGAGGTGTCATGTCATTCCCATGCACATCGCAACAGTATTCACACTGTTACATGTGCTTCTTTATACGAAGGACTTGATGCTTTTTATCTCAGGTAGTAATAGCAGCACCTTCTCAGGACACCTCAGTCCCTTCTGATATGTTTCATTCTTTGAGGGTATGTGCACAGACACCAGGGAGCATTTTGAACTTTGTATTTCAGACAGTTAGTTATACCGCCTCAGCAGTCAGGGGAGATTGTTTTGCTTATGAATAAGAATTTGTGTTCCTCCAGCTGGTGGTTCCAGTTCTCATTCTTGGTAGTGAACCCTGGCGATGGCAGGTGCTCCAGCAGGAAGGAAAATGTTCTAAACCAAATGGGACATTATGGCATCCCTCTGATATATGGATGTCATAATGTGTCATGATACGTGGAGACGTGGTACCCCAGCAGCTAAATTCAAAATGTGAATAGTGAATTTTCCTCTGAAAATGTGGAATAATGGAACTGAAGCTTGGTTGCTTGCCTGAGCAGATTTTAATATATATATATGTATTTAATTTAACACAGACATCTTTGTAAGTACTAGTAAAACACAGATAAAAATGTGTGAGCCTGAATTTGAATACACAGAGTTTGTACTTGTATAAAGTGTGAGGAAAAGCGTAGTTGCAATCTTCATTCATGAAGAGTGGATCATTGCTAAGACATACTAAAAAAAATAGAAGAGTGCTGTAGAAAAGGCAGTCCAGTGTGAAAGAGGCTAAAAACACTTCCCTTGAACAAAGCATGATTATTTCTTTTATTATAGATGAATTCTTTCTTCTTTGTTTTATTTTTGAGTTGTTCTGCCTTTGATGAAAATGATAGACACTGCAAGAACACAGCTGTCACCTACAGTAAAGGGAGTGAGGTCAAACAGACACCCATGACGAATTCTACGCAGTGTTTCACAGTCCTATACATCCTGGTTAGATTTATTACCAAGTTAAGCTAAAGATGCCTGAAGTTGAATGTCAGTTGTAATAGGGGACTCTGTAGAACAGCGTAGCACAACCTCTCAGATGCTTGTTCTCCTGCTGTTTGGTTTGGGACTGATACCTATTTCTTTTTGGAAACTTTGGGCAGCAGCACTGAGAGGAAAGGGCTGGAAACTGACTGCAAAATAGGCTGCTACGTCTGTTCTTTTCAGAAGAATGATAAATATTGGTATAGCAGTGCTGCTATTTAGTATATTGAAAGGCACACTAGAAAAATGTGTGCATTGAAATGTCTTTCCTCACAGAAGACATGAATTCTGTATAGTGTGTTTGCACCAGTGGTGTTGATACAAAGAAGAGGTCAAACAGTGAATACACTTGTACATGTTTCTGGTGTAGTCTTATAAGCACTCTACCGTTTATACTGTTTTCTGAGTTTTAGTGACCTTACCCAAAAACTTTTATAAAAAAAAATAGAATCTTTTTTGCTTCTTTTTGTTTGCTTGTTTGTTTTTTTAAATTTTATTTTTATTTTAGGCGGGGGCTTCTGGTAATTAGCTGGATTTACAACAAATGGCACACAGACTGTTAGCTCTGCATGTGTGCTATAACATTGGTGTTTACCCTATTATATTGCAATTTAAGTATGTCATAAAGTTTTATCAGTGATCACGCAGAAATAAACTGGAATGTAGAGGTACTGACCATGAAATATTAAGAGAATACAGTGTGAAACAGTATGTATTGACTTCTGGATAGTGATAATTGTTTTGATTGTGAAAATTGTAATGGGATACAGTGATATTCCTCATTTATATTTTGTGATGGTTGGGTATTTTTAGCAAATGAGTTGTCAGCAGAAAGGCTTCATTAGACCCATCAGGGTATCTGCCCATGAATAACGAATCCCAAACTATACTGACAGTTTCCTTAAGCCAAAATGATGGAGCACCTCTGACAAAAGCCATATTGTGCTCTCCATGTGAAGAGTGTGAAGAACAAAAGAGACAGTTTGTTCTTAATTTGGTCAGGTTAATATTGACACAGCTCAGAAGAATCAGGAGTGTGTGTAATATACATTTACAGTGATCACTTGGGTAATTGGCTGTTGGCTTCATGAATCAGAAATCAAGGAAGAAATTACAAATTATTTCTGAATATTTTTCAGAGAGTTTGATTAATTTAGAGGCTTGCACAAGTTTGTCATCATGTTAACTATTAAATTTAAAAAAATAGGTTACTATAATAAAATTGGGTTTCAGAGAAATAAGTTCCAATGTACGACCTACCTAAAATTTGTATTGCATTTCTCAACAAAAATGCATAATAACTGAAGGCAGGTCATGTTCAAAAATACTTCAAAAATCTGTGGATTTCTTAAGTTTTCTCATTCCATTTAGCTGAATGATTAAAAAAAAAGTTTCAGAATGTTCACCATATTTTTACGTTGTAGCACTGTATAAACTGTTTATATGCGTTAGACAAGCAAATGCACAAATTTATTACAGATGCTAAGATACTAAATTTCTACAGCATCTATATTGCTATTAACTATATTGCCAGTGCGTATGCAAAATACATTTACTATTAGATTCTACTTATTTCAGGTATAGTACATTTCAAGTATACCAGCAGTCCATTCTTTGTTATAGGATATTTGGAGGGCATTACAACAAATACTGCTTATATATGCTGTACCTGCTGTAGACTGCAAATATGAGTTAACATTTAAGCCAAACTATACTAATTAAGTAAGGAAAAGAAGTATAAAATGTATAACTGGCTGACCTTTGTCCTGGTTTGGCTCCAACCCAGTGTATTTCCTACTATGCTAGTTCATCAACACATTTTACAATGCTTGTAATTAATTTGGGATGTATCAGCTTAACTGTTAAAATGAATAGCATTTTTTTCATTTTTGAAAGAAATGTTTTATCTTCTGTTAGCATTTACAATATATGCAACATTCTGGTTATTTACTTAGGTTAGCAAATCTGTGGAAGAGTCCATATGTCTACTATATCTTTCAATACATAGTCTTTGGTAATTTATAAGATTTTATTGTTTATGAAAATCCATTTATTTGAATGTTTGAATGATTGTACTGTTTTAATTGTGTTGTTGGTATTAATTAAAAAGAGTAAACTTAATGGATGTTTTAGGGGGTGGGAGTAAACTAAGTTTTAAAAGTTGATTAGTAATATTTGTTAGCACAAATAAAATTACCTATTCTTACTTTAAAATTAATGATTAAATTAACATTTTGGTTTATAGCCCAGTCAACCAAAAAAATTCATCAGATAGAATGAGGATGCTGTAAGATGTATAATCTGATCTTGTCTTTTTTCATAGCTTAGTCAGCTGCATTTTCCAGCAAATCTACTTTTTGACCCATTCTTTTAATAACGTCTGTTTACCAAGTGTTCCATTTCTAAGTTGTTACTTCATTAAGTAACATTACTTCATTAATAGAGGTAACAACTGATGAGAAATATTTATTGTTAATTATTCAAATTACAATGTTTGGGAAAAAATAGCAGCTTACGTTCTCAAGTATAATTTGAATGTTAATAAGTGTTTATACAATAGTGGTGTGAGAAGCTTGTCTCTTCTTCCTGATTCCACAGAATAAATATAGTCTTGGGTTTCATACCTTTGCTCAATAATGACTATTTTATTAGGAAGTCTTCTGTGGGATAAAGTTTGTGGCGTAAAATTTATGAAATTAACTGATAAATTGGCTGTAATCAGCATCATTTTGCTGGACCTGGCCTGTGTTTTGACATACCTTAATGACTTTGTCAGTATTACTGCTGATTTGGTGTCACTGTAAAACATACCTTGCATCCTTAAATAGTCTGAATGTTTTGTTTAAAGACGTGGTGTACGGCAGTAGCGTAGCTAAACCCTTTCCCATGCTGCTCTGAGCAGTCTCTTATCACTTGCTAGTGTTGCAGCACTGCTCTGTCATGACCCAGTAAGAAAGACATGCAGACTCCATAAAGTATCTTTTAAAATGCTGTGTGCTAGAGCTAATACTGCAAGGAGAGAACATTACAGATAATCTTATGTCCCTTTGGTTGGTTGGAACCATGAGGGGTGTAGCATCAAACAGGCTCTGACCCATTACAGCAAGCTGGACAGACCCTGACTACAGAATAGATTTCCCCGTTTTGCTCAGTTGAACTATTAAAAGTTTGTTTGTTTGTTTGTTTTTGTGATGTTTTGTTTTGTTTTTTCAAGGAAACAAGTTCATTCATTGTTTCTACTGTCAAACAGAAAGGATGTTCTCATGAGAACTCTGTGCTTCTCTGTTAGATAAGGGAAAGGTGACGTGGATGGTGCGATAGCCAGTACTGAGTGGGAGCTGCCTGCAGGCTCCTCTCTTACAGTTAGGTGGTGGAGCTTATTCGGCGTCCAAAGACAATGTGCAGCACAGCACAGCCTGAGGGCCACGTTGTACGTGCTTCATGCACAGCTCAGGCCTGTGCCTTTTCAGATTCTCTCTTTAACCTTTAACGAGTCTCCTGATCAGGAGCACTACAGATAGCAAGGCTGGCTACTTTACCACTTCTGACTAATTGCTCTTCGCTGGCTGTCAGCCTCAGCACTTGTTCTAGCATCCTTGGTCTGTATTTTTCAACAGCATAAGACAAAGCCAACTCCTTTCTTTCAGCATGTGAACAAGAGAGTTACTTACGTGGCATTAAATTGTTGGTTTCTGGTTTTATTATACTGATTTATGAAGGTGCATTTTGGGAATACCCAAAGATAATGTATTATTTGTGCTTATTAAAACAGATATTTTAGTATGGGTGACCATTAGACGTTTTACATGCTGACAGTGCTTGTAGATTTCTTAAATGATGGTGGTGGTCTTTGTTCTGCACAGATTCTGGGTTCTGAAAAGTTCATGAATATGGTTAACATTGCTTCTGTTTGTAGTTCCGCCATATGCCCAGCTATAGTAGTTGCTGTGAATATAATGTCTGTGATCAAGTATTTTCAAAATAATGACTTTACCTGAGGTAATGAATTATCTGAGAATAGGGATTTACGTAAGGCCATGTTAAGATCTCCTTTATTCTGCCAGAAATTAATGCAAATTAAGGTTAGGATGAGTATAGATGCAATATAGAAGCTCTAGGATCATGAGGCTTGAAGACTAGATGTTTTTTAGACTCATCATTTATCTACCTTATGTACAGTCACAAAACACCATACAGACTAGATCCACAATTGGACCACGTCGTTCCCTTTGACCTCCCATCAGCTTGAATTGGCTGTGAGTGAGCAGCTGAGATAAGGAGTTATTGAGGATCTTATATATATTAAGGAGGATCTTCAGATAGTTTTGAATCTGTTCTAGTTCAATTTTTTTATTCCAACAGTTTGTAAGTATTCCAACTGTGTTTAGGACTGGAATAACTAAAGTCACTTTCCCATGCTTAAGCATGTTTTGGGACTTTTTCAAATATACCCAGTACCTGAGCCTTCAGAAAAATGTTACCAATTTTGACATTCAAACTTTATTCCCCATAATTCTTCACTGTATTTCCCTATTCAGGTTTCAGATCTGAATGTCCGCCAGTAAAATGATAGCTTGTGCAGTAATCTGCATGAATCTCACATAAAGCTAATTGTGAAGTGCTACGCAAACATCAAAGCAGAACTTCATTACTAATCTAGGAAAGAATCTACTTCCAAAGCATTTGACAAATAGATTGTTTTAAGTTCAACTTAAAGGGAGGGAGACACATTTTGTGGACATATCTGAGCAGATTAATGAATAGTATTTGTATATATCTTACCAAAACAGTAATTTATCAGGTAGGAGACAGATGCAAGGGAATAACATGCCAATCTGCATATACAGTTGTTTTGTGTTTATGATGAACTGCTGTTTATTCAGGACTAGTGTAGCTTGGCAGCATCAGAACAATTATAGCATATGACATTGTGCTTAGCTTGAAGTTGACAAAAAATTTCTCAAATACAAATAGAAGCATAATGGCAAAAGTAAAATTTCTGAAAATTTTTTCATTTTCCATTGTCTGAAGTGATGACTGAAGAGGGCTATTTGCACTTTGTGCATTATGTCCTCTGGTCAGAAAGAGGGATGTATGGTTTATATTGCAAAATCTAGATGATTCTACATTGCACTAGTCTAAGCGGAATTCTATTGCCAGTTACAGCAACTGAGGTATACTAACGTTTCTGGATATTTTCATTACAGATTTGGATGGGATGAGCTAGGAAAATATGCTGACGTTTCTTTACATTTCTTACCATATTTCAGGACTGTTTGTTACACAGGAGTCTCCTTGGTGATCTGAAAGCATTCATAGATAAATATGGGTTTGATGTACTTGTCATTTTGGCCAACTCTTTGTCAGACGAGGAGCAAATGAAACGGCAAATTGCAGTATACTCGGAAAACTTAGAGCTAGGCAATCAAGTAAGTACCTGGAAAAAGAATCTAAAAATGTTTTTCCTGAGAAAGTATTTTTTAAACTAGTTAATGGTGAAGTGCTGGATAATTAAGTGGAGCTAAGAAGTAACTACACTTGTCTGGAAACTGAGTAGTTATTTGAAATGTCCGCATTACTTACATGACGCAAAATGCAAGATTGTAGTATTTATGATTATTTCAGACCAACCTAATAAAAATGCTGAATAGTCACAAGAAATATAATAAGACAGAATATTTTTCAGCTTAGTTAAAACAGGATGATCTTTTTTTACTGGTTTTGTCTTGGTTTTCTATTGTGATCTACACAATCAAATCTTTGACAGTGGGTCATAAACAAACACATTGTAAACGGTAATGACCAGAACTCATGTCAGTGTATTTTATTGCTAAATAATTTAAGCTCTGAAATGAACCCAAATTATTTCTAGAATGTTAGTTTATCCAGTCAGATGCTGTCCATTTTATTTCCCATATATTTGTTCCCAAACTGAGGAATTCATTCCAGGGGCAACTTCTTGTACCTTTTTCTTGGTCTTAAAAACTCAGAAATCTTAAGGCAACAACTAACCATTTATTTGGATTTTTTTTTTACTAATGAGAAGTGAACTTGAAAGTCAAATACTATAATTTCAAGTAAACATTCTGACCAGTTACATAATACATATTTTGTATTAAAATTTAATTTTAATATTCCGTCTATTTAGGGTTCATAAAAAGGCTGTTGTAGTCAAATGGCAAATTAATAGGTTAACATGAATAGATAGGTATGATTATTGCACAGTGAAGTAGACAACACTGTGCCCTGGTACCTATGATTGCAATGGCATTTGAAACATCCTATTTTTCAACAGATTTGCTGCGAATTAGAAGAATGTCAGAATCCTTGTTTGGAGTTGGATCCTCTAGAATGTGGATGTGACCAAATTCTTATTTATCATCAAGAAAATTCTATGGTGACCTGTGATCAAATTTTTCTTCTCATTAAGGAAGTCATAAATAGAAGACAACCAGAAATGGTATCAAACAGTAGAACTTCTTCTACTGAAGCTGTTGCTGGGAGTGCTCCACTTTCACAAGGATCTTCTGGTATTATGGAGTTATATGGTTCTGATGTAGAACCACAGCCCAGTTCTGCCAATTTTATAGAAAATCCTCAAGATCTAAATGGATCCATACAAGCCCACGTTGATCTTAATGTAGATCTTGTGAGTCCAGACAGTGGGTTGGCTACCATTAGAAGCAGCCGGTCTTCCAAGGAGAGCTCTGTTTTCCTTAGTGATGACAGTCCCGTTGCAGAAGGTGGTGCTTCCCATCATAGTCTTCTGCCTGGCTTTGATTCCTACAGCCCTATTCCTGAAGGAGTAATAGCAGAAGAACAAAAACCTCAATCTAGAGACAACAGCGACAACTTTGACCTTTTCAATTTTGATCTAGCACCTGTGGTTGCAGCTCCATCTGAGTCATCGTCTCGTTCTGTTGACTGTTCTCCAGCAGATGACTATTTCCTTAATAGTGATTCATCAGAAGGACAACAACTCACTGTGCAGAAAGAACTTGATGAGGCAAACCTTTTAGAAAGTGATACAGCGAATTATTCAACTGACTTACTTATGACAGCAAATGAGGAAGACAATTTAGCTGAATTTGATGAGAATCCAGGAGAAATGTGTGAAAAGGCTTCAAGTTTGATCAACTTAGTTGAAGGTGATTCTTCCTCACCAGAAATGTTGAAATCTTCTGATTCAAGAATTCCACCAACTCCTATGAACAGTCTAGTAGAAACTTCACCATTAGATAATGGGCAGCCTTTGTTTTTCCCACAAGATGTCATTAAAAAAATTAATGAAATAGATGACACAAAGTATTCTCAGTCTCGTGTTAGATATGGAAGCTGGTGGGATGGTTTTGACCTAGAGTCCCGAAATGCTGATACATGGAGTTCAAGTGAGCAGGAATCTGTATTTCATAGCCCTGTCTTATGGAAGGATTGCAACACAAGTCCATTGCTACGAGAACATGTTGACAGAAGAGCATCAGATTCTGTATTCCTCCAAAAGCAGCCAAAGCAAATGGAATACATGAGACCAGGTCTGTGGGATAATCAGTTTAAACAAGACAATCAGAAACAGGAGAACAAAGAGGAAAACAGTGAAGATTTGTGTTTGCAGGCTACTTCTTTAGAGGAGACAGAGCAAGAACCAGAGAGTTTTACTGACCCATGGAGGGTCAGTCAGCCAACACCTGTGATGTCAGATGCATGGTGTAGTAGTGAAGGGAAAGTTAGTCAGCTAGCTGGAGACTCTTATGAAGCCTGGATTAAATTTGATGCAGAAGACATTGCTAGATCCTCAGAAAATTTATGGAACATGCCAAAACTGGATAGAGAAAAAAAATCAGTGAATGTTCCTGAGGAATGGGCCATATCAAAAACTAGTTTATCAGATTCTTCAGAGATCACAGCAGACAATGAGACTGAAAATCCACCTGTCCAGGTATCTCCAGAAGCCTGGGATAAAGAAAGAGATTATTCACTAGAAGAATATGGAATATCTGAAAATACAAATTCTGGTATCAACAATATGCAAAATAATTCCAGATTACAAATGGAGAAAAACACTCTGTTAGGTGATGCTAAACATAGACCAAAACAATTTGAAAATATAGAGGCCTGGAATATATATGATAAAAACATCAGGAAAGAAGTAACAGAAATAGTGGTTCCCTGGGATGGTACTTTCTCATATAAACGCTCAGATCTTAGTTCATCAAACATAGGTGAAGATTTAGTTGTTTCACCACCAGACACCAGTTACTCAACATCTGATTCATATATATCACCTACATATGTGGAAGATGAAGGAGAAAATGAGGACAAAGATTTTGACCAAGCAACAGTTACTGATAAATTGATAAACCCAAATTTGGTTGAACCAAAAGCACTCGAGAAAGCGAATAATGAACCATTATCTCCTAGAAACATGCCTTTTTCAAACCCCATGGACACAGACATCTGGAACACACCCCTAAATAATGTTGCCCAGTTACAAGAAAGAAATTCTGAAATTACTGCTCTTTCTAACTCTGCTAAGCCTTTACTTAATTCAGAACAGGCAACTAATCAGTATTTTTCAACTGAGATATATAACAATGGAAATAACGTCCCTGTATCTGAAAACAGAAGAGTACCACCAGTATACAATCAAACAGTGAATGACTTATCACCACCACAGAATGAATTAAATACTGGACAGACTTCAGCTGGAAACATAGAAACAGTGACCAGTGTTCTTGTAGAAGACACGGACACATCTATGCTGAGTTTAGATGCTGGGGATAGTTTGGCTCAGAAAACATGTGACATAGGAATTGAACTACTGAGTAAGGAGGCACCAGAGAATACTGGTGATGTTGATGAAAAGCTGGATAGCCAGCATTCAGAGCAGCAGCTGAACTCATGGAGTTTACAAAGTGAACAGGATTGTGAGGAAGGCTGGGACAATGTCGTTGTCATCTCTCAGGAAGGGGAAGAGAAATACATGAGAACAGACGACACAAATGGAAAGCAGACTATGTCTGACATTTGTAACAAACCTGTGCAAGATGACAGTGAATTTTCATGTAATGCAGATTCAGAAGAAAACAGATTAACTTCTGAAGTTCTCAGCTCCCTAGAAAAAATGAGTAGTGTTAGTCTAGAAGACTTAGTCACAGAGAATGAGTCATTTTCCAATGAAATTAATCTAATCAGTCATGAAGAGAAGAGAGAATTGTTGCAGAATGTTGCAGAGTCTTCTTTAAATGTTGCTGAGGAAGACAGGAATTATGAATCTTTAGGAGACTCCAGTCCACAAAACTATAGTTATAGTGAAACAACTCAGCCACTTAGTGAGAAGGATGAAAAGGAGACTACAGTTACAGAGGATGCAATAAGTCCTGAGATGGAAAATATCTCTGAAAATTCTCATAAGGGTAGTGATAATCCTGAAAATAATTCTTCTAAAATGCCTGGAAAATCAGGCATCTGGAATGACTCTGGAAAGACTGTTTGTGACTTAGCCACGTCGATTCCTTTGATGAATGAACCACCAGAAGCACTGGGAGAAGTGGGAGACAGCTTACATAAAGTGGTTCATAACCATACAGACATTTCTGAGTTAATATCTTTTGAAAATAGCTCAGAACTAAGCAGCACTCATGAAAAGGTTTTCATAGTTGAGTCTCCACAAATTAACTGTCAGAAGAGTCCTTCTGCTGAATATGTCAGTGTTCCTGACATCACAGATATGTCTATGGTGGAAAATTTATTTTCACATGAAATAGCTTCAAGGAGAAATGAAAATTCTGAAAATTTAGAATCTGCTAATGACCTTTGCAGAGAGCTTTGTGTAACACTTAATGACAGTTTTCCCAAAACTGCTTGGAATTTACAGCAATGTGAAGATTTGAAATCTTCTGCAACAAATTCTGAGACAAGTGAAGTCCATGAAATGGCAAACACCACAAGCAGCATTTCAAAGGATATACAGATCAAAAGTTATTTGGAAGAAGATAGTGTATGGAGTGGTTCAATGAATGATTATACACACTCAAGTGGAACAAGTCCTGATTTAAGTGATGCATCTGTGAATGTGTGGGGAGACCTTCCAGTTGCCAGTCATCACAAAGAAAGTAGAGATACGTGGGATATTAGAAGTGATAAAAATCTTGAGGATGCTTGTAAAAGAAAAGAATTTGGGAATGAATTTCAAGAAGGATTTGAAACAAGTGCTGAACAGAACAAAGTTCCTAAAAGCTTAGATTTTTGGAATGCCCATGTAGATGATGATACTGTATCTTCTTTATCAAGTCCTGAAATAAATGAGTATTCAGAGAATTCAGAGGCATGTCCAGAACTAATGAATGAAGATTCCACTTCTGAAAACAAAGCATCTGAAATTGGAGAGGATTATGCACAATCCAGTGCAAGAAGTCCTGAAACAAACAAAGATGATTCAGACGCGAAAACTGAGGTGGGAGAGGAGATCCAGACAGATGTCTTAAATGAAACAGTTAAAGCTGGGAATGTGTCACAGGAGAACTTGACTGTAATGAAATATAATGAAAATTCTGAATATTTAGATCACTGGGAAACACTTCAGAATAAAGATGAAGTGAGTATTTTCAGTGAAAAAATGGGTAGCACAGAAGACTCACATTTGTATCAAATGGATGAAGATACCACAATGACTTTTGCTGTTGGTGATAAGGAAGACTATTCTTCAGAAGCTGCAGATACGTGGAGTATGTCACTAGAAGCTGATGTAAGAACTGATCCAAAATCCACTGTAGGAACATTTGATTTTTCACATGGTAGTTCAGAATGGTGGAATTCACCAACTTGTGAAGAAAAGTCTGTGGAAGACCAGTATTCTCTTTCAAGTCACTCTGTAAAAGAACAATTAACAAACAGTAAGGAAGAGTCCTGCAGGTCACCTTCACAAGATGAAGAACTAACAGAAGCGCATTTTGTTGAAACAGATAATGATAGAAATCAGCCTCCCCACCTTTACTGTGATGGAGGAGAAAATGAAAAACTAATATATCCTATGAATAGTTCTGATAGTCAAGTAAATCAAGACATTGTAGAGTTCAAACAATTTGATCCTTTCATACTAGATAAAGAAGAAGGGGTCTTGAAAGAGCAAATGTTTCCTGCAGATGAGGGAAATCAATTGACTTCACAGAATCCTTTTTCAGATTATCAACAAGGTATGTCAAGTACAGCAGTTCAAGAAAACACAGTTCTTGATCTACCAAAAGACAATGAGAGAAATTCAAGTCTCATTCCTCAAGAACAACAGCCAGACACCTGTGAAACATCAGAAGTGCACACCCCCCAGCCAGGTGCTTTCCTTGTAGAAGACTTATCTTTTGAAATGACAGAGAAGTCAAGTCCAGGATGGAGTGTATTGGTTCCCCAAACTGCAGTTATCCCAGATATTTTACAAGATAACACACAAGAAAGTAATCAGTTGTTTTCAGTGGAACCTGACCTGTGGACTAATGCTGAGCAGCTTGTCACTTTGAAATCAGATAGTGAAAATCCTGATCTGTTAAGTCATTGTGACCAAGACAATAGTTCTGAGGCATCAAGCAGTCCAGATGTGTGCCAAGAGCATGAAGTTAAGCATTCCTCTATCCTGTCTTCTCAAATTAGCATGGAGCCCGAAGCTGAAGATAGTCAGCTGATTCACACACAGTCAAATATGAGTGAAGATGCAGATGCTGATTCAAAGTGTCAGTTCTTAATGCAGAAGGTAGAGGCAGAGTCTGAAAGTAATGGTCCCCAAGACTACAATCAGGGAAAGGATGATGAATCCTATCAGTTAGACTCTTCTAATACTCAGGAGCCTTCAGATTTTGCAATTCTGAAATGTGGTCTACAAAACGAAGTTGTTACTGAGCCGGTTGAGTCGGTTGAAATCCCCAGTGAAGTTTTAGGAGCGACGTCCTTAGATCTGAAAGACACATTCCATGGAAGTTATACTCCTGAAAGCCGTCAAGGAACACCATCTGATTCAGCTCAAATAGTGACCTTCCAAACACATTTTGTTCCCATGGATTTCAGTGTACCTGATAGGGCAGAACAAAGCCTACAAGAAACGAATGCTTTGGCTGAAGCTGGAATATATTCTGCTATTGACCATATGACAATAACTGGTGATGAGCTGGACGTACCAGAAGAATATGTGGTTGGATCTGAGACAGGGGTAGAACATAACATCCTTAACACACCAGTTGTTAGTACCCCAGTGAGCACATGTGGTGAAATTAACATACTGGAACTAGCAGGCAGTGAAACAGCAGACAGGGAATCAAGTGATGCACAGATATTCTTTCCCAAATCCTTTCTTCCTGGTGATAATGAAGGCCGTGAATCTGATTCAAATAATCAACTGATTGATGACATAGTGAAAGAAAATGAAGATGTAGTTGAGAATGATGTTCCTGTGTTTAAGGAAGTGCCCAGTGATCAGTCACCAGCAACATGCACTCCACCATCCTATGTGTCTTTTGATGCCGAACCCTCTAGCAGCAGAGAGTGTAAGAAGGACGAGCTCTTGTTACAGCAGCCATTTTGTGACAGCGTTTCTTTGGAAAAGCCTTTACCACTGCTTACCCCTTTAGAAGCTGCTGAAGGCATCCTAATGATCAAAGAAAACAGCATCAAAGATCATCTATCCAACACACCAACAGAGGGTCTTCAGGAGAATTGCACGTCAGTACCTTCACTCTTAGAGCCTGAAGTAACTCTAGGAGGTTCTGAGATTCTGAAAGGAAAATCTGAAGCAGACACAACTGATATCGACTCACCGCCAGGTGGAGATAAAGAATCACCTGATGGTAAGAAAACCTGCACTCTTTCCAGAGCAAGTTCATAGGACAAAGAAAGAGGGAAATGTCTGGAGAATTACTGCTGAATGTTGAGGCTTTGAGTGAAGTTCGAAGTTTGTGTCCCCCCGATGTACAAAGCTCGTTAACTGGAGAACACCTCTAGCATCACGCTTCTAGACAGATCTAAACCATTTAAACATTGCAGTAGGGACGTTATTTCTGTTGTTCATACAGGGTCTACGGGACACTGAATCATTTGTCCCTTAGGAGTGATTATGGTGTTAATGTATAATCTTTAACAATAATAATGATGATGATGTTATAAAATTCAAGTACACATTAACAGAGGCTCTCAAAGCAAACTGAGAAGAGCTCTTTCACAATACTGATATAAAGAGATCATGGTGAATAAAAGGATAATTCAAAAACTAAAAAGAGTTTCTGTTTGCCTTTTTTTTTAGATGCTGGCACTGACTCCCTGCTTTGTAGGAAGAATACGCCAAGAAATTCCTATGAGAGCCCTGAACTGGGAAGTACAGAAAGTAAGGAAGATGTGAGGATACAAGTGCACAGAGATCCAACTTCACTGGATATGGATTACATCCTTGTTACTGAGGAAGAAAATACACTGTCAGAAAAGGATACACTTGAAACAAAAGAAAGTGATTTTGCATTACGAGAGGCTAATGTAGCTGAACAAACAGAATTGCATGAACGAATTTCACCAGGCTCCTTGGATACCTTTCAGCCGATCTCCATAATAAACAAAAGGGAAGACCAGTCTGTTTGTGAGACTGAATGGGACTTAGATGAGAAAAGCTCTTCTATCGTGCCCAAAAAAGTGGATGATGAAAGGAGATCACAGGAAAGCTGTGGGCAAGATGAGGGCTGGATTATATTGGGCCAGAATGAAGTTAGTGATGTATCACCTGCAGAAATTTCTGCCGAGTCAGAGATGACAAAACCAGGGTCTGGACATTCTGGCAAAGAACTGGAAGCTGCCGTAGCACAGGAATTGATTCTTGACACTCAAGCAGAATCTCAGGTAGAAATTTCTGTTCCAAAATCATTTGAACATGAGGGCTGCTCTCCCTTGGATGGTCTGTCTACTGAGGACGAGAGTATGAACATCACAAGAACACATGCTTTTGTGTTGCAGGTGGCTGGTGGTGATGCTCAATCAGAAGCAAACTCTCAACAGAGTCTCGGAAATAACATAGCAACAGAGCAAGAAATTAAAGAAGAAACAGTGTTTCTCAACACTGAAAGAAAACTGAGTCAAAAATCAGGGTAAGGAAGAAACTACTCATTTCCTTTCACAAGTCTTCTGTTTACTCATTGTCAATGTTATTAAAGTGTATAAGATTACAAATTGATGGCAGGACTTTCAAGTCTGAAGTACTAATTTTATTTATGTGGTTTAAGTATCTCTATATTCCTCCCTGGGTTAAAACAGTCTTGATTCTTGGTCTCTCGAATATGAGTCAAGTTAGGACTCTTGTAATGCAGGAAGATAGTAACACCACTTCCTTGCAGAAATAAGTCCATCTTCATTAATGAAGTCCCACAGACTCATAATCTGCCTTTAAGTCTTAAACAGCTGTGGCCAGGGAACCCCCAGGACCGCTACTGCTGGTATTGCTCATCCAGATGCAATGCCAGTGATGAGACTGTGGAGGCGCTGAAGTGAAGTACTATTCCTGCCTTGTGGACAAATGTTCGGTAGGAAGCTGGGAGGGGATAGATACCTAGAGTCTGAAAAACATACTGCTTATGGAAGAAAGAAAAGGATGATGAAGAATTACCGTCTTTGCAGTTATTTTCAAGCTGTAGCAAGGTCAGAGCAGCATTTCTTTCTGTGCTGACTGGCTTGGCAGTTTAGACGATATAGGTTGAGTATATTTGTGCCTCCTTTCAAGTGGACGTGCAGCCTCTGTGTAGGCAGAATCTATCACCAGACAGAGAAGGAGATGACCCTGGCTCTGGACTCCATGTGCTGTAGCGCTTTGGTGCTTCTGTTGTTGCCTCCTCATCTTTTACAGCCAGGAGGTTGTAACAGCTACTGTACACTTACAGGGTAGCCACAGAGATGCAAGTGTGGAAGTTTGATCTCCTGGGCATCTTGCAGTTTTACAGAGAGGAACCTGGCGGGGTGTTTATATGGTGAAATTCTCATGAATAGCAAAAGAAACTTCCTGGTACAAATAAAACTGAGGGGTGTAACTTCTTCATATGCGTTTCTCCTTTTGAGCTGCGCTTAGCTAAAAGAACATATGTGGTATGAAACATAGTAACATGCTCTTCTTGTAAAATGTAAGACTGATTTTTTTTTTAAAGTTTCTCCTAAGCACTTCAATGTAGACTACATAACACCTTCATAGCTGCTATTATCAGGTTTTGATTGACTAGCAATTTATTTTAGACCTTATTTTTTTTGTACTTTCACTAACTATTCATCAATTTTAGCAGTACATTTTTTCCCCTTAAAGTTTGCATACCTGTCTATGACAGTACAACCCTGACAACAACATGTACCAATAGTCTCTGATAGAAGAACACTGCTTTTTACTAACCCAGAAATAGCAGTTCAAGTCCTATTAACATTTTCAAAATGAAGAGTTCAATGACCGTGGCTTATCTTCCCTCAGACTTTTTAAAATACCTCCTCTCTAAACATTTTCGCACATTTTTCAAAGAGTGTGTTGTTAGCACAAGATCAGACACTGTTAAAGCTGAGCTGTTTTTAATACACAGTACTCTCTGGCTTAATTCTAAACATATATATAACAACATTACTTGCAGGCTTAAACTTAAGCACCTGTATAGGACTTTAGGTTGTTTTGACAGAAAGTATTCTGGGTTATATACTTTACTCCCCAGCTCTGTATCTGGCTGAAATTGCCTCAGTTTCTAGGCAGACAGTACTGAGGAGAATATGTGACAAGAGAGGCTCGGTTTCTGTGGAGCAGTGACAACTTTTGTTGACGCAGGTTAGCATTTGCTGCCCTCAAGAAAAAGGCAAGTCTTCAGAAGTGTCAGCAGGAGATGAGTGCCACCCAGTTCTGTAATGTCTAAAGTAAACTAAATGCTGAGTGCTTGACCCCGGAACTATCAAAAGTAAACTAGTTGGCACAACATTTCCGTTCCACCCCATCCACCAAATTTCTAACTTCTATTCTGGAAGGAAAATTTAAAAATTTGAAATCTTCTACAAATAGAGAAATTTGGAAAAAGCAAAACAACCAAAATCCCCAAGGAGTTGTTTGGAATCCACGTTAGTGTATGAAAAAGTGGCTTGAGATTTATGTTACCTAGGAAAACTAACATTCATTGACTTTGGAATGGTCTGCTTGTTAGGAATAGCCCACATGCTGGAAGCCTTCCTCTCCATTAGCTTTGCAGGCTTTCTCTGGGAGTTTGTCAAAAGCAACTCATTCAATGAATAAAACTGTTGGTTTTTTGACAGATAATTTCTAGTGAAAATCTTTAAATCAAAAAATTCTTAATACCTCTGCTCACAATAAATACTGAATTGGGACAGGAAATAGGAGGGGTTGTTTAGATGTGCTGGCTAACTGCAGGCTTGCAAATCTCACATGAACAAATCAGCTGTCAAATCCTTTGTCTCCCATTTAAAATAAATAAATAAATGAATTAATTAATTAGTTAAACACAGCCAGATGCTGACCCTGCTTAAGTCACACTGACTAATTACATGCAGGCAGCGTCCCAGGGTTTGAGTTGCCATGCTTACATGCCAGTGATGCTAACATTCCACAGGTGAAAAAGAAAACTGGTCCAGGTGCCTGCTTGTAAATGATTTTTACAAATCAACACAATGGAGTTGAGAAAACTTTAAAGCATTAAGATTCCTTGTGAGATACTTCAAAAAAGACCCTGATTTTCAAACTTACACTGGCACTACAAAAAACACCCCTATGGTCATGGATTTATAACTTCTTATTTTTTTTTTTTTAAACATCCTTTTGCTATGAGTCGCTGGATCCACTTTGAGAAGTGCTCTGCTGTTGCTTAGGAATTTCTGTTTATCTCCAGAGTAAAAACTTGAATCTTTTACTACAATAGTAGTTTGCATTGACGTTTCAGATGCAGAACATTCATTATTATTAGTGCTTAGTATATTCCCTTAGACTGATTCCTGAATTAAAGTAAAAAAAAATACTGGACCATATTATTGACTATTAAGTGTGTTTTCAGCTAAATGCCTGGTGCGATATGATGCCTCGCACAAGGAAAGAACACAGCAATCCTTGGTCTAGAAGGCCTGGGGAAACTTCCATTGTGGGATTTTTTGTTATCTGAATCAACAGTGACTGCTGTATGTACCAAATGTATTTTCAGTGGCTATTTCTGTCCTTAATGGTAATTAAGTTGAAGCCCAGAGAAGTAAAGAAAAGCGAAGAAGTCATTCAGCATCTGCATTAACAAACAATTATGGAAGCCCAGAACCATTAAAATCTACTTTACTTTGGGTTTGTGTTTTGTTGTTAGATGTTTTGAGTTGGTAAGGTAGAAACTCTAATGGAAGTATTCTGCACCATTAATATTATTCAAAATATTCCTCTCCTGGGAGGACTTCATACCTAATAGAGATTGCTTTATGGTGCAGTTTTACCCTCAGGTTCCCCTGTGATTTGTAGCTGAAGTTCAATAAACTTATAATAAGCTGATATGTTTGGGTGGTTGGATAATAACTTTTTAGCTAGTGGCAGAGACACATGCAGATGTTCCTACAGATGCCCATAGCATGGCCATGGAGGTTTTGATCCCTTTGAAACCAAGGAAGACACACAAAGAAATATTGTAGTAGCATATTAAAAACACGGAAATAATTATTTCTGGATTATATGCCAGTTTCATTAAACCTCTTGCATAAACAACTGAAGAAACAGCAACTGATGTAGAAGCTTGTAATTAGAGACACTAATGCATTTCAGAGACACTTTTAGAAACACAAGTTCCTTCTGAAAGTAAGTACACCTCAGTGGTGCAGCTTGCAAATCTGAAATTAATTGACCTTCTTGGCCAGCAAAGCTTAAAACAATGTGATACAGTAGAACTGCCAGCCCTATGGGAGGTTGTGTCACTAGTGTTGTCATGTGAGAGAAGAAACTCTCCTTTTCTCTTTGTATCGCCGTAGAGTTTCTGGACAACCTGATGGTGCTCATTATCAGGCTCTGATTCTGCCGAAGATCTACATCTCTGAAGCAGGCTTTTGGTAGAACTGAACCGAAGTCTGAGAGTTAGAGACATGTCCTTCTGCCTAACTTCTTGTACTTCTGAAAGGCCATAATTTTGACCCAGCAGTTCCTTTGATGCTTCACTAAATGTGACTCATGCTTTGACTGAAAATTTCTAAGCTTATGCTTAATTAAGCCTGCTTTGGATCAGAAAATTTAGGATCCTTTATCTGAAGGTCTGGCTGTGTAGCTGTGCCCTGAGCACAGATTACATTCTCTGTTCATTTTTTTGTTGTTGTTTTGTTTTTTGTTAAATAGTTTTGCTTTATGCAATTACGTTTGAATTCAGGGACCAGAACCTGTAACACCCTTCTCTGTGACAGTACTCCTAGAAGTGACTTTCTGTCATTTCAATCACAATCAAGATCTTTCTGTACTGCATACTGTGCTTCTCCCAGGGAAGCTTTCCTTATCGCCTGCTGGTTGTTCCATAGCCCTTGGGGGTTGTATAGAAGGTAGGTACCTTATTTTTAGGCATGTACTTCACCTTCACATCCTTAAATATGGCACAAACACAGTACCTCTGATGAAAAAATGAACTTGTTATTTGTACTGAAACAGATGATGGGGGCATCCCAACCAACTGATAACTGAATTGGTAGTCCAAAGTTTATGGAGTTACAGAGTTCGTTTACGCAAAAACTGTCTTCTAAGCCCCTTTTTGAATCTACAATTTATTCACGTCACAGTTTAGGTAAAACTGAAGTTCTTGCTTGCTGAACTGAAGTAGGTGCTGAAGTAAGTTGCTTGAATAGTGAAATAAGGGTCATTGAAGGATGCAGTTTGCTATGTGTTGTTTTTTTTTTCACTCATCCAGAAAGCGTCTGTCATTTTGGCTATGAAAATTGACTGTTATGAAGAGTGAATTATAGTTTTGAAGCAGTAAGTGTAAACAAGGAGAATGAAGAAGTGTATTAAAGACTTGGTGTCTACTGATCACTGCCCCTTTCATTCCATTGTCAACTATAACAGATCTCCAGGGTGTCCAAGTGAGTTTTAAGAAAATCTGTGACATGGTGGTAAAGCTCTTCCCTCCTGTTCTGTTTCTCTGCTGGAAAAAAAAAAAAAAAAAAAAAAAAGGCAGCAGGAAGAGAAGAGAAGTATGAGGATGCTTGCTAGTGTTAGAGCACTGAAGAGAGGATATAAATCTGTCTCACCAGAAATAATAAACAGCAGGGGGTTATTTGGCCTCATGAAAAAGTACAAAAAGATTTGATAACACATTATTAATGTCAATCTTTCTAGAAAGAAAACAGCTTTTCTTTATGGCTTTCCATATGTGAGCAGCCAACAGTGACTAAATTTAGAAAGGAAGAATTCATGCAGCATTATACAAATGTTGGGTATGCAGGATAACATACTTCACTGCTGCTGCTACTGGAGGTGAGCCAAGAATAAAATTTATGAGGACTGAAGGTAATTTTCTCCCTGATAGAAGACTAGCCTGTCTTACATAACTGTGTGAAGCTAGGTGCTGACGCAGTAGTGGAGAGCCAGAGGGAGAATACCATGCTAGCTTTTGCATATCTGCACACTTCTCACATCGTGTGATTGTGTATACCAGATCATTCCCTCTCTTGTCTTTGCTATAGGGAAGGATTCTCATTCTTTCCTTAGTAGGAAAAGGTTGAAAGAGCTGAGGGAAGTACTGTGATGTATTGACTAGAGGGGATAGTAAGAGCAATAGAGATAAGGGCATTGAAGTTTGGAAGGTTTGGGGGAGACTGTCGAAAATTGGTGGCAAAACTGAGTGGCAAAAAAATAAAGAATTTCTTTGAACAACTGCCAAGATTTATTTAAGATATTATTATTTATTTAAGATATTATTATAACAACAACAACAAAAAATATTCTCCTCCTGATGTTCACAAAGAAGCAGGAATCACTCTTTTCTGCTCGCTTGCACAGCGAATTTTTGGAAAAGTTACTTCTTCCAGTGCCTATGTCCAAAATAGCTCACTGTAACCATTGCCGTGCCCACTACTGTAAGTAAGCCCTAGTTTGCTTCCTGTTTTAATGGGCAATACAGTCTGCTATATTTCGGAAGCCTAAAGAATTGAAAATCTGTTGTAATTTAAGAGGCCACATTCTGCAAAGTAACCTTTACTTCCCTTTGGATGCCTGCTTCCTTTTTTTCCCTGCATGCCAATGGGCCTGTCATCTTTCACTCCTGTCATTGTTTATTAATTGGCCAAATACAGTGGAAAGCAATTCCAGGCACTCTGGGGACCAGACATGCAGCTTCAGTGGTGCTTCCATCTCCTGATGACCTCTGCGATGATGGACTTGAAATAGGAGTTGAACTCAGGTCTCCCACTTGGCAGTACAATGTGTGACGATTCACTAAACACGAGGAGCATGCTTTAAAGGTTAAAAATAAACATGCAAGGAAAGAAACAGCAACTGAGAAGGTTGCTTGTAGTCACTTCCATGTAAATGAGAATTAATGCATTGTAACAAAAGTAAAAAATAGATATGAAACTAAACAAAAGTTTTGATTGGCATGAGCAAGAACTCGTTAGGATTACTGGCTCAGAACTTGAGATTTCAATTGTCATCCAAGTTGACCGTTGCCATCGAAAGATGGGAAGCTATACAACTGATGTATTTTACACTGTTATATATTGTCTAATATAATTGGTGTAGTAATATACATTGCATACTAGAAGTTATATGTCATACATTATACTGTGTAAGGATGTTGCTTTTGTGAAAATGAAAGAATCACTGGGACAGATTCAGAGCAGAGAACTTTCCGACAGTATAGGTATTAAATTAACTAAAATATTTTTTTTCTAACAATCTATTTTAGTGTCAGCAAATCTCACTACTAAGTTTTTATTTTAATTGATGAACGTAATAATATATGCTGTTCATGCATGTGTTTTCATAACACCATTTCTTTCCCTATACTTGATTTGGCCTATGAAGTCATGACAACCATATTTTTTGTTATCAATTTTGGGGTGATACAGTATTTTCCATCACCATCTGGAGGTTGAAAATTAATTAAAACTAAAAACCCAGTTTTCCATTGCAGAGCCAGCTGTTAAACAATAGCAGAAGCCAATATGGTGATGATCCCATTTTTGTAAAAACAGCATTAATATTTATATGCCAAATACCAAGTAGTTTAAAAATCTTTTAGCCTTTTAAGAGGACAGCACTGTAGTGATAGTCAAACAATTTAAAAGGGAGGAAAAAGGTATTTACTCACTTGAGATCGTGAGATTTTACTTAAATTGTGAGAATGGGCTGACAGATATGCTTTCTTAAGCCAAAAAGACCTGGACTACGTTTGTATGGTTTAGTGGCCACATCAAAAACTACCCTGCTATTCACAGCCCTACATTTTTCTGATTTAAGTCACTATCTAATTTATTCCAACCTTTGTGATCAGTGACAAGATTTCAGCCTGAAGCATTAGTGAGCTGTCAAACTTAACCCTGTTAATGCAAAACCTGACTTTTACAGTGAGCCCCAGTGAATTTTATGGGCCTCAGCAAAGACTCCTAAAATCTCAGAGATGATCTGTGTCATTCTGAGCACACAGGATGAAGGCTGCAGCTTCTACCATTTTGCCAGTTTCGTAGCAGTCATTCAGCTAATGATTTCTATTGTACAGAAATACTTTATAGCTATACTTCCTGTATACAGCTTCCTGGTGTCTGCACTTATGATCTCAAATGAATTAAAAATTGTCCACTTGAAAGAGTGCTTAAGAGTATCCCCATCTTTAGGAATGTTTAGTAGTTAGGTGGCAGTAGTATGAAAGATCACATTTTTGCAGCAGTGTCGTCTTTAGAAAGTATATTTTCATTTTGGTGATGATTTTTGTGTTTCTTTAAATGCTTGGTGTTCATCTGTTGTTCTTTAAAACAGTGACTGGGGACTGATTTACCAGGACATCTGCGGTAGACTGGAAGTTTTTCTGTAGGATTACTAATACCATGACGATCAAGATAGGAACTACTGAATTTTTGTTTATGCTGTGCTGTAGGTGTGCATGGAGCTGTACTGAGAAAAGAAAATATGGTTAGGTTTTTGTTTGTGTTTGATTGCTTATGGCCTAGAAATATGAGGTGGAAACATCTCCAATTCTCATTTAGGTCATCTTCAAGGAGGGGTTTCATTGTGTGAAGGGACAAACTAGCTGAAGGTTAAGCAGTCTAGGGCCTCTTGCCTTTCTAATTTACCCGCACTGAGCAGTAAGGGAACTGGATTGAAAGCTGTTTTCCATTCAGAATAAACAACTGACATTTCTAAGGGCCATACCCCCAGCAGGCTTTTATAAAAGGAGGCTGTGGGACTGCACTGCATGGGAACAAATGTCCTTCCTTCAAGCAGACCCCTAAGAAACACAGTCGTGATCACAGGCTACAAGCATTGCTTCTTGGTGCTGATACAGTTTTGTCTTCCCAGTATTCACCCTGCTTTGTGAATTGTGTTTAAAAAGAAAAAAAAGATTTGCATATGCATTCCCATAGCTGAGTTGCAAACTGAACAAATTATGTAAAGCATGTTTGAATATGCATGTGCTCTATAGCCATCGATGCAAACAGAAATGAGGGCTGAGATGGGCTGAATCCATAAGAACTTTTGTCACGCAATCTCTCATCGCAGGCTTTCCTCAGGCTCTGAAATGAAACAGTGGGGAGCTTTTCACTGCAACCAGCTGACTCGCCGTGTAAAAGTTTGGAGATGCTGTGACAAAGCTCCGCAGGGAACGTAAAAAAAATAAAAATAAAAATAAAAAGTTCACGGCTAAAGCACTGTTCTGTGCTCGTCTCAGCGTTCCCTTAACCCAAGCCCCGTAGCTGCTGGTTCATACAGCAGGCTATCTGAAGGCAGGTGATCACCCGTATTTAGCAGTACCACTAGTCACATGACAAGAAAATGGTGGAAGATCTGTATTCCTAGCAAACTGCTACAGAAAGAGGGATGCTGAAGTGCAGCAATAAAGCATCTTCACTGTTTTCCCAGTAGAAAGGCCTCTTCGAGTCTTTAGAAGGTAAGCGTCTCTTTACACCGAGAGGCTGATACGCAGGTTTTCCAATTAGCGGCTCTATTGTTGCAGTTACTTCAGACAGAAAAAGGGGAAATGTTTGTTAGCAGGATGCAAAACACCCTGGACCTCATTACTGAAAATCAGGCAGCTGTATTTTAATTCTGTTGCAGCTCTTTCTGAGAGAAGCTTGCATCGGTTCAGCAGGATTTCTTTTGTCTGAGTGCAGACATGGTATTTGTAATTAGGGAACAAAACTTCACTGTACAGTCACCTAGCACTTTAGATTATTTTCAGTTTGTTTGCCTGGCTCTGAGGATAGGGTGAGCAAAAATGAATGTTGGGCTTTGTCACTGGATAGCTTGCTTTCTAGGCTGTTTAATTACTAGCATAGCAATTGTTTGTGATAGCTCTTATTGTGGACTACTTGACAATGGTATTGTTTTAATTTTCTTGCTATCAACTGAAATGTATGGTTTTTGAATTTATTTGCAATAGCCTTTTATATTGTTGCAAGAGCAGAGACTGTAATCTTGGAAGGTACGTGACCAAGGATGCAGCGATAATCTCAGTGTTAAGAGGGCTGAAAAAATACTGCAGAAGTCGTTTTGTACAGGCACGGTTTTTGTTTAAATCTAACAAAAGGAGCTTGATTTGGCTTCATTCAGTCATTTGTATTTCCATTCATGATGAAGGAATGACAATATCTTTCAGTTTTAAGTGTGATAAACAGACAAATGATAGTGATGTACAGGGGGCACAGAAAATTTTCAGAACGTCCAAATATCACTACTTAGACCAACATGCAAGGAAATAGATGCAGGGTTGGTAGGTGCATTTAGCACTGTAAGTGAATAAGGGGCAGGCAGAGATGTCATCTCTGGTCTTATCTTTATTAATATGCTTGGGAAGCAGAGCTATGTCGAGAAAGGGAGAATGCACACAGCTCCAGCAGCACTGTCAGGAGGCATTAAGGCAGCTGCGGGGAGCGGGAGGAAATGACACACAAATTCTTACCCAGCCAAGATACTTCTCCAGGGCTGCTGTGTTCCCCCACCTATTCTCTCTTGGGGGACAGGGGTATGCTGGGGTCTAAAATAGCCTCTTTATTCCTGTCTTTAATGAGTCTGTCCGCTATTTGTCCCTGTGTAAACCTGGACATTGCTGTAGAAAGTTCGTGTAATTAGAGACAAGCCTAGCATTGGCATATATTCAGTGCTTAAAAAACTTAGATCCTACTACAAGCAGTCTTTTTTTTTGCTTTGTGACATTCCCATAATATTCAGCAGTAGCAAGAAAACAGTGTTATCTAACAGTTATGTTGCATGTATAGAAAGAGAGGGGAAAAAAACGATGTTAAAGTACAGTCTTACCATTCAGATAAAATATGTAGTGCACAGACTTATGAAGAAATAATGTATACATGAGAATATGATTCTGGCAGCATTTGTGAGCTATTTGTATCACTGTAGTGTCCCCAATATCAGAGACACTTCCTATCAGGCCCTGTACAAATACTGAGGAAAACATGGTGCTACAGGAGCAGAATACAAGACTGAGGTAGAGAAGGAGAATGGGTGTAAAAGACCAATTGCTCAACAGTTTTCTTAGTTTACCTGCTTTTTTTTTTTTTTCCTTTGGATATTGAAAGAATTTGGATATTGAAAGAAGTGGTTTAGCAGCTATGGAAATTTATGAATTAACTTACTGAGTTATTTCTAATTAATACTTAGCATATAATGTAGACTCTATAGCCACTGCAGCTGTGAAAACTGGACAGCAGAAGGCTTATTTCCTGCTGCCAGGTGAAAGCTGATGCTGTCCTAGAAGAACAAGATCACCCTCCTTAGCAGAAAATACTGGCAGCAAACTCTGAAGAGCTGGATGTGATGGACAGCTGCCCAGCAGGGTACACCTTTTCCAGATTGTCTAAAGTACCAGACCATGTAGCTAACCTTGCCATTGTGTCTGCAAGGCTAAAATGTATGAGGAGTGCCTTGTGGGGAAAACGGGGAGCTGCATTTTCTCACCTCATTCCTTTGCATTACTTCTTCAGTCTGGCATTTCTTTTTGCACTCTCACTGCATTTTTGCTCAGTCTGACAACCTTGTCTCTCCCACAGTTATGTTGGTTTTTAATTTTCTGCTGCTTCTGGGACCCTTGCAACTCAGCAGAAGCAAATATTTACTTCTGAAGATAACTGGTGGCTTTCTGCTTCCCTCACACCCCTTAGCATAAGGTTTTTTGGACCTGCCTGCTGCAGGGCCTGACCACTGTCCCTGCTGTAAGCACCTCCTGCCAGTGCAAGTAGTCCGCAAGGCTGCTGCCTTTGGTGCTGGTTTTACTGCTTCAGCAGAGCTTACGTGCCATGATGGCTCATGGCTGGGCTTTTCCTCTGTTTTTCCCAGGCCATAAATAAGCTACTAGGGATGGTATCATTTTAGTCACCAATTTACACCTGTTAGGATGTTTCCAGTTTAGTCTCCCCAGTTAAAATTCCTGCTCAGTATTCTGTGTTGTTACATTCCCCTGTTATCTGCTACGTCCGTGACAACTCAGAGAGAATAAGATTTAACAAAACCATTTTTTTAGAGCCTTTACTATAGATCAGTTATGGCCAAGATAGGGAAAAGGTAGCAGTTAGTTTCCATAGGTATTTGTAGAATAGTTATTTTTAGTCTTTGGTAGATAAGATGATTATAAATTATAAAAATATTCATCATAAATTATGAACTCATGGTTATATTAAGAAGGAAAAAATGGAAATTTGGGGGTACAGTGACATAGAAATGAGAAGAAGAGAGTAGATTAACAAATTAACAAGATTTAAGGTACTAAAAGAATAGAAGTTGGTTGGGTGGCAAATAGAAGGATAAGGAATCAAGAAATAAATAGGACCAGGAAAAAAGCATTGCAAAGAGAGGAAAAGATAGAAATCATACCTTATAAAAATGTTGTTGTATCTTTTCATATTTATCAGTATATTATGAATTGTGCAAAGGCTAGGCTTGAAATCGAGGGAATGTTAGCAAAATCCTAATGTTTTAATAAACAGACCGATAAAAGTGCCATGAATCTGTATATATTAATGTTAAGTGAGTTCTTACAGTTAGCAGCTCTGAAAATTGTCCCTAAACATGTTTTAGCATGTGAGTAAGACAGGATTCATCTGTCATAGGATCATTCGTTCAAACACTTGATTCTGGCTATTTGTATTTGGTAAACAGTATAATCATCATTGTACTTGTTGGCATTCATACATTCAGGGAAACAAGTCCATTGAGCAATGCAAAAGTTGACAATACTACAGAAAAGCAAAGTAGAAAAGAGGAAATAGCCACTAAGTTGACACGTTAGTTCAGTTGCAGAACTAATGGTTATTACTAATGGTTAAGAGAAGTCAGAGGCATCCCAACATGTCTTCATCTGAGAGTACACGTGTTTAATAAGTTGTAGACTGTAGTAATGGTTGGAGGGGACTTCTCAAAACTCCACTGAAGAAGCTCCGTCGGGCGTAAAATGTACTACTTCCTAAAGATTTTCTGCTTCTGATCCAGCAGCGTCCACCCTGTTACCTACTCTCGAACAATTAGCATACATCCTGGAAGTGCAGATGGCTGCACTGGATATAGAATGCATGCTGCTTTTTTAAGTGCTGTTCATGTGCCAACTGCATTAGTTGGAACTGCAGGTATTCTGAGGAGTGCTTTAGACAGCATGATTTGGCAGGAAAATGGTCCCTGTGAACTGCACATGCTGGAAGGAAAGCTGGTTTTAAAGTGAGGAACAAATAACCTAAAACGGAGTTTTATGAAGGAATAATTAATTATTCAATGTAAGTGGGTGTTGGGAAACAGATCCTAAATATGCAACTAGGACTAATGTTTTGATAATTTAAAAACATATATGTAATTTTCAAACAACATATATTTTCAGGTTATACTTCAAGTCAATCTGATGTAAAAGATCCTTGACTCCTCCTTTCTCTGCTGGTATTACCTTCTTACAGTGTATTTGTAGCATTTGTTCAATGGTAGTTGTTGATTAACAGATCATTTAGATTTTATTTGTAGAATATTAACAACATGTATTAAATGCAGAGGAGAGAGATAAGTTTAAACAAGCCTTCTAAATGCTAATGTTACTCTGAAGCCACGTAGCTCCTTGCCAGACCTTCTGATCTTCCAGAATCGATGGAGGAGCACCCATCACACAGGCTCTCCAACTTTGTGTTGTCGATTCCAGTAATTTTCTGCTGTCTCGGTTAAGCTGAGCGCATAACAGAGGAGAGATGCTGGTCCAAGCACAAGACCATATGGCGGTATGTGAGTCCAATACCAAAGCAGAGCAGGTAGATATCAAGTGGCATATTATTTCCACCTCGATATTTGTTATTCTCTATCTACTTTACATGCTTTTGCAAACAAAATACTGTGTTAAGAGAATATGGTTAAAATGGTGAAATTAGGAAATGCCCAGCAGGCTTCTGCAGTGCACAGTAAAAGGCATCATTGGAGATGGTGCTATTTCATGGGTACAGGCAGCTAACACTGCCCACAAGAATTGTTTTCTCTTTCTGCCTGTGCTACTGGGTTCTTAGGCGGTGCAGGGTAGATCATTAGTCAGCAGGTGCTTGAATTGTTCGTGTCCTTCTTTTCTGACACCTGTCTGATTTATTCTTTCTGAGGATGCCAAAGTGAAGCCACTGGGCCCTGACTGTGCCAATCTTTTTCAGGGACAGCTAGTCTTGAAGATGTGTACTGGCATATAGGAGATGTTATAAAATACTCCATATTCAGAAAAAAAAAATCAAAAAAACCCAAGTTTATTAGGCATCATATTTTAGGAGCTGCCAATAAATGAGACTTTCAAAGTTATTTTCTGTGTTTCACTTCTGTAATAATGAATAATTCATTGCCCCTAACACATAAATCTGTTGTCCAGAGTAAAGTTAAATAATGTTTGGAAATGCCTAATGCTCAGGTGATTAGCACCTCTGAAAAGCCCTCGAAAGGACTGATCATTTAGAGCACCGTTTGAACAGTGCACAGTAAATAATGCTTAGGCATGCATAAAGTACAACATAAGGTACTGAATAGTTGTTCTCTGGGTTGCACTGTCTTTCCTACGGCATCCTATGACCTGCTGAACACAAATACCTAGGAAAGGAATTCTGGGGTCTCTGGGATTACCTGCAGGTATTGCCAGCCTGGCTTGCATTCCTAAGACCCCATGTCAACAGGACATCCAGGTCTGGAATTTAAATAAATCCTCATTTTTCTTCATTCTGCATGGAGATTCTTTTTTATTTCGTGTGGCTGGAAGTCACAGATAATCAAAGAAACCTGGGGCCAAGGATTCCTTTTGTAAGCCTTCCTGATCTATGAGCATGTTTGTAAGGTTGCTGAAATAGCCTAGTGAATTGCGTTATCACTCACCTATTTATTTAGATTTGTCCTTCAGTGGCTCCCTGCATCTATCCCTGCCTTTGCCTGCTTCTCTTGTGCTGTGGCACAGGGAGGGAGCTGGCAAGGATTCAGAACAGACAGCCTGTGGCTGCCTCGCAGCAGTGAAAGCAGCAGCGTGTGCTTAAGAACAGCAGCTTTTATATTTTAACAGGCTTAAATTGATAAGAGCAGATGGGACAGACTACTATTCTGAGTGGCTACCTGAAAAAAAATCGAGACTTATGGTATTGAGCTAAGACAAGGAGCAAGGAACAAAATGGATAGATAAACGGACACTAAAAAATAAAGTTATTTGGAGGCTAGAAAACATTTTTATAAAAAACTATTAAAAATATTCATTGACCCAAATTCAGAATTTTATCATGTTCCAGTTAACATATAAAAATGAAAACAAACTAAATCTTTTGGCTAGAAGACAACATTTTCCTGCACCAAACATATTACTTCTTACAGACATGCCTAGCTTTTTTTTATCCAACGTTGATGCTGAAAATGGAGCAAAAAAAATGGCATATGGAAAGGATCAACTAACAGCACAATCAGTTAAAAGAAGCTTTAAATCTGAAGAGCAAAACATGAAAAACTAGGGAATCATGACCTTGACTAATTTTTAGCAATGATTTATTCTGTGGCTATTGAGAAAGTGAATGACTTGTTTCTTTGTAAAATGGGAATATTAGCATGTGTTTATCTACTGTGCGGGAGCATGAAAATGATTAGCTGCCATTTGCACAGATGCTTGATTAATAAAGTTTTTAGCTTAAACAAGACAGCACAGATAATTTTGGGGGTTTTGTTTTGCATCTAGAAGCAGGAATAAAGTCTTGTGCTAGGCATAAATTCCAGCACTCAAGCTATAGGCTTTTCCTGAACTAATTTGTGTTTAAGAGGTACCAAATAAATAGCAATAGAAAAACAGTTAATTTAGTATTCTAACATATGGTTGCTAAATGCAGCTCTCAGGAGGTTATAAAATTAATTATTTTTTATAAGTAACCTGTATACAATATAATTATTTTACACAGCTGTGAGTAAAAGTAATATTTTTTTTTTCCTGGTCTCAGATTTTCTGGAGTGGATTCCTTCCAATATGTTCTTTTTCTTGGTATGTAGGTGTTGCTGAAGCAGTCTCTGATTGATACAGACTGAATTCTGCAGTCTGTGTCGCTTTCATTTGCTGCATACTCCACTATAGTTTAGGGATCATAAATTTTGCACACTGCAGTCTCCTTTATCAGTGAAGAGGCAACTGTAGAAATTTTTGTGTATTGTCTGAAAATTTGTAGCAAATAACTAGTTTTAGAGAGTAATTTTGAAGGTTGGTTTTAATGGCTGTGTTTGTTAATATATTTCTTCTTCTCTTACTGCACAGTCCAGCTGGTTGTTTGGTAATAATATTCGTGGCATCTTTCTCTGTTGCTTCCTGTATATTTTTGTCAAATTTTTCTCAGACTACACCCCATATTTTATCAGTTTTTCTTTTTTCAATGTTACATAATCACACTTTATTTCCTATGGTATCTCCTTTTGACTATAGGCACAGCTGTTAAAGTTGTCCAAAAGTTCTCTAACATTGCTTGCAGAACATTTCTATCCATCCTCAATGGATGATAATTATCAAAATGCAAATACATGCAAATTACGTTAGGATTTGTTATTAAGCCATTAGCAATAAAGGTCTCCAAAACAGCACGTTGCAGTTGTATGGAGCTTATGGAGTTGTTTCTGTAAGCAGAAGAATCATACTATTTTTAAAACAGGGGACAGAATGACTGTATTTTATCTTTTTTGTTGTAGTTTTGAGTTCTGTAACTGAGCACGCCATGTGAGAGAAATATTTTCAGAAAATAGGTACTTGCTGTTATTTTAAAACACAGTATATAACATGAAAGAAAGATGTTTTGTTTGGTTATAAATGCAAAACAGTTTTTGTTCTAAAAAGGAAATAATGTTTCATGTGTTTATTAGTGGTAATGGAATGGATTTTGCTGTTATTTTATGTGTGGTGAGGGGAGTGTTGGAGTAGCTACAAAGATGGATGACAGCAAAACACCCCTTGTAAGTTAGCTAGCTATCTGTTGAGATGCGTTGGATGCATGTAAATATAAGAGTACTCTGTTCAGTAGCACAGAATTGTAATCTGGAGAGGAATATAGCAATTAAGAAAACACTTTTTCTCAGTAGATTTCTGAAATAAATTCCCATTTGTGGAGTTCTTAAAGATTTGCTGTCGGCTCCACCTTGGAGGCTTCCTGTTCTTTCTGAGCATAGAAGAACAGCTTGTTATCAGTTATCAGCTTGTCCTGGAGTGGTTAGGCATCCTGCTGGTGGAGCAGCCTAAATGCTGCAGCAGGTTGACTTTAATACCACCTAGCACAAGGTGCTGCGTGCTCTGGCCGTGGCCTGGCAAGACGCTGACCCCTGCTTACACCTTCAGTCGTGAGGGTGCTTCCCAGGGGAGCCCTGCTGAGAGCTAGTTGACAGGCGTTAATGGATAAAAACCAAGGTGGGTTTTTTTATACCTTTCACGGAAAATACTTGATTGTCATGTCCAGTCCCTCAAGTTCTCCTTTCTTCTTTTGTGGTCCTGGTGTTTGTGTACCAGTGGAGTTACCGGGTGGGGGCCGGGGGGCCCAGTGAGTGTCGCTTTGTGCGGGGTATGCTCTGCAAAAGCAAATCGGGGAAGAGGTGGAGTTCCCTAACCTTGTTCTTGCCCCTAAAATTTCACAGTTTGTACATTCTTCCTTCAAATAGCTCAATTTTCTGCTGCAAATTAGTGAGACAATGGTCTATAAGCAAGACTTTTATTTCATCTGAGAGCAGGGTGTACCTGTGTAACATGTGGAATTTGAGAAGATGAAAAAAGCCAGATGTCTGGTCTCTGAATAACCTTTTCACTATACTTCATCTCCCCTCCTCCCATTTAGTTTCAAAAACAAGCATGTAGTAATATGAGTTAAGGTGATTTCATCTCTGTCATTCCTTTCACTAATCCTGCTTTGGAAACTTCATAAAAGCCTTCAATATCTTACAAAAATGTAAAAGTATTACTTTGTATAGAGGGAACAGCGTGGAACAAACATAATTTACTTGATTAGGAAAAGTGTTCTGCAGTAGTAGGTTCCATGTCAGATTAAAACTTTTGTATTGGTGAGCCCAGAAGTCTGGAAAATGTGTAACATTGAAAGTCTGACTGGGTTGTGGTGGATTGGAGTGGAGGGATTCAGTTTAGAAAGGTTGGATTAACGTTGCTCTCTCTTGCAGATTGCAGGTGTTCATCAGAGCAATACATTGGAGAGCTTATTTGTTTTAGACTAAAGAATTTAACTTCTTGATATGTAATAGCTGCAGCACATCTCAGGAAACTGGTGATATATCACGTATGACACAAGGGTGAGGCAGCACAGCCCATAGGGATTATGACATACTGCTGTGAATATTCAGAGCTGCTCTTTCCAAAAGAGCAGAATGCTGCTATATCTAGAAAAGTCAGGGAGGATAACTTTTATTCTGAGAAATACTGACTGGAGAGGATACTAAGAAGTATTTAAAGATTTATTGAAATACAGGAATGCCAGGTTCAAGAAAAAGTAAGGAAAGGATTTCAGCCTCCAGTCTCTGTTGTGACCCCCCACCACTCCCAACCAAGAATTTGGCATCTTGCTCTGAAACATCTTTGAGAAATAGATTTTGTTTTAGCTACTTCTGAACAGCTACGTAGACCTGAGTTATCAAAGCAAATATGCAGTAACTTGATTCCCAGTGCAGCTGATCCTTAAATGACTGGTCTGTGTGTTAACATAAAAGAAGTCATTTATGACACAAAAAGCTTATTTTACTTTGACCTTAGTTCCGAGTGAAAGATCTTTTTTTTTTTCTTTTTTTTTAATCAGTCAACTAAATCATACCTGATTAGAATGGAGCTTTCTAAAGTAGCTTAATTTACTTCTTCAACAAGGAGCATTCACTGAAAGGGGAAAAAAAATGTTTTCTTTTTCTAATATTTTGGCCATATCATCCACAGCATCAATTGCACCTGTATGAAAGGCAAGGAATTTTGTAAACCAGAATTTGGGGATTATGTGAAGTAGTCCATGGGAAAAGAAGGAGATAGCTGCTTGATTTAAGTTTATATAGTCCATCCTTCATTACTAGATTTCCTCCCAAGAGCTGTTGAGACCTGGTGCTCTCTCAGCTTATGCACAGCCAGAAATTCCTCTGCAAGGCATTGAGTTAGTCAGCATAACATGCTCACAAAATCTGTCAGGAGACAAGCAGCTATGTCTGCAGAAAACAAACTTCATCCATATCTTGCTCATTCTCACACTGATGGGGAAGAACTGTCTGAAGAACACCACCAGAGACATGTGTTGAGGTACAGTGTAACAGAAGCCATGCCCTCTGTTGACTAAACCTGCTATCTAAAGCCACCAGATTTGAAAGATGTCTGTATTGCATATTAATTTTTGACTGAATAAATATTAATTAAGGCTTTTTGAAAATATGAACTTTGCCTGAACGTAGAACATGCACATCTGGCAAGGAATCTTTTAATCTGTTTGGGTAACGCAGAAGGGTTCTAGGAAAACATGACTTACTCCAAAACAGCTTTTCTCTTACTTCTCTGAGAAGTCTGTTGACTATTTATTTGGTAGTAAACAGGCTCTTGCTTCCCAGATCAAATATCCCAATAAGAATGATATGGACTATTGACTTTATGTTAATGGCACGTCATTTTTAAAGTTAGAGATTGTCAGACAGATTCTCATGCTGTTTACTTGTAATGCCTAAGCGACAGATATTCTTTGAATATTTTGCCTGTAGCAGTAGCTGTACTTCAATAGAAATTCAAATCAAAGAATATGAAACATATTTATCAAAAGATAAACATCTTTTGATTCCCTAGAAATGTACCATTCTTGTGAGCACATCTGTAACATAAAATGTCTGGTTTTAACTCAGCTGTGGTAGTCCAACTGAAAGCAGAAAAACATTTGAAAATTATGTTGTGAAAGTGTAAGAGATTCCAGAGAAAACAGCAATGCCTGCTCCAAGCACATACACTTTTTTTTTTTATATATAAAAAAAAAAGGGGGCCAAGATGCCACAGGGAGAAAAGTAGTTTCCCAGCAATCCAAGAAATGTTATGAATTATCCTAATTTATGCCAGGCATTGCTAAAATTCTAGGCAACTCATAAAATTCTGAGTGAATTGTGGGACATTGCTTTGTCAAATTATATTGTCAGTTTCTGTAGGCATAGCATATATAAAATTCATCCATGATCTTATCGTACAGAGGAGATGTACGGTATTCTTAATTTCGCTCAAACATTTTTACAGGCTTATTGCAGAGAATATCACCTCTTTTTAATACAAGAAGTCAAAAAAATTCACTGTTCTTCTGTAACTTGCTCTTCACACAACTTGAAAGAAGAGCATTTCACTTCAAATCAGTACCTGCAATGATTTCTGAAGCTTGTTCAGTGAGGAATTATCTTTTGGTGTGATAAGGGTATAAGATAATTTTATAAATGAATGGTTTGTATGTTAATGTTGAAACCCCCTTCAGTCCAGCCAAAATATTCACCCTTGAGCACCTGTAAGTCATCATCTGAGTATTCCTGAGCTGATATAATTTGGGAAATTTTCTTATTTATTACAGTTAGTAAGCTTAATAAAGCCTAACATAAAATCTTAATCTGAATTTAAAATGGATTAGAAGTATTCATTGTTTCCTTACGCTTTTTCCAGCACTATGATTTCTTACCTTATCCAGCTGTTACTGACAGTGCTTGTCGTTAGAATTCAGATTTGTCTCTGCTGAGTTTAGAAGAATAAACTAGACTTCACTACACATGTTTTACTACAGGTTGAACAGACACCAAAAGAAGACAAAGACTATAATGATTTGTTTACATTTTCTAAGAAAATTGTGGTGGTGTTCTGTGTATTAGTTTTCTGTACCGCTTCTAAACACAGATAACACTAAAATGCAGAAAAAAAAAGAAAATGGTATATTACAGACAATTTATGCTATTCATTTTACTCATGGGCAGGATACTTGTATCAAATTTCTTTACCATTCTGTTGTCTATCCAGAGAGAAAGACTACCACAAGTCTTATTTGACAGTGATTATACATATTCCAGAATTGGTGCTTTATGTGGAAATCATTAAGTGGTTAATCTTTGTATTTATGAAATATCTACCTACAGCAATTGGGGATAAATTAGTAAAACTAGTTAGGAAGAAGAATATATGTCAATTTTTATTTAGAAACAAGGCCTGGTCATGAGCTGAGAAGCACAAACATTGTTGGCTCTAACCTTATCATGTCTATTATTTGCATGGGAAAAGATGTGAGTTCACTGATTTGCCTATCTGATTATATGGTATGGGGCTTCGGGTAAAGATCTTCTATATGCTGAACACAGCGAAGACTTCAGCTCCTTTAGGCCTACATGTACACATTTATATTTAAATGTATGCAAAATTATCAAGAAATCACAGAAACTATACTCATACTCTGAAGCAGTGATTGGCCAGAAGAGTCCTGTCTGCACACAGTGAAGTAATGAGGGTAGTCCTCATGGGGAAAGCATGGGTAGGAGGAAACTGCAAGAGAAACAAGACAAGCCTGTTCAGACCCACTCAGCTGAATCATGCAGAGCAGAGTTTAGCCGATGCTGTGGCAGAGAAAAGCACCCACTTTGCTCTCATCACATCTCTGTTAATTGAAGCGTAAAAATTCTATTCTTCAACTTTCATTTAAAAAAAAACAGTTTGGAACAGGAATAGAGGAAAAAAAATGCTATAATATTAAACAAACAAAGCTTTTTTGGAGTCACATTTTTAGTTTATATCAAAGCTGTCAAGAGTGTCCTGTAAATGTAAAATGTTTTTCCTATCTGAACCATCCTTCCAGCAAGCATTTTGTAAAATACTTGAATAGACAATAAACATGAAAACAGTTCAAGTCAGTTTACTTTAAACATTCAAAGACCTTTGTTATAATTTTTACCACTCAATGCCTTTTATGTGTCATATGTAGTTACATCAAATATAATTTCTTATTATCTTCCTAAAAATGTAGTCTAGATAGGATATTTTGCAACATCTTAGTCTTCAAAAATGCGTGAAGTAGTTTTGTTTCTCACTTTTATGCTTTCTGTATGCTTTCAATGCAGGACATCAGCTTCTTCAGGATTACAAAATGACTGATTTGGGTCAAAATAGTTTTCAAGTACAAATGATATTAAAAGAATGAAAAAAACCCTCATGATCTGAATTTTGCTATACAGTAACTGTATGTACAGCAGTGAAAATATAATTATAAAACTCTTGCTGTGATGTGCAGTTTGCAAAGAGTAGCTGAAGCTTCCCTCAACGATGTGTTCTGTTTGCCCGATGACAAAAGACGAACTTCATTTGTGTAGAATGAGAAGCATTGATGTTTGCCAGCCTGTTATTATACTCTGCTATGTCTTGATCCAAATAAAAGTTGCTGTGTGAGACCTATAGTCTCCAAAGGCTCTACAGACATGAGTAAATAAGTGGTAAGGACTGCATAATGGAATTACAGCAGCTGTGTTTAACTCTCACTTACATTAATTTGGTATCAGACTTCTAAACTGGATTGGTAGAGGAAAAGTACAGTTCCATATGAGACCACACAACTTATATTGAGATTGTGGTCAACTTGTGAATCTCTTCAAGGTTTTGATTTATATTTTATTTCTTAGGTTGGTACAAGAGAATGTAGGAATGGACATCCCCTTTGCTGAGGGTGTATTAAGCCCCGTTTCTACAGAGATGAGACCCGGTAAGAGAAGCTCTTACTTATTACCTTAATTATATCTTAGTCCCTTGGAATTTCATTATGTGGTAAGGGTGTTTCTGTGATGGTAATAAAATAAAATAAAAAGTAAAATAAAAAGTAAAATAAAATAAAAAAGTAAAATAAAATAAAGTAAAATAAAATAAAGTAAAATAAAATAAAATAAATGTCAGTGCAGTGTTAAAAAAAAGAAAAATTGTTAAGTTTGTTTTATTTAGTCAATTTTCTTCTTCACTTAACAAATGATAATTGCCAGTATTTCCTCTTGTGCATTATTGTCATTGCTTGTTTAGTCCCTATGATGTTTAAGTAATCACTATTATTTATCTTATATTTGATTACTGTCTAAGTGAACTAAGAACACCTTGAAATGTGGCACTTAATGCAGTGGCAAGGGACAGAGCTATACCTAACTTCTGTTTTATTTAAGACTACTTTTAATTAAGTCTGATTATGAGACTGAGAGGTATTTTTATTTCTGTTATTGTATTGGATACAATACTGTCTTAGTCAAGACTAAAGACATAGCTCCTACTTGCAAATCAGCACCATTTGGATAGCAGCAAGAGCATAACAAAAGAGAGACTTAGAGGGAATGTTCACTCATATTATTTTCTCCTGGATTCAACAGAGCATTTGTTCATAACTCATGATTTGTATATTGCTCTTTAAATTCTTAAACCCTGTGGGTCAGATTGTGTGTGAAGCTTGATTTTTGGCTGATGATTGTGAAAAAGAGTGAATCTGGATGTTACATAATTCAAGTGCTCCCGGCTACATCTGCCATTCCTGTGGAAGCTTGTTTTATTTTTTTAAGCATTAATGTGTGATATTTCTGCTTTATATTAGGTGGTCTTAAATGGCTTGTTGTTACTATACATGGTCTATCCCAGTATGTTTGCCAGTGATTCTTAAATATGTGGAAGACAAATTGTATCCATATAAAATGAAATTCTTTTTTTATTTCTCTTCTTTCAGAACCTCCAAATTCTCTTGATCTTAATGGTTCCCATCCCAGAAGGATAAAGCTTACTGCTCCAAATATCAATCTCTCTTTGGACCAGAGTGAAGGTTCTGTGCTTTCTGATGATAATTTGGACACGCCAGATGAAATTGACATCAATGTAGATGACCTTGACACTCCTGATGAAGCAGACTCTTTTGAATACACTGGGCAAGGTAGCTTTCTAGACTGTAGATTTACAGTTCATCTCTGATTCTTTATTTGCTGTTTACATGATCGGTTTCATGTCAGTCAGGCTATGAATATGGTTAATGCATTTGAGATTTAATGTAAGGTTTCCAGATATTTTTTTCTGCTATTTTTAACCTTTCTCCCCCTGTGTAAAGTAATACATTCCTACTTATGCAGAGTGCAGAAAGAAATAGTACAGCTGATCAACTGATGAAATAAAATAAGAAGAGCAACCTGGATAGAATCTAACTCCTTTCTTTGTCCAGCTCTAATCATAGGACTTGTATGAAAAGAGTCTTTCAGTAAGAGAAAGCAGTTGCTGTCTGTTGTAAGGGAACACTAGACCTAACTGCACTTTCAGTGACCAGCTCTATATTATACTTACATCATTTGTGTTTAGAGATATAACGTTGTGTGAAATATATTGGCTGAATTGGTAAATCTCATCCCAAAGTCTCTCCTGTCATGATAGCTCCAGATTTTGCCATGAAGTTTACCAGAATATTAATATGCTGAAGTTCAGGCACTATCTGTGTCCTAATCATTTCTTCGGATGATTGGAAAACACCCAGCTGGGTTTTGCACCCATTCACTCTGTACAAAAGCTGCACCAAAGAGCTTGCAGTGTGTAAATGAAATAGACGCAGCATGGTAAGAAAGGTCTTTTGTTAGTAAGAAAGGTCTTTTTCTATTCCCATGTATGGTTGGAAACCTGAGACATGTAAGGTGTGTGCGCAGCATGATAAAGCTAGCTCATGTAATGGAACAACAAAATTCATCATTCCACCAATTTAAATATGCTTTCTCAGTAGGGCCAGCTGTACAGTATAGATACACCCTGAAGTATGAAACTTGTCTTATTTTACTTAGGAAGAGCCACAGACACTCCATTCTTCTTTTGCATACTAATCTCAAGACAATCATTTTTTCTCATGTGGTGTAAAAGTGTCTTGCACTGCCTTACTCACTTTACTTACCCTCATGATGCACAAAATAGGGTGATAACATCCATTCATGCTAGTACCTGAAGAACCATATGGGAACTGTATTCACTAAGGTAGATACCTAAAGATCATAAGCATTTTTCAATCTAAACAGAGAGAAACTTTTAAAAGGGCTACATTTAAATTGAATTTTCTCTTGCATTTAAATTCTTTGTTGCTAGTGAGGTCACTATAATTTAAAAAACTGTATGCTCTTTTGAGCATGCAGGAACAGTTGCATTGGTTTAAGTGGTATTGCTAAAGAGGCATTGCTGTGCACTCAGTCATGCATAAGCGTCTCTAATGTCACTTCTCATTAGAAGGCTGATTTCCTTATGGGTAGATGCAGAGCATAGTGATGAGTTGCTAGATGGTTGGAATATTATGTACCAAAGGTTTAATCTAACACACACACACACACACACACACACACGCTTTTGTATTGTTGTGACCACTGCATGAGAGCAAAAATCTCTGTCTGCCATGGAACAGATTTTGCCTTTAAGCAAAAGCCCTAAAGTAAGTAAATTCAACTCCACTGATTTTGGTGGCAGTTATATTTACGGCAAGCATTTGCCCCAGATTTTTTGTTGTTTTCTAAATGTGAAGTTTGGTGACATTTTTACAGATATATAATTTGATTTTAGACATACTTAATTGGCAAAACATCATACAATTACATGAGCCCGCAGATAGTAGAAAAGGCAAAAATAGTCACAATTTATCAAAATAAGCTGACAATAATGTGAGTGGACTATATATAGCATGGATCTGATAGCTAACAGTATAGTCATAAGAACTAGGGAAGAATGGTTTATGTGCGTGGTTAACAGCCTTTGTACTTTTGTCACCCTTCTGTTACCAGTATGTGCTGTGCTGTTACCAGCATGAATAATCTCCCACAGTTCAGTGGTTCTGTAGTGTTGTGCCAAACCCCAGTAAGTACTGAGACGACATTGCTGTTGAAACTGTAGAGAGCAATGATTTTTTAGCTTCTCACCCTCAGACTGCTACTGGTCCATTTAAACTGTGAAAGTTGACTGAGAAAAGTAAGACTGTTGTCACAACTCAGGAGGTCACATCATCACTGGAAAACTGATGGCTATGTAAAACAAGAAATGTTGAAACCCTGTAGTGTAGAAGAATGATGAAAAGAAGAATCAGTACAACTGCAATGTGCAAGAAACCAGATGAGAGTGGAAATACCAACGTCTTAAACTAGCACCTGACTTATTTAGGGATTGGTCAACAGCAGTTTCACAGTTGTTGTTTGTTTGTTGTCACTGATAACATAAATCTAAATATTCTCTTTCAAAACCTGCTCTTGTTTCTTAAATGAGCTTTTCATGTTTTTTACATTAGGTGACATAAAGTTGCATTTACGAAACTGTTTGTGCAAATAGATGAAGGCCTGCCCCCAAATCAAATTACTATTTATCTACAGATTTTTATTTCTCTTCTGAATTTCACACTAGTTCATCTTTCTCTGCAAAATCAACACTCCAGGCAGTAAAACAGAATCACTTTTTCACAGGGAGATCTAGTACCATGCATGTATGTAGTTTTCATATTGTTTCCCTTGGTATCTTTACAAGATCAACATCATACAGAATTGCATTAAGATACTTAGTTTTGTGATTATGGGGTTTATGTATTTTGTAAGGTCATCCCCAATATCACTGAATAAATAATATTTAAAAAGTGAACGCCAAGTATGTTATTAAACATCATGAGCATTGCACTGTGAGAAGGCATGAACATATACCACAGTTCCACAACGTATAACCTACTGAACGGCACGTATTAAACCAATTTGAATTAGTATGTTTGAATAAAAAAATCATGTTTTGCAATTCATTCTTCTTCCCAACCTTATGACTCCTTAAAGTCCCTTAATTTGCAGTTCCTAAGGAGAAAAGTCCTGTGTGGTCACGTTATTTGTACATGTGTATGTGTTTCTTGATCTTCCATTCCTGTTTCCACCATTGATACGTTTTAACTTGAATATATTTTTAACTCATTGGCAGATAGATCAATAGGTAAGAGCTGAAATAGAGAATCATAGAATCATAACTACATTCTTGCAAGATTCCAGCGCATGGGAATATAGTAAGGAATTGGTGGTAGGCTTAGCTTTTGTTACATACCAGAGAATCTGCCTCAGAGAAAGGCACCTTCAAACAGAGTTTACTTCCAATTAGGGACAAAGAATACAAGACAGATGGCAGATAAAATCCAGACCTCAATAGTCCTACTGTACCAGAGCCACTTGCTTACTCTCCAATTCTATCCTTCTCCTTCCTCTTTTATATTTGCTGTGGTTTGATGACACTCATTGTCCACTTAAATGAATGTAAGAGAAAAAATATTTAGAGCTTTTCCATTAATATATAATATACATCTTTATTTTTTCAGAAGAGCAGACAGCTATTAAGGATGCTTCCCAGGAGGAGTCTGAATCAATTCCAGAGTACACTGCTGAGGAGGAGCGAGAGGACAACAGGTTATGGAGAACAGTGGTTATTGGAGAACAAGAACAAAGAATTGATATGAAAGTCATTGAACCTTACAAAAAGGTTATTTCACATGGAGGTAGGAAAACCTTGAATGCATATTTTAGATTGATGTGAAAATTCATGCTCTATTAAGCATGATTTATTTCAATTTTAGTTCACTTATCATATTAGCAAAGAGAGAGGGTTTGTTTTTCAGCCACAGCTATAAGCAATGAATTGACTAACCCCATCAAATTACAGAAGCATTATTGTATTTTAGGGCCCATATTAATCCTTCTTAGGAAGACACTGTTATGATATAAGGAGTTTCAAGGTTCTTTTGGAGGAGTATCAATGAGCTACTGGCATAGCACCAAAGTGAGCCATCCTGTTTTCAGTTTGGTCATAATTCAAAAGACAGTTTGAGCAGATACTGTCAGCTGGGGGTCCTAAGAAGCCTTCAAATGAACTGAAGCCAGTTAGAGACCTCATAGGAGAGTATTTTCAGAAAAAACAACACTTGCATCAGGACAGGTCTTTCCTGTTTGATTAGAAGATCAGCCAGTGTTTGTTTCACATTTCTCTGTTGCTGTTTCTGTACCTGTAAAAGTGATGGTTGACATGGGAAGACTTTGTAACCTTCACTCCCCAGTCCATAACTTCAGCACAGAGCTGATTTTTTCTTGGAAGATAAAGATGGCCTGATTTTTATCTTTCTTACACTGGTGCTGTCAGTAAGTACATGAGTGAAGCAAGTAATGAGGCCAGACTAAATCAACCTGGTCAGACTTTTCAACCCAGCAATGAGTACTTTAAATACAAAGCACTTTCAGAAGCAACAAATAAACTGAGATACATGCGTCAGTAACAATCTGGTTATTGTAGACTAGAACTTCAGATCAAGGAAAAAAATTGTCCTACAGAAAAAAAAATCTAAAATTTTATTTTCTAGATTATAGCAAAAGCTTCTTGCATGAAGAGATATGGTGCTCTATGATTGTGGGTGCCTAGATTTAAATAATTGGAATGGCAAAAGAAAGAATAATAATTTTCCCTTGGGCTTCCATTTCCCTGGTTATGCTCCTCACTTAATTTTTATTTAAGCTCCTCAAATTTATTTTTCTGCCATTTATAGTTGTCAGCTGAGAGCATTTCACCAGCAACTGTTTTGTTTCTTCACATAATTTGTTAATAACTATCAAACAGAATATCAAAGAAAACATTTGAAGTCAGAAAATGAAGCAGGAAAATGACCTCAAGTGCTTACTATATTGTCTCCTTTGATCATCTGCTCCCTATCATTGCTAGAGAATTTATAGTTCTGGTATTACTAATACACTTCTGCATAATTTAATTCAAATGGGTAAATATTACTATAGCTACTGAAAGAATAATGTTAAGCAAAACCATTTAAGTGCTTTGTCCTTGGTGTTTCAGGTTTAGATTATCTTTGCATTCTATATGTTTGTGGGATACAGTTTGCCAGCTGTTAAGTATGGTATTAGGTAAAGATAAATTATTCTAATCTTACATAAATTCAGACAGGTAATTTAGCATCTCAGAGGTAAGATTTGTTTGTATGAGGATGCTTCTGGCACAGTGCTGCTGATCTGTAGCATCATTTAAAGCTAAACCAGTGTTTCCGGTGTATTTTCAGTGCTGAATCTCAATCTGGTAAAAAATAAGTGTTGTTACATAAATAAAATACTATATTACTTGAGAATGTCATCCTCAAATTTGTACATTTACATTAAAAGCACCTAGAGATTGGCCTGCAGATGCTTATATTGTCCAGTGTGCAAAAGGTTTAGTCAAAATTAGTAAAGATGTTTAATCCTCCAAGCATTTTCCTGTCATAACAGCACCATCAGAGATCTGTGCATGTCATGACACCTCAGACACGGTTTAGCAAATAGCCATAGATGGCATAATTTAGGAAACAAACATAAGATTTTGAGGCTTTGCTAATAGTATTTATTTATATGGTTTTTTTTCCTTTGTTTGTTTTGGGTTTTGTATGTTGTAAAGTAATTTAAGTATGTTTGTGGTAGAAACTGTCATGTATATAACTCTGGTAGATGCTGATGTATACATGTATATCAACCTATATGAAAAATGAATACCATTCCATTTTAGTGGGTGGAGAAGTAGCCCTTAATTGGGTATTGCTTGGCAGTTTAAGAAGTACTAGTTTCAGTGGCAGACATCTCTTATAGTAACTGTAAAGGATATACCAACGTACAGTTATCCGTGGGAGTTTAGGCTATTCATCTCAGTTCTCAGTGTGAAATAATCAGGATACAAATTTAGGTTTCCAGTACTGATAGGCAAATAGACTTCACTGATTCTTTCTGCTTTACCTCACTGTAATACAGTTGAGTAGTTGTGATGAAGAAAGGTGTTCGTTTCAGTCAAGATGTCTCTGCAATAAGGAGTGAGGTAGCAGGTGTGAATGATCTCATACTGATTTAATGTTTGCTTTCAACTTCTGTTTATCCTCTTTTTGAATGAAATTATTAAATTAGGTTGCCAAATCTGACAAGTTACCAAAGCATGGATTCTTTATGCCAGTGTTTTGTGACAGTTGCTGTTACCAGAAGACAAAACCTTTCTTCGAGCCCTTATTTTGGAAATGCTGTCCTTTTTATTTGGAGTAATAACTCTGTAGTAATTCCATGATGCATACTCCCTGTTTCCCAAGGTAACAAGGCCAGGTTGGATGGGGCTTTGAGCAAATTGATCTAGTGGAAGGTGCTGGATGGGGCTTTGGTCTGGTCTAGTGGAAGGTGTTCCTGCCCATGGCAGGGGGGTTGGAATTTGATGATCATTAATGTCCCTTCCAACCCAAACCATTCTATGATACTATGATTTATATTCACTTGCTATTTTTTCAGTATATTTTGTGCCAGATTTTTACATGTCTGACATCTCATTTTTTTAGATCACTCGAATCTAAGGTAAAGAACACTGAGTTTCCTTTACCTTCAAATGGATGCTGCTCAGTAATTTAGCCATTGCCAAAGATAAAGTGTGAGCAGTAAGTGTCTGAACAGTAAGTTTTAGCCTTCCACTTGCCTAATTGGAATTTTTGCCTGAAATCTAATCATATCGTGGTGATTAAGAACCGGTATTAAATTCTGTGTTTGTGAAGTGGCAGAGCTCTTCACTGAAGGTGTAGAATTTATATAATTTTGATGCATGGGTTGTGAGAAAACTTGACAGCTTGGATAGTTGTTACAGTTAGGTAACTAAGGCAGTTAGGTGTATTCTGCATGAAATTCCCTTTGGACACACTTTAGTATCTTTGGAGTGTCAGGAATCTTTCCAGTAACTTTAAGATTAAACACAGATTCTGCCTAAAATAAGTAAATCAGACGTCCCTGATGATTCAGTGATCTATTGAACATTCTGCGCTGATGATTCAGTGATTTGTTGAACATTCCTCCCTGCTAGATGATAGATAAAGCCTCATCCAGAATCTAGGCATTAGCCACCAAAATAGGAAAGGGGAGAGTAGACATAACTTGGCATTCTAGGTGTGATTGCTTTCTACCTATGTTGATGGAGAAATTCCTCAGTCATACATATCTTGGCATAGACTGACTGAGAATTTGGGCAAATAGCTTTTACTGGTTTCTAGTGAGGAATTAAAAAACACCTCTCCCTTAAGTGAATATTCCTTGTCTCCAAGCATTTGTAAGAAGCAATGGGGAGACCTTATTGCTCTCTACAACTGCCTGAAAGGAAGTTGTGGGAAGCTGGGGATTGGCCTCTTCTCATAGGTAACTAGTGATATGACTAGAGGGAAAGGCCGCAAGTTGTGCCAGGGGAGGTTTAAGTTAGAAATTAGGAGACATTTCTTCTCAGAAAGAGCAGTCAGGCATTGGAATGGGTTGCCCAGGGAAGTGGTGGAGTCACCGTCCAAGGGGGTCTTCAAGGAAAGATTGGACGTGGTGCTTAAGGACATGGTTTAGTGGGTGATATTGGTGGTGGGGTGATGGTTGGACCAGCTGATCTTGGAGGGCTTTTCTAAGCTTAACAGGTTAGAAGGAGGTCTTTCTAACCTTAACAATTCTGTGATTCTGTGATTTTAAATCTATCTGTGGGCTTTTCATTTGTGCATTGTTAGAACTGCAAACGGTGCTGTGTAATTTAGTGGACACAGCAGCTGCAATGTGCTCCTGGTGCCACACTTCTGAGCCAGTTGGGCAGACTGCTTTGTGGCACCGTGATATAAGTTGTCTTGGAAAATCTTTTAAGGATTTTTTGGTATAAGGAGGAAAATCCCATCTCTATTTTTAAAGCAAAGGAAAAAAATACCACCTTATTCCATAATGATTTATTTGAGGATAGGCTAGAGTAGGCGAGATTAATTTAGTGCTTTCTCTTTGAAAATGTGTGGGTCTATCTGAGAAGAAGGAAATATATCAAAGACTCAAATTAAGTGGTGAGTGTGGGAGGTGGAGTTGTTTTTTCTTTGTTTCTTTTGAGAAGACTTGGACATTCCTTCACACCAAGCTCTTCACACCAAGGTGAAGGAGCTGAAAAGAGGAGTTTTTCCCCCTCCCTGTGTACATCGGTGCTAGAGAATGCAATGCTACCCTCTGAATTTGAGCTTGAGATCTTTACTGGTTTTCCAAAGTCAATCAGCCGTATCTATAACAATAGCTAAGCTATTCATGTTACTGGATCGCAACATGAGTTGGAGTTTTGCCACACCATGCTATGTCATGTGCCTTAACCTGGTTATATCCACATTGTCATTTGGCTTGAATTTGTTCCCTAATCCTGAGCTCTTTTGCCTGCCTGTGTTTTCCAAAAGCAAGGAGCAAGGCACAGCGTGGTATTGCAGAGGACAGTGGACAGACAAATGCTGTGCTGCTGCTGTATGGTGGCTTCTCTAGCTCAGCAAGCCCTTGGCCACTGGGAGCCAGAGGAAGGTTACTGCACAGAGCTGGAACATCCCTTCCATGCCAGCATCATGGGAGGACTTTAGACTAATGATGACAAGCCTCCTGCAGTGTGCAAACTATTCCTCAGTGGATAAGGTCTGGGCTAGCGTTCTTAATTTGATGTTGACAAAACAAATAAACACTGTCAGTTTACCCAATACATTATATTTAGTCAAAGCCACCAAATCAAATTCTGCGAGAAGGAAGTCCAGCATCATCCTTCAAGAAGCTGCTTTGAAAAGCCTTGATATGAAGTAATATAGCTTAAAGCAAGAGACTCCTGACATGCCTCAGAGGCTTATCCACCTTCGACCCCCTCACTCCCCCCATAAATGGGGAAGCAGTGGTGTTTTTTAGTCCTTTAAGGAACACCTGAGGGCCATGAATGAAGAGAACTTCTGTGCATGTCTTTATGGCTGGCATAGCACTGAGATTAGTCCGCTGTGATTTTTCTCGGCATGGAAGAGCTCATTTGTCTTGAAGCATCCATTTTGTCAGGGATTGTGCATTTTCCAAAGCCACATAAAAATTCCTTGATATAAACGTCTTCTAGTTTTCCTTATTTCAGCTAGGTGAGACTCACTTTAGGTGCTGAATGAGAAAGGAGAAAAAATACTAGCCCCTCAGTTCTTCCCTGGTTAACACGTGGATTATATGTGATCCCTGCCTTTCCATCCTTTCCATAAGGAATTCTGTTTTACTCTGCTGCTGGGTACAATACAAGAAATTCTGTGAGTATTTGAGTTAGGCTAGTATACTGCTCACTAATATCAAAAAAAAAAAAAAACAATGTAAAAGTCCTAAGATCTCTTTAGGAAAGTGCTGTGTGGGTGCTGGCATTATCCTGAATTTTGTCAGGAATGTGCTCCTATCTCCTCAGGAAATTCAGGGTTTCCTCCACAAACATTGTCTCCTTCATAGTTAGTTTCTCCCAGCCTCTTCGAAAGCCTTTCAATCATCCTCTCAACATAAACAGCCTTTATTTCCATGTGTCTCTAGTAGTATTTACATGCAACCATTTCTCCCTAATCTTTATAAATTGCCTCCTAATTGCAAGTATCTTTTAAATAAATCCCAGACTTTTATCTGAAGTGCAGGAGTACTTTATATGTATTTTGTAACAGAAATCTGTAGGGACTGCAAAAGATTGTGAAGAAGATTGACCAACATTAATACACCATGAAAAAAATATTTTCTTTTGGGTAGCAAGTAACTATTTTGAACCTCAGAGCTGTAATGCTGCAGCATTAAGGGTTTACAGGTATCATTAGGCAGTGGTGGAGACCACAGAGCATTGGTATTGAACAATTGGAGTATCCACAGTAAAGAAATATTTTATACAAATCTTGCAGCAAAGAATTTAACTGATCCTCAGGAGCTTTTAAGGTATAGTGTCATGCAGTCATAACTGTAATATCCTGATGCCTTTGGAGCTGCACAAGACAAATGAAATTGGATTGTGAGACCTTGGGAGACATCATTCAAAAGATGCAGGATGACAAATGTAGGTATTTTCTTTAGCAACTTATTCCCCAGGCTAAGGTGAGCACTCAGCACACAATTGCAATAGAGATGTAATGAACCAGGAGTTCAGATAGAATTGCATTACTTACAAAGTAGATTGAGGCTTTTTTGCTGGCATCTATAAAAAGTTTACTCTTAGTTGTGCTAAGCACATTTTGCAGGAATTCAACATAACTCACTATCCTACTTCCTTATCACTTGGTAATCATTCATTCATTTTCTGTCTTCTTCAACAGGAGACATTATCAATCTATTCCAGGACTTAGAGATTTCTTTCTAAATTTATCTTGGTAAGAGCCTCTGACAAAGATAAAAATGCGTTTTTATTTGTTCCACAGGATACTATGGTGATGGTCTGAATGCTATCATTGTGTTTGCTGCGTGCTTCTTGCCAGACAGCAGCCGAACTGATTACAACTATGTCATGGAAAATCTTTTCCTGTGAGTGATATGTGAACAATGTGACAGAGTCTTCTCAAAATTGTGTAGTGAGAGATAACCTGTCTTTAATGAAGAGGTAACGTGGGTCATTAGAAGGGGAGCAATCTGAATGACAAGTAAAATAGCAGTTTTAGATAAACTGCTCAGTGGTGTTTTACTGTACTATTCCTTACCCACTCACCCTCCCAAATTAAGGTGTATTTGTCAGAAACAAATCTGACTGTAGTATCTCCCTGAAGGATAAAGAATACAGTGTCTTCAGCTTCTTGGACCCACAATCATCCCACTGTTTCACTAGCGATTTCCAGTCCTTACAGAGAACAATCAGCAGGGCCTGTGACCACCAGACTGGCTTTCACTCTTCATTTTTTATTATACAATGCCATGATACATCATTGTGTATGATATTTTTAATATATGCTGTGTCTGTGTTCAGGAGTCACAAGACCATTTTGTGACACTTGTTTGAAAAATACAGGATAAATGACAGTTGCTGACACAAACAGCTCAAAGTGTTTTTTTCTGACTCCAGCTGCTTCTGATTCAGTTATAAGTGGTGTCTCTTGGACAGGACACAGATTTGACCAAATCAACCCACATTTATCACAGTGAAATTACTGCTAGTAGCAACTACGTTTGGCAGCCAAAAACTGTGAAGGCAGCAACTCCCCCAAGTGCCACCAGCTAGTTCCACTTATAGCTGCTGAAAAATCAATCATTCCGGAGTTCTTTATGCTAATACCCAGTATGTCAGTTCAGCAGCCAGCAGAGGCCTGGCCTTCACCATCTGCAGCTTACAAGGCACAAAACCTTGCAGCAAGAGCACAGACCCACTCTCTGTAAAACTCCAGTCCTTGAAGATGCCCACGGTGACAGCCAAAGCCTTCAGCATTGTGTCTACATGTGAAAAATGAGATTGCTTTTGTTCCAGGTCAGACCAACTGCTGGCGTTTGGCTGGTAAAGCCTTTTAAGTCCCCCGTGTCATCTACAGTAACTGATTTATACAAAGCCCTGTGGTTTAGATGTTACTGCAGAGGTTTTAAGTTAATAGTTAGGGCACAAAGCTTAGAGTAACAGCGACTGACATTAAACAGTTGTTCTCTGACATCACCCGAAGCCCTTGTTCAGAGGTAGAGTTGGTGGTAAATGGACTTTGTTGAGAACGCATTTTCAAGCCTTAAGAGACTTTTCCACATCACTTGGGGATATTGTCAAAGTCCATTCTATATCTCAGTCTTTTTCTGGGGTGGTAGTTTAACAGGGAGTTCAGATTGGCTTCAGCTAGTTTTAAAGCTGAGATTCTTGATTCTTTTTTAACACAACAAGAACCAGAAAACAAAAAGTCAGATCATCCCTTTCTTTTACCTGTAGGCCTATTAATTGCATTGAAGTAAGAGGGAGCTCGACAGTTTACAACATACCCAGTAACTGATATGATTAATTTTTTTTGGAATTTTACTATTTACTATATACAGGGGTCTGGAGAGACATGAAAATTATTAAATCTCTTCAGAGATTTTTTTTTTTTTTTGTGTAGCATGATTCTGATCTAGATCCACCTCTAGTTTGTGATTAACAGCTGCCCTCTTAGATAATCAGTTGCTGCCTATTTTCTGTCCAGTTAAAATACCACTCTCTTTTGTGAGAACTAGATTTTCTACTCTTGTTTAAAGAAACTGCATTGTAAGGAATTTAAGGGTCAGATTAGATCATGAGTCATGCACATACACCTGTGAAAGGGGCCATTATGCTCCAGGATAGAGCTGCCTTTTGTAGGGAGAACTCTCAGGCATTCAGTTTTCTAAGGTGTGACTCAGTAATTTTTCACTGTAGTTTTTGGGCAGACATGCCTTGGGGCTGGAGGGCAGAGAGAACAATTTAAACATTCTGGTGATGAAGAGCTGCCAGGTAAGGCAGGGATTACTAAAACTGAGCAAAGCATCCATGTGTATAGTCCTGGCAAAGAATTTAAAGCTACCCTTTCATTTGACTGACTACCCAGCTTTTCTAGGTATGTTGAATTTGGCCCTGAGGGTGATAGTCTGTCTCAATGCAGAGCTGAGCAATTTAATGAGTGTTTGAAGCATTTTTATCACAAAATGAAGTAATGGCATGAAGTGTTCTGCCCCCTTAGAAGGCAGGTTGATAGTCAAGTTCTATTAGCTTTGAGATTCAAAAGATTTGTAGCTTGCAGTCACAGACTCAGCAGCAGTAATCTGAAGGTCACAATAATTGTAGGAAAGTATCTTACCCTGACCCTTATTATTTTTGCATTGAACAAACATAATGATTAATAATGAAGACACATTTCTCAACAGTTAGAATTGTGGTTTTCTAGTCATAGTTCTAGAGGTAGGTAGTATGGTGACCAGTTCTGAAAGTCTGCTCTTGGTTTAAAAGAAAACAAAACACTGTCTTGCCATAAATTGCTTGGTTGTCCTTGATACATTCCTAGTAGACTGATCTTTATTGTGTTTAAATCAATAATGTAAAATATATACTCACTTCTGTTCTTTTATCAGGTATGTAATCAGTACCTTAGAGCTGATGGTAGCAGAAGACTATATGATTGTATACTTGAATGGAGCAACACCAAGAAGGAGGATGCCCGGACTGGGCTGGATGAAAAAATGTTACCAGATGATTGATCGACGGTGAGTAGTATTTTCCTTTGTGATCCACAGCTATTATTTTAAACATTGTCCTTTTCTGTTGCTCCCCTGTATGACAGTGTTCACTGTACATGATTTTTGTGTATGTTTTGTATTTTCTTACTTTCTTAATAAACTGTTGATTTTTTTTCTTAGATTGAGGAAGAATTTGAAATCATTCATAATTGTCCATCCATCATGGTTTATCAGGACAATCCTGGCTGTGACACGACCTTTTATAAGGTATGTAGTGAATACTGGTTTAATGCTATGTCCCTAAGAATACAGAAGCACCCTAAATCAACAGAAATGGCTGTTAATCTCTCACTGATCTGTGCTGGGATGATTTTGACAGTTGAAGTTGACTTCCCTAAAGTGAGTGGGGAAAAAAAGTTGATTTGTGTGAGAATGCAGTTGTGTACCATATATATATGCAGAATTGGTAAATAAGTTCTTTAAAATTGTTTTGTTCTGAACCTATTTAAAGGCTTGTAGGAAGGGGGTCTGTGAATGGTGATAGTCACTTCATTGCAAAAAACAATGACTACAGAACAAGATTAAGCTACAGTTCTGGGTTTAAAAAAATTATTTGCTGCTCATTCAAGAGGACTGCCCTGAGCTATTTGAAGGTGTTGGAGGCCTGGTTCCAAAGAAAAGGTTTTCTGCCACCAAAAATACTTTGATTAGTAAAAAAACAAGTGTTAAATACAGAAGACCTCAAAAATTTTTGGAGAAGATGGACAAGTATACAGCTGGAACACTGAGATCAGGAGAGCACATGGACAGGCATGAGAAAGAGTTGCTTCAAATAAGAGGAGAGGCATCTTGTGTACAGAAGCCACACAGAGAATAACACATGACAGACAGCAGAGAAGTCTACCCTGAGAATACAGATGAGAACACTGAAAGTGTCTGTCACAAGATGCGCTGTCCTGACAGGGTAACCTTGGGGTGGAGAAGAAAATGGCTTCTCACACTGCTGCTTAAGTGCAACAGGTGAAGTATCATAACAGCGATTCTTCTTTCACATGTGGTGACTTCAATACCAAGTAGAAAGTGACGACTGAAAATACTAGAGTAACACAGGAACAGCACTTGGAATTATCAACAGTAATAACAGGGGATTCAATTAGATGCATTTGGTGTCTGAGATGTTTCAGTTGGCTTACTATTTGCTCCAGATAAGAGTAGGCAGTAAAATCAAATATGCCGCACCTGTTTGAATTCATGAGTCATTTATTTGGGATGGCCAGGAGCAACCACACATTTTGCATTTCCAAACTGGTGATAACATTCACTCTAAACAGTTTGACAAACAAAGTTAACAGTCCATAACTAGATACCAGATACAAATCTCCATTTCAGCCAAAAGGTAGATTGAGTCTCAGTCAGAAGTAGAAGAAAGTGAAGTGCAAATGGGAGCTGAAAAAAGGTGTGCAAGGCACAAGGCCAATGTGACTTGGTAAAATCACAGAGTGGTTAAGTTTTGAAGGGACCTCTGGAGGCCATCTGATCCAACCCCCTCTGCTCAAGTAGGACCACCTACAGCAGGTTACCCTGGACCATGTCCAGGCAGCTCTTGAAGATCTCCAAGGAGGGAGACTCCACTACCTTTCTGGGAAACCTGTGCCAGTGCTCCATCACCCTCACAGTGACGAAGTTTAGTCAGAACCTTTTGGGTTCCGGTTTGTGTCCATTGCCTCTTGTCCTATCATTGGGCACCAATAAAACAAGCCTGTCTCCGTCTTACTTGCATCCTCCCTGCAAGTATTTATAGACATCAAAGAGATCCTCCACTGAGCCTCCTCTTCTAAAGGATGAACAGTCCCAGTTCTCTCAGCCCCTCCTCATAAGAGAGGTTATTCAGACCCTTGATCATCCAGCACCTTGATCATTTGGTCACCATTTGTTGTACTCCTTCCAGTATGTCCATGTCTCTCTTGTACTGCTGGGGGCCAGAACTGGGCACGTTACTCCACATGAGGCCCCACCAATGCTGAGTAGAGGGGAAGGATCACCTCTCTTGATCTGCTAGTGATACTTTACCTAACAAAGCCAAGAACACCATTAGCCTTCTTAGAGGCAAGGGCACATTGCTGACTCATTTTCAAATTGGTTTCCACTCATCAACTTGGAAGATGAGTTGAGGATGTAAGAAAGCTGAACCCCCCTCTTGAGGACAGAAGAGCACTGTGAGAAAGATGAGTAAAAAAACTGGAAGGCATAAAAGGAGACAGTTAATTCAGTAAAAATCACTATGTAAGGAGAAAGAAACTTGAATAGATTGAAGGCCAATGGCTCTATCATAGTTTGCTAGCCCAGAGCTGTTCACTGAACCTCTGACGTGTACTGTGGGAATTTCAGAGTAAGAAATGAATTGCTCCCAAGGCAAGGAGAGAAGGTCCCAAGATAATAAGATAGCTAAGCCACTTAATTTTAATTCTGTTTCAACTGAGATGCAGGGCAAACCAGTAGGAATGAAGAAACCAAAAGACAGCAAAATGGCAAGGGACAGTCAAGTCACTGAGAGTTTCTTTTTTTTTTTTTTCTTTGTTGTTTTTGGTTTTGATTTTATTTCAGTCTGTAGAAGCTTCTGATTGGCTTCCAGCTTGCCAAGTTACTATAGTTGGCAGTTCAGATGGTCCAGACTATGGTTATATTTTGGATAAAATGCTAAGAATTGTCTATCTGTTACTATGTCTTTCATTGGACAATTATGGGTGATTTGCTCATCTTAAAACATAACCATTGGCATGCTCCAGTGTGTGTGCCAAATGACAGTACAAAGAGAAATGAAAGTGGATGAGCTTAACTATTCACAGTACCTTCATGTGTTCTTGTTTTAGCTGTCTCACTTTACCTTCATAAGAAGTTACGTATGGTAATGTGATGGGAAGTAACCTTTTGCTCAGAGCAATTTCAGATGCTTCACATTGTCTGGTCATAACCCCAAATCATCAGTGAATAAGAAAAATATATCCTGTTTTACATGGCCTAACACTTAAGAAAATTTATGCTCAATGTGTCACTGATGTTGAAAGACTATCTAAATGAAACCAGAGCTGGGTTTGGATGATTGCTTTATGAGTCAAATGAAAAGAAGAGATTTTACCTAAGCTAATACATATTAAATAATTCAGGTTAAATACGTGAATAGCTTTTTATTTTTAAAGTGTGCTTTCTCAACACCCTTAGCCTTTTTCTGAGTGATCATTTCTCAAACACAATAAATGATCGTAAAGCACAGCTGAACTAAACAAGGGAAGTATTTCCCTGTAATCAGTCACTGCAGTAAGAATAGGCATGCACATACCCAATCAGATCTGTACTCATCTAAACGAATGTGGATGTTCAGCTGTATTATGTTTGAGAATCATAGCCAAATATAAATGCTAATTTGTCATGATCACATTAAGTGAATGTTTTCCATCTTGTTTTAAATGTATGTGTGCTGCAGAGGATTTGGTTCTTTTTGTAATTTTAATACATCTTCTAACTGTAGAACTGATCTCATTGCCTAGTATGTAGGCATTGCACTTTTATAATACTGTCATAAACACTGTCATCTGGCCTAGCCAAAGAACAAAAAAATGTCTAGTCTTGATTTCAGTCTATCTAGAAATCAGGTATGCTTATGGTCAGCCAAACTTAGGAGAAAAGTCAATTGACGTATGTTGTTTCTGTGTTTCAGCTCTAAGTTCAGCAGTAAAATACAGTACGTCAACACGTTGGCAGAGCTTCGTGAGATGATTCCAATGGAATACGTGCACATACCGGATAGTATTGTCAAGTAAGTGGTGTAGAGAAAGAATGTACTTGGTCTAACAGAAAGTATTTTCACAGACTAATAACAATGTTTCAGCATCTATAAGAAAAATAGAAAACCTCTACCTGATTCTGTGACAAATGCTTACGGGTTGTTCTACAAAAAAAAAAAAAAAAAAAAAAAAAAAACCACTGTTAAACTCTGAAGAAGGAAAATACTGTGTTGCTGAAACACAAAGGACGATAAATATGCAATCATAGGGGAACCAAAGTTTATAGGAAGAGGAAAGTTTTGTATTGGACCAAATAATACTGTTGGTAAAATGAAGACAAGATTTCAGGCTCATAGTCCTTTCATCACATCTATGCCTGTGTAATCTGTATTGGAACAGACTGTTTATTCACTAATTGTGACTCAGAAAGAAAATAGGAAAGTTTGACCCTTCTACAGTTAGTTATCAACTTATGCTATGTCTTTGCGTAACTTTTTCCAATGTTTAAGTAAAAGTGTTAAGTTTTAGCAATACAGAGCTTTGAACTGAATAATTCAAAGATAGTCTTGTTCAAGAGAAAGACACTGAAAACCCAGATTCGCCATTCATTTTCATGTTGATTTCTCATGGTTTAAATATAGCCACTGAAAAACAATGGCTCAGTTCTGGCCTCTTATGTTTAAAGGTTTTCTAAATGCAAGTATTTCTGAAGGAAGGATACCTCTTAGAAATTCTAAGTTAATTTCAATTGCTCACCTGAGCTGGCTTTTTTTTTTTTTTAGATATCAAAACAAACTGAAGTGGTATACCAAGATTGAAAACCTTTGAAATCTATTATGGTTTTCGTGTTAGTCATTATCACAAAGATTTGCTGTTGGGGAATGTATTGCTTTTCTTCTTTTTATTAAATACACTAGGTTTTGAACAGGCAAGCAGTCTGTTTTGGTGAGTAAATAGACAAGTATGATTGTCTTTTCGTTATGGTTTATTAGTGACTAGGTATGAAGAACACTTCTTTTTGGAGCTGTCACAGATCTCTTCAGCCCAGGCAGGAATTTTCACACCTGCCTCACAGAGGTGAAATCAGCATAATGGGCTCTTCATCAGGCTGGTGATTGCTCTGATTCTTGAGGTGTCAAACCAGGGAGCAAGTGTGAAGCTCAGGTCTGCATGGCACTTGTAAAAATAGTAAATCATAGTCATGAAATCAGGAGTGAGAGGGACTTTCACTCAAATTTGTTTGGTTTTGTGACTGCCTTAGAAGTGGAGTAAGTAAGTAAAAGTACAAGGAAAGTAGAACACAGAGGTCATTGGTCAGCTGATAAGAGATGACCAGGATGTTTTAATATCCCTACAGTTCCTTCAGCCTCTCTCCCTCCTTCCCTCCCTCTCTCTTTTGATTTCCGTAAACATTTTAGTTCTAATTGTCCCCTTAATACAGACCTTAACCTAATACTCCAATGTGTTTCTCTATTTGGATTCCTTGCTGTGTTTTACTGTTACACTGTCTATAGCAGTGCACGCATCCTGTGTTACACACTTATTTTCTTCCCTATAGACTGAGAAGTCCATTCACCTCAGAGACCAAAGGTGAAATAATCGCAGCGCTAGGTCTGTGGAGACTAGGATTTAGAGCTTAAGAAATTTTAGGGAACTGCCTGTGTTTTGTCATCAGCAGCCAGATGAGTGATCATGACTTTGCTGAAGAAAAAAATCAAAATGTGACAAATGTGCCCATTGGTGGCAAGCTTTATCAAAATGTCATCATATGATATGAAGTGGGTGTGGATTGAAGGCACTGTGAGTGGTTATTCCCATGCCAAAGGGAGAACAGCAGAGATGTGTTCAGGTGTTAGCTTCCCTTCTGCTTCAGGTTGAGGAGGATTACTGTAAAAAAATAATACAAAATGCACCGTTCAGCAGTCTAATTACTCCACCAGCAAGAACAGACATACCACTGTGGTTATGAGGAACCCCACCTGTAGCAAGTATGTGGGTTTATGCCAGGATTTGGGTTGTGTGGTCGTTTGTTAGTTTTTTACTGACGTGAGATACAATGTGCCTGGTGTATCTTATGAACTTGAATGTCTTTTCTCTTCCTTCACCCACTCTTATCTTGTAAGGTATGATGAAGAGAAGTGTCTTAAGAGAAAAATGAGGTAAAACTTGCTTTCTAGCCCATGCTACTGCTCATAGCAGACTGAATCTGTGCGACAGCCTTTCACCCACAGGTGACCTCAATAGCTGAATGAGAGAGGCCTTCCAATGTTGTGGAATCCTTCTTTCCCCTTCAAGCTGTTGAGATCAGCCTCCTTTGCAAACAAAACCTACTCAACTGTAAATGTCCTTGATTTGGCCCAGGCTGCAGCTACTTTGATTCTATCTGACAGAGCAATTGAATGCTTTCAGCTCTGTCCACTGGGCATGCCTCAGATCCCTGCTGCTTTTATGTTTCTGCCTCCAAATAATTTTTAAAAAGAGTTGCAAATTAAGGTTGGGTTGAGAATAGAAATAAATAATATCACACTAAACTGAAGAGCCTTAGGGTTTGTACCTAATACTGGGTGCCTATTTTAGAAGCATGTGTTCTATTTGTTCTTTGCTTTGCTATTGCTCTGCTTCTCTCTTATGCTCTGCTTGCTTCTTTGTTTCTTTATACCAATAACTTTTACTCATGCAGACTGGATGAAGAGCTGAGGGAAGCTTCAGAAACAGCTAAGTAAGATAGCTTTCAGCTGGATGCTGGCATTATATTTACTTGGTTCACAGGGATGGATTGAATGCAGTACGTGTTCGGTACAACAATCAGTTCATAGTTTCAATTATCATGTAAGTTTCCACATCTGTGAATTGACTTCCCCTTTCACTGTAAGCAGCCTGCTTTTATACAGCTGGGTCACAGAAAGGAGTAAGCACACTCTTACACTACAAAAAAAAACTTTTTGCTATTTTTTGGCAATATTTCTACAGTCATAGGGAGGACTGAAGTCACTTTTTTACTCCATTACAGTGGCTTATTAAGCATTTTTCTACTTCATCTGCTGTGTCAGATGGTTCAGATAATTCTTAGGAGGTAGGTCTTTTTGAAAATGATTTTTTTTTTACAATTTATGAAGTTAACAATGGTTATTATATCACATTCTCTGTTAAGGCAAATAGGTAACTTCTTTCTTTCGACTGTTGGTTCAAAGGGCTAGTAGATTAATACTTGATAATATTGTATCACCTGTGGTAACTTAATAAATCACTGTCAGATGATGATCAGGTACGTTAAACTCGCAACTGTACTTTGGCTTTAAGATGCTAAGGCCGTATGGTGTAAAGTACCATAAAAATCTTTAACTGGAAGGACACAGTCCTTGATTCACTAAGCTAAGCTTAGAAATCATTTATGCTTTGCACTTTTTCCATGCATGCTTGTATACAGGATTCCATAGAAGGGAATCAAGTATGACATTTTCCCTGCAATTTTTGTAACCAGAGATATTTTTTTTTTAAGTCTATTTTCTGCCTCCTCCCTTTAACTCTCCTTTAACTTATAAATTTCAGAATTTTCATCTTACAGCTTCTTCTTTGTTGTGTTTTTTCTCCTTTTGTGTAGTACACATTTTCCACAAGTTCTCCTGAGATTAGCTTTTAAAATGAACAAAGGGAAATACCCAAAATACTTGCCAATGCTTTTTGATTCTAGCAATTAAAATGCCTCAGAAGCAATAAATTCACATAAGTAGTTATCTGATACCACCTGGATATTTTGTTAAACAAAAGAGTAAAGACCCACCCAACCCTGAAATGCAATTTCTATCTATTCTATTCAAACATTTTCAAATACATTGGATTATACTGCAACGAAAACTGTGGAAAAAAAATTTGCTTTCTTGTTAAGCCTTCCATTTAAAACAGTGCAGGCTGCAGCATAACAAGTGAAAGGGGAACTAAGCATTCATGTGAGGTATCATTAATTACTGTTATTGTTGGATGTATGAAGTCACTGTAGTGTGTTTTGCTTCCCCAACCTAAAGAAATATCTTAAAAAATTATTATACAAACTAATTGGTGTTGTAGGCGCTAAGCTCACTAGATTCCTGTCAATAGCATTTGTGTGTTTGTGCAATCAAAGGTACTCACTACAGTTAGTTACTACATCCCCCAAATAAGATTTCATATTTAAAAATAAAAAGAAAGAAACACAGAAGAAATGTTTACTGCTTCCTCTTTCTTCCTTGTGCCCAGAACTAGCTGCCTCTCAAATGATCCAGAAATCACTTCAGTGGAACAGGAGTAAGAATTTGTGCCTAATACTGTCATTTTCTTTCAACATTATTTTACAGCCATATTACTAGGAACAGAGATTGGGTAGACTCCATAAAGCTTTCTGGAGAACTAATGCATGCATAACATGCTCTTATGTTTATTTTCAGGAACTTGGTTCAATATATGCGAGCAGAAAAACACTGCAGTTGAGATTTTTTCTATTTGCATTGCAGATGTGTGAAGTGTTCTTGACAATTTTCAGATATAGATGCAGTTCTTAGCCTGAGGATCTTCAGGTTATGTGAAAGACAGAAAGAAAAGTTATGTGAAAGACAGAAATCGTGCAACATGATCAGAGGGAAGATTATCACATGGATTTTTCTTGAAGGGTGATAATCTTGCCCTTCTCACTAAGAGGTTTAAACAGTCTTCTCTTTGACTTCAACTTCTGGGTTGTGCTTTTGATGCCTTTCTTCTCTTTGCTTTTTGTGCTTCTCAGCTTTTTTCCATAGTTATTTGCCTAAATAAATTCCAATTTCTTAATTTCTTTCACTTTCAAAGCCAGACTGGTTCCCTTGGAAATGGGAACGCGACTCCTCTGGCATACTGCTCCTCCGTCGTGCCGTAACTGAAGCATGCAACCTGCTCTGTTCTCACTGCACATCAGTGAGGGTGTTTGTAGCCACAGCATGTCACGCGAGCGCAAACCGTGTGTTTGCTAGAACAGCATGTCACGTGGACTAGCCATTGCAGCAGTCTGTGTACTGCTGCCCAGCGTGTACCAAGGAGGAGTGACTGGGGACTTTGCTGTCCCTGCCCTCCTGACTGGTACATAGAAACACACAGGTGTCTCACGTGGAAATACTGTTCAGGAAATAGCATTCACCTAACTCTTCAGTAAAAGATCCCATCACTTGAAGTAAGCAAGCAAATAACTAGAAGTACATACAGCAAACAGATGCATAAATAAAATGGAACTTTTTTGCCACTTTTTTTTTTTCAAATAAAGTTGTACTTTAATAAACTACCACAGTGTTACACCTGGTTAGAATTAAAAATTAAACTCTTGATTCCTCAGCTGTTGACATAAAATCTCTAAGTATCTTTTTTTTTTTTCTCCTCTCAGACAGTTTATTCTGTAATGAGTCAATATGAGAACTGTTTTTTTAAAGTATGAGAAGAAAAAATAAATAACCTGTTAAAGACTATTTATGATGTAAACCTTTTGGTGGCTTGAATAAACTTTCTGTTTTTCACAAAAAGACACTGAGCAGCTTATAAAAACCAATATGAGAAGAGAATTTTTATTTAGCTTAAACAAGTATAGCTGTGACTGAATTAATGTTAATTCCTGACACTTATCTTCTCTGCATAAATATGTATCTTTCTTCAGAAGTGTCAATAATTTTCCTGTGGTCGTATCACACCCTTCTGGTATAATTTCTTCTGGATTTCCTGTGTAAATGTCTCCACAATGATCACGGCAGTTTTACACAGCCTTTTTTTCTGTATGGTTTCTGCTGAAACCTCTCTGGAGTCTGCCCACCTCTTAGTTTGCTTCTGCTGTTTTTTTCATATCTATCGTCATGCTCTTTTGTATACTGTTTTGTTTAACATCTTCCACTACATCATGACTTTTAAAAAGATTTCACTATGAAATAATCCACTGAGAAGAATTCTGTGTGTTCTGTAACTGATAGTGACTTTCAGAGGTCATAAATATTCAGGGTGTTTTTTAGTTATGTGTTCTAAGAGGGAAATTGTGTTTTGATGTAATGTTTGTGATGACAACTTCTTATTCTAAAGAATACTTTCAAAGAACTTGACAACATGTTGTTTGCACTAAATGCCAAAACCATACGCATAGAAATATTCTTAGAGGCACCCATGTCTTACCCTACTGTGGTGTCATCCCGCCAGTAGATCTTTCCATGTCTGGTCTCCAATTCTACTCAGATTGAAATTTTTGTGGATGTAGTTATAGGTTTCAAGCGAGCAGTAACAGTCTGTATTTTCTACATAAGGGAGATAGATCTGTGTAAATTATTTGACACTGATGCATTTAAGTAAATGAGATGCTCAACACTTTGCGGGAGGCCAGGATTGTGGAAATGACTAGCCATGTGTACCATCCCACTAACTTCCTTTCTTTTGTATTTTTTGTTTCTTTTTTAATATGTAGCATTGATATGACCCTGAAATAACAAGCATCACTGCCAGTCATTTGAAGAAGAGAGTATCCTTGGATTTTCATCACCCAGACACCTGTGACCATGGTGTGCAATTTGGCAATTTAGTTCATTTTGTTTGTGGTATGACTTTTTTGGTGCCATTTAGCAATCTAAGAAGACCAAATGGGCCAATCCTGTTGCCATGGAAACAGCAAAAATTTGGACCTATCTATTTGTTGTTTTCAGAAATAGAGTTTTCGTTAGGAACACTATATCATCTAGCATTGGTTTCGGTAAATGTGTGAAATTTCTGTTTAAAATTATAATATTTTACCAACAGTATGCCTCATGAATGAGTCAATGAGGATGTAGATTTTTGTTTTGGTTTTGTCTTCAGCATATTAACATTATGCATAACTGAATTGTTATTATTACAATAAATGTTAGCTTAGTTCTTTCACAGAGCAGCAGCAACCTTATTGTTCAAAAATAATTCTAGAAACAATGCAGGACTTTCCTGAATGTGTTTGTTTCTGCTGTATGAAAAGTCTTCCCATCTTCATTTAACCCTAATAACTTTTTATTTTCTCACAGAAAGGCCTGATACTCTAAAAAATAATAATTAGTTATTAAATATACTTCATAGAGGAAAAATGACTAACAGAAATTAATTTTAATCACTTACTTTTGTCTTTATTTTAAGCATAGCTTTTAGAGAGGTAGCAAATCCTGTAAATGTTTGTCATATGTTCTAAAGGCTTTGAATTAAATTATTTTATTAGTATTGTTTTTTAAATCTGTTTTCCCAGTACTTCTTTTTTAAGTTATGACTCTTTGAGTGGCATCCTAACTGAAATCACAAAGGCTAATGCTATGAATACCAAAAAAGAAAAAAAAAAAAAAGCACTTAGTATTTTCTGCTAACAACTAACGACTGAAAGGTAAATATATAAATTTAAAGTTGGGAATCACAATCATTTGTTAGGAATATATGTCAAAGTACTATTTGAAGTATGCCTAATATCAAAAATAAGTATTACAATGCAGTTTGTTGTCTGTATCATAAAACATATCAGTATAAACATGAAAAGAAAAAAAAAAAGCAAGTATTTGTTGTTTGCTGCTGTCCTGCATACTGCAATGAAAGACGCTGTAGTAAGTCCTGATACTCAAATGGAAAATAACTGTCTCAGACCATTCTTTTGCAAGACAGTGCAAATTATTACTTGAGTGAATTCTGCTTGTCTGCTTTAAGAAGTTAAGAGTATGACTAATGCTTTCTCTTCCCCCAATGAGCATATGTGTGCACTTGCCAAACCTGCTGACTCGTCTACCTTGTGGGGTGTCCTAATGGAAGCAACAAAATTATGCACTCTCTGAAATATTATTCCCATCTTCAAGAGATTTTCATGTGCCCTAGAATTGCATCTGTGGATTCTCTACTTGTCTGTGAATTAACAATCCTTAACAATCCTTAGAAGTTACAATTTTCATTTTATGTATACACTAACTCCAGTCCCACTTCCAGTCCAGAATTATTAATTAAACAGAAGACAAGCAAAGTTTGCTTAGGGAATGAAATTTAAGCAAAAGTCAGGACAGCACAAGCCTCGATTTTTCAGTAGGATCTAAACTGAGAGTGAAAATTGTATTTTGTCCTTCATTTAAAAGGTTGATAATTCTGTTCTGTGGTTTGCACATTTCCATTTGTGTCAATTTGTATCTTATATTTGCAAGAGGTAGTCTGTAGGCAAGGGAGCAAGCGTCCATCACTGTGTGCGGTTGCTCAGCTACTGTAATGAAGATTGACAAAATTATCAGAAAGGCAAGAGGTTGCCAAATGCTTATGTATCTGCCAGTAACAAATCTGCACATCTACAATCCTTCTCTCTACTGTCAGCTGTTGGATTGTGTCTGTCATTCTAGGTAGCCTGTTTTATCACATCTTTCTGTCAGTTCCTCTTAACTTTCACATTAGAGGGAGGGCCTAATCCTGCTGACCATTGTTGCTGCTCTATAACCTGACCTTGTCATCATTAGGATCTGATAGTTTGCACAGTTCTCAGATATTTGAATCTTGGCTTGTGTCTGCCTTATAAAAGTGCTGTCACTTAGAATATTGGGGATATTGCTTTATGTACAAATTAATATTTGTATTAACTTCCAGTTGCTAATTAAGCTAGATCTAGATCAGAAGAGCATTTTATAGCATGAAACCACATCTGTAAACTTGTAGTTCAAGCCACTAGAATGGGCAAGTTGACTTGTGTTAGGCTGTATGTGAGAGGAGTGTTTGCTAAAAGAGAAGTTCACCACAAAGCAGAAGTTCAGCACAAATTTTCATGTCTTTGAGACATAAATGGGTTGGAAGACATTACATACCACTTACCATTGGATGGCAGCCCGGAGATGAATTTCATTCTAAAGGCTTTGTGTGGAATCGCTGAACAGCAGAGCTACATAAGAATTAATTTGATTAACGTTGATAGACTAATAATGGCAGCCTGAGAAGGTAGGAGTTTGTTTAAGCCAGATGTCACATCACCAGTGTGATGGTGCAAAAATGATTGCAAGAACAAGGTGTGGTTGTCTTTGCTTATTAATATATTTTAAAAAGTTTTTTAATGTTATGATATGGCAGTTATATATCATACTAACAATAATGTATCAATATTAATTAATTAGTAGTTTGTTGAAAAAGGAATATAGTACATGTAATCACAAAGTTATAATCTTTTATATACAAATTTTTTCTACCATGTATGAGAGTGCTCAGATCAAATAAAAATTAATAGTTGCAAAATTTTTTTTTGTTTGTTAAAAGACCTATGCTGACTTAAATTATAGATTAAGCAATACAAGGATATCTGATATCATTGTATGCATACATATATATGAATCAGAAATAAAGAACTTCAATCCACCACTGGAAGTATTTTCATTTCCAAGTTTTTTCTTTATTCCCTGGGTGCATGGAAACCCTTGACGGTTTCAATTCACAGTACTTTGCATAGTTATACTATATACACATACAAACATATTTTTTTTCTTTTCATTCACTCTTCTCTACTTGTTCTTTAAAAATCTGAAATTGAGGCAATTCTGTTTCACCTGATGTTACTCTCCACCTTCATGTATATCAGTCCTTCCTTTGCTGATACTAGGAGTATTGTTCCTGAAAGAAACTTCAGGTTGCTGTCTCATTTGTGATTGTACTGTTACCTAAAAATCAAATGCATGGATAGTCTCATTCCACTGTATATGCTAGGCAGAAACCAAAAGCTCTGGGGCAGAAAGGCATTCACTGTGAAACCACCATGAGCAGCTTAACATACTTTTTGACTTTACATTGAAGGAAAGAGTCAATCAGAGATGATGGATGTTCAGTCCTCTCATCTACCTGTCCCATTCCTCTCCCAGTCTACCTAAGTCTCAAACTGGCCAGTTTGCACTGCCATTACTTTAAAGCCTGGGTGACTTTTGGATGGCTGGCCCAGAGCATTGGCCACTGAGACATCACATAAGAGCTAAAACAGGATAACCATGGCTTCTTAATTCACCTGCAAGCAACTTTATAAATGCTCCTAGACCTTTTCAGTGCAAGTCTTTGACAGGTTTGAAGATTTATCAAATTTGAGGGTTGATAATTTAGGGCTGAAACTGGATCTCAGAAACAGGCTTCATTACAGCTATCTCATATATAAGAAGTTCCATCTGGCTAATGCTGTTAAAGACAATAAAAATGTTTTTACAAATACATTAACAAGAAAAGGAGGTCTAAGGAGAATCTTCATCCTTCATGGGATGTGGGGGGAAAAGTAGTGCCAAGAGATGAGGAAAAGGCTGAGGTACTTAATGACTTCTTTGTCTCAGTCTTCAGCAGAAAGACCAGTTGTTCTCTGGGTACCCAGTCCCCTGAGCTGGTAGATAGGGATGGGGAGCAAAATGAAGCCCTCATAATCCGCAAGGAAATGGTTAGCAACCTGCCAAACCACTTAGACATACGCAAGTCTATGGAGACAGATGGGATCCATCCAAGGGTACTGAGGGAGCTGGCAGAAGTGCTCAACAAGCTGCTTTCCCTCATTTATCAGCAGTCCTGTCAACTGTCGGCTATCAAATGCGATGCCCATTTACAAGAAGGACTGAAAGGAGGATCCAGGAAACTACAGGCCTGTCAGTCTGACTTTGGTGCCAGGGGAGCTTACAAAGCAGATTATCCTGAGTGCCACCATGCAGCATCTACAGGGCAACCAGGTGATCAGGCCCAGTCAGCATGGGTTTATGATTGGCAAGTCCTGCTTGACAAAACTCATCTCCTATGACAAGGTGACACACTCAGTGGATGAGGGAAAGGCTGTGGATATGGTTTACCTAGACTTCAGTTAGGCTTTGACAGTGTTTCCCACAGCATTCTCCTGGAGAAGCTGGCTGCTCAAGGCTTCACTGGGCTAAAAGCTGGCTGGGTGGCTGGGCCCAAAAAGTTGTGGTGAATGGAGTTAAATCCAGCTGGAGGCCCAGTCACTAGTGGAGTCCTCCAGGGCTCAGTACTGGGGCCACTTCTCTTCAATATTGTTATCGATGATCTGGATGAGGGGATCAAGTGCACCCTCAGTAAGTTTGCAGACAACACCAAGTTGGGCGTGAGTGTTGATCTGCTCGAGGGTAGGAGGGCTGTACGGAGGGATCTGGATAGGCTGGGGTGATGGGCCAAGGCCAACTGTATGAGGTTCAGCAAGGCCGAGTGCGAGGTCCTGCACTTGGGGCACAACAACCCCATGCAAGCCTATAGGCTGGGGGAAGAGTGTCTGGAAAGCTGCCTGACAGAAAGGAATGTGTGAGTATTGGTCGATAGCTGGCTGAACATGAGCCAGCAGTGTGCTCAGGTGGCCAAGAAGGCCAACAGCATCCTGGCTTGTATCAGAAATAGTGCGGCCAGCAGGACTAGGAAAGTGATTGTCCCTCTGTACTCAGCTCTGGTGAGGCTGCACCTCAAACACTGTGTTCAGTTTTGGGCCCCATGCTACAAGAAGGACGTCGAGGTGCTCGAGAGAGTCCAGAGAAGGGCGACGAGGCTGGTGAGGGGTCTAGAGAACAAGTCTTAAGAGAAGCAGCTGAGGGAGCTGGAGTTGTTTAGCCTGGAGAAAAGAAGGCTCAAGGGAGACCTTTTCATGTTCTACAATTACCTTACAGGAAGCTATAGCAAGGTGGGGATTGGTCTCTTCTCCCAAGCAACAAATGATGAGGGGAAGGAAATGGCCCTAAGTTGCACCAGGGGGTGATTAGGTTGGGTATTAGGAAGAATTTCTTCACTGAAAGGGCTGTGAGGCATTGGAACAGGCAGCCCAGGGAAGTGGTTGAGTCACCATCCCTGGAGGTGACCCATGTTGATGTGGTGCTTAGTGACATGGTTCAGTGGTGGGCTTGGCAGTGCTGGGTTAAAGGCTGGACCAGATGATCTTAGAGGTCTTTTCCAACCTAAATGATTCTACAATTCTGTGCTGCAAGACCTCAAGAATCTCAGCTTGTGTTTTGGTTTTCATGGTCTCTCTCCAAGTCCTTCCAATACAATTTGATTACAGTTTAAATATCTTGTTATGAGTTAACCTCTGGTGTGTGGTAATGTGGGATCTGTTTATACCCTAAACCTCACAGACTGCAATGTCAAAATCTTACTCTTGCTGTAAGTGTAGCTATGACAAGTGTAACTGCTTCCCAGCATAGCTGGGAAAGCTCTAGGTCATCATAATCCCATCAATCAATGTTGTCAGAGTTCAGTTTTTTTTCTCTACCTTACCTTTGCCTCACCACCTGGCAATCATATCTTCCAGTAATTTAGTTTATGTTATCAGAGTGCTAATTAATGGCTTTCAGCCCTGGGAACACTGGTGCAATAGGCACAACTATTTACATATACAAGGTAAGTAGTAACATAGAAACCTTATTCTCAAAAAACATGCTGGTAATAAACTGTCGATATCTTCCTGTTCTCAAGTTGTCTCTAAGTAGTCCATGTTTTGAACACTTAGAGCATTTTAAAATTTTTCTCAAGAAAAAAAAAAAAAAGTAAAAAGGTGTAGAAGTACTTAAACTGTATGTTCTGCTCACTTGCTTTTTCTTCAGTAGTGAGGGAAAAAAAGATTTTATATTTTCAGGTTTTCGGTGGAGGTTTCTCATGAAATAAATTTTTGGCACAGTTCAGTGGTGTAAAATGTATCAAGGTATAGCAGATGAAATGGAAATACATTTCTATGCAGTAAATTAACTTTGTCACTCTTTTCCTGACTGTTCATTTTCTGCCTCCCTGCTTCTCAGAGATGTATTATCCTCTTAGCTCATGTCTTCAGAGCTAAACCAGAAAGTGATGACATGGATTGTTTTCTATACGGGAGAACTAGTTTAACAAGTTCGTTAAGCTATGGATGAGGGGAGAGCAGTGGCTGTTATCTACCTGTGTTCCAGGGGAGTGGCTGATTAGAATGTGTCCAAAGGCGGGCAGCAAGGATGGTGAAGGACTTAGAGGGCAAGACGTATGAGGAGCAGCTGAGGTCCCTTGGTTTGCTCAGCCCAGAGCAGAGCAGGCTGAGGGGAGGCCTCATGGCGGCCTGCAGCTCCCTCACGAGGGGAGCGGAGGGGCAGGCGCTGAGCTCTGCTCTCTGGGGACAGCGACAGGACCCGAGGGAACGGCATGGAGCTGGGACAGGGGAGGGTCAGGCTGGGTGTTAGGGAAAGGTTCTGCACCCAGAGGGGGGTCGGGCACTGGGACAGGCTCCCCAGGGCAGTGGGCACAGCACTGAGACCACCAGAGTTCAAGAAGCCTTTGGGTAATGCTCTCAGACACATGATCTGATTTTTGGGTGGTCCTGTGTGGATCCAGGAGTTGGACTCGATGATTCCTGTGGGTCCCTTCCAACTCAGGATATTCTGTGATTCTGTGATTCCATCCAGAGAGGCCTGGACAAGCTGGAGGAATAGTCTGACAAGAACCTCAAGAAGTTCAACAAGAAGTGCAAAGTGCTGCACCTGGGGAAGAACAGCTGTAGGCACTGGTATATGCTGGGAGTTGCCCAGCATTGAAAACAGGCTAGCAGAAAATGACCTGGCAGTCCTGGTGGACACCAGCTTGAACATGGTGTTCTGACCATGAGCAGTTGTTAGGAAAAGTCTGCAAGGCCACTAGGTCCTCATTATGTTTCTATTTTTTATTTTTTATTTTATTTTATTTTATTTTATTTTAATGATGAAATAAAGTATTTCATATTTTTCAAATGTAAATAGAGTTCAAAAATAGTTCCATGATGTTACGAGTCCCATGGTAGTTTGTAAAATATTGGATTAAATGAAAATCTCATCTTTTTAAAGTTACTTTAGTCCTCTTGATTGATCAGATGTTTTAAATTTGAAATGTAAATGCTTTTAATGAAGACAAGTAAAACTTCTTTACCATTTTCTCTGAGATAAATGTACAGTGGTTGTGTTTTGTATTTTTTTAGATCCCACTGATTTTGTTTAGTGTTTTTTTTGCCCTTTGAGGAGTACGGGCTGGCAAAATTGCAGCCTCTAAGGTTTAAACTTGTTAATGTTGAGGGCTTATGACAGTGCTGGCAGTGTATTTTGTGAGAAATACAAAATCTACAAACACGGATTTTCAGGTTGGTAATTTTTGACTATTAGAAGTACACCTCAATGTCCTACTAGTACCACTACTGGGAAAACAAAACAGGTCTCAGGTAGTGTTAGCTGTATCATCATATTTTGTCATCATTATCTGTAGAGATGACTGAAGCCAGCTGCAGAACAGTCAGAAAATTCGCCATTGTGCTCCTCATTCACTGTTCCTTTCCTCAAGTCCTCCTCAGCACGGTGTTCACATTGCAAAGTGCAGCTACCATGCAGGCAGATGGTGACAATTAACTAAATGTTTACAAAGCTTTAAAATAAGGGCCTAAGTTCACCAGGGAGCTCATAAATCCCTCTACTGTATGGGGAACACACTGAGGGCTTTAGACCACAGCATCATTACTGTAAGCATTTAATTTTTCTAATCCTTTCTTTGATGCAGACTTGCCCTTTAATGCAGCTTTTTCCCCTTGGGCTTACGTTCTGTGCTTGAATGCTTTGAAGTTGGCAACAGTAAACATTTATGTTTTAGGTGTTTTGTTTGAGCCTGTTTTGATTTCTAAACAACAGCTACTGGTCTGCCATCCAGCTGGTTGATCTTTCTTGGTTCCTGTTATGTTTTTATTTCATTTTCACATGTCTTGCCATGTGGTGTACCACCATCTTCTCATTTTTTCCAAGTAGCTTTCTGCAAGTGAAGAAACAAAGAAAGAAAAAACTGTATAAAAGACAGCATTTCACTTTCTAGATCTGGAATTAAAAAATAATGATAATAATGAAATCGCCTTCATGGACTACAGCATCATTTAATTTTCATTTTAAAATTGCTTCTTGGTATATAGCAATATCTAGCAAAGATAAAATTATTACCTATTTTACTTGTAGGCACTGTTCTGCATGATTCTGCCTATGCTCAAGGCAAGGTCAAAGAATGGGGCTGTCAAAGAATGGGGCTGTGAAGATAAAAAGTTGGCCGATCCTGTTTGCACTGTTCTTGGTTTACAGTTCTGCAGTCCTTGTCACAACAAAAGCTCATCTAGTATAGAATACAAAGTCTTACACAGAGAGATTAAATAGCTAATGACTCAAAACCAGTGAAGTCTCCATAAAAATCTTGTGCTTGGTTTTTACCATTTTTATTTTTCCTAGAAAGATTCACCAATTTAAGGAGAAATGATTGCTTGCTGCTTGCACGGTCCGGCTTCTCTGAATGGCTGCTCTAGTGACATTCTGGGTTTGTCAGCTCAGAGGGAGCAATGGGGTTTGCTGGCCTGAGCTCTGCCAAACTTGAGAGCCTGAAATGACATGCTGCCTGAGGCTACTGCCTCTTTTTTTTCTTACTTTTTGCTGTCCTCAACTTATGGCAAACACAGTTTTATGGAGGTAAGGCAAAAACCTCTCAAGGCTTATAATACAAAACAGTACATTTAAATGTGCAGTCAGGAATAGGCTTTTTGCTGGCTCTTTGCTGGCTGTTTCTGTAGTGATAATTATTGTTAGAGAAAAGCACGTGACTGATTCTACAAGTACACTTGCAATTTCTCCATTTTACTCCATTATGGAAATTCCAGTGTCTGATCTTTGAGGCAAGACAGGAATAACAAGATAAAATTGTGTTTTGTTGTTGTTTTGAATTGAAGATTATTAATCAGATTTATTTTTAAAGAAAGGAGTTCTTCTAAGGATTTCATAAATACTATTGGAAAAAATCAATTTCTTGTGCTAAGACTCCCATACATTACCGTTATTAGCAAGATATTTGTTCACTCTAGTGGACTAAGATTTTGGTCCTAAAGCCAGAATAGCTTTAGGCATGGGAAGACACAATACAATGCCATCACTGAAGTTTTCATCATGTCTGGATTATAAGGAGGGATGACTTGTGAAGGAATGACTTTTGAAACAAATATTTGTGTGTCATAAGTAATATGAATCCACTATAAATGCAGTTTATAGATGATATTTCAATGCCTACAGACATATAGACCCAGGTCTCTCCCCTGCCATTAGCTAGTAACCTACCAACAGTCTTGGGAGTAAATGTCAACTTCAGAGGATGAAGTTTCTTTTGTGTTTGATGTGACTAACTGTAACTTCTGTGGTGAGCTACTTCAGAAAAAACATGCAATGTATTTGCTCATACTGTATCTAGTGTATCAGAAAATGTATTAGACTCTAAGGTTGTCAAGCCTCACTGTTCAAAGCAATAAATTCAGGTGAAGAAAGAAAAAGCATAGGCTTTCTTTCTGGTATTATTTGTTGAACCAAGACAGAACTTATTAAAAAAAAAAAAAAAAGTTAAAAGAAAAACAGTTAAAAGAAAATTCAAAATCAGAACCTCATCCCCTCACTTCTCTAGTATGTACTTCAATACACAGCAAGCAAAGCAGCCTCCAGCAACAGCAAGAAAGAAATCCACAGAGTACTTCCTACACTGTTCCCTGAGGCCTGAAATGTAAAACAGCCTCCCTCTGTGAGAAAGTGAGCAAAATTGTCAGTTTAAGAAAGGGAAAGAAAGGACAGGTGACATAAATTACCAGGCAAAGTTAACATTATAGACATCTTTCCACTCAGGCTTCCAGCCTCCTTCCAAATTCTGGTTCTCCTGGGGGAGAGCTCCTAAAATACGGCAGGTCCTGTTTGCCTAGGAGTCTTAACTCAAGAGAAGTACAAGTGAGCTCTGTTCCAAATGTTCTTTTCTCCTCCTATAAAGAAATCATCAAATCCTAGGAAACACATACTTTTGTCTGACCTTCAGTAAGTCAGTACTGGGGAATGTTGAATGAATTTAGAAGAAAAAAAAAAGACAAGATAATCCCCTATTTCCCAGTGACTTGCATGGAATAAGCATGAATCAGAATACATCATAGGAGTGACTAAGGAAACTAATGAAATATAGAAGGAAAAGAGCAAGACCTAATATGAGTTCATATGGAAAACAATGTCTCATACAGGAAAATAGCTTCAGGAGAGAAACAACAGCACAGGAGATGAACTATGTCAAAGAGGATGAACAGAGACCAGAAATGCAATGTAAAGTGAATATATGTTAATTGCCACAGAAGAGAATTCCTATGATATTTAATGAGTCAACAGCACTGCTCAGTGGAGAAGCTGACATCTCCTGAAGGTGCCTCAGTGATCTACAACATAAATGTATCCAGCAATGAAAGATCTCAAGTTGTCCATTCACTCACTTCTACCCTATCACCACTGCAAGAGGAAAGAAAATCAGTGTGGGGCAACCAAGTAGATTTAACATTGTGCAGATCTGGGGAGCAAGCACCAAAATCAGTGAGACCTCACTGTTCCACTAAAGCTGGTCTGACACTCTTTAACTAGAATAATTGGGTATGGTAGTTTTACACGAATTCTGTCACTAATACGACCTTGCTTCCTGAACAGTGACCATTCCCAGAACCCAGCAAAGTAACTCTATTCAAGTGGTCATTATATTCCCAGGCGAAAGTAATCGTAGTTCCTGACTGCTACTGCCATTTTCTCCGAAAACAGTTTTCTTTGGAATACTTTTTTTTTCTTTGTTTTTCAGTTGTTGGGGATTTGGAATCTCTGTTCTGTCTGTCAGTCCGAAAGAATCTGTGAGAAGTGTCTCTCATTCACAGCCTCTTACTTTTCTTGTTCATGTCACAGAAGATCAAATCGATTTGATTTTAATAAGCATAATTTTGGCCTACCAGTCCTCACTTAAGGCAACTTTTTATTGGGGTATTCTGTCTTATATGGAGTCGCAATCATTTACACAGTCGTCTAAATGCTAGTGGTGTTAGTAGACATCTCTAGTTTGACATGGGAGGATTTTTAGTCAAGTTCAGTACATGCTACAGGATGCTTTCTCACTTGCTGGAATTGCAAAGTGAGTAAAAATGGATGAGAATAGCGACCTGAACTCCAAAAAGCAGTATGGTCACCAATTCAGCCTGCTTATTTTCTAGGTCTCTTCTAACACATCCTGGAAAGAGTAAGGTACTCTGCTCTTTTTTTCTAAAGTTAAATCAGGGACAAACCAGGGTAAAGTGCCCTCAGAACACCCCTCTTGAGGCTGTCTAGAAACTTCCTCTGTGAATTCAGCAGCTGTACTTCCCACAAAGCTAATACTCCACTACCCTTTGTTTTGAGCAGACACCATGAGAACAGGAAAGAGTATGAGATGAGATGAAGAGTATGGCTTTTTTTTTTTTTTCCACTCTTTTTTTCTCATCTGGTTGCATGCTTTTGATTTTTTTTCTGGTTTGATAAGCCTCAAAAGATAATTTTTTATATATTCTGACTACCCTGCAGTATGAGCTGTTACTTCTGTATTACCATTCACTAGCAGTTCTTCCACTGATAAGCTGCTAGCTTCATCCCCACTTCAAATGAATGATGACTGCCAATGAAAGTTTTAGTCTTTTTATGTTTCTAATTCAAACAAGACTATTGTGAATTGCCTTCTCTTTTAAGTAGGAATGTGGTTCAACAGGAATCTCCAGAAGAGCTCAAGAAGGTTCTTTGGGACCTTTGTAGACTTGAAGCTCCTGGGCTAGTGCACTGCAAAACAGAGGGTGTTGACAACTTGCCTAGGTGGGCAGATGTGATGCATGACATGCATATATATCCATAAACATACACACAGAGATAGACATATATGTAAGAGTAAAGCCAGAGCTCAAGAAGTATATGTTGCATCCAAGCTTGGAGGAAACATCCATAACTCTTGTTCTGTTGTCTAATGGTGGTTTTCAGTTGTTAGTTCCAGGGATACAACAGTTAAAAGATCAGTAGGTCTAAATTGTTCCCATGTGCCATAAATAAATTGTTTTCTAGTGTGAGGATAGCACCAGTGAGTTGAGAATCTTGTCCTTTTGAAGTTATAACATCAAATCCTGTCATGAGGAAACAGGTAACATGAAGCTTTTGACATATGAATATTACTCAGATTCCTTTGATTCCCCGAATGTGTTCCAGTATTTAGGTACCAAAAAAAAAAGTTGTAACCTATGTGTAATTCTGACTCCTAGCCCCTATTGTAACTTCTCAGAACTTATTTGCACATTTAGTTCACGCACTAAATCTTTATGTTATTCCAGAATGATTTCCATATGTACAACCTTCTCCTTAGTTGTGGTAATACCATTCTTTATAAATAGCCCAAGAGTGGGTTGGTTAAACCTCAGGTCAGCACAAAGTATTAGCAGCTGACAGGATGGCTCCAAGATGTAGCCACAGGACAGGACAACTGCTGTGACATAAGCTCTCCTGTATCTTCCCACAGGTCTTTTCCCTCCTGTTGAAAAAGAGCAGACAACATAGTCCAGAGTGACTTGGTAAAGACTTCAGCATCTGACTGTGCATGTCCAGCAGGGCTTGTAATTTTGGGATTTGTTCCAAGAAGTCCAAATGCAGTGAAGTGCAATGCACACATGATAAAACAGCAGTGAAATTGCTCTGCAGCTTCTCTTACTGATAGCTGGTATGCCCTGCAGGAGAAAATCATACAACTCTTTAGGTAAACTGGGAAAAAAATAAAAAATAAAAATAAATAAATTAAAAAAAAAAAAAAGATTCTGAGATTTTAGTTCAAACTTCATTTCAGTGGTAATTCACTATCTGGAAACACATCGTCTCACTGCTACTTCCTGTATCTGTAGGAAGCATCACTGCATTTGCTCAAGTGGAACTATGATTTTTTTTTCCATCTCCTCTATCAATATACATTTTCTTTTCTTCCCACTTACTTGTACTTGCTGAATTTGCAGAAGTATAGTTAGTCTGTCTCTCCTTGCAGCAAGGGTACTTGAGCTACTCAGCTACTCCCTTGCTCACATTTGCCCTTTCTTTAATGCTAGCATCAAGATGTCAGTCACCACCTCACTTTGCTATCTCATTCATGTCCATTTCATTCATAAGGAGCATCACTCAATAACAACAAATAGAAACTATATTTCATAGGTCTAATTATAGCTATTGTAGACTATTGAACCATCAAAAAAAAGTATACAGAGAATGCAGATGAATAAAGGTACTGGCACAGCCTTATTGTATGATTTGTGGTGTGAAACATTTTCTCCCCTTTCTCACATACACTAAAGGCCCTTGCTCAGAGACAGTTTTATTGTAACATATGCTTTGTTCCTCCGCTGATTAGTTTTCAAAAACAATTTCAAACAGGAATCAGGATAAAAATTTTTTGTTTGTTCATTTGTTTTGGTTTCCTTCTTTCCCAGTGGGAATTGTAGGCACATTTAGTATACGAAGGGGAAAAAAGCTCTAGAGGGGAATCACACCTCCACACATCCAGACCTGCCCATCTGATTTTGGCTCCAGCACCTTCTTCATTACAATGGGAGGGCAGTGTGGAGGACTCTGTTTCCAGATATGTTTTACTTAATATTGTGAGGGGGGGTAAGGTCTATATGAGGCATGTTCTCTACATGGATGAGGAGTAAGAATGCTTAAATAAGGAAAATAAATACGACAAATATCTCTGCTATTATATATGTTCTTGCATTTTCATTAAATACTTTTCATAGAGTGAAAATGCAAACTTAAGTGTTTTTTTTGTGTTTTTTGTTTGTTTTTTTGTTTGTTTGTTTTTGTTTTACCCTCTTTTGGTACTTCAGTAAATAAAGTGTTGAGGTTATTCCTCCTTGTACAGAATAGCTGAGTCTGAACTGGTGTGAAGAACTAGTGTCTCATTTCAGAACTGACCCACTGAGTTTGTAGACAAGGCTCTGGTGGGTAAGGTTTATGATCAAATAAAAGAGCTTCTTGAGCAGTAGGTTATAACTGCTTACCTAAAGACAGATAGAGAAGTGCAAGTGTATAAGAGAGAAAATCTTGAATAATGCAGTGTTGCTTTTACCTAGGACTTTGTTTTTGTAAATTGCTGACTCTCTTTGGTGCCTGGACATTTTGTCTCCATTAAACAAATGCAAATAAGGAAGTAAACATAAGTAGCCCTGACAACACCTGATAGAGAGAAAGGAAGAGAAGAGAGCAAACAAGTCCAATCGCTTGATAAAGAAGGAGCAAACCAGAAAAATATTTTTACTTGATTAAAAAAAAAAGAAGAAAAAAAAAAGAAAAAAGAAAAATTCTGATTATTTAAATGTCTTTCTTGAGTTCAGTATTCAATATGAATGTTTCAATTACTGTGAGTCTCCAATGTGTTTCTCTGTGTTTTGTTTTTAGTTTTTCTTTTTTTAAATAAGCTCTGTCCAAGAAGTTCAACAAAGTTCAACATTCCTTTGCAGAAACTAGAAGTGCCCCTATTCAGTGCCTTTGCTTTGTGCTTGAAAAGTAGCTCCTGGTGGGAAACACAAGCATGTAGTCATCAGTCACTGTTTGCATGTAGTGACTGCAGTCATCAGCAGGCAGATCCATCTCAGGGAGATATCACTGCCAGCTTTTCCAAGATACTCAGGAATCAGAAACTGGAGGCCTGGGGGGAATCCAAAATACAAGTCAGTCCTTTGGTGGTGCAGGTCGCAAAGCTGAGATTCTCCTCACTACATGAACCAGAAAGGTGAAGGTAGCTTCTGCTTCTGCTTCTTACCAGCTTCTGCTGGGAGCTTCTTCAAATAGACACAGATCACAGTTTAAAAATAAATACTTGTATTAAAGAAACTATCTTTTTTCCTGTTCTTCAGGACACAAGGACACGTATTTCACTGCATGCCTGTGAATGTGCTGAATTTGACACTCAAGACCCTGCTCAGACAGCCAGAATCATTGCTTTATGCTGTTCACAATTCACAGGCAGCAAACCATGTGGCCCCACACCACTGCATTGTGTAATCCAGGTCTGGGATATTTTTGCTTCTCAAGGTAGCCAGCAGAAAGGCAGTTGCGGAGAGAAGCATTTCATATGAGCACCTTCTTTACTACCTGCCAGGTCCTCTACTGCCTATGGCTGCTGCCCTCCCACCACCACCATGCTGAGCTCTCCTCTAGCCTTCTGCATGTTCCAGAAACCTTTTCCTGTCTGGGTTACCCTTCTCTTCCTGCCCTCCTGCATTTATGAGTTTGTATGTAACAGGTTGTTACTATTTGTGTAGGTAAAAAATAGTGCAGAACCAGTTCCCCTCCACTCACATTCTCTGGTTATTCTAATAGCAATGCAATAATCCATTGCAACTATAGCTAAACCTAGAAAAGACTGTTTTTACCTGTTATTGTGATGCTCTTTGAGGAGAAAACTGCTACCAGACAGAAACTAGTTCTGAACTTGTCTGGATGGTACAGAATTAGTCTGCTACCTGATGAATTATTATTGCAATGCTGCAAATGAAAGATGATGCTTTCTTACACACCTTTGTTTGCAATGTTACCTGCTATCTATCAGCTGTTTTATTTAGCTCAGGAAATAGTTCTAGTAAAACTAACCAAGCTCCTTTCACTTTGCAGTTTTGCTGAACTGTATTTCTATCTGGAGTACTGGGACAAGCAGGTCATTATGAGGTGGGGAAAATACAGTGAGTAACAAATCTGTGGTAGCTACTGGCAACACTGTTGAATTCAGACTCTTTGGCTCAGTTTCTCCAGCTATATAAATCCCCCAGGGAAAGTCTGGTTTGCAAATTTTTCTGCCCTTCCCTAATGAGCTTTTTCTTAGTTTCAGATTTCTCCCATCTCAATAGCGACTATGTAGTTTTGCAGTTATTCTGCGTGTTGCCTTCCCTTTTACTTTCTTATCCTTCCTGTTTAATGGTCTTTCGTGGGTTTTTCAGTTCTTCAACTCTGGGGAAAAGAAGGTGGGGGGAACAGGACCCAAACGCCCTGGCAGTACTCAGCCTCAATGTTTTATAAACATCAGGTGTAATGTTACTAAAAGACCTTTCCGTAGGTTTGTAGCTGTTCTAAGAGAAAGGTATACTTAACGTAGCGGTGTAGCAAACGCAACAGCACACCTTAAGCCAGGACATTACAAACAAGGCTGTACAAAGGGCTTACAACACCAGACCAACTGGAAAGTCTGTACCCTAGCCTCAGCGTCATACCTTCAGTCCATTCTCCTCTTCTCCTTGAGGTAACACTCTTAGTAATTTGAGAGGGAGAGTTCAGGCAGAAAATAAAATTAAGTAACTGAAGAAGGCATTAAAAATGCTTATCATTTTTCTTATCAATATGCTTGTGTATGTGCTTGGTGGAGCTTGTAGGCAGCAGTGCTCCCTCCCATCACAACCGTGTGCTCCGGTCTGGAGCAGCTGCTCACCCACCTCGCTGTGACCTGTGATCAAAGGTGAGCCAGGTAACACTGCCCTGCTCTTGCGCCACCTCAACTGTGGTACAGGTAAACAGATGTGCAGTAGCTCAAGTTGCTTTCTCATCTGAATACTGATTTTAGTGTCTTTTAAAGAAGAACTGCTTAGCTGAAACGGCGCACTCAGAGTTCGTTAGCTGAAAGGTGAATCATTGATGTGTTTTCCTTCTAGTTCTGCTAAAACCCTCTAACAGTTTACTCATTATTATTTTTATTATTAATCCTCCACTTCATAGATGAGGATGTGGCATTTATTATTGTTGATACTAGCTGAATTAACATGCCTAAAAGTGTTTTGCAAGTATTTTTACTCCTGGTGAGTGGTAATACCCTAAGAAGTAGTGAAAGTTAGCATGTAGATACTCATCTTGACAAAAACTTTCCAGAGTGAGTCAATGCAAATGTGTACAGCTAAGAGCAACCAGTTAGGCTTTCCTATTTCCTAAAATGTTAATGCTTATGCTGGTGAGCAGCAGCTGTCTGTTTGAATGCTAAGATGGGGCTTTGCTTCATGTATTACATTGATTACATTTTCGGTTCCGCTTCTTGTTTGCGACTTTGGCCAAATAATGAATGAAGCTTAATCTGTTACCACAACAGTCATGAATTTAATTTCATTAGAACTGAAATGGTTGGCTTAAACCTTTGGAAGGTTCCTGAATATCAGTGAATGCATGTGAAAATTTAAATGTAGATAGGGATTTTGGTGTATAAGTTTTGGAAAGTTATAGCTGTGTTTTTGTTCTTTGGTGTAAATTGGGGCTTGGCTTAGGAAGTGTCAGAACAAATCAATGCAGGTTGGTAATTTTGTAAAGTCACAAGAGATTTATTTATTTGTTTATATGCTAACCAGTGCAAAAAGTTTCATGCAGATTATATGAGTGAAGGTGCCATGTACTGGCAAAGCATTACCATCCTCATGCTATGATGCAGCATAAATTAGTTTTAAAAAATCAGCAGTATTGTAAAAGGCACACGCTCTGGCTCCTGGCTTGCCTGTGTCAGGAGAGTGACAGCACTGCATCCTGCTCATTAGCACAGAGGCAACCTCAGCTGGCTTGCTTACCTGCGGACCTCCCTCCAGAAGGCCTTGGTGTGCAATTGTTTCCACACACGTGAAACAGTTTTCTCTTCAGAGATTTGTAGTCTTCTGTTTGCTGTTCTGTTAACCAACCTGGAAAAGTATGTTTTCAAATTGACAGATACAATTTCTTTTGAACTCCTCTTTCATTGTCCTCACACACCATCAGTATATAGTATTAATCCCAAACTAACTGAAGCTTTTGCTTCAGAATAGGCATAGTGACTGCCTAATAGGAGGGTTCAGTTCTAGTAAAAGTGCCTAATATTAACTTGGCTGAATATCAGCTTCAGCCACTGCAGCCTCAACCTGAGAATAAAAACCTCATTCACTCAGATGGTCTTATTTATTAGCCTCTTAAAAGTTTCCACAAGTATGCAATCAGGACTTTTCAACAGAACCGCTATTTTTCTTCAGTTTTACTCCTACTCATATTTATTTAGAGAGGAGGAAAGTCCGTGTCATTACAGTCAGGTCCCTGTAACTGTTTTGTTTGGAATGACCATTTGCAGATAAAAGTGAATAGAGGTGACTTTAGGACCAAAACGCAGTGAGATGGGATGCCCTTTACACTCAACAAATTCCCTTCAGATGGATACAGACATGACAGGGTTGGGCTAGAGTTTCAGATGTGGTACTTGTGGTCAGGGTACTTACGAATATTGGCATATTTGGAAGGAAAATGCATTCCTCCAAAGCCGATCGATTCTATGAAAGCAGACAAGAAACACTGGTGAGAGCTCCCTGCTCCATGTGATGTGTGTTTCCTGAGGGCTATCTGCTCTGGTAGAGCCATCTCGCTGTGGAGCATGGTGTGCTTCCATGATACCATCGTTTTTCATCCTGTGGGGGTCAGGCACAGAGAACTTGTATTTTACTAAAGACAAGCAGAAAGTAAAGTTGACTACATGTTTTTTCCACCATTCAAGCAGTGGTTCATATTGGTTTCACTCACCCACTTCCTTGAAGCACTCACAATTGCAGCATGTGGTGAGAGTTTGACATGCAGCACCCAGAATTAGCTTAGCACAATGCCATGCTGGAAACAAGCACAGCCTGATGACTCTGACAGGATGCCAAAATGACTAAAAAAGATACAGTTGGTACCTGAGCTTATTTTGACTAATCCGTTACAGGGGAAATAGTCTGTAATAAAGATGTATTTTCCCTTAGGGAAGTTACAGTTCATTGAGAATAGACCTGAGAAAATAATGGGCAGCCTAGGGCTTAGACCTGAGAGTAAGATAAGGTATCCAGGAAAGTGTCTGCACAGATACAAGTTCACTTATCAAGAAATCAAGGAAAATAAGCTTCAAAAAGAGACTCTGCAGTCTCAGCAAGTAACTCACAGAACTGGGATTGTTCATGGTATATCTCCATCCTTGAAGAGCACAGTGCTTGCCTCTTGTTTACTGTAACTGTGGCAGAAGTAGTTCCTACTTGTTATATTAAAAAAAAAAAAAAAAAAAAAAGCTTGTTCTTTGCATATTTGAAATCAGTATTGCAATATGTTTTGTTGTTTGCAATTAATTTTAAAGCCTGTTTGAGGCTGACTGGGTTATACTGCATTAAGCTGATTTGGGGCAGACTCCATATACCATTTGATTTCACGTTCAGGTTCAGTTGTACTCCTCCCTGGGCACTTGTGCTGCTGCTCCTACCCTGACCTTTAGAGAAGCACCCATGCTTTTCCTGCTGTTTCTGGCAGGCTGTGCCTTTCCAGGCAGATGGAGAGGGTTGGGTAACTGGGGATCATCTTGTTTTGTGGCTGTCTGCCACATCACACAATGCTACTGTAGGATAACCTTTCGTGCACATCTGCATTTTCTTTCCTTTAGTATACAGAAAAAAAGTCATCTTGTAATCAGGACAATAAAGTAAATTATAGTGGCTTGTAATTCAACAGCTGGAAAAACCCAGGTACCCTGTTACTGTCCTGCAGCCAGCAGCATTCAAGAAACATTAACTGAATTGTCTAAAAAAGGAGTGAAATCTATTAAAAATGGCTAGTACTGAGATTGAGCTTATCATTAAAGCAAATTATTTTTCCATAGTAATATACATCATTTTAGGCTTAAAAAAAAAAAAAAAATCACTGTAGAAAGACAGGAATTGCTTCAAAAGAAATCAGATCAATAAGGTGTCTAAGAACACATACATATTTTTTTAGCATTCTCCTATTGCTCTTAAGAAATATAAATGTAAATGTTGGTTAATAAATGTAAAAAGCTACTACATCCATTCAAAGACAGGGAGGTTAAAGTGAAACTACTGACCTTTCCGGTGTTGGTAGAGCATCTGTGGAACTGGAATTTCCTGATATCTGGGCTTGCATCAAACTGAAACTTACCAAACAGATGTTTTTTTGTTGGTGGTGTTGTTTTGTTTGTTTCATTTCCAAAATGTTATCTCACATGACTACTGTAAACTTTAAATATATATATATATATTTTAATGTAAATCAATTCTTGGCTTTCCTTTCTGATCTCTGCACTCCTGTGAGCCTGAAACAAACATGTGTTACACTGTGTGCACCAAATTAGTAGCCAGATGACCAGCCAAAAAAAACAGTTGTATCTCAGCTTTCGTTAATGAGGTTAAAGGCAGGAATTTGTTTGGACAGATTCTTTTCTGCATATATGTAAATCAGTAGTATACCACAGGGCTTGTGCAGGGGTTGTTTCCATTTAAAATGAGACCACCAATAGGAAAAAAAAAAAAAAAGTGTTCAAAAAACTTAGCATGGGATTGATTTCAAGAAAGGGAGCTCTTGGATAAGTCTTGGAAGATGCTAAATGAAAGTTAAATACCTCAAGGAAAACTGACATAAATGAGGAATAAGCTTTTTTTTTTTTTTTAATATATATATATATATATATATACAGAGATCTTTTTGACCATTCTTTTATCAAGACAGGGTTTTTTTTACTGCATAGAAATTTCTACTGATGACAGAATCCCAGGTGCAAAGTCATGGAATAATTAAGTAAGTTAGAAGTACGAAAAATTTATTGCTAGTTTGGTTTTAGCTAACAAAGTTACACATCATGAATGCCCTTGATTTGTTGATTTTTAATTTAATTAGTTCCATAATACTCATCATTATTTTCTGCCATCATGTTCAGTTCTGCCCCCTGGTTTTTTAATATGAATAATTCTCTGTTTATGGACTGAGCAAACCCCATAGAATGCAAAGGGTTCTCTCACCTTCTGTTCTGCTAGCCAGCTGGGGCCAGTGGAGGTACTGATCTCTGCAGGACACCTCTGCAGGTATCTTTCTTTACCCAGGATTTATAAATAAGATTGGGATTACCTGATGTACCCGCAGAGGAGAAGAGGGCAATCCTTACTCTGTGCAGTCTGCTTCTGTGAGTACAAGATCCAGTGGTAAGCCTAGAAGGTCTTTGAACAAGTCATCAGTCATCATAACAAATTACAAGTGAATAATGTATATGACTTGAATTATAGGCACCAAACTTCCCAAAGGTGTTGCAACTGCTGGTCTGACTTCCCATCATTTATTACCAGATGGAAGGAGAGAGGCAGCCAGCAAAAAACAAATGTACAGCTCAGTGAAAAAATGAAATTAATCCATGTAGTGTTCTCTGAGGCTGCCAGCCTGTCCTTGCAAAGACAAGCAGGAAGTTGAAGCAAAGCTGAAGCCCTGCCGAAGCAAGTGAGGTTAAAACTGGCACTACAGTAGCATCTAGGAGGCCAGGTTGGCGTAAAGCCAGTGCAATGCACTATAGCCAGTCGCTGTGACTTTTGGAAACAAAAATGACATGTCAGGTGGACTCAGCAGTCCTAATGAGGTGGCAGATGAGATGGTGTCTGAGAGCAGTTTGTTCCAGAGAGCTTGTTCCTGCATTCAGCACAAGGCTAATAAATAGAGAACAGAGAATTGTGAAAGGAAAATGTGTTTGACTGAAGTCAATTGCACTTGATTCGAAGTAAACTAGGGACAAAGGACTTGGCATGCTGGCATTTTTAGGACAGTGTTTCTCTAGAGGACCATCAGTCTAACCCTGACTTAGATGCACAGATGATGTGCCCAAGTAAAGCAGGGTGCAGGCGCTTTGTTTTTGGATGAGCCCCAAACTCCAGCCTGTTTCTTTCCACAACCTATCTCAGAAGGAAAACCCACCACTCAGTTGCTGAGTAAACCTACCCAAGGCTGAGCTGCTTGATGCATATCTGCTACCTGAGTCCAACCAAGAGTCAGATACAGGGGAGACAAGTAAATCCCTAGGGATGGAGCTGATGGAGGTTTTCTTTTATATTGATGCAGCTGGTTCCTCTTGATATGCAAACTTCAATGTCTGCTCTGTGAACAGGATATTCACCTACAAATGTCCTTATTAGGCTTTGAGCATTCAGCTTTTTACGTGACCATCACTGGCATTTGAAAAACCATGTCCTGTACAATGTAATGGAACCTCTGTTATCACCAAAGCAATGTGGTTGGTTTTTTTGTGTTGTTTTGTTTCTTTCTTTTTTTTTTTTTAATGTTGTGTTTTTACACAGGTATGCAGCTGACTAAACACATATATACATTACTTTACTAGCTCTTCCACTTCTCTGCCATGAAAATAGTAGTACTATTTGATTATTTAAATTATGATAATAGTCTATATAAAAAGTTTTCATCTAATAGTACATGATTTTTAAAATTAGCTCCATAAAGAACTACAGTAAATGAAGGCATTTAACAGTATTAATTGTGCTTAGATGAAAGTGAGAATAACGAACTGTTACATTTTCAAATGCTCAACATGTGATGTTATATGATCTTGGGAGGACTGGGACAAAGATAAAACATAGGATTTTAATAAATATTTGGTGGTGGGAGAATAGAGATGAGATAGCTGGGTACTGTTACCTAAAAGGCTTCAGTTTAAAGATTGCCTGATACTGTTAGGCACATGCTATATTTGGCTATGTTAAAAGTCAGTCAGCCTCCAGCCTGCACTCTTAGTCGCCTGACAGTTAAGTGCTTTGCTAAAGAAATATTCTGTGGTTTTAGTGTTTCTTTATATGTAGTAACAGGACTGAAAATAAATATTGTGCTATTTCTGTGGCAATGCTACTGCTAAATGTGACCAGCCTAGATGAAGGAATGCTAGATTTTGATACGTAAAATAAAATATGCCCTTGGTGTATCAGCTTGCCAGCAGTAGCTGGCTGTACCAATCCCTGCTGCTGTCAACCTTTTCCATTGCCATTGAACCCAAACCATTATAAAAGTCACAGCAATTCTCAAGATATCTTAGATTCTCTGATTTTTAAGTCCAGCAAGCCGTGTCTCTTTTTTCAGAGTGGAGGCAGCGTGAGTAGATCATAACCATCACACCAAGGGAGATGCAGCATCATAGTGGAAAAAAAGAGGAGCACCTTGAGCACTCACCCCAGTACCCACCTGCCTTGGCCAAGTCATGGTAAGTGCCAGACATCCCTGTCCACTTGCCCCTCCTCGGGCTGCCATGGGACAAGGTCTCCATGTGTTTCACCAGTTTTCACCACTGGCCCCAGGCGGCCGCCACCAGTCTTGAGAAGGACGAAGTGCTGGGCAGCAGCCCAGACACCCAAAGCTGCCTGAGGCTGACAAACACCTGCAGGTCTGGCTAGAAGGCAAGTGTGGTGTTGCCCATCACCATGACTGTGCCCTGTCCTGCTTGGCTATGGCGGAATGCATTCTCTTGTCTATAAAGGAAGGGCTTCTGACACTCAGACCTCTTGCATTTGTTGATGCTGGTTTTGTGCTCTCATAATTCATCAACAGTGGTCTGACATCTTAAGATCACCTGGTTGCTGAGGATACACAGAGTAATTGTAGAATCATGGAATCACAGAATAGTCTGGGTACAAAGGAACCTTAAATATCACCTGATTCCAATCCCCTGCCATGGGCAGGGACACCTCCCACCAGACCAGGCTGCCCAAAGCCCCATCCAGCCTGGCCTTGAACACCTCCAGGGATGGGGCATCCACAGCTTCTCTAGGCATCTTGTGCCAGTGCCTCACCACCATCTAAGAGAAAAAGTTCTTCCTAATGTCTAATCGAAACCTACCCTATTTTAGTTTAAATCCCTTGTCCTATCACTACACCCCCTGACAAAGAGTCCCTCCCCAGCTTTCCTGTAGGCCTTCTTTAGGTACTGGAAGGCCGCTATAAGGTCTCCCTGGAGCCTTCTCTTCTCCAGGCTGAACAAACCCAAGTCTTCCAGTCTCTTCATATGAGAGCTGTTCCAGCACTCTGATCATTTTTGCGGCCCTAAGATGACTTGCTTGCAGTATAAGCCGATAATGTAATTTGTTCTCTGTTTAGTGTGTATGAAGTGTTTGAAACATTTTCTAATAATACTTGTAGTGACAGTACTACTCATGACAAAATGTCTGGATTACAGTATCTCATAAGTCACTATACTAAGCAGGGTGTGGATTCCCAGAGAAAGGAAAAGAATCCTCACTGTCTGGTAGTAATAAACCTAAAAACTCAATTTGTATTAAATTTGTATTACATTCAGGCCTAAAGGCTAGCTTACACAAACTAGATGAAAATATGTTATATGGTGGTTACTAGATGGCTTCCTGCTACGATTTAGGCAAGGCTGTGATGTATTGCAAGGAAACACTAGGATATGATTGCATGTGGGGGAAAGAGTTCTGTCTCATTTTTTAAGGTGATGAATGATATGTGCTGCTTTAACTTCCTTTCTTTCAACTTTCAGAAGGAAATGAGCATCCTGTTCAGCACTCTTCTATTCATGGCATTATCTCAGACTTCTTTGTTTAGGCAAATTCAGTGTGGACGGCCTTGATTCAGAGTAACATTTACATTTTGCCTATGTAAGTCAACACTTAGACGGAAAAACAAAAAAAAAAAGATAAAGGTTTTAGTATGTTGAACTAAATTTCTACAAGAAATGATTTTCCTAAACAGTTGCTCTTTTTTTTTTTTTTTTTTAAGTAAGGTAAAAACTTAACTTTCCAGGGAGAAAAAGCCCTAGGATTCCCTGTAAGAGAGATTTAATTACATTTACTGTCAAATCTGGTGCTGCCTGACATCATATACACCAAATGCAAATGCACTATCTTGCAGGCTGAAGGAGATCATGTCTGTTATTCTTGAGTGCAAAGGTTTTAGCTTTATTTCATTCTCATTTTATTATTGGTTGCAGTTCTTAGCTCCTCAGAGTAATACTCATTTGGGTTTATGCTTTGCACAAGGAGGTGCTGGTCCATTGAGATTGCAGTGGGAAGACACTGTAAGGTATCATGCAGAGTGCTGTTAATTAGAGCTAACACTAAGAGAGTAGCACAGGTAATCTTGCATCCCATTAGATGCTGGGAACCCCATCTATCCATCGTTTCTACTGTCAAAACAGAGAGGCCTTCTGCTGAGAACTTCTTGCTGTCCTATTAAGGACAAGGCTCTGTCACCAGCATCCAGTGAGAGCAGGCTGCAGGCTTCTCGTGGTACAGTGAGCTGGTGAAATTAGTGCTGTGGCTATGGCATGCATGCAGCACAGCACAGCTGGGAATCCGCTGTGGACATGCAGAACAGCACTGCATAGCACAGGCCTGTGCATACTCAGGTTAACAGCATCACTGACTCCTTGGTGCAGGATGGTCTTCTGGTCAGGACCAATACAGCTCCTGCTGTCAGAAATAACGTGGCCAGCAGGACTAGGAAAGTGATTGTCCCTCTGTACTCAGCTCTGGTGAGGCTGCACCTCAAATACTGTGTTCAGTTTTGGGCCCCTTGCTACAAGAAGGACGTCGAGGTGCTCGAGAGAGTCCAGAGAAGGGCAACGAGGCTGGTGAGGGGTCTGGAGAACAAGTCTTAGGAGAAGCAGCTGAGGAAGCTGAAGTTGTTTAGCCTGGGGAAAAAAATGCTCAAGGGAGACCTTATCATGTTCTACAATTACCTTACAGGAAGCTATAGCAAGGTGGGGATTGGTCTCTTCTCCCATGCAACAAATGATGAGGGGAAATGGCCTCAAGTTGCACCAGGGGATGATTAGGTTGGGTATTAGGAAGAATTTCTTCACTGAAAGGGCTGTGAGGCATTGGAACAGGCAGCCCAGGGAAGTGGTTGAGTCACCATCCCTGGAGGTCTTCAAAACACGTGTAGATGTGGTGCTTAGTGACGTGGTTCAGTGGTGGGCTTGGCAGTGCCGGGTTAAAGGCTGGACCAGATGATCTTAGAGGTCTTTTCCAACCTAAATGATTCTATGATTCTATGCTGCAAGACCTCAAGAATCTCAGCTTGTGTTTTGGTTTTCATGGTCTTTCTCCAGTTCCTTCCAATACAATTTAATTACAATTTAAATATTTTGTTATCAGTTAACCCCTGGTGTGTGGTAATGTGGGATCTGCTTATACCCTAAACCTCACAGACTGAAATTGCTCATCTTACTCTGGCTATCACGGCATAGCTGGGAAAGCTCTGGGTCATCATAATCCCATCTGTCAATGTTGTCAAAGTTCATTTTTTTTCTCTGCCTTACCTTCTATGTGCCTCACCACCTGGCAATTTATATTTTCCAGTAACTTAGCTTATGCTTTCAGAGTGCTAATTAATGGCTTTCAGCTCTGGGAAAGACATTATATTATTTTTAACTCCAGCAAACTATTTTTTGAATGATTGTATGATTTTATGTTTCTAGTTCCAAACTATTTAATTCCACATTATTTTCTCTTTCTATGTTGTCAGTGTAACAAAATATACTCTTTATCTCACTTGCCTTTCATGCTTTGCCCTATGATTTTTGTGATGTTGATTCTTTGGAAAAGGTGGTCAGTCTTCCCATTTGTTTATACAATACCTGCCACAGTAGGATATTTGGATAAAGTTACAATGAAGTCAATAAACCAGTGATATTTTGCTGCCTTTCATTTCCTGTAGACAAGTTAATCTTTAACTCTAACAGCAGATGTGCTGTGTTTTTTTTTTTCCCAGTGCATGTCTACTGAATGAACTATTGCACCTGGACTCCAGAAAAAGAGAACAGATCCATGACATTTTCTTCTCTGTTCCACTGCATTCCCCAGGTTTACATGGGCTTCCCTTGCCACTTGACTTTTTGCATGAGCCCTCTTTTACTGTGCTGTAGAGCAGTGAAAGTGCATCATTCTGCCCAGCAGCTGCAGTCCTTATGGCAGGAGTAATGGGGGATAATAATAAAGGATCAAATGGGTGCTGAGCAGCTCTGAAGCCAGGATCTGCAGTTGAACTGCAGGACTGGAGTTGATTCAGTGAAAAAATGTGCCAAAGACCTATTGAAAAATACTTAAGTATTACTTGACAGTGTTTTATCCAACAATCTAATCCTTTTCAGCGGATTGCCATTCAGCACTCAGACTGATGTTTTTTGAATAAACCTGCCGTTTTATTTAATAAAGACAGAGACTCTTCCATCTAACAGACAAGAAGTTTAAAAGGCAGAATAGTGTTGTGGTTTTCTTTTTTTCCCCCCTCCAGCTGAAGTTCATTTGTGTAAGAATTTTGAAGTTGATAACTTTTCTTTCTGAAACTGCAGAGTCCAGGGTACTGTAGCTTTTAATGTTTTGTTGTGTTTTGCTTTGTTGTGTTTTCCTGACTTCTTCTGCCTGGCATTTTTCAGATGTCAGTTTTTGAGACTTGCCATCAGTCTGAGCCACCCCCAGCCTGGTAGCTTGCATTTCATACTGGTCTGTACCACAGCTTAGAGAGAGACACAACAAACCTGACATCAGACAAATATCAGAGCAATACTTCCTCCTTTGCTGTTACAAAGTGTGGACAGCATGCAATATCTGCACAGAGCTCAGCAGACACCAGTGCAGACGTCCACGTTGGACTGCATTTGCAGACAACACTTACAGTGTTTTTCCAGAGGGGCTATGAAAGTATGTGTCTGAGACCTACAAGTCTTTGGCTTTTGGTGCTGAAACTGATCCCCTGCTTGGAGCTGATGTGCCAGTCTCCATAGAAAGCATGAACAGAAGGCACAGGGAGTGATCAGCTGCACAGGGCTGGCCAAGGCATGAGTATGGAGAAGGGCTTGTCTTTAACCCGCTCATCTCTACAGAGCTGGTGACTCCTTCGGAGAAGGGAACAAACTCCTGTGCAAACAGACATGTATTCCCCATTCATTTAAAAACAGGGGGCATGTGGGTTCTTTTAAAAACAGGGGGCACGTGGCTCTTCTAAGATGGAGAGGAAGGAAGGGAAGGGGAGCTTTCTGTGTGTGCCTACAGCAGATTGTGTAGACTTAAAAATGAACAAGGCACTGAGCTGCACAGCATGGGCCAGGCCAGGTGGAAGGAAACACGTAGATTTACATCTTCAGGTAAAGCGTAAGCGATCAAAGATGAGAGCTTGATGGAGAGGATGCCTCTTACTTTATATCCCCATGGCAGGGATATCATTGTGGGCAGAACTATCCACGTTCCCACGTTAGATGCTTTTTTGTGCTTTTGCCAGCCTTGGCTGGCAACATGAAATACAAAATGTATTATGTAGTCTACTGCCGCTTAAGTGGTACTACGTATGGGAAAGAAAATTGGAACTGGTGCTGTTACTTGAAAAAAAATCATTCCATGGCTACTTTTTTTTGCTGATATTTTTTCTTCCATTACTCTTGCCAACAAGTGACACAGAGCATTCTGCAGAATGTGAAATCATTTTGGTGGAATTATTTTTCTTTTTTTTTTTTTTTTCCAGCAATTAAAGAGAGTGGCACTCAACAAACTTTAACCAAATACTGCCTTCTGCCAAAAATCATTTATACTACCGTAACCCCGATGCCTACATATAAAGAGTAACACTTCCATTGAAATATTCTGGTGCACCAATTCTAAGAAAAGCCTTCACATGGGATTGTTAGACTATATATTAACTATCAAGTTCCCATCAATGTCTGCATAATGTGGTTTCTCAGTCTAAACTGCCCCAAGTACCTGTTCCTGCCCAAAGAGATGAACACCAGCTACCCACTCACATGCACATGCATACACCTAACCTTTTTTACAATAGGATTTTAAAGGATCGTGCAAGCTGAGTGATACAGACCTTCTTAGCCAAGAGGCAGCACACACAGAAATAATCACACAAAACAGAGTTGCTTTCCTGCAGTTTGTCAGTATAGCTACCTTTACAACAACTTTTACGTGGACGAAAGCCACATATCTTCTTAGGGTGGTACAAAAGAGAAGATTGACCTGATTCCTCTTTGTGTCTGAAAGACGACCTGAACCAGCGTAGTCTGCCTTCCTCCTGACTGCACTCCGTGATAGAGTGGAAAACATCTCTTACCATCCCAGTGTTGTATCACACAAATTAATTAGTTTGTGGCTTCATTTGAAAACGTAAACAGAGGCCAGTGTTGGTCACAACAGTACTAGATCATTTCCCAGCATTTTTATTATTCTTATTCTTATTCTTATTCTTATTCTTATTCTTATTCTTATTCTTATTCTTATTCTTATTCTTATTCTTATTCTTATTCTTATTCTTATTCTTATTCTTATTCTTATTCTTATTCTTATTCTTATTCTTATTCTTATTCTTATTCTTATTCTTATTCTTATTCTTATTCTTATTCTTATTCTTATTCTTATTCTTATTCTTATTTATTAATACTATTTTCAGCTTCAGCTGCACTAGTTGATCCTCTGAAATACAACTGCCAGTAATGGGCAGGTATCTTTACATTATGTGTAGTAAGCAGCCTGCCCACCTCAGCCTGTAATCCTGCTATTAATGTAAGCTAACTTTTAACCAGCTTTAATTGCAGGCAGATGTGGCTGACTCTTGTGAAGAGAATAGTAATTTAGAAATAATGCAAGAGATGAAAAAAGGGAACTATTTGTTGGGGCTTTATGGGAACTGGTATTTGTGGGGGTGGTGAAGGGGAGGTGTATAAAAGGGAAATGAGTTACAGCAAGCATCAGGTATTATATTATTTTAAATATTTAGTTCATAAGAACTGGGTTATCTGGAAATATTTTGCTCCACTTCTTTTTCCTCTGCAGTGGTTTTGTAAGTGTACATCTTCTGGAGGAATAAATAAAAGCAGCCTTATGGGCTGGTGGGGACTGCAGGAGGACCCCAATCCAACCCCCTGACCAAGGCAGGCCCCATGGTGGGGTCAGATGTATTTGGTCAGGGCTTTAGGTGGTTTGGGCTCAAAGTCCCTCCAAGGACAGAGATGGCACAGCCTCTCTGGGCAGCCTGTTCCACTACTTGGTTATTCTGCCAGGGAAGCTTTGCCCCTTCTCTCCATCTGGAAACTCCCCTATTTCTGTTTGTGGCCACCATTGGCAAAGGGCCTGGCCCCTGGTACCCCCTCAGAGGCACAGGAGATACCTCCAAACTGCCCTTCTCCAGCCTGGCTCCTGACGACTCTCCTCATAGGGTCTATTGAAGCCTTATTTATGTACATCCAGGCCAATAACATCTACTTCCCATCCTCATCCACAAATACTGTCATTTTATCACAGAAGATTATCAGACATAACTTAGCCTAGGTAAATCCTTACTGACTCTTTCCAGTCACTGTCTTCTCCCTTGTGTGCTTGCTCATGTACAAGAGTTCATGCTCCATCCATGATTTTCCCAGGGACCAAATATGACAACAACCAGCCTGCAGTTCCCCAGGTTGCTCCTTTGCCCTTTTCTGAAGATGGTTTCTCCAGTCATTGGGGGGCTTCTCTCATCTCCACGACCTCCTAGAGCTGATGGAGACAGGCCTTGTGAGGATGTCAGCCAGCTCCCTCAGCACCCGTGGGTGCAGCCCAACAGGTCCCACAGGTGTGGGTAAGCCAGGAGCCCACATGAAAAGCACCAAAAGTACCTCAGCTTCTGCCATTAAATCATCCCCTCCACCATCCAGCAGCTGGTTCAACTCTGCTGTCTGAAAGTAACTTGTGACTAGTGCTGAACCACTAACTGTAGTGTCTTAGGCAGAGCTATGTGAAATATTTTGATATGTTGAGTGTCATTCTGTTCTGCCATAACTGTCATTTTCCACCGTTTGCTGCTTTTAACATGTTTTTAATTTTTTTGAGAGACTGTTCCAGCCTGTGTCATTCATCTTCAGTATGATGAAAGGTCCCCTTGTGAAGGATTTTCCCTCTCATTTAAAAAAAAAATTCCACATGTGGCTATTTTTAATGCTAGAAAAAAAGCTTAGTTGGTGGAAGTTTGTCATAGCTTCATGCAAATTAACTGAAGTATATGGATTACACAGCTGAGCTGCCAGTCTAGCAGATATAATATTTTCTGAGTGCTCTTCAGGTTATCAGTAAAAATTTGTGCTTCAAAACTCAAGAAAGGTGGAAGCCTGCTGTACTGACTGCAGGTTTTATACGGTCATGGCTAAAAGCAACATGACTTCAAAAACAAAATCTAGTGGTATACAGTTCAATACTCTTTTAGTTAGACTTGAAAAATATTGAGTTTGTGTGGGCTTTGAGGTTTTGGGGATTGCATCCCCATGAAGATAGACCAGAGACATTTAGAACCCGCTGTTCTTTCCCACAGTGTTTATTTTGAAAATTCTAATGCCAATTGAACCTGACAGATGCAACTGAGAGTTTCATTTAAAATAAAACCACAGATCATTTTAACTATTCTCTGCCAAATAAATGGCAGCCATGAAAAAGCTATTATTTTTAAGACAGTTTCAGATTCTGAATTTACCCCCCAAAAAAAAAATCTAAGAAATAGCTCGCAAACAAATAGCTACTGAAGTCATAACTGAAATACATGATCTAATCCATTCTCTAGGTCCTACGTTCTCTTCACCAGCTGGGCTTCAATACCACTTCTACAGAGAAACTGAAGCCTAGAGATAGGCAGAAATATGGAAGAAATGATTCTGCTCATCCTTTCCCTAAATGAATGAGTATGCCTGTCAGTTGTACAACAGTGCAGAAGTGACTGTGCTCAATTTAAAATATTTCTGTTTGTTTGCTTCTTATGTAAGCTCCTATAGAACCTAAGAAATATGTTCTGAGCATTACGTTAAAATAATGAAAACTATTTCTAAATTATGAAATTTAATCTACATTCATGGCTTAGATTGCTATTTTATCAGGAATGTCAGGTCATTACTTTTACACTTAATCTATCAAAATTGTAATATGTAGTAGTTCTTATTTTCAATTGTAATTAATAAAGGAAAAAAGTATGTTTTTAAAAATTTTGCTGATCAGGAAGTGCCTAGAAAGATTTCAGCTGCTGAGAGAAACCTTTCATTTTCCCTGTGTATATGAATGTTATAATCACTGTGTCATTTTAAAAGTTTTTTTCAGATTCAGTGTAGACTGCAGGATAAATTTGGACAGATAATCAACTTATGGATTCTCCTGCCTGTATGTGGTTAAAGGGTACCTTGCATTCTATCTTCAGTCCAGGTGGGAAGCTGGGGCTAAAATAAGGCTGCCTTCAGGACTAAAGTGACTAAGTGGTGTTCCCCAGACTAACTGAAGTTAGTTTACTGTAACTTCACTTCTCCTTGTACCTTGGCCACCTGAAGTAAAGTTTAAGCAGGTCTGCTGTTTTTACTATCAGATTTGCCTGTTCTTCCCAGCAGGACATGTCAGAAGGACAAAAGGAGTCAGGAGACTGTGAGCCAAGGAGGCAGGAATGGGACTAGTCTTGTTTGCTAAGAGAAAGACCACAAGACTGGAAGTGATGGAGGCAGACCTTTTTTTCTGTGCACTCAGATGCAGTGGTTAAGCAGGCAGGGGAGATTTAAAAAGCAGAAAATGCAAAATGCTTAATTAGTTCTTGAATCCTCCTGGGAGGACAAAACAAAGTTTCTGTCCAGCCCTTCCTTGTTTTGGTCATCTGAAGAGAAGAGCTTCTGAAGGTCAGTGGCTAGAGGGAGCAGGCATGGGAGTGAGGGCACTATCTCTGTTACTAAATGCCTTGTTTTCTTATCTTCCTGGCAGGGCAGAAGTTCAAATTAAATTTGGGGTGGGAGGTGGGGGGAAGTGGGCAGGAGGCCTGGTGCTTGTGTTTTGTCTCCTGGAAGATGTCTTTAAAGAAGATGTACATGAGTTGTGCAGTCCGGATTTTATTTACTTATTTATTTATTTATTCTGAACTCTAAATTTTATCGCTGTCTAGTTCCTCTGAAGAAGTTGTAAATCTCGCAGGCAACAGCTGCTAATTGTTATGGGGCCATGTGCACAAATGAGAGGTTAAGTGATTTTGGTCTGAGCACCCCAAAGTAAGTTCATCTGAGGCTTGCTATGATGCAAGGCTTACAAGTGTGTGATACCTGCCTTAGACTTGAAAATGCATAAAGGATGGCTGGGATTTAACTCCAAGTTAAGGAGGACAGCATTTCAGCTCCTGCTTGTGGGGGTGGTATTACAACATCAACCTGATAATCTAGTTTTAAGAGCTAATTAAAGTTGAGCTTCCTGGCACTGGTAGCATGCCTAATTATAATCAGCCTGTTATTAAACAAGATTAAGAGTGTTACCTACAGAGAGGTGGTGGGAAGTCTTCCAGTATTAGTCTTCCATACTAAACTAATTACACATCAACACTGGGAAATCTCTTTCCAGCACCACAAATGCAATTCACACAAGTGGTGCCAAAATGCACTAAGGACTCACTTATAACCATTGAAGACACCAAGCTGAGTGGTGCGGTTGATATGATAGAAGGAAGTGATGCCATCCAAAGGGACCTGGACAGGCTGGAGAAGTGGGCCCACATGAACCTAATGAGGTTCAACAAGTCCAAGTGCAGGGTGCTGCACCTGGGCTGGGGCAATCCCAGACATGAGCACAGACTGAGAGAAGAACTCACTGAGAGCAGCCCTGCAGAGAAGGACTTGGGGATTCTGGTGGACAGAAAGCTCGACACGAGCCAGCAGTGTGTGCTTGCAGCCCAGCAGGCCAACTGCGTCCTGGGCTGCATCAACAGAGGGGTGGGCAGCAGGGGAGGGAGGTGATTGTGCCCCTCTGCTCTGCCCTTGTAAGGCCCCACCCGGAGTGCTGCGTCCAGGGCTGGGGCCCCAGCACCAGAAAGATGTGGGGCTGTTAGAGTGGGCCCAGAGGAGGGCCATGAAGATGATCAAGGGGCTGGAGCACCTCTCCTATGAAGAAAGGCTGAGAGAGCTGGGGATGTTCAGCCTGGAGAAGAGAAGGCTCCAGGGAGACCTTATTGCAGACTTTCAGTACTTAAAGGGGGCTTACAAAAAGAATGGAGAAGGACTCTTTATTTGAGTAGATAATGATAGGACACGAGGGAATGGTTTTAAACTAAAAGGGGAGATTTAGATTAAAGGTTAGAATGAAATTTTTCACTCAGAGGGTGGTGACACCCTGGCACAGGTTGTCCAGAGAAGCTGTGGATGCCCCATCCCTGGAGGTGTTCAAGACTAGGTTAGATGAGGCCCTGAGCAACCTGATCTAGTGGGTGGCGTCCCTGCCCATAGCAGGGGGGTTGGAACTAGATCATCCTTGAGGTCCCTTCCAACCCAGGCCATTCTGTGGTTCATGATTCTATGACTGATGCTAAACCACAATCTTCACTTTCCCTTCCTCTCATAGACCAGTTAGTAAGAGAGACTTGGAAGCCATATGGTAACTTCAGCTCCTGACCCTGATGTGTAGCAAAGGAAAGCTGATTGAGAAAAAAAAAAAAAAAAGAAAAAAAAAAAAAGAGAGAGAGAGAGACAAGGTTTTGATTCAGAAAAACTAATCTCGGTATTGTAATTTATAATTAAACTTTTCTCTGCTAATCAATTTCTGAAATACTGCAGGTATAAATGAGACAACAAGGCTAAGGTCAGGTATCTGAAAAACAAACAAATAAACAAATAAACAAACAAAACAAAAAAAGGTAAGTAAGATTAATACAATTACATGACACAAAGTAAAATTTTATCACTTGTGTGGGACTATAGTTTGAATATCCTGTAGTGGAGCGTGGCACTTTTTTAACAGATTTTTAACAGATGGCATCTGCTCAGGGCCCTTCCTGACACTGTATTTTTAGCTGATTATTTTTTCAGTATCTTATCCTTACACAACTTGGATTTGGGGGAAAAAATCTATATTTAGATACTTCAGCTTGACTTTTAGGATTTGGTAGTGTTCTTACTTTTTGTTGTCTTGACTTTTTGTATTTGGTTGTATTCTTAATTTTTTGTTGTCAAGCTCTGTTATAGTAATAAAAGATGATCAAACTAAAATGACTACTGGGAGATCCTAGAAGAAACCAGCCAGGTGTAGGACTCCAACATCAAAGCTCAGCTTCAGAGCCACAGAATTTAAAAGAGGGCATTGAGCAACATGTTTCCCTGACCAAAGACACTGTAACTTAAGGCAAGGAAATAATGAACACTATAACACAAATTCACAGGGACTGTTTGAGGTTATTACACAATCCAGAAAAGGGGGGGGGGGGTGTGGGGGCGGTGATGAGGGGGAACAAAAACAAACAAGAAGACAAACAAGAAACCTCTTATTTCTGTGCAGAGTAAGAAACTGTCTCTCTTCAGTTAAAAAAAAAATAATAATAATAATTGAAAAACTCAACACAAACAAGAAAAATTACTTGATAAATCGTGTTAGTATAGATTCTTGGAAAGTGAGTAATGGTGTTTGGAAAAGGTTGAGTGAATGATCTGAGATAAACAACATAACCTAAAGGGTATAGTATTTTTCTGTCTGCCATCTACATCACCTGAAAGGCTCCTTGTCTGTCAAAAGCAGGTTACTATTACATTACTACACTGCAGCCTAAGGCAGTAAAAGGACAATTAAGGAAACATATATTGGAAAGAAGATAATTCGAAAAATATGAAAACTGGTCTACTATGTTACTGAACCATTAAGCTGAGGATGAATGGTATTGCCAACTCATGGAAAGCCATTTTATGTAATACTATTTCCCATATTATAACTGACTAAAGTGGTGCTCACTGTAATATTAGAACTTCTGTGTATTTTACAAGAAATCCACTAATAAAAATGTTAAGACTAAATGAAGCTATAATTAAATACAATCAAATATTGCAACAGAACTTACATTATGTTTGCTATTTTTATGGCTGCCATTCAGAGCTTGCAATAGCACTGAACCTGGAGGAAGGGATTATGTCCTCTCCAGCACAGTACTAGGATGGGGGAGAAGACAGCCTCTTCATTCATTTTTATTTTCTAATGCATAAACATTATAGCCAGGGTGCCTATTGTTAGTTGTCGTGCCACTTAAAAATGCAGCAAGTCACAGCAATCTGTATGGCTAGCTTAATCATAACCGTAGTGTTCAGCTTGAAGGTTTCCTGTTGTTTTTTGTGGTGTTAGCTAGGAAGCAGTCAGACAGCCAAACATCCTTCCTGTCAAATCGAACGTAAAGCAGGATGGAGGTTTTAGATGAAATCTAAAATCCCAGGTTTCTGGGATAAAATCAACCGTTGAGCCCAAAGGCTTTCAGACCAGTGACTGCTAGTGACACAGGATACTTGGTTACCACAATTATTTGCTTGCATCTGTAAACCAAACAAATTGTTATTACTGGGGCCATTCAAAGTGCTTATGTGTAAATATGTTCGGGGAGAGGGTTTGTTCCTTTTTTTAGAGCTGAACAAGAGCAGTGCCTCCAATGCACTAAACTGTTTTGAAAAATTCTACTATGGAAAATTAAAAGACAAGTTACGGGAAGTTGAGAAGGGCATGTATTTCTTCAACAACTTTTTCTCTGGATACCCATTTATTCCCATAACTGGTTAGCTGGACTAAGAAACTAAAACATCCTTGAAACATGGAAAAAAAGGGTCGGGGGGGGGGGGGGGGCAAGGTTATTTAGCAGACAATGGAAACCAATTTCCTTCATAGCTGCCCAAAGGCTGATAATGTCATTTTTCTTGCATTGTAATTGTAATTTTGTAATTTTTGTAATCTTGTAATTTTTCTTGCATTAAGCACTACTATATTCAGGATCAATGGCTGGAAGTTTGATGTAATCATAAAGCTTTTAATTTTTAGCTATTGCTACCACTAAAGCTGATCATGTCCAGAGTTTTCAGCACAGCATCAAGGTGAGCTGGTTGCTGCACTGTTTTGGTTGAGCTTTTTCTTTCATGCTCACTCAAGCCAGTACCACAATTTTACTCACATCTTCTAAACATCTTGTAGAAAACTGAGATCAGTTATGAAATACCAACTGCTAATGTCAATAAGAAATACAATCTAGGTTTCATTTATACTTTGTTGGTGCCACAAAGTTGCTTGACTTTGAGATGGAGATTATTTTGGGTAAATTTCTTGGCAGGTTCAGCGAAATCCTAACATAAGCTAGATTGCTTTCTCTGCTCATTATAAGTAGCTAGGGTGTCTTTATGCATAGTTAAAATACTTTTAATTGATCTATTAATTTCCTTTTACACATTCAGTACTTAAGAGATGATTATTCTTTTCATTAAATTCCCTTTCTACATCATTTAAAATCTGCTAGACTGGGGCTTCTCTTTTACAACTGTTTTAGGGTGTTTTTTGGGTAGTTTACGTTCCCCAGAAGAAAAAGAAATTCCTCTGTATTTTATGGAGAATATATGCTAAACACAGAGCTCTTCTTGTATTTTGCCTCCCATACAGAGCAGACCACACCATGACTGTACACACGGTCTCTCTTGACTCTATCTTAACAGTAACACTTGGAGCACCAAAGCAACTAGCATCTTCACCACCTACCATAGCATTATTACTAGCAGACAGGCATTCATTGTATTATACAAACGAATAAGTACAAAGCATGCTGCAACAGGTAGGCAAAGGGGCTGATGCTGCAGCTGTCTAGACAATTTTAAGCAATTGAGTCTGCGCAGAGAACTTCATTATCACTTTTTCATCATTTTTGAACCAACAGTTGTGGTATTATAGAAGCTATTTACGTAGTTTGTCTTTGGGTAAAAATTCTTAAAAGCAAACAGTTGCCTTTCTGCTGTAACCTGACTTCCTGCCATTTCCCATTACTACCTAAGTTAAGGAACCTCCTTGTTATAGCTTGTGCAAAGGTGGTAGAGCACGGTTGTGCATACGAGCATTCTTGTAGAAAAGCCAAAGGGTGGAGAAGACAACCTAGGGTATTTCCCTTCTCTGCTTCTGCTCCCAGGCCTTAATTACATGTTTATACACCAGGTGAGATTCTCTGAAGACTCCCTAAACAGCTTTCAGGTGGTTTTGAAGGTGGGGGGTTGGCAAGAAGAGGCCCCATTTTAGATTAAATCTCTTGCCTCCTTAAAGACTTGCATGATCAACAGCAAGCAGTTCATAATGCTCATGTCTCATATTGGGGCAGATCTTAGAAGAAACTTATGACAATCTACCTTTGTGAGAAACTTGTACTGCCTTCACAGCAACAGTCCAAGAAACACAAATAACAGGGGGAAAAAAAAGAAAGAAAAAAAAAAAAGCAGTCTATTCTGCTACTTGCTACTGTCAATAATGAATATCAGGAGTAAGATAGGATGCATAACAAACCAGGATTACTATGAAAAGAAATAATATCATTCCTCATGCTGTCCTGACTCCTCATCACCATGCTTTTCTATTGTTTGCAGTACCTGTGCCACATTGCAGCAGCTAGATCAAGCAGGGGACTAATCTGAAACAACATTCATCCAGATTTCCCCCTTTCCTTTCTACTAAAAGATGCAAATAAGTAAGTAAGAAACAGCAGCACATGTTAAACTTAAGCATGGATGCCTGAATGAATGGATGGAGGAAAGGCAAGACTTGTCTCTGCTGCAGCATCAGTTGTGTATGGCAACCTACAGTAAAGTCATCTTAGGTCTTCTTAGGATTTTCTGTCAGAGCCTTTTAAGAATTTAACTGTAGGAAGAGACAGTATCGTTTAGAAAAATAACTTTATTTTTGCATACTTAGTGTTAAAAGTATCTGATTGCAAGTTGAGCCTGACAGAAAGCAGAAACCCGCAGTTCCATCAGTAACATTTGTACACTGCTGCAATTCTTCTTTTAAGTTTTTGAGAAACTTGAGTCATTCTGGATTCAGAAGTAAGACTTGTGATACAGTAAGTGTAAAATTACAAGTCTAACTCTCATCAAGCACAAAAATGAAGTTTTCCTGAGATGATATAACGAGGAACTAGTATATAAACTTCATATCACATTATCAGGGAAGGCTTAAGAGTACAAAAGCAAGATTTTGCTACAAAAATAGGAATACAAGTCCTTAATACTCCATGCTGAAGATGAAGTTTCCAGGAGGATTAAGAATTACATATTGCAGAACTGCAGCAATCATATTTAAGTTAAATGATGACACTTGGCTTTGGTATATCCCCTTTTGTTTGCTTTTCAAATCAGTTCCCATGTTAATTTCCTGAGATCTTCCAGCACTCAATACAAACTTTGTGCAGTCCCGCTGCTTCTTCCCCCTTTTTTCTCCTCACTTTTCTTTTACAGCTAGCATTATATTCATGGGAATAAAAAAAAAAAAAAACCATAACCATGAAAAAAAAAAAATCATTTCCAGGCCTTCAAACAAGTTGTTTAGCCAAAGGAAGCCCATTAATCACACCATAACACATATTTATATAATAAATATTTGAAATAGTTGAGCTTCCAAAAACTGCCATCTTTGATTTTGTACCCAAGTTCCAACACTCAGGGTATAACACAAGGCATCCTCATCTTCAGAGGTATGTCTTCTCTCCAACTTGTCCATGGACCAGGCAGGGCCTTGTCACCACCATACCAATGTGGTGATAACCATCGTAGCCATTATCAGCACCACCACCACCAGTGTTGCATGTTAAAGTAGTATATTATTTGTACTGTATATTATTTGTACTTAGGTTTCATAACTGGAGAGTGCAATATTTCAGTTCTTTTGCAGATACAATGCTTTATGTCGTAAATATTCTTCCAAACATTTCACTGCAAAAGGGTCGACATCAGTATCAAACTTATTAGCAAAGAAGTGGTGATTTCGCAGCATCCATTTCAGATCTCCTACCCCGAACACACAGACAGACCGAACATGAACTCCACTGCACGGTGGGTAGGGTGCACCTTTAGACACATCTCCTTCAAAGTACTGCCATTTGACAAACCTGGCCAGTGCATTCATATCAGAAACGTCGTACTTGTCACTAGAAGAAACGGCACCGGGGACTTCAGGGATTCTCTGAATCGTTGCCCACAGGTATTCATCAGGGCTGTAAGTGTCTTTTGCCCACTCGATAAATTTGAGGATTTTGCTGCTTTCTAATATATGTTCTACAAATCTTCTGCTAACTACAAAATAGGCACTACCAGAAAAAATTGGAGTACTGAGAGGTGGCAGTTGTTTGTCTATACCTGTGTTCTTTACCTTACCATCAATAATCTCATAGTGTTTTTTCCACCTTACTTCTTTATAAACAGGCATTTTTTCTGTCTCCAAGCTGTTTTCACCTTTAAGGGCTTTCAATTTCTCTACTATTTCCTGGTTGGTCTTTATAGGAAAGTCCATGCCACAGAGGTTTATTAGGTATTTCCAGTTTGAACTTCTTCTGTAGAGATCTTTCATGCAATTAATATCTGCCTGCACCCTGCTCCATGAAGCATATACAACACTCTCTAACTGGCTGGAAATAAAGACATTATCAAAACATGAGACTATTCCTTTCACAGCAGTAAAAAAGGATTCTGGAGACTTTCTGTCTACATGGATGCAGTAAAAATTCTGAGGAGCGTAGATAGATCTTAGAAGTCTATCAAGCATCTCGATTTTGTGATAAACCACTATCGAGTAAGCAATTGGAAATTCTGCTTCCTCATTGCTGAGAGGTTCCATAATGTATTTCCTCATCTTAGTGAAAGAGGCACAGTCTGCTGTCATGTTAATATAGTCATTGGCTGTCAGTTTGGGGCGTTTCTTAAATGATATTGATAATGTCTCAAGCTTCACCTTTTGAATTTCTTCTATATCACCCTCTATTATCTTGGTGCAGTTAATATTGCCAGTAGGGTCTTCATTAGTCAGCTCTAGATGTCTCCGATTTAAGAAGTTTGGTTTCTGGTTAACTTTCAAAACTGAAATGATTACTAAAATCAGAGTTAGACCCAAGAAAAGCCTGAAGCATGAGTTGTGGCAAAACCGTAGTTTCCTTTTCAGCATTTCAAATACCAGGTGGCTTTGTAGGGCTAAGAAAATTTGTCCTCCACTCTGCTCATATCAGCCTCAACAACTTCAGAAGAAACAGTTTGTGTTTCTCAGAAACTTGGTGCATTTGTCAGGAAGACAGAAGGAAAAATCCTAAAATGAAATAAAATGTAGCTGTCATTGCAGTTACTGAAAAGTTTCTTTAAAAAATTACTGGATAATAATGACATTACTATTTACCGACTGAAAAAAAAAGTGAATACTTCAGACAAAAATATTCTACTGAAAATTAAAAATTAATGAATAAAATTAGTGTATTTTTTCAAGAGAAATATTGGGAGAGGAAACATAGCTTTCGTGAGCTATTTCTTATCTTTTATTGGCTGAAGTACTAAGACTACAAATTCAAGTTCAGTAAGAGAGCAGAGCAGGTTCAACTGCATCTAACAAAATCAAGATAAGTCAGATATGTTTCTGACAAGCAAGTATTTGATGTTAATTCATCTTCAGAATGTGACAAGAATGTTTTATACCCATGTTAGCAGTGACATAAATTTAATTACAGTTTTAACTTACCACTCACTTCCTAGATACTATTCACAATTCATCTTCCTCCTGGGGAAGCAGTCCCTGAAGACTTCCTAGATTTTTACATGAGATGCAGTCTCTTCAACATCCTGCAGATGATCTATCAAGAAAGGGTTGATTAAAAAGGGAAAAAGAAATTAGTATAGCATGGCTCCTCAGCTTGCAGAGTTCTGAAAACAGCTGTGACTGAATTGCTGAAGTACCTCTTCAAGGTAAAAAGGCAGTAGTTACGATCCATCTCTAAAGCTGACTAGTGTTAAATCCCTACAAATGCACAAATCTAAGAGCACAGCAGTGTTGTGTTACCATCATTTAGACACACTTTTTTTTTTTTTTAAACTATTCAGCAGTTGCTTTTTATGTGGAAACATGCTGCAAGGCAGAGTTGCAACCCAGATGCTGCATTATTTTTGTTAGTTCTGCTTCTGTTTTTTTTTTCCATATTCTGTTTGCAGAGTGCTGAAATGCCTTTGTTCTGTTTCAGCACTCTGTGAAGGGTTTGTCCCAAAGTCATGTGGCTGCTATAGGTCTAGCTGTTGAGAACACTGCAGCCTACAACAGGATTAAAGAACTAGATGTCTTTTTTGTACTACCTCATACATGTAAAATGATGAAGAATAGGATGTTCTTAAACAATTTACTGCTCAAGCAGTTATGCTTACAAATTTGTTATCTGAATAATTCAGCACAGATCCGAATTTCAAACCAAGCTCTGTGAAAAATAATATAATTTATAGTGAATGTCTTCCAACATTTTAATCTTTAAATTAAAATGTTTGTGAAATATTGAAGTCTTTGAGAGACCTATAGCTCCTTTCATTTTTACTACTTTCAAGAAAATTTTAGTGCTTTGAGTAACTTTTTGATTCTAAGCAATTGTTTCCCAAAATAATTGGTACGAACATTTGTTTAAGGAAGATTGTGCTGTATTCTCCTCTGGGTTTTGCTGTTTCAGCATAAGATTTTATTTTTTTCCCCTCTTTTCTTTAAGCTACCTCAGTATCATTTTAGCTTGTAATTCTTACATTGTGGCTTTTAACTTGCAAAACCCAATATGTGTATGTGTAAGAAATTGAGATGTGGCATTGCAGAGCTTTTTGACAGCAGTGGTGCCATTGGGACGCACTATGCTTCGTGTCCACCGCTACGCCTGCAGCACTGCAAATGGACCAGGGGAACTGATCCACATGGGGAAGGTGGATGGAGGGTGTAGGTCACTGCACAAACATCTAGCACATCTCTAAGGATTGGCAATAACTTAAACCAGTACCACAACAAAGTGTTTCATAATTCAGGCCACCACCATGCAAGGGCCACAAGTTATTTGTAGATAACAGTATTGTGTAAATACAATGTTTACCATGAAGGCTTTCAGAGCTATACTCGTAATTACTGTATCTTTAATTTCTAACTTATCTTTGGGAGGCAGATGTGTGTTGCATGTCCGTTTTAGGTGTATACTGGAAGAAAAAAAATTTAAGCTCTTAGTACGAGTAGAAGAAAAGGGGAGAGGGGAATTCCTCAATCACCACCTTTAGATTGTGTTGTGGCATCAAATACAAAGACATAATTTAGAGCAAGTTTTAACATGCTTTACAACTTACCACACACTTCCTTACTTGACATCCTGCCAGTTCTGACTAGTAAATCTGATCCAATAAAAATAATATCCATGATATATGAAATTAATAAAAGAAGGATAGCAGCTATGTGATAGTCTCCATAGCCTCTATCAAGTATATATTTCCATAGGGTGCAGTTTGTGATATGGATTAACTTTAAACTACTGTTTTCTGCTTACCAACCACATCTGAACAAGGATTTTTGTAAAAGTTAAAATATAATTCAAATGCACTTACATCTGTGAATTTTTAGCTGTCAGAAACTGGAACCCTTTTCTTTAGGACAAGAGTTAGCATTTCTACTTTATCCTATTCTCAGTTTATATAGAAGCATGAGCACTGAGGAACAACATGCACTTTAAGAGAATTGCCACCCACTTCTTGTTCTCTGTGATTCAGGGAGCCAGAGACTTAACTTAAAGCTACCATTAAGATCTTCACTTCCATGACCTCCAAAGAATAAGTTTGCTAAGAAGTCCTTCTCAGTCTGCTTTTAGTGGAAGACTTAGCTGAATACAGGGTAAATAATCTGTTTCAGAAGGGTCTCCTATAGCTAGCTAGTTGTTTTGAGCTCAAAATAAAAAGAACTTTTATTTCCTTTATACCAAAAAGAGAAATATGTAAACATTTACAGGTTACAAGGTACTTATCTTTATGTAATTTTTCCCCACAGTCAATTCCTCTCACTGACACACCAATTCCACTGAGCAGTCTTAATCATAAGCTGCCCTGTTTATGCTTGGAATTCCTTTCTAGAAGTACTAGGACCTGGCCATACGCCCATTCTTTGCATACACTGACCTTCACAGAGCTAGGAAAGATTTGCTAACGTTCATCTAATAATATAGCTTTTTTCTGTTTTAGAAAGTTTTATGAGCCTAGAATACTCCTAACATGGTTTCAAACAGCAAAGCTTTTGCCATCTTCTTCTCAACTTCTTGATAGCTTCAGTGTTATGGACACAGCTTTGTACTTGGGAGAGCAGGAAGGAGGTTTTCACAGCCGCAGACAAAAAAAAGACTTCATGCACAGCCCTGGACTTGCTCTCAACTGAGGCTTGGTCTCAGAAGTTATGTATTTGACCCGTTTCCATCTTCTACTGCTTCCTCCTCATTACAGCTGCGTTTTTGATGCAGCAGTCATTCAAAGGGGAAACTTACAGCAGTTGCTGGTATTTGGAAGAGTTGGTAAAAAGGTTTGGTTACCTGCCTGCTTCCCTTTTTCCTGACAGAATTGTTCTTAAATGCTGTATAGAAACTATAAAGTATGACTAAACAGAAAGCACAAGGCCACTTCAACTTGATTTTTACTACAGACTACCACTGGACATTTAAATAGGCCTTTTGGGAAGGATTACTGTACCCAGTTTAAATCTCCTGTTCTAACACCTGTTCTGAGTCAGAGGCTAAATAATTTGGATCACCTGCATCTTAATTTATTCATCTATGAAGCAAGTATTCATTATCTGGCAGTTTGGGAGACATTTTGATAAAAGTCAGATTTAATTTTCATATTACTGTAAAGGTGCTGTAAAATAGCTGGGTATTGTTAGTGTTGTGTTTACCTGGTTACTTTATATACTTGTGTTACCCTATGTGCTCGGTGGTAAATGTGACCCACATTATTGACTTGAATGAGTCAGGAAGATACAGCATGGGTATTTGTGCTAAAGGAGTAAACTAGGAACAAAGTTCATCAAGGAAAAACTGCAGCCACAGACAAGAGGGAGCAGCACCCTCCTAGCCCAGCTCAGCATGCGATTTCAGATAAGTATGGCTTCATCCATCCTTAAAAACAAACATAAAATTCCACAAGAAATATAAGTTTTCAATAATAATAACTAAAGAAAACATCTTTTACAAGATTATAGCACAGTTCCAAGGGAGACTGAATTTCATTTGGATGTTTTATGCAGACTGGCTGGACTAAAACAGGTAACAGCAGTACTGTTACCATCATCACAGAATGGCTTGGGTTGGAAGGGACCTTACAGACCACCCAGTTCCAACCCCCTGCCATGGGCAGGGATGCCACCCACTAGATCAGGTGTGCCAGGGCCCCATCCATTAAGGAGCATTACACTCACACCACTCAAGGGGACTTTCACCATGGTGCAGAGGAAGCACCGTGCTGCTACGCCGACCTGCCAGGAGCCCTGGCAGAGGCCCATGTGCCTGAGCCCAGCTGCACAGAGCCCACCCCTTCGGACGCAGTTCCGTGGTGGGATTCGTCCGACACATGGCATGCTGCTGGTGGAAGGAGCAGTACCACTCCTGTCCCTCCCAGCCGCACGTACCCAGCACCTCCTGTCAGTGTGGGAGCAGGCCCGGCCCTGGGGAAGTCCTCTGCTGGTAGGGCCCTGAGGGCCTTGATGGCCCCAGCCTGCTCCCACCCCAGGAACGTGTGAACCTAGGGAGAGATGGAGGAGAACGGTGCCTCCTCCTTCAGCAACAGCACGCTTGATTAAACCAACTCAAGTTTATCGTGAAACTGCATCCTTAAAGCAGGGGAGAGGGTCATCAAGGAGGAACAAAGGCAACACAGTACAATGGACCTGGACAAGGGAGTTTGGAAAAGCCTAGCTTGATGGGAAGGCTTCAGAGACCTAGCAGATCACCACGCCCTAGTCCAGCAAACTCAGCCTCCAGGTTTTAGGTTCTTGTTTGGACTGATACGGCTGAGAGTAGGAGGTGTGTCTTTTCCTAAACTAGGTTAAAAGCAAGAGCTGCCTCTAATCAGTTTCGCATCTGGGTAGTATCGTTCTCTGGGAGAATTCATTCTGCCCAAATTACAGTGCTTCAACTTCTTTCTTCCTCCTCCTTCCAACAACGGTTACACATGCTTATTATTTCTTATGCAGAGTTAGCAACATGCAAAACGTGGGTCAGTGGAACAACCCCCTTCAAACAACCATAAGCGTAAGAATGTGTGGTTTGTGGCTTTGCTAAACATTGCACCTTCAGGACAGGCAAAAGAGGATTCCTAATTCTCCTTTGTCACAGGGACCCCTTTCTCAAAACTCATGTAAAATGCATAACCCTCATTTGTCCTGTCTAAAGTAGTTCAGAAAACAAAGTGAAACCATAGGCTAAGTATATATATATTTTTTAAGATATTACCATATAGTTTTTTATGTTATCTTTTTTGTTGTTATTATTTTACAAAAAGCAATTAGGGTTTGCTGTGAATTGGTAAACAGACCCATCTCGTGAAAAGATAATGTAGGACTGGTGGCACTGGGACCAAAAAACACAAAAGGTCAAATGCCTTGTGATTTTGGCACTCCAGTCTTTGCTCACGCCAATGGAGAAACTGTTGAAGCAAGATGTAAAATGCCAGTTCAGCAATGAAACATAAGCACCTCCAAAATACACCACGGGCCAGTATCAGCACCAGAAGCTCAGAAGTGGTTAGGCAGAAGGTAAGAAAATACTTTGGGGTACCTGGGCAGCCTGTACATCTTGCAGAAGCGTGACAGAAAGGCAGGAAGGAGCTAAAGCCCAGCAGCACTACGGAGGCTGGCAGGAGGACAAAACCAGCTAAGAAATGTATGCACGGTCTCCTTGGTCTTGCATGCCTGGCCACAAGGTTTCAGTGTCACTGCTCCCTGGGGCTGTTGAGCTAAGGTGCCCACAGCTCCTTCTCTTCACTTTTTCTCATCAGAGGAAGTAGATGGAGGTGTTTCCCTATACCTGTTGTAGCTTCTGTGACTTTTGGTATATAGCTCTTGGGGAGAGATCCCAGCAGCACAAATATTAACACGTGCCTCAAGTCTACATCCACAGACATGTTAGCTTTTAGCCAAAACCTTACATTACATACTTGAAACCTTTCTGGAAGTTGCAATAAAATCCTACACACAGTCATGACAATTTTGGGTTTTTTATTTTTATGGAAACCCATTGAAAAAATGCTGAGTGGAAAATGTAGTACTGAATATACCCATTTCTGAAGCACTGGCTGGGATGGGCCACAAGATGAGTAATCCTTTTGACGGGTGGGGAGTGAGAGTCAGAACTGACTTATTTTCCCAGATTTTTTTGCCCTTGGGGCAGGGGGAGGAGATATAAGAAGACTTCAGCTGGCCCTCAGAATAGCAAGTGAGCAGGTGTCGTCCCATATTCTTGCTCTTCACTTTCCCCACTCACAAATTCCACCTGAGGTATCAAACTTTTCCTCAACACTTCAGCAGAAGGCCCTCCACTGATGGTGGATTTGCTGAAGAGTCTTTGAGTTGTCCCACGGTATACCCAACATGCTTCAAAGCATACGTGTCCTGCAAGCAGTTTTCACAACTGACCTGCTTCCATTCAGGCTCAGCTATGCAGAACATTTGTTCTGAGGAGGAAGTGATTTTTAAAGCCATAAACTGCTTGCATAAACACCAACATGCATAAGCACAAGGATGGAATGCGTGGATGTGGGGTTTTCTGAAGAGATGTGCTACACACAGCGGGGTCACATTTACTCAACATTTCCATGATATCAAGCAATACGATCTTGAAAGTAGCTATGCCTGTAACCAAATGAAAGCAGTCACGTTTGTTCCATTTGTCTTCTGTCTTACAAAAACAAGCACTAGTCACAAGCAGAGTATTTGGACTACCATTAGACTGTATGGGGCTAAGACATGAATTCTGAAAGTCATACCCAGAGCAGCAGGGTTGCATGTGGATGCTCATTGATAACACTCTGCAGGAGTGCAGGGCTTTTTCTTCAGAGATGGTTATAAAACAGGAAGAAAAGGAAACAAAAGGCATTTATTTTCTTGAGAAAGAAATAACACATTTCTAGTGACTTGTTAGCTTAGAAGGCAGCTTTAAACGAAACACCATTGCTACACCTACCACTACATGGACACTGAATGATGGGAGTGACTAGAATCAGATAGGCATTGAAAGCGTATAATTTTTGGTAGCCTTTCTATTGATTTGTCAACTACATCTTCCTCACAACAGAGTTCAAAGTCTGATTCCCACTTGCATTAAAATCCTTTCTTAAAGGTCCCACAAGAAGAGCTAAAATAGTAAGAAATTTCAACTAAGCAAAGGGAAGTCATTATTACAAAGTCATTTAGTGACCATCGCCTACCTCAAGGAGTCTGAGACTCTTAGTACTGAAGGAAAGTTTTACCTCAAGGTAGCTGACACAGAAAGTACACTCACAAATCCCAAAGTAAACAAACAAAACACACACACAAAAATAATGTTTCAAGTACGATTGACCGGTTTAACAATAGAACAGTTGAGTTGCCTTGTGTTCCTCAGGTTAATCTGTATGCATTGGCTACCTTTAAGTGAAATGCATATGCATTTTTTTTCACAGTACTTTAAAGCAGGAGCTGTAATTTCCCCTGGAACTGAGCAGGCTCTGCACTCCTGCTGCCCACCTACTGTGTTTGCTAATCACTCCCTTGTGATAATGCCCTGTTTCAGAACAGGACAAACTGGCAGGCCCCTTAGCAGGAAAGGTAATGTCACCTGTTAAACCAAACCTGAATCTAAAGGGGGAGGGAAGAGGCTGTCAAACTCTTGAGTACTTTGATCCAGCTTCAAGCAAAACATTTAGATTGCTGGTCGGAGGAGATTTTCTTTGCCCTTTTTTGAAGGCAGCGTACGTATGCCTACAGTTACATTTCTTTAGTGACCTAAAGGACAAATAGTACCAGCAGCAACAACCTCCTCAGAAAATACGAGATCTCTTACAGCACTAACATGGATCAGCATCATGCTCCAGTGCACAGGTTTAGCTCTATTGTGCAAGTCAATAAAACAGTTTTTTCTATTTTACATTTACAGCTTAAGAGGTACTATATGTTTTGTTGTTTTTTTCCCCCACTGTTCACTTCGAATGAGCACGAAACAAGTTTCATCTGATCTGCAAGACAATGCAACATAAAAATATAGTTCAAAAATGTAACTTTCTATTGCCTAAGATGCAGGCACTACCTAGAAAGTAGTATCCATTACAAAATGCACAAAAGGACAAAATACATACTATAATTTAGAGTGCTTTGTCAGGATCTTATGAACCAAAGTAAGTGGAGAACTTTGGGATTACGTCAGAATTCAAACAAAGACCAGGAGGAGACTATTAGAAAAAAATAATTATAAAAAAATCAAATCTTTTCATAAGACTAGCAATAAGTTTTCCATTGTAGCAATGAATATGGAAAGTAGGGTTTTGCTCAGCACATCACTGTGCTCTCAACACAGCAGACTGTAAATCTTCAGCATGTATGTTCCCCAGTGCATTTCACAGAAGTGTAGAAAGAGAACAGACTTGGCAAAGATGCTCATGTTTTTTAAGAAACTTTTGGCTTTTATAGCTCCAGGAAATAGGTATTACCCCAGACATTTCAGATTCATAGGGAAGAGATTAATGCTGATGACTGATGTTTACTGTGGGGAGAGCAGTGAAACACAGAGGTGAGAAAAAAAGTATTTTCTCTTGTACACACCCACTTTCAAAAGCCTTGTTCCACTGTAACTGAGCTCCATCCTGATGTACAAATATTGTGTTATTTTTTCTCAAGAATTTTCAAGTTGAAGTGGATAGACTGAAATGCTAGTCTTGTCCCCTCTTCTCACACTGCGATTTCTGACTCCCAAGGCCTGTCATTTTTGCCAGCTCTGAGGTCACCCACCTCATATTCCATTAAAAAAGAAATTTAAAATTGCAGGCTCCAAAATGGCAATTCCCTGCTGCTACCACTCCCCCTCTTTCCCACAAAGAAGTCTACTTTTCTGAGCAACACTGAAAGGGGGCAAAGTGCCAGGGCTTCCTGTCAGGCTTCTGAGTCCTCCCACCCAACCTGGGTCACAGAAAACTATTTACAACCTTCTAAACAGCTTTGCTGTTCTGAAAGAGGAGGTTTCTTCAGGGTTTTCCCAATTCTAGTGAATTTAATACAAGAAGAAAAGCCATACCTCAGGTCTGCAATTCCTCAGGAGCATGGGGTGTCTGTCCCCTGCTCCCTGTTCTCACTAACAGGTTTCAGACCCATCCAACACCCTGAGCCCAGCAGCCTACTCTGGGCTGCCCAGCATCCCATGGAGGGGCCAGCCCTGCGCACACTGCCACGGGACAGGGTGCTGGGGGAGCTGGAAAAAAAACACAGTGGAGAAGGAAAGAAAGGGATGAAAAAGAAGGGGATGAAAAAGAACGGAGAGATGTGAACTGCACAGATTAGAGCGGAGAGGAGCAGAGCGGAGAGGAGCGGAGAGGAGTGGAGAGGAAAAACAAAATGAATGAAAGGAAAAGGAAACAAGAAAGTAAGAAGAGAGAGAAAGGAGAGTGAGGGGGGAGAGGGAGAAGGGAGAGAGAGAGAGAATGGAGACAGAAAGAAAAGAGGGAGGGAGAGAAAGGAGGGAGAGAGAGAGGGGAGAGAGAAGAGAAAGAAAGAAAGAAAGAAAGAAAGAAAGAAAGAAAGAAAGAAAGAAAGAAAGAAAGAAAGAAAGAAAGAAAGAAAGAAAGAAAGAAAGAAAGAAAGAAAGAAAGAAAGAAAGAAAGAAAGAAAGAAAGAAAGAAAGAAAGAAAGAAAGAAAGAAAGAAAGAAAGAAAGAAAGAAAGAAAGAAGAAGGAGAGGGGGAGAATGGAAGGAGAGAGAGAATGGGGAGAGGGGAGAGAAAGAAAGAAGGGGAGAAAGCAAGGAGAGAGAGAAACGGAGAAAGAGGGAAAGGGAAGGGGAAAGGGAAGGGGAAAGGGCACAAGCAGAGCTGAAAGAAAAGCGGGGCAGAGAGGAGAGAGGACCCGAAGCACAGGGGGACGAGGTGCGCGCAGGGCTGCGCCTCTCCTGCCCCGCAGCGCGGCACCTGCCCGTGTCCCCCCCCCACACACACACCACCACCACCACCCCGATGCTCCTTGGGGCGCCCCCGAGCCCCGTCGAGGAGCGTCGCGCCCCCAGCCGGGCACCCACCTGCGGGGCCGCCGCCGCTCTCCCCGGCGCGGCTGGATGTGCCCGGGGCCGGCGGGGCGCCCCGCAGCCTGCAGCCGCCCCCAGCGGCCACCGAGCCGCCGCCCCTGCCCTGCCCTGCCCTGCGCGGCCCCACCGCACCGGGTTGGCGGCCCCCGGACAGCCCGCACCGCCCCCAGCACCACCCATCAGCGCTGCTCGGAACGGCGCTCCCCGGCTCGCTCAGACGGTGCCGAGATGCCGCCAGCCCTCGCTTTCCGCTGCTCTTTTTAGCACCTTTATTATTACTATTATTACTGTCATTATTATTATTATTATTATTGTTGTTGTTGTTGTTGTTAATAATTTTTATTTATTTATAACAAATAAAATTGCAAACGCGCCGCTGGGAGCGGGGAGCGGGGAGGGGAGCATGGTGGGGAAGGGGCAGACCCATCTGGGAGGCCGGTTCCAGAAAGTGGTGCCGTGAAACGAAGAGCATGCGTGTCTCGGCACAGCCAGAGGATGACTTTGATTTGTTCGCGCCCGAAGACAAAACGCATCCAGCAGGGTTCGGGGGGCGCCGAAATACGAAAGTGGGGTTTGGGGGCACCTCCTTGATATACCATAAGCCATGAAAGGACTTACAAAGAAAATGTGATTCCAAAGAAATTGGAAGTTCAGAGAAATCATCTCCCTTGCTAAAAGCAACAACAAAACGAGCGCTGCATTCTGCAGCAGTTTGAGCAGTGCTCGAAGCACTGAAAAATCCCAGGAATCTCTGCGATAGGACTTGGCGGATCAAGGCATGTCTAAAAGGTCTCTCCTGCCCATTCCTCAACCCAGTAGTGAGCTCCCACTGGGGGTTCGTGCATCTGCACGATAAGCAGGATCAAGGGGCTGAAAGCTCACCAGAAAACAGAGATTTGTTTTCAAGGCTGGCACGGGCAGACAGTGGCAGGTGACCACTGAAATGGAAATGGGCTGCAGGGCCTGAAATTTGCAATTCCATGTTGTCAAGAAATTTTTTCTTATTTGCATACCTCTTGGGTTGAGAAACTGTGTGTAACTAACTACACACAAGTTTAGCAATCCCTAGCTTTTCCCAGGTGAGGTGGAAAAAAAAAAGGAAAAAAAAAAAAAAAAGACCTGTCTGTAACTGATAGGTCTGAGCTTCTGGTAGAGCACGGTATTAAAAAGGTGCTTTTTCTGGAAACCCAGTGGTGGGTGACAGAGGCTCCCAAGGGAGTGAGAAATCTGGGGGCAAGGAGACAAGGTTTCCCATTTGTTTTTCCCTTGGACAGTAACGCTTTGCGGTTACGGCTAAAGACTCCCTATCTGCATGTAAATGCGTAAATTAGAATAATAAGAGAAGTCATAGGTAGAGTAAATTTAACTATTGTTCTTTTGTTAAAGTGTCTGCAAAGCACTGTAATGCCATTGCAGTGCAAGGAGTATTTATGAAAAGGTGAATTGGGTTTACAAAAGGTAAACTTCGAGGGCAAACGTTTTGTTTCATTGTTTTTCACTTCCTCTGCCTTATTATTCACACAACTAGAGAAGCAAAGAAGTGTGTTGGACCAAAATAAACAAAGCACCAGAGATTGTGTATTTTGCTGCAGAAACAGAAGTTTCCCTCTACAAACTACTTCCAATGGAAGGGAGGGATGAGGGAAAAAGCATTAAATCTTTACTGAAAGTAGTTATTTTGGACAAATAGATGAAGTTCAGAAATCTGTTATTCTCTGACTTTTGCACAGGTAGATAGTATAGTTCCTGGCAGATGGACATTAAAGAGGCTAATCCTTTGCCATGCTGGCAAAAAAAAAAATAAAAATAAAAAATCATAATTTACTTATTGCAGCTTCATGCAATTTCAGTGAGTGCATTTCGGTTATGGTACATTTACGTGTTTAGTCTTTGTCAACAGATCCTGAAAGAAAATGGGCAAGGTGGGTTTCCACCTGTTTTTTGCTCTTCTTCTTCTTTTGTTCCATAGCCAGGCATTGGAACGGGTTGCCCAGGGGGGTGGTGGCGTCACTGTCCCTGGGGGTGTTTAAGGAAAGGTTGGATGTGGCAATTAGGGACTTGGTTTAGTAGGCAATATTGACGGCAGGCGGATGGTTGGACCAGATGATCTTGGAGATCTTTTCCAGCCTTAATGATTCTATGATTCTAACCTTGAAGCTGGAATGCTTAGATGACGGTGCACAAGTTGACCTCCCTGCTGTGGGATAGACTGGTGAGAGATGTGACGCTGTGGCAGCTGTGGAACAAAGAAAAAAAAGAAGATAGAGATTTAATTCAAAATTTTGGAAGTACTGATAAAGGAAGCCAATGAAACAATTGGAGGAGTTAAAAAAATATATGAAGAAAAAAGTGAAAAAAAGCAGAGTCACATGTGGGAAATTTTAAATATATCATTGATTTTCTTATAGATCTCGACTCAGTTGCATGAAATCCATCTGTGTGAATATTTGATAGCCATTAGATAGCCACCGGCAATCTAGTGAGAAAAAGGCATATAAACAACATACTTAAGATTAAGTTTGAAGGACAGAGTTTTCTGTGCATTGCTACGCTTACATAGTTATGGTTCAGCAGAATACAGCTTAAATATATCTCTGCTAGGAGGACGTCTCATAGGTATGCATGCTCTAAATTGATACTAGTATCTCATTTGTCATTTGATGGCTGCCTCCAGGCTTTTAGACTTTTTCTTGGAAAATATAAAGAATATACAATGTTTTAAAAGCTTTGTGGTTTTTTTTGTTTGTTTGTTTGTTTTAATGCTCTATCAAAAGTTTGAGATGCAAATAATTTTTTTAACCTAATGGTTACTGCTTATTCTTGTACCTTTTGAAATTTACTAACTTTAAGGAAATAAAAGTTCCTGGTTTTGAAAAGTCAGATGTCCATCTAGCATTTTGTAACGTTCATAGCTTCTCTGCTAACCTTTAAAAAAGATCACTTCTCTGAATATCACTGTTTCTTGTGATAGTTCAGATCAATAACTACGAAGATGTTAGATCCTAATATCTAATGCCAAGAAGGTAGAAGTTCTTAATCTCATTATTGAATCCTGCCTTAAAGGACTTCTGCTTTAGTATCTTTATTGATGACTTTGATGAGGGAATTGAGTGCACCCTCAGTAAGTTTGTAGACATCAAGCTGGGGGGAAGTGTTGATATGTCGGAGGGTAGGAAGGCTGTGCAGAGGGACCTGGACAGGATAGGTTGATGGGCAGAGGCCAGTGGGATGAGGTTCAACATGGCTAAGTGCCGGGTCCTGCACTTTGGTCACAACAGCCTCATGCAGTGCTACAGGCTTGGGGCAGAGTGGCTGGAAAGCTGTGCAGATCTGGGGGTGTTGATTGATGCTCACCTGAACACGAGCCAGCAGTGTGCCCAGGTGGCCAAGAAGGCCAATGGCATCCTGGCTTGTATCAGGAATAGTGTAGCCAGCAGGACCAGGGAGGTCCTTGTACTCTGCTCTGGTGAGGCCAAACCTCAAGTACTGTGTTCAGCTTTGGAGCCCTCGCTACAAGAAGGACATTGAGGCCCTGGAGCGTGCCCAGAGAAGGGCTATGAAGCTGGTGAATGGCCTGGAGCACAAGTCCTGTGAGAAGCGGCTGAGGGAACTGGGGTTGTTTGGTCTGCAGAAGAGGAGGCTCAGGGGAGACCTTATTGCTCTCTACAGCTACCTGAAAGGAAGTTGTGGGAGCTGGGGGTCGGCCTGTTCTCGCAGATAACTAATGATAGGACTACAATGGTCTTAAATTGCTCCAGGGGAGGTTTAGGTTGGAAATTATGAGACATTTATTCTCAGAAAGAGCAGTCAGGCATTGGAACGGGTTCCCCAGAGAGGTGGTGGAGTCACAGTCCCTGGGGGTGTTGGACATGGTGCTTAGGGACATGGTTTAGTGGGTGATATTGGTGGTAGGGTGATGGTTGGACCAGATAATCTTGGAGGTCTTTTCCAACCTCAGTGATTCTATGATTTTATGAAGACTGTGACTTTGCTGCATTAACATTCAGTAAGGAAAGAGTTGCTACAGTCCAGAAATTTGCATATTTTTTTTTCTGTTGTCATCACCGGTAGCACCTCTGTTGTAAAATTTTGAGACAGTAGATGTTCTTGCCTAGATTCTCTATGCTGCTTGTTTTGTGCCTGAGCAGGCGAAAAATAATCTAATTTTTAATTTGCGGGTGAAATCTTGAAAACTGAGACTTAGCATAAGTCACAGGAAGGGTACAAGCACTGTGTTGGGGATAAAAGGTCTGAAGAAGATGACTATATCAGCCCAAACCACTTTAACACAAAATGCTATGTGACAGAAGGAGGACTTCCACCTTCCATGCCCTTTAAGAAAATCTGAAGTGCATTGTAGAGTATTTCGCTTTGGAACAAAGTGTCTTCTGAAATGGATGAGTGTTTGTTTGCAGGTACAAGGGCAGCTCACGGATAGAGCTAAGAAGGGAAGGTCATGTTTTCTTCTTCAGAATATCTGTAATACACATTAGAAATAACCTTTCATTTTACTTATTATGTGTTTTAAAATTGTTATACTTTCGAGAGGCATTTTTTTTTCAGGTGAGTTTAAAATAAGTTTGAGTAAACCATGCCTGTACTGCATGGTCAAGGTCCTCGTGGGACAAACCTCTTCCAAGAAACGGGCTGGCACTTAGCACTAATTACAGAATAAAAAATAGGCATGGAGTGAATTGCAGCTTTGAAATGCTGAACTTGACTATAAAACATACACTGGGTAAATTAGGGGCCTCTCCTTGCACTGCTATGGTGGTACAACAAAAAGGTGCCTCTCATTGTACCATCTTGGCTGGCTGCCAGCCCCACCCAGCCGCTTTCTCACTCCCCCTCCTCAAAAACACAGAGGGAGAAAACACAACAAAAAGGCTTGGGGGTTGAGATAAACACACGGAGATCACGTAACAGTTACTACCACAGGCAAAAGATACTCTAACAGAGGAAAAATAATTTAATTTATTGCCTGTTAAAGTTGAAAAAGTAGGGTGGTGAGAAACAAAAAGAAAACTAAAAGCACCTTCCCCCTGCCTCCTACTCCCGACCCCTTCTTCTCAGGTGTAGTTCCTTCATTCCTGACTCCTCATCCTCCCATCTCAAGTGGTGTAGGGGGATGGAGAAGGGGGCTGGGGTCAGTTCATATCAGCTCCTCTCTGCCGCTCCTTCTCAAGCTTTTCCCTTTCTACAGCATGGGGTCCTTCTCACGGGATACATTCCTTCAAGAACTGCTCCCACACGGCTCCGTACCACGGGGTCCATCCATCCCCCAGGAGCAAACTGCTCCACCACGGGTCCCCCACGGGTGGGCGGCAGCTCCCCCCAGACCCCCTGCTCCTGCGTGGGCTCCTCTCCACGGGCTGCAGCTCCGGCCCGGGGCCTGCTCCTGCGGGGGCTCTCCATGGGCCGCAGCCTCCTCCAGGCCACCTCCACCTGCTCCAGCGGGGGCTCCTCCACGGGCTGCAGCGTGGAGATCTGCTCCGTGTGGGACCCGTGGGCTGCAGGGGGACAGCCTGCTCCACCAGGGGCCTCTCCCTGCACAGGCCGCAGGGGAACTGCTGCTGTGTGCCTGGAGCACCTCCTGCCCTCCTGCTGCACTGACCTTGGGGGCTGCAGGGCTGCTTCTCTCACACACTGCTACGTATTTTACCCTTTCTTAAATATGTTTTTCACAGAGGTCCCATTGTAGCTGTTAGGCTGTGCTTTACACAGCAGTGGGTCTGCCATGGAGTTGGCTCTGTACAGCATGAGGCAATGACTGGACTCCTCACAGAAGCCTCTCCTGCTGTCCCCCCACCGAAAGGTTGCCCAGCAAACCCAGTACAACCGTTCAGATTATTTGTTGTTGCCTTGATCTAGTCAGAAAGCACAGCTTGATGATTGCACTTGAGAGGTGAGAAGCAGGCCTGGCATTAATGTTTCTGCTGGGGAAATGAATGACTCCATTTGCTGGTTTCTAGGAGTGGTGAAAGATGAGTCTGCTGTGGCCTTGCAAAGCCTGTGTTTTAGTCAAGCTCCTTCTAAGACATTAACAAATTATACAAACTTCAACCTTTTCCAAATTTTATTTGTGAAAATTGTCACTTGTCCTAGAAAGTCCTCTCTCCCAAATTTAAAACAAAAACAGAAACACAACAAAAAGAACCACAATATTTTGTATATAAATACAGATACATACACACAAATATATATACACATATCTATATGTATTAATCAGGAATTCTAAACTAGCGTGTGAATTCACTTCCTCTCTTCTCTACACTTTTGTAACATATGAACTTCAGAGCCCCATATCCCAATAGCTTTGAGGTGATCTATGCGCACAATTTGTAGGCTGTGTAGCTGCAATGCGCTGCTTAAGCCTTTCCTTAGATTTTCCATCATCTATTAGCTACTTCACAGCCCATTTTTTTCATTTAAGTTCCAGTAGTCTCATTTCTCCTTCCTGTCTTTGTTGAAGGTAGTCTGTTGCTGTAGCTGAGAGGAACAATTACACAATAAATTGTTTTATAGACTCTTGTGTCTGTGTTTTACTAGATAAACATGTATTTCCTTTCTACTATAAATGGCTAGCTCATAATCCTATATCACGCGAGTAGCATCTATGATTTATATTTTTACAATGACGCTGTTTTACTATCAGTTGTTGCTAAACTGACAGTCTAGTACTAAGCTTCCTATTTGCATTTTGCTGAAGTTGCAGACTTCAGGGTTATTGGTATAACACATCTAACTAACATGATTTCATGCTATAGTCTCTGGTACTGCTACTTTTAGAAGTGAGGTGGAAAAAAACTCAGTATCAACACTTTTTTTCCCAACATATCCAAACAAGTTAATACGATTTCAGGATGATGAATCTGAAGTTCCTTCAGTTATTATTTATATGTACAGCATTAGACTCTTCTCTTTACTTTGTTCTTTGTCATCAAGACCTCAACATGTACTCATAATTTCCCCATGTTACTTTTTATTTTATTTTATGACAGTTTGTCTAATTTCTGTAAAATCAGCACTTTCCTTATTTCTGAATTTTCACCCAGTTATGATTTGGCTGCACATTATCTATTGTTGTGGGTTCCTTTTTCTATAGTAGCATGGCTCTGTTAGCTGGGATCAGCTGAACGTTGTTTGAGAATTCAGCTGTTTTTCACCAAACTTGTTCTGCTGGAAACAGAATGTCCCGCTCTGTCCCCTTGGGTAGTCAGTCCTGTGCACCACCTTCATAAATGTACCCTGTATGTGGTTGCTGAGAAAACGCCAAAGTATGGGATCTGAACACAGGATCCTGTCCTGTGATTTTCTGTCACTCCTCAGGGAGTTCTGTTCTATTATCTCAGCTGTGAAGAAAATGTGTAGGCTGATATTTTCCGGTAATGGACTAGGTGCTCCATTCCCAAAGAAAATTGTTATGTGTGTATTTCCAAGATTGTATTTAACTTGTATATTTAGTGCACATGAACATTTAACAGTGTAAGATCTGATTATTACCTGGTTGTGGATTTACTGTAAGCTTGGATGTCACATAATCATATGAACTGGATGCTACTTTATTGTACGCTTTATATACACTTTTACAGTGTCTATTTCAAACTCATTCCACTGAATTTTGCAGACATGTTTCCAAATCTGTCTTGTTTCTTATGTCCCTAAGAGTTCGTGGTTTGGTCATGTAGCCCATTATTGTTCTGCCCCAGAGGGTAAATGTGGGGTCCTAATTACAGGCTGGTCTGGCAGGTCTATTTACATTCTGCAACTCACCATCCTTTTTTTTTTTCCTTTTTTTTTTTTCTATGTTTAAATAGAAGTTGGAGTTGGACTCAGTGATCCTTGTGGGTCCCTTCCAACTCAGGATATTCTATGATATTCTAAATCTGGTTTATACATAAATATTTTATTCAGGTTTCAATGTCTCATATCTGTCACAGACAGATGTTGAATGTGAAGTTCCTTAAGCCTTTAAGACTGAAAATTAAATGTCTTGTAAGAATTTCCCGAGTTTCCTCTTCATACCTAACTTACGCCTTTCAACAATTTAATTCTTTCTAGGTTAAGAACAGCTAGTACCTTTCCTTAGTATTGTTTGATAAACATACAGTTTCACTCTAGTTCACTTATGTACAATTACACACTATGATTAAAGTATCCAGAAAGAGGAAAAAACAACTTACTTCTCATATTTGCTCCATTGATCTTTACTATAGGGCAAAATTCCTGCTGGATTACTTCAGATTTTTTGCATTGGTCTTCCTTTTCCTAAGCCCAGTCTTACCATGTAGTGTTCACAAGTGATGGTATTTTGTGGCAGAGACAAGTATTAAAAAAGAAAAGAAAAAAAAAGTATTTACCTCTTGATAATGAGTTACAAGTAGGAAGCTTGTGAGAGAAAGGATTTTATTTCTCGCTCTCAGTGCTCTAGTAAGACCTCAGGATTAGCTCTGTTCATGTAAAGTATTTTCAGGCCCCAGAAGACTGAAAACTTGGAAGAATACCATGCTTTTTTCCTCTCTAGAAGTCCAGAAGGACCTTATGCTTCTGGTTACCTCCTGAAACAGTGAAACAAATTTACAAAAGAAAGATGCCTGTGAAAATATAAAAACAAACACACAAGACTGCTTTCCAGTTAAAAAAAAAAAAATCGGGGTTTGCACTATAATGTAAAAAAAGTTTATTAGTGAAAGTTAATTATATGTCAGAAAGTAATACTCTGATTTATGTTTTTTTATCCCAACTTGCTGGAACATGCCTAAAAGCCATCTCTGTAACTTTGCAAGGAAGTAGGATTGTTGCCATCCTGAAGAAAAACAATGTACCTTCCAACATATGAAGATCTGAACTACATTCTCAGAAAGACTCCATTGTCCTGTTCAAAAGCTTCCGTGCTGAAATATTTTCATTTAATACATATATTTGACATCCTGTTTACTCTTAAATTTGTTTGATTGGTGATTTGGCAGCTCTTTGTTCTGTACTATAGTGTTCACCACAAGGGTTTAAGCTGACACTGGATATTAATGGACTTTGTTTTAATTTACCAAGAAATTGTCCAGTAGTCAGAGACAGCACATTGTTCTCCATGTTGTCTAAATTAAGCAAAATGAAGATCATAAGCAAGTGTGATAAAAAAATTGACTGTAAGTCAAAAACCCCTATTCAGGTAGACACCAACAAGCTGTAATGATACAAGTTGATACAGCAGAGCAAATCATACAAGCAAATCACTGTTCTTTGACTATTGTGAAGTGAAAAAGCTGCTGTGTGAGGAGACCTGTAGCCTTTAATTTTAAACCACCAAGCCAGAAGATGAATGATAAACAAAAGTTGTGGTAGTCAGAAAAAAATCCACTTCTTAAGTGAATATGAAGAAGCTTATATAATAATGCAGCTTGAATCCGTGCCTTGGCAAGAATGTCTTTGTAATATAAACTAAGCAGAACAATTACCTGATATGCAGATTTTCTGATATCTGTAGTTTCTGAACAAAATAAAGAGGGCATATATTTCTTCAGTGAAGTGCTCTGAGGTTTACTGATGAAAAGTTCTGCATAGATGTATACATATTAGAGTGGGTCCAAAGGAGGGCCACAAAGATGATCAGATGTCCAGAGCACCTCTCATATGAAAAAAGGCTGAGAGAGCTGGAAATGATCAGCCTGAAAAAAGAGAAGGCTCAGGGGAGACCTCACTGCAGCTTTTCAGTACTTAGAGGGGGCGTATAAAAAAAAAAAGAGAACAACTTTTTAGTTGGGCAGACAATGACAGGACAAGGGAGAACGGTTTTAAACTAAAAGAGGGGAGATTTAGATTAGATATTATGAGGAGATTCTTCAGAGGGTGGTGAGGCACTGGAACAGGTTACCCAGGGAAGCTATGGATGCCCCATCCCTGGAGGCATTCAAGGCCAGGCTGGATGGGGCTTTGAGCAACCTGATCTAAGGGATGGCATCCCTGCCCATGGCAGGGGAATTGGAACTGGATGATCTTTAAGGTCCCTTCCAACCCAAACCATTCTATGATATGATTCTATGATATTGCAATGCATCGATTGTTAACATGACTGTCCAAACCTATCACAACCTTTACTACTTGCAGCCACCTTCTTAAGGTATGTTGGAGGCAGCTTATGCCCTGAGCCCAAAACATGTAAAAGTTCACTTAGAGCTCAGAGTGAAGTCCAGTTCCAATAGTGTTGTTTCTTTGGCATTATGCTGCAAATTTCTGTACAGAAGAGTTTAAGTATTGACAGCAGATTCTGGGAAACTGGCTTGGTGTTCTTACATGAATAAGGAGTTAACCATATGTCTTTCATCTTGTTTCTCTTCTCTCCTAGAAATGCTTGGAAACAGCTAGTTCAAAACAAAGCCAAAACCAACCAACCAACCAAATAAACAAATGAATAAACAAGTAGAACAACAACAACAAAAAAAATCACCTCAGTCCTGTCACAGCAAAATATTGTATTGCACATTCAACTTGTGAAGAAGAGTGAAATGAAGTGATACGTGTTAACCATATTGATTAATGCTGAACCTACTAAATTCTGGTGAGGAAGCAAGATCACATTAGAGAACCTTTTAACTTTTTGTATCACACACAATTCTTCAGAAATTGATTCAGAACTAAAAATTGACTGAATGACTGTATGTATAATAATGTCAACTGGTGTACAGGAACCAATAACATCAACATTAGAATTTCTGAAAATAAATCATTTAGATTTTTTACTAATGTAGAATATAATCCATATTCCTGGCAAACATATAAATGCAGAATTTGTCCATATAGGTAGAACACATGGGGTTTCATTACACTGTGAAGAAATAAGATACAGAGTGAGAATCTCCTGTAGTTTATTTTTCATTTAAATAATTATTATTCAATTTATTTCCAAAACATTACTGAGGATTTAAACTGAAGTATCTGAGATCAGGACTTGGCTTAAAGTCTAAGTAACCCATTAGATCAAGTTGCTAGTGATATTCATTGGGCAGAATTTTGTATTTAAACATTTAATAGGTTTTAATGTTTACTGAGAAATGGTTGTAAATCCTTCAAGATTCTTCTGGAGTTCTCAGGTGAGTGAGGCTGCTGTGAATACGCTGACATAAATTTTATGAATTTATCAAAAACTATCAGACAGTGATGTTGTCTGATACAAACATAGTTAGCAGAAGTACTTGCCAAGAACATGAAGAATAAGCTTTAATTAATCATCTAATTTAGGAATATTCTAAGGACTGAAATGGAAGTGCGTTCAACTCTATAATGACATTCTCTTCTCTTCCTTTAAATACAGTGTTGACGTTCATTCAAAAACTAGCCGACTGGTGTAAACAAACTGATACCAAGTTGGCAGCATTTTTGAGTGCTCAGGTAAACAACTGGCTTTTGTTACCCCTTCCTCTATTAATTCACTGATCCATGCCCTTGGCACAAGTCTATAAGAAAGCTAAAACAAAAGCAGATAGAACGGTTGATTAAATTCCTTCAAAGAAAGGTCAGAATGACAGAATGTTATACAGTTTTGAAAGAGCTACTGATCTTCCTTGGACTTCTCAGTTCAGACTTACTCATTTTCCATCTGGCTGTACTGATAGTGAACAGGATATGCCAAATAAAATAAATTCATTTACCCTGAACAAAATTGTACTACAGATAATTCTCACTGAGTTGGGTAAGGCCAAAAATGGTGAATTTTAATCTGTGAATCTGAACCTTACGTATGCAAAAATCTCAGCCCAATGTGGTAATTAATAAGGCTTTGGGTTTATGTATTACTGAAATGAAACTTGATACAGCGATAAAGACCAGCCCATGAAGTCACATTTGTGCCTTCTCTACAAGCATTTTCCTCAGCCTGTTTGATTGTTTGATTGATTGATTCATGACTGACTTTCTAAATTTGACCATTTGGAGGATTACGAGTTGGATACTGAGTAGCAAAGTGGGGACTGAACAGCCAGGGGCAGGGCACAGTGGTGAACCAACATGCTAGCAAAAGCATGGTTGCATTTGGTATGTATTATTTCACGGTCTCTCCTCAAAGATTTTTCCAGAATATATTGAGATCTGAGTGATTTGGTGCAAAGTTTCTCCAAAGGCAACAGGTTTGGAAACATAAATGCTAGTTAACAGGTCTACGATAGGCAGTAAAAATGTATTAAATATATAGCATGAAAATGAGAATGTACTTCAAAACAGGCCTTCATATACATTCTCTTCCATGGCCTGATATCCCACTACAAGAAGAGAAGGATATCAGTTTTGTCTTTCTTCTGCTTCTTTTCTTTCTTTTCTTTCTTTCTTTTCTTTTTCTTTTCTTTCTTTCTTTCTTTCTTTCTTTCTTTCTTTCTTTCTTTCTTTCTTTCTTTCTTTCTTTCTTTCTTTCTTTCTTTCTTTCTTTCTTTCTTTCTTTCTCTTTCTTTCTTTCTTTCTTTCTTTCTTTCTTTCTTTCTTTCTTTTTCTTTCTTTCTGTTTCTTTCTTTCTTTCTCTCTCTCTCTCTTTCTCTCTCTCTTTCTCTCTCTTCCTCTCTCTCTCTTCCTCTCTCTCTCCCTCTCTCTCTCTCTTTCTTTCTCTTTCTTTCCTTTCTTAACATGTCCACATGAACCTACTACTGAGTTAGAAGAGCTGTTTCAAGCTTCCACAGGTTTGGATACCCTTGAGGAAGTAAATGGAATATGACATTTCCTAAAACTGTAGTGGTTATTTATTTATTTATTTATTTATTTATTTATTTATTTATTTATTTATTTATTTATTTATTGAGGAGGATAAGATGCAAAAGAAAGCAATTTTTAATTATAACTCCCAAAGAGCAAAACAGTCATCATCTTCATTTCTGATGTATGCAGCTTAACTGGGAGAATTGAAAGAGAAGTGCACCATAGATAATTTAGAAACAAACATCATCAGCTGCAGTATCTAGACCACAAAAGTCTTTCTGTTCTTACAGTAACACACAATTACCCAGAAGCAGCTTGGAGAACAGGTCTGTCAGACCTCACATGTGGCTGTACTGGGTCTGGCTGTGATGCAGTTCACCTTCCCCACAGCAGCCCACACAGTGCTGTGCTCTCCACTTGTAGCTAGAACAGCACTGGTACTGCACCAACAACTTGTCTGTTGCTGAGCGGAGCTGACACAGCATCCAGATTCCCTCCAACCACCCCAAAGCCAGTAGGCTGGGGGTGGGCAAGAGGTGGGGAGGGGACATAACGAGGGCAGCTGACCTAAACCAACCAAAGGGATATTTCATACCATGTAATGTCACAGTCAGCAACAAAAGGTGGGGAAGGGAAAAAGAGAAGGGGAGGCTCTTGTTATGAAGATGTCTGTCCTCCCGTATGTGCATTGAGGTCCTGCTTTCCAAGATGTGGCCGAACATTGTTTGCTGATGGGAAGTGGAGGATAATTGTTTTTCTTTTTCCTTTAATCGTATTATCTTTATCTCATCCTGTGAGCCTTTCTTGTTTCCAACCATATTTACTCTCCCCCTCTTCCTTTGAAGAGAGGGAATGAGATAGCAATGTGGTGGCATTTAGTTGGCCATTGGTGCAAAACCACTGCAATGGCACAAGAATTAACTGCCAGCAGACAGTTTCCATTGTTCATCAGGGAACTCACTGAAAACCAGAAGGTCTTATTTGGTGTGGGATTCAGAGCAAGTGTCCATGCTGGATGGAGCGCTCTGAGACAAACTGATGGTGCAAAAGTAGATGGACTAAGGCCGATATTCTAGTTAGAAAAAAATATTTAATACAAACCTCTAAGTAAGGATATAACCTACAAGAGTCCATGCTTGAGCTAAAGGACATATTCTCCTCATTCACAGCCCTGTGTCTGGCAATCTTTGCCGTCACCAGATCCAACATTTTGGCATATGCCCAATTGCCACATTTGCAATATTAACACAATAGGTTGCACACTGCTGAGTCAAAGAAGAAGAGAAAAGTAAAAGAAGACACGATGAAATGCTTTTAACTTCAAAGAATTTGGAAGCACTTATATGAGGAGGTTAATCTAATTTAACTGTTCTATACTAAGCAATGCAGTAGAGCTACTTTCTTCTTTAATACCTTACTGGTAAGGGCAATGATTGTTTATCACACAATATGCATGTTAAATGCATGATAGGTTGTAAAAAAAAAAAAAAAGAGAGAGAGAAACAGGAAACACATGGATAGAACAACAGCTATTTGTTAGTAGCCACTGAACCTAGGAGCAGCCTTTTGTCCCTTCATATCTGTGTGTTCTTGCCTTTAGATACCACATGCCATAGTTGTGCATGGTTTGACACTGGGGTAGGAAATGATTCAGAAAGTACTAAGGGCAAAAAATATATTCTTCATTTTGTTTGTTGCTCCTAAATATGGCTTCAAACAAGAATTTTGCCTGACTATGGGGGAACAGCTAACTCTGGAGGAAATGCACCTCAATTTTTCCCACAGTTGTTTGAATCCATGTACGTTTAATAGAATTTTTTTGTACTTTTTCTGGTTTAATAGAGTATTCATGTTTATGGAATTAGTATTAATGTTGTCTGTGCTGTATAATCGCTGTAGGGAAATAATTTTTAAGGACTTGCTTGAGGCAGGATCACAAGTTTTTCTTCCTCTTTTAACTTCAGGGCTTTATTCCACCCCAACTGCCCACAAACCAAAGAAATCAGAAACCGGTCTTGTGTTACTTCTGTTACTTTGTACATATCTTTTGTATTCACAGTTTCGGTTGACTCAGCAGATATTGTGGTGGTTTTGCCTAGCTGGGCCACTGAACTCCACCATAACCACTCTCTCGCTCCCCCTCCTCAAAGAAAAAAAGGGAGAAAATATGATGAAAAGGGCTCAATGGTTCAGATAAGGACAGGGAGATCACTCAATGATTATTGTCACGGGCAAAACAGACTTAACGTACAGAGGTTAATATAATTTATTGTCTATCACTAGCAGACTAGAAACTAAAAGCAAACTAAAAACACCTTCCCCCCAATCTACCCTCTTCTATGTCCTCCCCCCAGGAGTGCAAGGGAACAGGGGAATGGGTGCTGCGGTCAGTCCCTAACACTTTGTCTCTGCCGCTCCCTCACGGTCCCTCTCTGCCCCTGCTCCCCGTGGGTTCCCTCCCACGGGACGCCGTCCTTCCCGAACTGAGCCTGCGGGGGCTGCCCACAGGCAGCAGCTCTCCAAGCACTGCTCCCACACGGCTCCGTACCACGGGGTCCATCCCCCAGGAGCAAACTGCTCCAGCACGGGTCCCCCACAGGCGGCAGCTCCCCTCAGACCCCTGCTCCTGCGTGGGCTCCTCTCCACGGGCTGCAGCTCCGGCCCGGGGCCTGCTCCTGCGGGGGCTCTCCATGGGCCGCAGCCTCCTCCAGGCCACCTCCACCTGCTCCACCGGGGGCTCCTCCACGGGCTGCAGCGTGGAGATCTGCTCCGTGTGGGACCCGTGGGCTGCAGGGGGACAGCCTGCTCCACCAGGGGCCTCTCCACAGGCCGCGGGGGAACTGCTGCTGCCTGCCTGGAGCACCTCCTGCCCTCCTGCACTGACCTTGGGGTTGCAGGGCTGTATCTCACTTCTCTCTCCCATCTGCTGTTGCACAGCATTTTTCTTCCCCTTTCTTCAATCTGCTCTCCCAGAGACACAACCAGCATTGCTCCCTGTCTCGGCTCTGGCCAGCCCTGAGTCCCTTTTGGAGCCAGATGGAGCTGCCTCTGATCAGACATGGGGCAGCTGCTGGGCTCTGCTCACATACGCCACCCCTGCAGCCTCTCTGCTACTAAGCCCTTTCCACATAACCCCCAAACAGATCAGTAGAGCAGCACTAGGCCAGGTTTAAAGGGAAGTGACAGTGAGGCAACTTTTTCAGACTCATTCAGCAGGAGCTGTGTAACTCCTCTGCTCACAGCATGGACAGGTCTGGCAAAAGCTACTTGGAGGAATACTAGGATCATGTGTACAGCAATTGTAATGTAGCCCAACAGACAAGAGTGCAAATCATGGCTAACCTTTCCCTCACTGTTGTGCAAATATATCCTGTGCTAAGATAATGTGGTTGCAGACAGTATGCATTAAGAAGGGTCACTTTGCAGTAGCGAGCATGAACTATGACTAGTTATATTTCTTTAAAATGCAGCAGATAGCAGATTGGTAAATGAATGTGTGGTTTTCTTGTATAGATGATAGTGCTGTAACAAATGCAGACATCCCCTACATGAAATTGGGAGCATATTCATTATGGCAGGAATATTATGAATTCCACGTTCCTTTTGTAATTAGTAAGTTTCAGCAGAATCTCTCTCTTTTTTTTTTTTTTCCTCAGTCATTTCTTATTGTTATTTCTTAGTCTATTCTTATTCTTAACTATTCTTATTTGTTAGTGTGAACAAGGCTGTAATGGCGAGCACAGGGAAGGTAAGAGAATGATTTTAAACACTGATAATTAGCAAGCAGGAACAAATGTAGCCATTTCCTTTGTCTTCTTCTCCCTGCAGTATCAGTCACTAGAAACACTATTTATTCTTCTGCTCTTTATGATGCTTTTGCATAGGAGAAAACTTTTTCTCTCTTGCAATGAAAATTAGTAAGGCTTCTTCAGCTTTCCATAAACAGAAGAGAAATGAGGCCAATGCAGGAAGTTACTGGACATAAAAAATGCAAATCTACCACTGGGGCAACATGTTTTTTTGTGGTTTGAGAGGGGATCTGTTCTTCACAGGACTTCTAAATAAAACCCATAAATGAGTCCGGTACTCACATTTTTTTACTTTTTGTTTTAATTCCTTTTGTCATCATGAAATTTACTTTTGTGGCATAGACAGACAGTTTTGACACACTGGCTTATTTTCCTTTTTACAGTGTTTAAACTTGTGGACTATCATAAACACCAAATATCATTTTATCTCCATATTCATCCCCAATTCAGCTTACTTCCTTCTAAGAACCTATTTCCTGCAAGAGATAGCCCTTTTCTGTAAGGTTTTAGCACCTCTGTCTTCCTTTTTTTTCCCCCATGAAAAGTGGGAATTAAGAGTAAAAAGTAAAGAGTAAAATACTTTCCACATCAGAAAAGTGTATTAAAAAATATTTTGTTATTAATTAATTAATTTTTGCTGTGTAATTCATCGAAATCAGAAATTATCCAGATTCACCAAAATCTGAAATAGTGGGGTTCCCCAGACCTCCATTTTAGGGCCTTTTCTCTACTGCCTTTGTAATTGATCTGGACACGGGAATCAAAAACACACAGTGTAACTTTTAGAGATGACGCTACATTAGAAGGAGCTGTTGACTCCCTCCAGGGTGGAGAGGCCTTGCAGAGAGATCCTGACAGACCAGAGGGCTGGGCAATCGTCAACCATACGAAGTTTAACAAGATCAAGTGCTGGATTCTGCACCTGGGATGGGGTGACGCTGGCTCTACGTACAGACTTGGGGGATGAGAGGCTAGAGAGCAGCCCTGCAGAGAGGGATCAGGAGATTTTGATCATCAGCAAGCTGAACATGAGCCAGCAGTGTGCTCTGGCAGCCAAAAGGGCCAGCCGTACCCCGGGGTGCGTCAGGCACAGCACTGCCAGCTCTTTGAGGGAAGGGATGGTCCTGCTCTGCTCTGCGCTGGTGTGGCCTCACTTTGAGTGCTGTGTGCAGTTTTGGGCACCATGGTACAAGAAGGACATAAAACTATTAGGAGGGCTATAAGGATGGTGAAGAGTCTAGAGGGCAGGATGTATGAGGAGCAGCTGAGGTCCCTGTGTTTGTTCAGCCCAGAGCAGAGCAGGCTGAGGGGAGGCCTCATGGCGGCCTGCAGCTCCCTCACGAGGGGAGCGGAGGGGCAGGCGCTGAGCTCTGCTCTCTGGGGACTGCGACAGGACCCGAGGGAACGGCATGGAGCTGGGACAGGGGAGGGTCAGGCTGGGTGTTAGGGAAAGGGTCTGCACCCAGAGGGTGGTCGGGCACTGGGACAGGCTCCCCAGGGCAGTGGTCATGGCACTGAGCCTGCCGGAGTTCAAGAAGCCTTTGTGTAATGCTCTCAGACATGGGGTCTGATTTTTGGGTGGTCCTGTGTGGAACCAGGAGTTGGACTTGTTGATCCCTGTGGGTCCCTTCGAATTTGGGATATCCTGTGATTTAAGTTATTTATTTATTTACATTCAATGAGTTGGAAAACCAATACCCATCTAGCTGTATTTGTTTATGATTTTCTTAACCTCTCACAGCTAACTACTTCATGTAACACATTCTTGCATGCCATTTTCCCAGGACTACTGATCGGAACAATCTTGACACTAACTTCCAAGTTGCCTAGCATCTATTCGTCCACAGGGTATTACACAACTTCTGATGACACAGAAAACTACTCCCAAACAACTTCTCTGACATCTCAACAGTCTTGTTTTTCTACATCTCATTGTGGGATTCCTGATAGCAATCTGTTTTGTTTTCCAAGAAATTCAAGGTATTTTGGAACACAGACTCTCAAACAGATGAGAATTTTACTTACTCATCTTTAGGAATGGAAGCTGCCTGAGATACCTTGCTCTGTATGACTTTTCTTTTGTTACCAAAGCCTCCGTGGGTAGGATTCTCCCTCAAGATTGCACCAAACCACTAATCAGGCTGAATTATATCTTTAGTTTCGTAGCAGGTTAGAAATCTACATCAAACTTTTGAATTGCTCTTATACTGTGTGATAGACTGGTTCAAACACGTTGATTTGGGTCAGCATGATTCAGCCTTATCAGGACTAGCTAGATCACAGCTGCTTAAACTGAGACACCTGTTATAGGGATGGCTATAAAATGCATTTAGTCTATGAAGAAAGCTTGTGTTCTTCAGCAGCTTTAAAACATACATAATTTTAAGTGCTAACCATGAAGTATGTCTACACGGCATGATACAATGCTGTGCAGAGACCAGTGAGAGCAGTTAAGGTAGCTGAAAGCAGTGCTGTGCGTTTTTCATGAAGACAGTTGAGGGTTCAGTATGGAGAAAGGGCACTAAGAAGGAAAAAGCTGAGGGCAACTTTTGAACACACATGAACTTTCAAACCAAATACAAACTTTCAAAAAGCATCAGGCTCTATGCATTTATGTCATATTTCTGCAACATCTGAATTGCACCAGTAAGTAATCAGACAAGCTTTGTATGTCACATGTTATTTTGTAACATGCAAATGGTAGTTGCTAGAATTTTCCGCAATTACCAGAAAGTGTTCAGTAGATTATATCAGCTGTTTTATGGTGCTAACATTGATAGTACTTGTTACTATCCTATTACATCACTTTCCTGTCATGTAATGCAGTCTTGCTAGCCATCACACAAATGTATGTTATTTTATAAAAGAACATGGTCCTTTCAAATAGAACAAAAAAAAGACTGTTAAAAAATAAACAAACAAAAACATCCTGTGTTTTGCTGTTCCAGACTAAAACACAGAATAATAATTTTGAAGCAGCTGCGCTTATTAGACATTCTTGCAAGAGGGTTTTGTATATTACTTTGTACTCTGATTTCATCACCTGGTTTCAGCCCACTAAAAGCAAGGCGTGCCAGAGTGTCCTTGGATTGAACTCCTGAATCAATGAGAGTTTTGTCATGCTGGGAATGGAAACTTCCAAGGAGCTGGTTAAAGTGCTACTAGTTTTACTACATGGCACTCTTTTCCCCGAGTTACCTCCTGAATATTTCATCAGAGCCCAGTGTGACCAGAATTTCCAGCTTGGCCAGGACAGCCCTAGAATATCCCAGCATCCAGCAGATACTTTATTGCTATTTTCCCCAGCTTCACATGGAGGAAACAGGATATTTCACTGTAAGCCATGCCTAGGAATGTACCCTTTTGCAGCATGGTAACAGGAGACAGAGGCCCTGTATCACAACACGGGGCTGTGTTGTGATACAAGTCATATGATTTATTATGAAATGATGAACAGAGTATGTTCAGCATTGCACTAAATGTTGGTTAGTATGATGAGTCCACAAAGCTTATATTTAATCAGGTAACCTGGCACGGGGTCTACACAGATGACTTGACACGTGCTCTGTTCTCTTTATTCTGTTTTCTGTGATTGCATATGTATACTAGAAAAATATTTAAGAACTTCTTACAAACAACAATAGCAGTCAATAATCCAGCATAAGCAAACAAGAGAAGTTCCTTTTTAGCTGCGTGAAATAGCACCTGAGTTTTCAAGTTACAGGCAGGTATGTGGTCTTCTGACAATGCTAACAGACATGCTCATCGCTGAAATTCAGATACACTTTTTGAAAAAAAATGTCTAACTCTACTAAATTTCAGTTCAGGTAACTAAATTCTACTTATGCAAGATCCCCATCTCCAGTATGAGCCAAGTGCAATCAACCACAAAATAAACATGTTTAGCATCAAGGACAGATTAAATTTTAGCTGAATCACAGCAACATATCACAATGAGAGAAAAAGCAATTAGCAGTAAAACTATTGGACAGAATAGATTTGACAAATAGGAGTCATCACTTAAGACTTCTGAGAAATTTTTAATCACGTAGCTCCTAAAACAGTCCTGCGTTGCCTTGCTGTTCTGTTTCTCGAGGTCTGCTGCTGCTGAGAGAAGGTGGCAAAGCTCGTGCCCAAACCTACAGGCGCTGAAAAGGAAGACACTGTGTGCCATCTTGTGGATATCACAGGAACATTCAATTTTGTTCTGAGGAGATATTCAGAAAAGTCAGGAAAAAAAAATCATTGAGAAGGGGAAGGGGAAAGGGAAGGGGAAGGGGAAAGAAAACCATGTATATATTTCCTTAAATACAAATTTTAGGCTGATGCTTAATTCGTTACTGTCAAGAGGGAATGTATTCTGGACATTCTGTTTCGTTTTGCTTTGCTTTTTGCCCTTCAATCGCCCACAATTCCTGCCAAGATCCTAGTTAATATCCAAGACGCTCCCATTAACGACCGTCAGGGAGAACGCCTTTATGTTTCGTAACTACGTACGCGGCAGGAGCACATTTCCTGCGTTTCTCCTTGTTACGCGTACTGCCACCGCTGCGTAACTGCTCATTAGCAGTTACACCGCTCACGAGTCTGTAGGGCAGCTAAAGCCCCTCAACCTGGTGAGTTTACACCTCAGCACAGGGCGGGCGGCGTGGCGCTGGGGCAAGGCAACGCCGCCGGTGCCGGGCCTGCCCCCCCCCCCCCCCCGCAGGGTAACGGCAGCCCGGCACCACGGCCGTTACGCAACGCAACGGCCGCCCCCTGCCCGGCCGGGCGGGGCGGGGCCAGCACTTGGCCGAGCCCATTGGCGGAGGGGAGGCAGGCGCTCTCCGCCGCGTCCCGCGGGCTGCGCGCCGAGGCGCTCGCCCCTCATTCCCCCCCCCTCCCCGCCACCCGCTTGGCGTCGCCCTCGGCGAGGCAAAAGCGGGGAGCGGCGGCGCGGAGGGGGAGCGGCGGGTGCGGCCATGAGGCAGCTGCCGTACTTCTGCCGCGGCGAGGTGGTGAAGGGCTTCGGCCGGGGCTCCCGCCAGCTGGGCGTCCCCACCGGTGAGCCGGCTCGGGCCGTTCAACCGCCGCCGCCGGGCGGCGGGAGGAGGTGGGGGGCCGGGGCGGGTGGGCGCCGCCTGGGACGCGCCCCGTCCCCTCGCCCCTCGGTTCCTAAGCGCACGAAGCGGCGTAATTGCGATTTTTCACCTCAGATTGTCGCTGGGGGCACCGCGCCTGGTAACCGGGAAGCTTTTTGGGGCAGGTCTCGGGGTGCCGAGCTTGCGGCCACGCCTGTTAATTACCGAAGGCTTTTGTCCTCCTGGTATTTAAATACCCGCTCGGTGTCGCGGGCTGGGGGAGGGAGGTGCCGCTGCCTGTGGGCTTCGGTGGGGATCCAGCAGCCGTAAATTCTTCCAGAGCAGCTTGGCGTCTGGCACGGCGAGATCTGCCCGTCCCGAAAGTAACTGAGGAATAAATAGTTGCTTGGGAAGGTGCCTAGGCTCGCTGTGGAGGAAGTGTGACTTAACCGTGTAGTTTTCAAAGAAAATGCCAGAAATCCACAGATATAAACGCCCTTAGAAGCAACGTGTATAAAGGCGGCAGGTGATAAGGATCGTACTTTCACACATTTTTACATACTTACTAAGTAATTTTTCTACTACCTGCTAGGTAGTTTTGAGGTTATTTTATATTGCGGAAGAAGCTTGTTTTTTTTTTTTTTTTTTTTCTCTTTGACCTTATTAAAGCTGTAGTGGTCATCCTAATCATGAAACGTGTACCAACTGAACGTTCGGCATATGTTTCTTAATGTTTGCTGCAGAGTGGCATGTATGTAAAACAGCACGTGCGAGAGATCTGATAACTCTGGTATTACCACAGGGGCTGAATTTTACAATGCTGTTTTATATTTCATATCTTGCTAAGCGGCACGTTACATCACAGTCGTCATCGCGCTCATAAGCGTTCAATTTGTAGGCAGAAATTATAAGTCTTGGAAGGTTCTGTGATGCCCTGGAGTTCCACAAGGTCACTTAACGCTTTACCCTTTCTAAAATTTTTGCAGCAAACTTTTCTGAGCAAGTAGTTGAAAGCTTTCCGTCTGATATCTCTACTGGTATATACTATGGATGGGCCTGTGTTGGAAATGGAGATGTGCATAAAATGGTTTTGAGCATAGGATGGAATCCTTTCTATAAGAATACTAAGAAATCAGTGGTAAGAGCTTTGCTTTGTGCGGTACTTTGCCTAGAAATTCCATTTGCTGTTAGAAATGTATTTGGTATCAGTCTTATATGTTCGTATTTTGAAGAGAAAATAGTCCCTGTAGCCAGACGGGATGTAGGCATAGATGAATAAAGCTTGTTCTCTTTGTCCTATTCCATCATTGCTTAAGTACTTCAGAGATCAATATTTATCTGTTTCTGAAACAGTGGTTGCTTATGGTGCTGATAGCTAAATAAGCATAAGCATAATAGGTGCTTTGAATTGACTAGGTATTGAGATCCCTAGCGTGAGCTGGGATGATCTAATCTTGTCTATCTATATTAAAACTAAGAGATGTGGGGGCACCTTGATATATAATTATTTTCTGTACTTTTCTTAAATGATGGAATCCATAGATGTGGTGCTGTGGCTTGATATACAGAATTAGTATTCAAAAATGTATAATAACAGGATGGGGGAGTTAAATTCTGAGCTGTGACAGCAGCGTTTTTCTTGTTGTCAGGTGCTGGTGTTTCTCCTGAGCCTTGCAGAGAGCTCTTTTTTAGTTGTTGAAAACACTTTTGTTTGGGCATGAATCTTTTCCTTCGAAGATTCTAAGTTTATGACTATTCTGATGCCTTTGACTTTTATAAACATACACTCCAAATTTTTTGCAGCTACCTTTTCTGAGCAAGACATAGGATGGGGAATCCTTCCTCAGCTTTCACTCCTGGAATTCTGTCGTTCATTTTCCAGATTTTATCATTCAGAGCTACTTGTAAAACCAGTCCTTAAGCCAGCTATTTCAGCATGTCTTCATAGTTGTTTCATCATGAAGTTAATGAAAGATTAAGGTTTCTTTGTTGTTTGCTGCTTTATAAATATTACTTCTGGGAAGCAGTGAAACATTTCTCTTGAACATTTCTCCTTTTTTTTTCTTCTTTTTAATTTGGCTATCAGAATACTCTGTGGTGAAAAATATTTCTTAAACTCTGTGCAAAGTACAGTCCTCCCTCCTTGCAGAAGCCCTAGCCTCCTAATCTTGCATTGTACATACTAAACGTCTTCGTTTCATTGGTATGTGTTGTGGTGAATTTGTGTTAAAGGTATTAGCTGAACATACTTACTGTGGGGGGGAAAAAGTCCCAAGTTCATCATAAATGCCAACTAATTTCTCTTCCTTTAGGAAACACACATTATCCACACCTTCAAAGAAGACTTCTATGGAGAAATCCTCAGCATAGCCATAATTGGGTATATTCGACCAGAAAAAAACTTTGATTCCTTAGGTCAGTATCACGGAATTGTCTTATTCATGCAAGTAATATGTCTTCACTTTCTTTTTCTTCATAATGAGTTGTTTTACCTCTTAGCCTTTGAAATTTCAGTACAATGTTTCCATAAGCTAAATGTACTAATGTGTAAGTTAGTTCAGTAATAATAATAAAAAAAGCTCCCACATCTTGTTTCAGTCTAAATTTCAGTTGTCCGAGGAGTAATTCTAAAATCATGATCTTGTTGTAAAAGTATTGGTCTAGTCTGTTCATTTCTTTTGAAAATGCAGTTCTGTTAGGATTCAAACAGTTTATGAAATTGTTTTGATCTTTTTCTAAAATTAATTTTGGAACAAGGTAGTGACTACAGTGGAGGAAAACGCAACCCTGACATGTTTGAAAAAATAATTTTGCCTCTCCAACCTTGTTGTAATAATTATATTCTACCTCTGTGATTTTTCTGTCATTCTATGGAACAAGATATTTACGTTTGTTATTGTGTATTTAGAATTCTGATCAGCTTTTAAATACCCCTATTCTTCTATTTTTAGAGGCACTCATTTCAGCAATTCAGGAAGACATTGAAGAAGCAAAAAGACAGCTAGATTTACCGGAACACCGCAAACTGAAAGAAGACAACTTCTTTCATCCGCCAGGAGGCAAAATAGTAAACAACCACTGAGCAAACAGATGAGCTTTTTTCATGCTTTTTTTTCTCCTGTTCCTATTGTGGATCTCTTATATTTGCACTGCTTTTGTAGGTACTTTGTCATGTCTGTCTAGGCAACGAGATTGGAACCAACCATATAAGGGGATTTAAGTTTGCTCAAGTGAATTGATCAAACCCAGCCATTCAAAAGGAGTAGAAAGTGGTTTTATGTCCTTTTGGATAAATTGTGCATCCAAAAATTTGCAAGTGTTTATAGAGTCAGTAGCGCACATAGAACATGACTAAAGTGAATTGTGACCTCTTCAGCCTGAAGGGGTGTAGAGTTCACTTAAGTGAAGAGCGTCAGTTTTTAACATACAGATGTTATTCCAACGTCTTTTCCCAATTTTCTGTAACTTTCACATCTGGATTGTAGCTAGCAGCTTAGGAAGTTTTGTTATTGATTGAAAAATTTCCTGTGGTGCAGGAAGCCAATGATTAGATAACCATAACAAGAATAACTCTCTATGGTTCTTATTTTTGATGTGCTTTACAGCTGTTGTAGTTGAAACTGTCGTTTCAATTGAAATTATTTATTTTAACTTTATTTGAAATAGATGTAATCACTGCTGCTCATTGATTTACTGAAATCTGAGATATGTACAGGCAACTGTACAGAAATATATGGGAATGTATGACCTCTGTAGTTTCCTTCAGAGGTAATGTTTCACTGAAATTCAGGACATGAATGATAGGATGAACATTGATGTACTGTAAAGGTTGAGGTTCTAAGGATGTGGAAATGCTATAACAAGACTTCTGCTCTTTGGGCTCTAAGACAGACGAGGCAACTTTGCATTTCTATCTGCTGCTGACACACCCTAGGTGAAGAGGATCTTGAGGTTATTCATGTATTGACAATAAAATGACTGACTTAAAGGTTAGTTTAAGGTACAGAAAAACGCCATCAGCCCTCCACACCAAGCGTACGTAAGATCCAAAGTTTTGGTTAACCAAGCAGATCAATATACAGATGACAGCCTTTGGGGATTCATGTAATAAAACATCAGCACTATAGTAGGTATAGGGTATTTATTGCAAGTAAGTGCACCCTTCGCTACTCTGAAACGTATGCACATATAAATAGAAGTGATATTGTCAAAATCAATAGTAATTTGGGATAATACTAAAAATGTATGATGTGTGATTCTAAATCTGTTTTTTTTCTCTGATAGATTTTTCTATCCCCTGCTCAGCAAGGGGAGCTAGGTAAGCTGCTGTGACTGTCATCTTCATATTCTTCTGATATTGGCTTGTGATGTGGCTGAAATATTTTCTGAATTTGAAAATAGTTCTGTCAATATGTCTAACCTGTAGTTCTGCATCAGAACTGTCACATACAAATCGGGAATGCACAGAACTGTCCCATACAATTTGGGAATGCACAATTCCTGTAGTATAACTTTCTGAATTTACTCTTTCTCATAACCCATCTGGATCCTACATTTCAGTCTAGGGTTTAAGAGGGCTTTAAGAAGGTAGCTTTCTCAGTCTTCTTTGTGGCAGGTGCTGTGAGGATGCTAGTTCCACTTCATACTGTCTAACTTTGAGCCAGCACCTGGGGATATTGCTAGGGAAGAGGTCTTGAGTGAGTCAAGGTGTCCTGTTTGCTGTGAAGAGCTTGAACAGAAACGTGAGATGATTTAAATGAGTTGTTCGTCAGTGATGTTGATAGCAGAAACAGAAGGAATACAGAACTGGGGGCACTCATTTCTGCACGAGCACTTGTTAGCGTAGACATTTTGATCTGCATAGCCAAGGTGGTTATATACTTCTCTGCTGAGATGCTGACAGTTCTGTCCTACCTGTTACCTGGATATTTTACACATGCTTCTGCCTTCTTAAAAGAAGAATATTAGGAAGAAAATTCACTTATTGGCAGTTAGAAATACTTTCTTTAAAAGAAGAACAAAACAACCTAGTGGACTTTATAACTTGTTATGAACTGTATGTAAAAATTTGTAAAAGAATTGTCTTGCAGAAGTAAAAGTTGAATTTTTTTATTTTAAAATGGAGGGATGAAGGGAATTTTTTTTTAGGCAAAGGCTGGAGGAATTCTTGAGACTGTAACATTTTGACATTGTTACCTTTTTATCTTTTTGGGAAGAACAAGTAGGGGTCACAGAAGTCTACTAAATGTGTTGCCAAATACATATTTAAAGAATAAATTGATGTTTGTCATGGTACTGTAGCTGAACTCTCATAGCTCCCCCATCTGTTCTTCCCGCTCTCCGTTTCACCTGCACACCCGCATGGGTTTGCAGAGCTGAACTCTCTCTGTTTTTTCCCCAGTAATTTCATGTGTCTGTTGTGGAAACCATAGTGCCTTAAGCTGGTTGTCCGAGTAATACTTTTCTGTATCTGCTAATAAATGCTACTATCCAAAATTCAATTCACTGGTTGTAGAACCACCGTGCTATGGACAGAGAACAGTGGCAGAGGCAAAACTTGAAAAACTTTGTTTGCTCTTGACTCTTACGTGAAGTATGGCGTATGGATACAATGAACTAATGAACTGCTCTGTGTATGCTTGTCTTCAAATTAGAGAAAATGTTATTAGGTTCATTTGGCTGAGTGTACCTGTCCACATTATTTAAGATAAAACATTATATGTCGACTATTTAAGCTCAGTACATAATCCCTAGCACAGTACAGACTTTATGAAGGGTTATATTTTTGTATTATATACAAACTTGATGTTGTCAGTTGATGTCAGTTGATGTTGCTGCACTGTACCATTAATAAAGGAATTGTAATTGTCAAAGTTAAAATCCTTGTCATAGGTTTCCTGATTGATCATATCTGATGCAAATAAATCATCTTAGTGTATTCCTTAAAATATTATGAAGGAGATGCTTTAGATGTATGTCATTACTCTGCTTAAACTTCTTCCAGATTCAGCAAAGAGCTGTTCTTGCTTACAAGCTCAGTGCTGCAGTATTTGTGTTCAGTTACTTGCATTTCTTCTGTAAGGCACTACAAATAGCAAATGAAGCACAGAGGTGTTTCATTTCTCAATTTGGTTGAACTAGAGGGCCACTTAAATTGTTGGAGTTTGAACAGTACAAGTTTTTTCAGTTTCAAATACTTTCTCAAGTAAAACCTAAGTGTTTTTCATACTCTTACCCGCCTCCCTCTGAAGTCTGTTGCTGTTCTGAAATGAAGCTTGTCAGCAATATGAGAATGTCTGTATCATAAACTTTTTGCAAACTGCGTGTGGGTGAAAATTGTTAAAAGAGGGGAAGAGAGTGCGTCTGCCTCCTCCTGCTCTATGTAGCCAGTTTGTTGCCCTGCTCCGGCTGGTGGTGCAGAGCCCCCTCACTCGCCTCACTCACACTGGTGCCTCCAGGAAGCTGGTTTGGGAAGGCACACTGTCTCACCCCATGGCTGGGGGTAGGGGATCTCACTTGCTCTGGTAGCTGGCATCAATTCCACTCACGCACACAGGTCCTACTACCAGCTGGCGCTGAGACCGCTGCACTCACACTGATAGCTGGCACCACGGGCCGCAGTGCCCATTCCCCAACCTGACCCCAGTAGCTGGCACTGATGGTGACTCACCCACATCCAGGTTTTGCCAGTAGCTGGCATGCAGTCCTTGCAGCATGCACACACACACAGGAGAGAGAGCGGAACTACACAGAGAGATAGCTATGAAACGATTTAATGAGAGAAATTACAGGATATTTGGGACAGAGCGTGGTCATTAGGTGCACTTGGCCAGACAAGTGAAATAAGTAGCCCTGTTTTACACGACTGGCCCTTTTATACCCTTTCGTACCCCCCTGCTTCCCAATCTGTTCTTCCTGTCCCCCCCATCCCCAGCACACCCCCATGGGTTTGCAGAGGTCTGCAGTTTCTGCAGCCTCCACATCTGGGGTCTCGGTGCACAATCTGATCAGCTGCCAGGCTTATCCTTCCTGGAAGTGGCTTCTGCAGCTTGCTAGCCCATCGATTAGCATGACTAGGAGGTTTGTATCGAGTCATTGTCTCCCACCTTAGAAGTCTTCAAACAGCTCGTCCTGCTGGAATAAACATGCCCACATTCTCACATTCCCTCATCAATTAGTGTGACTGACCAGATTTGATTCCCACCATTGCTTCCCTTCTTATTATGCCTTGTTGCCTTGGATGAGGTCCTTGACCAGATACCCCTAAAGGAGTAGACACTCTCCTACATACTCTCACAAAAATTACTCTGTTAATGGTGGCACTGAACTAACTGAGGTCCTAATAGCCTAAAGAACTTAAGCTTAGCAGATACTAAAAAGCATTTTTTCCTTGCATTTAGAAAAACTTGGGGCCCAATGCACACAGAAAGTAGTCTGGAGTAGTTATTAGCACAGGCTTCTTGTATAGGCAGTTATGTTCTAAATTGAGATAGAATAATAGCTTTAAAAAGCTATAGAATAAAAGCTTTAATAGAAACCAATGGAACCAATATTCAGTTGGTGTCCTTAGTTTGGGACAGATTCATATATTGATCCTGACAGGGAGGCCATTGTGCATCAAGGACTCAGTAACCCACATCACAGGTAGCCTGAGTAAGCGCAGACCTTTGCTGTGATGCCTGATGCATGCAGAGTGGTCGTCAGGCTGTGTTTTGCTGCATGAATCTCTTGGCTGCAGGAAAAACTCAGATAGCACACTGTACCAGAGGAGCGTGCAGGCAGCTCCCACTTGGTACCAGCCCTTAGACCGTTCTATTAAGCCATTTATTGTCAGGCCTTTCTTTCCAAGACCCAGAAAAACCTTGCATGGCTTATCTCTCTCAGCTCACGCCCTTCCCTGGTGCAGAGCAGTTTGCTAAGTATGCAATCTGATTTTGACCTGCATCTCAGGGTCCTGAGGGAACTGGCTGTTGTAGTTGCCGAGTCTCTCTCCATCATATTCAAAAAGTCGTGGCACTCAGTCTAAGACCCTGGTGACTGGAAAAAGGGAAACATCACTTTCATTTTTAAAAAGGGTAGAAAGGGAACTACAGACCGGTGAGCCTCACTTCTGTGTTTAGCAAGATCATGGAAAAGATCCTCCTGGAAGCAATGTCAAGGCACATGGAGGACAAGAGGGTGATCTGAGACAGCCAGCATGGCCTCACCAAGGACAAATCATGCCTGACCAATCTGGTGGCCTTCTATGACGGAGTGACTGCATCAGACAACAAGTCAACACCAAGCTGAGTGGTGCAGTTGATAGAACAGAAGGATGGGACACCATCCAGAGAGACTTGGACAAGCTTGAGAATTGGGCCCACATGAACCTAATGAAACAAGTGCAAGGTGCTGCATCTGGGTCAGGGCAATCCCAGACATGAGGACAGACTGGGAGAAGATCTCATTGAGAGCAGACCTGCAGAGAAGGACCTGGGGGTTCTGGTAGATGAAAGGCTCAACATGAGCCGGCAGTGTGTGCTTGAAGCCCAGCAGGCCAACTGCGTCCTGGGCTGCATCAGCAGAGGGGTGGGCAGCAGGGGAGGGAGGTGATTGTGCCCCTCTGCTCTGCCCTTGTGAGGCCCCACCTGGAGTCCTGCGTCCAGGGCTGGGCCCCCAGCACAAGGATGTGGGGCTGTTAGAGCAGGTCCAGAGGAGGGCCACGAAGGCCTCCCCAGATCAGAGCAATGGAGCACCTCTCCTATGAAGAGAGGCTGAGAGAGCTGGGTATATTCAGCCTGGTGAAAAGAAGGCTCTGGGGACAACTCATTGCAGTTTTCCAGTACTTAAAGGAGGCTTATAAAAGATGGAGAGCAACTTTTTGTTAAGGTAGATGATAGGACATGGGGGAATAATTTTAAGCTAAAAGAGGGAAGATTTAGTTTAGATGTTAGGAGAAAATTCTTCACTCTGAGGGTGGTGAGGCACTGGCACAGGTTGCCCAGAGAAGCTGTGGATGCCTCATCTCTGCAGGTGTTCAAAGCCAGGTTGGACAAGGCCCTGGTCAACCTGGTTTGGTGGGTGGCATCCCTGCCCATGGCATGGGAGTTGGAACGGGATGATTTTTATGGTCCCTTCCAAGCAAGCCATTCTGTGATTCTATGACATGCAATGAGCAAGGAAGGAGGAACATGAGAAAAAAGTCCGAGCAAGAACTGTTTAATATAATGGATATCTCTGTTAGGGTTACCTGATGAGGTTTTGATAGCTGGGGTTTCTGCAGGGGTGGCCTCTGTGAGAAAAGTCCAGCAGCTGCCCCTTATTAGAGAAGAGCCAGTTCCAGCAAACACCAAAAGGGACTCAGGTCTGGCCAGGGCCAAGCCAGTGATGCTGGTTGTGTCTCTGGGAGAGCAGATGGAAGAAATGGAAAAAAAATGATGTGCAACAACACAACTCCTGGGAGATGAGTGAGAAAATGTGAGAGAAGCAGCCGTGCAGCCCCCAAGGTCAGTGCAGCAGGAGGGCAGGAGGTGCTCCAGGCAGGCAGCAGCAGTTCCCCTGCGGCCTGTGGAGAGGCCCCTGGTGGAGCAGGCTGTCCCCCTGCAGCCCACGGGTCCCACACGGAGCAGATCTCCACGCTGCAGCCCGTGGAGGAGCCCCCGGTGGAGCAGGTGGAGGTGGCCTGGAGGAGGCTGCGGCCCATGGAGAGCCCCCGCAGGAGCAGGCCCCGGGCCGGAGCTGCAGCCCGTGGAGAGGAGCCCACGCAGGAGCAGGGGGTCTGGGGGGAGCTGCCGCCCACCCGTGGGGGACCCGTGCTGGAGCAGTTTGCTCCTGGGGGATGGATGGACCCCGTGGTACGGAGCCAAGTGGGAGCAGGGGCAGAGAGTGACCATGAAGGAACAGCGGAGACGAAGCGTTAGGGACTGACCGCAGACCCCATTCCCCGTTCTCCTGTACTGCATGGGGGGAGGAGGTGGAAGAGGGTGGATGGAGGGGGAAGGTGTTTTTAGTTTGCTTTATTTTTGTTTGTTTGTTTCTCACTGCTCTAGCTTGTTAGTAATAGTTAATAAATTTCATTAATCTCCCTACGTTGAGTCTGTTTAGCTCATGACAATAATCGTTGACTGATCTCCCTGGCCTTATCTGAACCCTTGAGCCCTGTTCATCGTATTTTCTCCCCCTTTCCCTTTGAGGAGGGGGAGTGAGAGAGCGGCTATGGTGGAGCGTGGCTGCACAGTTGAGTAAAACCACCACAAATACCTATGATTCATCAGGAGAAAAACATCTCAAGTGCTATTTTAGTCTGTGGTAATTTATGTACTTAAGTTTGTCTTACTTTCATACCTCTTTCTGGTTTGAAATTCTAGTCTGAGTCCTAAGCCAGAAGTCACGTAATAGTCATACAAGATCCAGAGTCAGTTGAATAGTACACTGCTAAAATGTAGTCTGACTTAGGGCGTAGCCTGTAATGGAAGGTGGCTTTGGCCTCTAGGCACTTAAACTGTAACTCCTATGATCTGTTTCACTTCCTTTCTTGCAAAACTTCTGAATAGAGTCAAGGAAGAAGGAAATTTGTCATTATTTACATAGAACTCCATGGGAAAGAGAAAGGCTAAAGCACGCTGGTAACCCACACTTCCCTTTGAAATCAATTTTTATACTGGATTATATGAGAGGTAAATGGATGGTAAAACTGTGCAGGAGATATGAATTTACAAGATCCTTTTGAAAGATCATTATCAGTGAGGTACAGGGTGAGGAAAGAAGAAAACAGAAAAAGGCCTTGAGATAAAGAAAAGCCTGAGAAGCAAGAGGGTGAGAGAAATTTACCTAAGATAAAAGGAATTTGAGGCTGGAACTCAGGAAACAGATGGATGAAAGAGACGCCATAGCAGTTTTGGTTTTTAATATATGTTTCCTTCAGGTTATCTTTCTCAGTACAGGGGGTGAAGGAGAAGGCAGGAAAACAGAAATAGTGCTGGCTTTTGGACATCTGAGGATCTGTGGATTTAAACAGCTGTGGATTTGACTTTCTCTACCTTTACTTCCAGGACAGTGTAAAAGGCGTTATTTCAGATCCTTTTATACTATATTCTGCACAATTATTACTGGTTTCCTTTGTTGTACTGTTTTCTGTGAAGTTTCTTCAGATGTGTCAGTTAGTCTGAGTCAGAGTCAGTAGCTCTGAGCCCAATGACCTGTTACAAAGTTTGTCATTCTTGGCAAACGTGCACTCTTAGCAGGCAGTTCTTACTGAAAACACCATGAAGCTGATACGGATCTGTAGGGAGCTTGTTTGGGCAGCCTTGACACAAAGGGGTAGTCTTAGGAGAAAATTATTTTTTTTTGGAGAAAATTCTACACTTTTAAACTGCTGCTTTAAAAACAAAACAAAGCAAAACAAAACAAAACAAAGCAACTCTTTCTCACAATTCTCTTGCTCATATAATTTCTTTCTAATGTTTTTCATCAGTTATTTCTTGCTATATCAAGAAGACATATTTGTAGGCAATTGTCTGCCATCTCATAAAACACAGACATTTAGGCCTGATCATAAAATCATATAACATCAGCATAAAATTGTCTTCCTGCAGTGTTTTGGGAACAGTTTTTTCATTTGAGCAGCCATCTGAATCCCACCAAACACACGACTTTTAGGGAAGGAGATGTCAGTACTGCTGCTCTCCTAACAAATGCTGTCTCTCCTAGCAAAAGGCTCAGCTTTGCCCGTGCAGCTTTAGTTCCACGAGGTGCTAAAAGCATCTCTTCTGCTCTGTGACATCTGGGGTCTGTGACAGTACATTAAAAGCTCTGAAAGCCAGAAGGGAAGAATCACAATGGAGTAATGAAAGAACGTACAGCTAAAAATTTCAAAATATGGTTGAAATGTTATGTCCAAACCAAAGTATCTCTGAACCGAATTGGTATTTGAGAAGACTTCAGATACATATTCAGAAAGATACTTTTGTTCCAGTCTTACTTGCAATTTGGGCAAAATTATTTTAAGAAACACTTTTTCGGTTGTTGTTGTTGTTTTACCATTCAGGGTAACTTTATATACAAAAGTTTTCATAAAATAATGATAATGTTCGCCAGAGAGCCCATAAAACAAAATCTCACCATGTGCCTTTCTTGCAGTGATTTCAAGCTCAGGTTTAGCTTGGATTAAACCTTTGAAATTTGATAAGGGTCAGGTTATGTAAACCACCAACAATAATGAAGTGTAATGTTAATCCAAACAAGTGTAGGAGGGCATTCACAAATAACCTTTTTCAATAATGCCTTTTGAATTTTCACTCTTTGTTTCTTCCTTTTTTTTTCTTTTTTTTTTTTTTTGACCAACGACAACAAAAGAAAATACTTTATTTATTTATTTATTTATTTATTTATTTATTTATTTGGAGAACTCCTTCAGATAAGAACATGAGTTGACTGAACAGATCAGATGTGCTTTTCCAAAGTGCCTTGTTATTATATTGCTTTTAACAAATACAAGTCATTGTTTTGTCCTTTGTAATCCCTCACATGATTTTGAATTCCTTCCTTAGTGAAGGTGCAGTAGCTAAAAGCCTAAAATTCAAAGTGGAGGCTTTACACCTATCCACTGAACTCTTTTAAATTTACCCACAGAAAGAGCCTGAGGTTTTCAGGAACACTTAACACAAACAAATAAATAAATAATCCGCTAAGGAATTGGGCCATAACAATTAGGGTTTCTCACACTTACTTCCTTTGTAGAAGGCAAGTCTATGTGATTTACATTTCTAGACCTGATTATTGGAAATCTAAAGGAACTCTGCAAGACAGCAGGCAGCCAAAGCCAGACTTCTAAGGCTCAGTTTGCTCTCTTAGCCACCTGGCCCTACTATTGATGAATAACTGCACTTTCAAGGTAGGTTTGTGCAAAGAATTTGTTCTTCCACAGCAAGGAGTCATAAAGAGAATCCTTTACTGTAGTATGATATATCGTATGCAATGATAGATGTAATGACAGAAACAAACAAACAAACAACAACAACAAAAACAACATTGTGATGTTTCTTTAAGTTAAACTACAAAAGGAGTAATATTTTTTCCCTTTGGCATAGTCTGCACATGCCAAACCCTGTACAGCAAAAGTGGAAAATTTCTCTTGTAAATGCTTGCTGTGTATTTCAATTCCCTGTATTCTGAGAATGTAGTTAAAAAGACAAAGTCCTTTTTTTGCAGGTATACTTATAGACCATATTTCACTTTGCAGTAAACCCAGAATCTGTGTGTGTGTTGAAAGGTTATTTAACAACTACCAGAATTAAGTTTAATCAGACATTGATGAAGCATACAATATTTCAGATATTTTTCATATGAACCATGAATATAGGGGAAGCACTTGGAACAGAGTTACAGTCACAAACCTTTAGCATCATGATGGACAGTTTCTCTGGAAAATGTGCTAAAAGATTAGGAGGAAAAAATATGTTAGTTTTGAGGATCACACATATGCCAGATAATATCAACACAGAAAAATTGATAAAATCAAGCAAAATCACCTATTGTACTACAAATGTCTGTGCAACTATAGTTGCATAGTACTATACTACTGACACCTTATGCAGTTACGTTTGCCATGCAGATAAATACACCCATCTTATTTACTTTGTCACCTTTTCAGTAGTGATTGTTAAGGTTCTCAATAAGTCTGTGAATGCACAGTTGGAATCAGTGTTTGTATTAGTTATAATTCACACACATGCATACTGGGAAAGGATTCACTCTCTGCACAATACACAGAAATGTAATCTCTTAAGTGGCCTACAGTTGGGGTGCTACTTAAAAGCCTAGAACAGATTTATGTAAAGCTTTAGGAAAACAGTATGTTTTTAGAAAACATTCTCCTCTCACAATATCTATTGGCTAAAATCCTGAGCTCAGCATGCTAAGAAATAACCAAACATACTTAACTAAATTGCTGTAATTTAATAACGAAGGCAGCAGAGCAGAAAATTGTGAATTAGTAGTTATCTAAAAGAATAACTTCTGTTGTATTCAAGCTCATATTCTTTATTGTTCTTCAAGAGCCTGCATTTAAATTTACAGTAGACTGTTGCCTTCCTGTCCCATATATGCCATACTATCATCTTCATCATCATCTTCATCTCCAGTACCAACTTCTGTACTCTATCATTTGATCTTGTCAATAGTTTGTGCTCTTTGTTGTTCATGTGGGAAGGAAAGGCTTTGGAGTGAGTTGTCAGCTTCTCCTACCTACCTTTATTAACAGCTGCATCTATGGTTCACTGTTTCTTCCAGAAAAATATAATGGCTTTAATGAGAAGTAAAATCAGATAACATTAAAGAAAGTGGTCTGGTTTTGCTTTCAGGTGGTAGAGTGGATCATAATACATTCTGTCATCTGATAATACATCAACATATATGTAATCTGGTACATATATACGTAATACAAATATCATCTGAAAATAGAAATTAAAAAATACATAAATTATATGAGGTCGGGTGCAAGTGATCTTTGTTTTAAATGACCCAGTCGAACATTTAGGCCTGCTTAAAATTATTAATGTGTTAGACTTAATATCTCACGCTTCCAGTACCACAACTGTGCTATTCTAGCTGTGATGGTACAGGGATATAAGCAGAGAGGGGGTTGGTAGGACAGCTGTGTGTCTTAGTTTAGGAATAATTAAAAAGAATCAGAAAATCCTCCATTCCTCTTTTAGTTGCTTCTAAAAGCCTTCAGAAGTTGTCAAAGCTGAACTCCAATTTTTTCATTAAAACTGATTATGGACTTTTTCTAAATATGCAAGGTATCCAAATTCTCATTTTCTTTCTTAGCAGCTTTGCATCCAACTTTATTATTTCAGTCCTGGGCAGTTTTAAGTTCTGTGATTTAGCACCAGTTATGTATGTAATGAAACAAGCCATAAATATTACTGAAGTGTTGAAAGAGACCTTGATTCTGACAAGAGAATTGATGCAGTATAAAATATAGAGAGCAGTAAGATAAAGGTAAACAGAGAAACTGAAAACTACTGCTGAAGAACGTTTATAGAAGCTAGTAATGTCAAAAACATGTAAAGCTTTACAATTAAAAATACATATTTTTTCAGTGAAGTACTTTCCTTTTTCCATTTAATCTTCGTTCCTTTGGCATCATTTGTCATTTCCTGTAATACTTGCCAGTCACCACCAGAGGGGAATGTACACAAGCAGGTGGGCCTCGGATGTTTGTCATGGGAGACCACCTTTACCTTTACCTTTACAGTCAGATACAAATGTTTAAAGGTCCCAACTTGAGTAGTTCTAGAAGAAATATAAAAATCTTACAACTCATCTTGTTTTTTAATTCTGGACAGTTAAAATGAAAATTCTTCCCATGACAGAGCTCTTATTGACTACAGGAGGAGTGGAATCATGCCTTCCTTTATTTAAAAAGAAAAAGAAAAGCAATCGTTTTCACATTAAAAAATTCCTAGAATGCACAGATATGATGCAGAAGATTTGCTACAGAAACCTCTTCAAGGTATTTGCAATAGCATAACCAGAGCTTTCTGAAGAACAGCCTTGCAAATATGTCAGAACATTGGTCATGTGAAAGGCAAAATGCATATATTTGGCCCTTGAACTTATGATGAAGGAAAACAGCAAATGACTGGTTTCAGCCATAGAAAGATCTTTCACTCATCAAAAAAACTTTACTCAGGATAGTATGACAACTGGGCTTGTGTAACAGCGCATGAAAACTAATTAATGACAACATTCTTGCCTTCATAGGAAGAATTGCCAGCTCAGAGGCTTCAGCCCTATGTTTGACCTATCACTTTTCCTCATGTAAAAATGAGTCTCAAATAAGAACAAATGGGGTTCATGGCTTGCTGTTGAGCTGGTTTGTTGTGTTTCTTTCTTTGTCGAAGACTACAATCCTGTACTTGAGGATCCTATAAGCTTTCCTGTATATGTATATATATATATATATATATATATATATATATTTTGTCTGTAGCTGTTATGGTTGCACATGAAGTTTGTAAATTTAAAAGTAATATACATGATGTTGTCTGATTCTGAAGACATTATGAACCAGAGCATCAGAGAGAAGTGTGAACCAACCATATTCCAACAATGGAGCATTGACTGTTGGGCTAAAAAAAGAAAAGAAAGAAAAACATTGTATTTTCTCATTATAGTGTTCTGCTACTTTTTATAGGCAAAAATGTATGACCTTTTTAAACCTACTGATCTGTTTTTGTTATTATGTGTATATTCTACCCTGTTTGTTTTGTTTTGCTTTCCAAACTAAAATGCCTTCTATTTAAACTTCTATTCAGACCAGAATCTGACTCAACGTCACATTGATTCTTGCCTCTGTCAGAACGAGTAACAACTTCAACAGACACCCAGCTCAATCTCACCTATTCTTTTCCAGAAACTGAGAAACTGAATCATATTTTGCCCTTTCCTGAGTTAAGGTTTTGTGTAGCTCTGAAGCTAAAATAGTGCTTTGACAACGCAGTCTATTCCAGCACTTAAAAAACTGAAAGACTGAGAAAGACTGATATTTTTTTTTTTTTCTCATCTGGAGTTGTTCAACATGAATCAGACAATGGCAAAGTTCCTTGAAAACTAGTGCTCTAAGACTTCAGCTGTGATCCCCAAACAGAATTAAGAAGATGAACAAAATTCTTGCTTCACTTAAAACAATTTCCCAATATTTTATCTTTTTTTTTACTTAGGTGAATTTAATTTGAACCATCTTCCAGAGTTTCTTTGTATGGGTTTTTAAACAGATTAAATGAGTCCCCAAAATATTTAGGATGAGAAATTCAGATGCAAAAAAATTGTGGTCCTATTCACATGCCCCCTGCTTTTTTTGTATGTTTGTTTTGTTTTTCTTTGTTTGTTTGTTAAACTTAAAAAAAAAAAATGACATCTCAAGCCTGAACATATATTGGTAGAGCAAAGGACATAACTAAAGAGACATGATTTTATACATAACTTGTGGTATTGGAAGTAGTTTATGATCCTTCCTTTATAATTTTTAATCCTGCAACTGCATTATTAGAGTTCCTATTAACACATATGCAACCTCTTTGGGCTGTCTGTTAGTTTACTATGAAATCAGGTGGTGGCTGGTACTGAATTCTCACAGAAAAAGCAGATATTGCTCAACGTTTTCACTTTCACAAGATTTTCACATACTCTCACATCAATCTTTTCATCCTTTATGAAGAGGCTGTGCCAACAGTGTTCCCCTCTTGGAAAGCAGCACTTCCAAATTTTAATGCTACTCGTTATTGTCATCATAGGCATCATTTAAAGCTCCCAAGAGCTATAGGTTTTAGGAGTCTCTGTCATTTAAATAGGTCTATTTTAGTACTTAATAAATTATGTCCATTGGAAGGGTTTATTCTTTAGCTTCTAACTTTTTCTTTATTATTATTTCTCTTGATAATGACTGAACTATCATGAGCTTTCCTAAAAGTCTCTCATAAAATACAGGACCATGGGAATTCCTTGGAAAGCTTTGATACAACTACTGGAGGATTTGTTACAGCTGAGACAGCAGCACCCTTCCAAAAGGTCACAAAGATTTTATTGCTGCAAACGTCTAATGGTGTTGCCCAATGGCATTGTAACTACAGTGACAGATTGTTTTGCACCATCTCTGTCGTGCAGATATTCCTGTGTCAAACACACAAAACAGGGGACAAGAAACGCAGTCCGATTTAATGCAATCAGACCTGGAAAAATTCAGTTCCCTGCCCAAAATTCTGTCCAGACTTCCTGTGATCATTCCACTGCAGATATAACACATACTAAATCAGTACTGTTTTCCTCAGCTATTAATTTTTTTGGACTCCACTAGGGTGTGACATAGTCTTATCATAGACATTTGAATTGTAAAGCGTAGGGTTTTTTTCATTTTTTGTTGTTGTTGTTTGTTTTTTTTTTTTTCTATACAGGAAAATGTCTTTCAGGACCTTATTCCATTTTCTTACCAGTGTGAATGTCAGCTTGGTACTATGCAATTCAATGCAACTGAACCAGAGATATTGGTGTGACAATAAAACCATTCATAGGACATGGGATTAAAAGCAAAAAACCACTGCATCAGATGCAAAATTGGCTAAATGCAAAGCTTCAGACAGTCTGGACTTTTGTCACTTGGATTCATCCCTGTGGTGGCTCCAGCAGTTATGATTTCGAGTGCAAGAGAGTGAAGGAAAGTGTATGCCACGTTCTCAAATAAATGTTTCTGTGTCTTTAGGAGTCACATGGTTAAACATCAACTATCTGTGTAACCAACTGTCTTGTTCACGTAACACTTTTCTGTCTTGCTTTTGTTTGCCATAATCATTTGTTGTTTCTTTGTTCAGCTCTGCAACCTGGTGCTGAAAACTGTACAGGCGCTTCCCTAAATGCAGATGGTGCTAGGAGATGTCTCTTAGAATCATGGAATGGCTTGGGTTGGAAGGGACGTTAAAGATGGTCCAGTCCCACCCCCCAGCCATGTGCAGGGACACCTCCCACCAGACCAGGTTGCCCAAAGCCCCATCCAGCCTGGCCTTGAGCACCTCCAGGGATGGGGCATCCACAGCTTCTCTGGGCAGCCTGTGCCAGGGCCTCACCACCCTCACAGTGAAGAGTTTCTTCCTAATATCTAATCTAAATCTCCTCTCTTTTAGTTTAAAGCCATTTGCGCTTGTCCTGTCACCACACACCCTGACAAAGGAAGTCTTGTGGCCGGGCAGCTGATGCAGCTGTCCAATTCAGATCCAGTGCGCTTCTGGCAATATGCTTCACACAACTGACAGTGAAGATACTCCCCAGGCATAAAAAGTATTTCAGAAAAATATTCCATATTAAAATAATAAAAATAAATTACAAAGCACCAAACCATGCTGGCAAATTTAATGATTTAAAGATCTGTTTAGATTTAATTTAATGATTTAAGGATCTATTCTGAATTCATGAAATCAAGAAGTTTCAATGTGGTGTTGAGAAAACCTGGTCTTGCTCCCTAGAGGAAATGCGAAAATTAGAATTATGAATTTTCTGTTCTTATTTATTTGTTAATTTGCTTTTAATTGTTTTGTTTATTTGTTTGTTTTTATTCTGTGGAGAGTGACTCTTGTTTGGGTTGCTACTATTTTTTTTTGGACCTCTCTTTACAACTTCATCATTACTCACATGAAAAAGCAAGAACAGGTAATAGTCATAGAATCATTAATGTTGGAAAAGACCTCCAAGATCTTTTCAAGCAAACTTCCCAAAATGGTGGGTTTGATTAGCAGATTGGGCCCTCTGTTTCCCTCAGAAGGGAGTCACCTACATCAGTAACCTCTTAAATAAAACCAATGGACTCTTAAATGATGTCCTTCATAATTCCTTTTTTTAAACTTGCTACCCTTTAACATAATTCAGGTAGTATTGTAGATAATCCAAACTGGCATTTTTTACCAATATACATTGGTACTTATCAGCATTTTCACAGTTTGAAGTGTCAAAATAGATAAATGTGATCCTATTAACTACACAAGGGTCTTCATATAAAATTCTTCTGAAAGCAAAGGCTTTTGAAAAACAGATAAGAAAGAAAAAGTCAGTTGTTGGCAAGGAAGTTATTTAGGAAAATTCATATAAAGTGAATGGGGCTAATCCTGCTAATACATGCTAACATTGGTTTTCCTTCTTTCACGAACCTGAAAACATTAAGAAATAGTGTTGACTTCAGATGAAGGATATAACAAAAGACAAGAAAGGTACTGACCAAACTCAATGCATATAAAATAAATAGCTGGCAGCAGTAAAACACATCTTTTCAGAGAATTGCACTCACCACCCTTGCAGACTGTCCCCACTATGCAGACACCAGAGCCTAGGTTATAGCGGCTTGGTCAACTTGTAGGGTTTTGTCTCCTTGACTGCTACAATCCACACAGTAGGCATTGCATCTGAAAGAGCAGCAGAAGGTGCCCCAGCCACTCAACAAATGCAAGAGTTCCCGAGAGACCTCTTGTGTACTGTAAAGGGCTTGCTGGCTGTTTCCAGTTATATCTGATGCTCTAATAACAATGGTAACAAAATTCGCCTCTCCCTACAACCCAGTCTTGATTCCTGCCTCTGACGACCCTTTCTTCCCAGTATTTTTATTCAATAACCACATAACATCGTTATTTTGTAACAATGGAGAAATAATCAATGAAGGTATTACATGGACTATGTATCCGTGCACTATCAAGGATACATCAGTGAACTCAAAGCCACAGGATAGAAAGTCTGACCTACTGCCCATTCCTTTCATCACCCTTCTGGCTCCATCATGTTTTCTGTATTGATTGTTTTTTTATGTGGAAAACTGTAATGCATGCTGATTCATTTCCTGCCCTGAACCCAATCTAAGCCGGTGATAGATGATTCCAAAGCATCTGTGGTGTTTGCTTAATAAAAAAATGGAATGGAAAAACATAGTGCCTTCCTCATACAGGATGAACTTGTTCGACATCTATCCACTCTGGAACCACTCTAGAAAGCAGTCTGAGGTTGTATTTATACCATGACTCTGTCTGCAGATGAAGAATTGAAGCAGTCCCTGTGAGTAGGAATTAGTTTGCAATTAAAAATCCTGGTTTGGCCTTTTTCATTTTGTTATTGAGAAACAGCTTTTCTGCTAGATTTGTAAATTCTACATTTTTATATCTATCTAATCACTTTCTCAATACAAGCACTTTAAAGCAAAAGACACAAATGTGCACAAGAAGAAAATAGATACTTCTATGAATATAACTCACATTAAAGTAAAATATCTTTTTCTTTCATTAGCTTAGCTTGCAATATATTTTCCCTGATTTTTTTGAAGTCAGCAGTATTTTATGTTATCATAGTTACTTTTCTTGCACAATAACTAGTAAGCTGTCAAATGCCAGAAGAGATACATTAGCCACAGAAGAAGAGATCATACCTTTAGCAACTTCTGCATCCAAATTAGTAGCATGATCAAGGTAATGACCACTCTGACAGGATTGCACGCATCCTCCACCTTTCACAAAATATCCCTGTACATAGTTTGTACAAGTATATGCTCCAGCTCCTCAAAACAGAGAGAAAATACACTGTATTACTGGCTACTATTCCTACTATCCTACTATTGCCTACTACCTCTAACTGTAATAAAACATTATCATTAATTTAGGGGTCACATTTCACGTGCTTTTATTCCCTTCAGCTGCTATATATTGTGAAGAGTAATATCAAGCAACAAAGGTACATGGTTAGAATAAACTACATTGTGTAATTTCAGTATATCTTATTTATTTATTTATTTATTTCTATTTTTTTCTGAAGGATGTGGATATTGGTAGTTGTAAATCTGACACAAAATCTGTCAGTCATTCCCCCTTTCTGGAAAGAAAATTGAGGGCATGATAAAAAATTACTAGTTCCATTAAAAGAAAATAAATCAGTATATTTGTTTTTTTCAGCTGGAAAACTTAGTTTTTCATGTCAGGTGAAAGAAGTCTGCCATATCAGAAATGCATTAAAGAACTCATAAGAAAACTAAGGTTTTACATGTCAGCAACCATGTTCGACTGGAAATTCGATATAGCAATGTAAAATCAGAGATAAAGTACATAGGAAAGAAAAAGATCCAGATAAATGTCAGTGAGGTGTCTGCATGCATGTTGCACAGGATCAGTAGCTTGATTCACATTCTGTATGGTATTTTACTTTTTCACAGTGAATCACACATTTGGTGCCATGCAAACTACTATAAAATGGACAAAAGTGCAGGTTCATCTCTGAGCAGATAACAGCAACAGAGGACAATGAAGTCATTCACAAACCCATGTTCTGTTTCAATAAAGGAATGACTAAAATTTTAGGGCTCATCAGCTTCCTTTGCTGATCTAATTTTACACATTTAGAGAGAGTAGTAACTTCAAGGGAAAATGAAATGCAGTTTTGCCCATGGGGAAATAGCAGCTGTTTATGAACTTATAGCAAATACTACAAAGGAACATTGCCAAAGGGTATTGAAAAAATCAGGCACGTTTACATTTGCCAGTGAGGAATTTGGCACTGGGTCAGCACCACTGCATTAAGAACAAGCTAAGAGTCTTGTTAAGAAGACCTCATGCTTCTCTTGAAAGGCCAGCTTCCCCTGGTACTATGCTATACACCAGGCTAAGAATAGATTTACAAAGGAAAACACCACCTCTTTCTCCAGTGGCAGTTTCCTTTGAAATCTCCAAACCGAATGCCAGTCCTGCATGGCTTGGGAGATTTGCCTAGGCTGCAGCCAGAGGTATTCTGCCTGCAGGCACTTGCACGTGATAGCAGAAAATAGTGAGTAACAGAGGAAACAGAAATAGCATAATCACCTTTCCATGTTTCTCTATAAGTAATTCTTTATGCTTTCACATAGTAAGGTGCCTAGAGGAGGGTGTATGTTGTTTTGTTTTAGATTTTTTTTGTTTGTTTTGTTTTGTTTTCCCCAGCTAAGACTTCTCTGCCATGTGGCATCTTCTGTGGAACCTCTGCTTTCAACCAATTTAGCTGTTTCTCAAAAAAATGCTCTTCAGCTCTAGGGAGTACCACTCAAAGCATGTGTTAATCCTCTTTTACAGATCAAATCCACTAAAACTCACATGTGATCAGCACCAGTATTTATTTTCAAGAGTGCACACAATTGCAGTTTGGAAAAAAAAAAGAAAAAAGAAAAAAAGGAAAGAAAGAAAAAAAAAAGCTGAAATTAGTAATTCATTAAATGTAACAACACCTACTTGCTTATTATTTTTCCTCAGCTATACTTCTCAAAGAGCTTTAAAAGGCAGGTAGCATTATCACGTTTTTACACATAGGAGACCTATTCGTTTCCCCAAGTTTATTAAAAAAAGGTCAGTAATAGGATCCAAACTCAAATCCCTGTCTCCCAAGTGCCATGTAAGCCCCTGCCCATAGATGTAACACTGCCAAGAAAATGCAGCATGTACTGAAATGATGCCCATGAAACACGTGTCCTGAAAGGCTCCACTTACTTGCCACCCCTGCACAGATGGTGTTCTTTCAAAACATTACCAGAAATTGTCTCAGCTTACTAATATTACCCAAGAAAACAGGAAGTTTTTGTTCTTTCCATCATAGAACATACAACCTCAATGAAAAGGTCACTTGCAGTAAGAATTATGCAGGCACTTGAAATAAATGCAACATAAGTAATGCAACATAAATATACAAAAAAATAAAAGTTACAAAATGTAAAGGAATCTATCTATTTTGTCCTGGAAACAAACAACATGCAACTTCTACCAAATGAAAGAAGAAAATCCACTTTGATGGAGGGTAGAAGTTAACTGTTGCCACATTTATGGAAGACCTGTGTCCTGAAAGAAGAATGCCTACAGATATTGAGCACTCATATATTTTTTTGCGGCATAAACCAAACATTCAATCCTTTACAAATTCTATAAGATTTTTGGCCTTTGCTTCTTGGATAAAAAGTCATTCATTCATTCATAAAGGAGTTTGAAATGCCTGCTGCTGCTTTGTGGGTTTTACCCATCAGTTTCAAGAACAGATGAGTTCCTCTATCAACAAAACACATCCACTCTTGGTTTTGTCCTTGTGGACCCCAAGTTGAACACGAGTCAGCAATCTGATAGTGCTGCTATGAAGGCTAACCGTATTCTTGGCTGCGCTAGGAAGAGTGCTGCCAGCAGGTGGAGAGAGGTGACCTTTCCCTTCTACTCAGCCCTGGTGAGGCCACACCTGGAGTACTGTGTCCAGTTCTGGAGTGGAGCACCTCTCCTGTGAGAAAGGGCTGGGAGAGCTGGGACTGTTCAGCCTGGAGAAGAACAGGGTATATCTCATTAGCCTTTCATGCTGATTTGGAATTCAACACATCTTACAGCTTTCACTGCATTCTTGGAAAATGATATTATCTACAAAGGAATGAAAGAAAACATCCCAGAGAACCCTAGTCAACTGTGTTTAAGAAAATTACATGGCTGTATTATTACATTATATTATTACCAATTTCTAGTTTAACATCAGGAATGGAAGCAGCAAGCTGGACTACAACTGCGAGTTTCTGCATGCTGATACATTTTTCCATCAATCAACAAATCATTTAAACTGTTTCTAAACATCTGAAATAATAGTTGGACCCTTAGAATATGACCATGCATAGAAGTTGCTAAAAATTCTTCAGATATTTTTAATTTATATTACCTATCTCTGACACGGACATAAATGATCTTTCCTTACATCAACAATGTACTCCTGTGGCCATCCTGCAATTTACCTTTTATGCCTTCCATACAAGCAGCCTGTTCTATCTTAGCTGATTTTGTGTTCAAGGACACACCTGCATGAACACTTATGCTCTTAACAAAATCAACAGATAAATTACTTAACACCTGCCTTTTCATCTCTAAAATTCTCTCTCCTTCTCTCATCAAATTTCCTGTCTTTTGAGATGCACTGTCACATACTTCTCTGAGAAGAACAACCTGACAGTCTCATTTATTCCTAAATTTCCCTCTATCCACCTTGACTGAGTGGAAAATAATTCCCTTCACTATCATTTTCACAAAGTGAAAATGAAAAAGTAAACCTGCTACTTGCTCTTGAAATGAACACACAGCTTCGTGAAACAAAGAGCAAAAAGTAAGGAGTCTGTCAGAACAAAGCTCATGAACAAATATTTATCTTTTAAGCATACTTAAGTCAGTGCAGTTTAAGCACATGCCACATGCTTGAACATATGTCCATGTATTTTTGCTAGCCAAAGTTGGAAATTAAATGTGGGCACTGTACTTGCCAATCACAGGAGGAAATTGAAGCCAGGTGTCTCTCATGGCAGAGAATTACTGATCTTGAATCATCACATCACTGCAGGTACTTAAGTCTGTCAGAAACATAATTACAACCACTTTCTGCACCTAGAATCTAGGAAAAATAGACCAGTAGGTCTAAGAAAAACCCATCAGCCATGCGGGATTTCTCAGCTGTCTTTTCTATGCACACATGGTCATGATGCTCCCATGACATTTGCATTTGGGGGAATGTTTCGTGTTCAGACTTTGCATACTGACCATCCTTTTCTGGAGTAGTGGTAACCCATTCTGTCCTGCATCCTGCTTGTACTGCCCTCCTTCTGCTAGTGTTATTGTTAAGCAGAAAAGAAATCTTGCCACAAAGACTGATTTATAAAATCAGGTCAGACTCCCAGCTCTATTTCTGAGGACATTCTTGATCACACTTGCCACCTAATAATTTAATAAGAGGAGTAAAAGAAGAGTAAGGGAAGAGAGGTGTCATACTGAAGCCCTGTATAAAGAAACAATATGAAATACTAATTTTTACCCAGGTAAATCCCATCAGAGCAGTTGGTAATATATCTACTGATTCCTTTATTCAGGTGGTATCCAGATATACAGGTCACGCACTAGTCACCATGGCCTCCAGCAGTTTTCACAACCGGGTGAGCATTTAGAGTTTCTTGTCTGCATTGCAGTGACCGTGTGGATGGTTCAAAACAGAGATCCTGCAAACAGCAGGGAAGAGAAGGCGGAGTTGTTAATGCAATAACCTGCCACCACATTCCTGGACAATGGCTGCAAAGTAGAAGCACTTCTCAGCATTGCAGCTTTTCTAATGATTATTGTTAGTAAGATGTAACCCTCCCAAACAGAGCCTCAGACTGCCTCTTATGTTTTTTTGTTGTTGTTGTTTGCTTGGATATGGAAATAATCATGGAAAGGTGTTTGAAGTTTGTACTTTAAATTCTGATTAGCTAAGGGATTTTTTTTCTGATCCTTACAAAGTCTGTCAAATCCAAAGTAAAACAAATGCCCTCTTAGACTTTCTAAAAAGAGGAATACAGTAGGGTGGTGGACAGCCTGCTGTGAACAACCCAGGGCAGCAGGATGCCACCGCAGAAGGACTCTGTCCCATGGCAGAAGGGGCTGCCCCAGATGCCAACCCCCAGCACTGCTGAGCATGGCAGGCGTGGTTGCCAGTTGCCAGGAGTCCTGCAGCAGATGCTGTTTGTGTTATCATTATATTACAGACCAAAAATGACACCTGAGATCCAAATAATGTAAACCCAGAAAAGATCTGCCCCCACCCCAGCCTGCCACACCAGCACCACCACAGGAAAGGCTTGAGCGAAGCAAAAATACAAAAAACATCTGTCAACAAAGCCTGAAACCAGAAAGGCTGAGAAAAAGGCTTCAAGTGATGGCAGCCGCAGGGTATGCTCAAGGCTGCTCTCAGTCAGTTAGCAGCAGAAAACCTGTCAGTGCACATATTTAAGGTATGACGGTAGCTGCTAAGGGAAAGAGGTGGTGAGGAAAGGAGCAGACACTCAGGCAGGGGCAAGAGAGACATTGCTGCAAATAGATACCTGAGCAGGGGCAAGGCAAAGAGAGGCCTGAACTGGGGCAGAGCGAAGAAGCACCTGAGCAGGGAAAGAGGAAAGAGATGCCTGAGCACAGGCTGGAGGAAAGAGACACAAGAGCAAGTCACGGGGCAGAGCCACCCAAGCAATGCAGCACAAAAGAAGACAAAGGTGGTGCACCCCTGAGGGCCTGCAGCCTGTGCAGGAGCCTGTGCAAGGGCAGCTAAGTAGGAAACAAGAAGCAGCAAAAGCAAAGCACACCACTAGCCCAGCCTCATCCTCCTGCACCACCATCTTGTCATCCACGGGTCGAAATGCAGTATGCAGCAAGGGGACAGGAGACCAGCAGGGAGAGTGGAGAGGAGAGGAGAATGAAGAGGGAGGCAAGGAGAGGGAAGCTGAGGTGCGTTTTCCTAAGTTCTTATTTAATTGCTTTTTTTTTCTTCTTTTTTTTCTTTTTTTTTCTTTTTTTTCTCAAAAACAGAATCCACAATTAAAAGTTTCTTAATTAGCCATAAATTATATTAAATGAAATTCCATGTTGCTTGTGACACCAACAATTTGGCTAAAAGTAATACTGTGCAATAAGCCTGTGAGGAGAGGTTGGGAAGGCAGCTACATAAATGGTTAAGACATGATGGGAGCTTGGATCTGTTCCCATGTGCAGACAAACCAGCATGGCCTTGAACACATGCTCTAGCTAAAAGAATAGTAAGTAGAATCTTGCCAATTTTGCTAAACTGTGGCTTGTTACATCTCCCAGGGCCAACAATATGTTAACCTGAGAAAAGCAAAAGTGTTATGGGAAACCTGGCAAAGAGATTGCATAGGCCCTATGCAGAGAACTGTCAAGTGATGGCAGCATATCCTGAACAATAATAAGTGGTTTGGGAAATGCATACCCAGTATGGAGTTACACAGCACTGTCCCCAGTAATAGCATTAAATTAATGGCTTGCTACACTCCCATTGACTCAAGAAACACAATCTGATAATGGATTCCATTTTAAAAACAAAGAGGTACATGGACAGTGTCTATCAAGAGGGCTGTGATGGACTCTCTGTCTACCATATCAGCTGCAGAGTAATGGTGCTGTATAAAGACAGAACAGTCTATTAAAACTTTTAAATAAATAATCACAGACAAGGTAACCCAAGCTGGGAAAACTCCCATGGAAAATTTAAAGCCATTTGAATGATCATCCAGGAGAAGCTTCCCTAATCAAACATATGAATTTTTGTGAGAAACCAAGTTGTGTTTTTGCAATACCAGGTATTTTTGCAGTGGAAAATTCCACTAACCTTGCATATTCAAAAGTGATTTTGTGGCATAGCAGTGGGGAGTATGTTAAGCAGATAAGGGGAAGGTCCCACTGTCCCAAAATAAGGAGGATAGCTAAGAAAAACAGGATGAGCAGTATGAAATAAGTAAAAACAAAAATCATGGGCCCTCTAGTCACGAGAGAAGAAGGAAAGAAAAAAAAAAGGAAAAGGAGAAATTGACGGTCAGTCAAATAAAATTGTACATTTATGGTATAGAAGTGCATCGAGTAGGTTGTGAACCACAGGGGAGAAATCAGGTGTTGGGTAATAGAGAATACAAGGTTATGATACACTTTTACTGTGTGCTTCTGCTTGCAGGGTGCCCAACAAAGAAAATATCGCAAATTTCGCAAATAAAATAGCTTCACAGATCCTGTCTGAAGAAAATTATTGAGATTTTTCTCACTTTTTCAAATAGCTACCCAAGCCCTTTACACCAGCTCCAATCTACATGGAGGACAGGAGACAAAATGGTAGCCATCCACCCTGCACTAGAAGCCCATGGAGTTACCTTATTTTGCAAACAGGGAAAGGAGCTTTGAATAAAATTAATGGGAAATAATTATTAAAAGATGAGTTTTGGGTAAACTCTAAGACCAAGACTTGTTTTCTATCATTACAGGAATCAATACGAAATGGCAGAGGCATAAAAAAAATTGAAATGGGAAAGGGAATGCCAATTTTTCAAACTAGCAGACACACTCACAACAAACCCACCATCTCCTTTTCTTCCTGTAATTAATTAATGTAGTGTGTTTTCTGGGAGTTCTCCATTAATTTATAGTGAAAGTCAAATCTATGCCATGCTCCAACATTTCACCTATTAATCAGACCCAAAACCAATGGGTGATTGGACCCCAACCCCATGCCCCAAATATATGCAACAGAACTACTGAGATGAGATTTCTATACTAAAAGCCAAAAAATCATGTGATGGAAAAAATAAGGCAGTATCAGACATCCTTATGGTGTGCCCTGGTATGTCTGCTTTCATACCAGTTGGATTGGCCTGGAGCCCATATGTGGGGAAAACAATACCGTGCCTTCTATATACAAAAGATCGCAGTAAACATTATCTCCTAATACCAAATCTCTGCCTGATTTGGAGCTAATTAAATTTTAATTTCAGAAGAACAAAAATGTTACAGATTTTTTAACAAATCAAACCAAATTTATTTCATCTGGGATATATAACCACAATATATCTGAGGGACCAGGAATAGCTTCCACTCTACTTTTACCTTGTATATTTGGAAATCCACTGGTGGACCAGGCCAACATCACTTACCAAATAATCTTGCAATTGTTTTTCAGGGAACGAGTTATTTTACTAGAATTTATTTAACTTTAGTTTGAAGCTCTATAAGAATCCACAATGATTTCCAGACAATATCTAGAACAGCACCTATATACTCTAAGAAGAGTTTTCCTTAGTCACTGTAATACATACACCCTAAAATAAAGTAAAATATCACTTTTTAGGTATTGAGATGCAGTCTAGATATTATGTAGTTAATGTTTATTTCAGCTGTTCCCCATCAGAATGCACATCCGATACTACTGCAAAACGCTTGCATGGGAAAAAGTGCCTTGTACTTGTGTATTAGGAGATAAAACAATCTGTTACCAAAATTAGCAACTATTTAGGGCAGAATTTAACTCTCACTGAGTAAAAATTGCTCTTTCTTCTTTATCAAAGAGTTCTGTGGGACTTGGCAATACTTTACATATTGAGCTTTCTAAAAAAAAAAAAAAAAAATCAGTCCTAACTGCTGTGATGTTTTTTAACTCAGCACGTGAGCTTTCTATGAACACCTATACATGTCATTTGCAGCCTGACCTCCAGATGGTAAGCAGAAATGCAGTGTTTGCAGGTGGCTGTGAGGTTATACCATCTTTTCTAGCTTTTTAATGATGAGATTAGCATTAAACTCAACATGTGAAAATGGAATGGGTGAAGTTAGCTTTTGGCTTTCCTGTAACACTGTCATATAATATTTGGCTTTTAGTATAGAAAAATAAAACTTCATTTTATTTTTAATGCTGAAAACCTATACTTCACTTTTTAGGTGATGCAAGAAGCCCCAGAAACTTTTAAAAGGAAGACTCAGTTTTGTCTTCAAGATAGTATGTCTAGTTATTATCAGAATCCAATTTAAATACAATTTCCACTGCCCTGAAAAACAGGTGGAGCCATTTTTTCCTGCAAGTTTTAATAGCTTTGAGACAGCAGAGGTCTCTGGAGTCCACTGCTATTGTGAGTTTAAATTATTTATCATTTCCTAATCTGTCTTGCTAGCACAAGTAAATGAGTTGTGTGTTGAAGAGCTCTAGAAAGATTTAGTATCTTTACTAGTAAGCTGCTAATGCCACAGTTTAAGGATACTTCCCTATGCTGCTCTCCTCACTGTGGCTTTTACTTTCTACTAGATGTTCATTACATGTTACACAAGAAAATGTATGTGTTTAGGTGGGGAGAACAAAATGGAATTTGAACTTAATCTTCCATACAGCTTCCAGTGACAGCTAAGTAAAAGAAGGAGGTATTTCATACCCTACTGACTTACCTCCAAGGTTATCTCAATCCCTAGTAGATATCACAAGGCTGGAAGCACAGTCTTTCAGATCAGCACATGACTGTTCAAATTTTTTTTTTTTGAAGCCACAAAAAATCAGGCCACACATAAAATGCCGCTGACATGTCTAAAACAAGGGTGTGTGGTTACAGCCTTACAGAAAAATAAAAAATAATCTAACTTGTTTGAGGAAAAAATATGGGCATCCACAGTTTACATTTCTGCTTCTGACTCCTCTTTGTGATAATTACCTCAGAAGTCAACACAACCTTCTACATGCAGTAGTTGTAGATATGTACCTACACTGATTAATGACAGAATGCACAAATATGCAAATATTAGGTCACATAAATAAAAGGAATATTTCAGATAGCCAACAATCCTGCAATGCAATAACCTAGCTAGTAGAGAAGTGGAGATAGAGTCAAGCAGTATGGCAAAACAAAGTCATCTCAAGTCACTAGTTTCATATCTTGAAGGATTTTCTATGTTCCAGTTCATCAGCTGGGATGATGAACCCATCAAATGGGATGATATTTCTCATCCAATTTTTCATTTTGTTAAAATTCTGATATTTTAGAATAAATGGTGAGATAAAAGTGTCTTTGAAAATATGAAGTAAGTATATATACCCTCAAAGTCTTTAGATTTTCTAATTTAGTCTCTGACTACAGTATATGATAGAATCATAGAAATAGTTTCCACAGTTTGGAAAATACCTCTAAGATCATCTGGTCCAACCATTAACCTAGCACTGCCAAGTCTACCACTAAACCACATCCCTAAGCACCACATCTACATGTCTTTTGAAGACCTCCAGGGATGGTGACTCAACCGCTTCCCTGGGAAGCCTGTTCCAGTGTCTCACAGCCTTTTCAGTGAAGAAATTGTTCCTAATATCCAACCTAAACCTTCTCTGGCTTAACTTGAGGCCATTTCCTCTTGTCCTATCACTTGTTGCTTGGTAAAAGAAACCAACACCCATCTCAATACAACCTCCTTTGAGGTAGTTGTAGGGCATGATAAGGTTTCCCCCGAGCCTCCTTTTCTCCAGACTAAACAACCCCAGCTCCCTCAGCCGCTCCTCCTATGACTTGTTCTCTAGACCCCTCACCAGCTTCATTGCCCTTCTCTGGACATGCTGCAGCAGCTTGATGTCCTTGCTATAGTGAGGGGCCCAATACTGAACACAGTATTTGAGGTGTAGCCTCACCAGAGCTGAGTATAAAGGGATAATCACTTCCCTAGTGCTGCTGGTCATGCTATTTCTGATACAAGCCAGGATGCTGTTGGCCTTCTTGTACACCTGAGCACACTGCTGGCTCATGTTCAGCTTGCTATTGACCAATAGCCCCAGGTCCCTTTCCACGGTGCAGCTTTCCAGCCACTCTTTCCCCAGCCTGTAGGTTTGCATTGGGTTGTTGTGCCCCAGGTGCAGGACCCGACACTCAGCTTTGTTGAACCTCATACAGTTGGCCTCAGCCTGTTAATCCAGTCTATTAATACAGCCATTTCACTCTGTAAAGCCCTCCTACTCTTGCGCAGATCAACACTCATGCCCAACTTGGTCTCATCCACAAATGTACTGAGGGTGCACTCAATCCCCTCATCCAGATCATTGATAAAGATATTAAACAAAACTGTCCCCACTACTGAGCTCTGGGGGACAATACTTGTGACCAGCCACCAACTGGTTTTAACTCCCAAGACTTAGTTTTGTGTCTCACCCATGCTACAAATCCACCTGGAAAGTCTAGTGTCTAATGTGTGTAGAGACACTCAGAAGCAAGCAAGCCAAAGCAGCTTGATTGGGAAGCACTGTATTTCAGTAGGTGCTTCTCTCTAGATTTCCAGAGATAATTAAGGCCATTAGAGTGCACTGAGTGTTTTGTCTGAAATTATGGAGTAAATAAATGCATGTTTTCCAACTACTTATTGACTGGGATAAAGGGTAGGGCCACATACTGGATACCAGAATGAAAAAGATCCAAACAATTACCCACTAAACGAGAATGGTCCATGGACTGAATGGCACAAGGATCCTGGGTGGGGGGAAATTACATGAAAGAGCTGTTGGTTGTGACTATCTCTTAGTTTTGCTTTCTCGTTGCACAACTGTACTTAAACTACATTCTAATGTATGCAGTACTTGACTTTTCTAGAGTTAAGATTTGTAGTACTGAAATTCAGAAGGACCCACATGTAACAACATATAGGAGGAACACAAAAGTTTTAATGCCAACAAATTATTTTCAGTGGAGGGTAGAAACACTCAATGAAAGTAATCTATGGTGAGCAGCACAAGTTTCCTCATCTGAAATGTATCTTTCCTTTGGTTCCAACAAGGAAATTCTACCTTTTGTATATTATTTTTTTTTAAGAGCGAATTAGAAGATCAATGTATTTTCTATTACATTAGCACAAAAACCTGAACAAACCAAAACAAAAAACATTACCATTCCATTCAAGAGTTTCTATACTATCTAGCAGAATAAAGGGTAAAGAGAAAGAAAGTGCTACAAAATAAAACCAAAACCTCCTTCCCTCTCCTTGCTCTCCCCTGACCATGGCCATTCAATTTCATGCAGAAATATCAAACTTTTACCAACATGGTCAAAACCAGTCATTGTTTCAGCCTTTCTCCAGGTTCTGTGACTCAGCCAGCTATGCCGTGGCCATACCATCCTGCATGCAGTCCCTGAAGGCAATTTTGGGACCAGGCACAGGGCCACGTTATTTATTCTTTCTCTGAGCAGAAAACAAATCTTGTCACATTTCTGTTCTTCACAGGACAGGCATGGATCTTACCCTGGTAGCATGGAGATCATAACCAGCACAGTTTTATAAACCCCCACAATTTTAATTTTTTTTAGATGCTTTCATTATTTTTGATGGCGATCAGGAGACAGTGCCAGGTTCAGAAAAATCTTTTTCATCATGATGAATTAATCATGCATGTAGCTCTCCACGAGTGTATTCAGCATTATGGTTGTATTCTTCTGAATATGTTTACTCAACATCTGTTCATAATTCTCCATGCACAACTCCCCTATTACAAACTTGCTTTTTACGTCTGACATGACATCTCATGATTTTAAGCTTTGTATAAATTTACTTCGTTATACTCATTCTACTTTACTGAAAGATTACCTGAAACTTAGTGAAATGGATAAAATGTATATATAAAATACATTAATAAATTTAATTAGAAGTTAAATATTTAAATGCAATTATTAATTTTGCATTAGTACAGAATTATTAAGAGATGGCTATACTCGTGCAAAATAGTGGGACCGACTTCTCTCATAGAGAGGCTTTTTGAACAGAAGAGAAAATGCACACCATGGCCATGGCTCTGCTCACCGTGAACACGAGAGGGTGCCAGCTACTCTGCGGAGACCTCTGCTCCTGGAAATAACCGTGTCGCTGTTTTCGGCCTGGGGACTCCAGAGGGAAATCTGCTGCCCCGATGGACTGGGAGCTGAGAACTGAGCTGTGAGCTGAGACGGGCAGCCTGCATGAAATCTCTGGGGAATTTCATCAAATTAGCTTCCTTAACAGTGTTGAAGTTACAGATGGATATTATGCTTTTACCGTTTGTATCCCTCTTCCTTCTTTATTTTTTTTCTTTTCTTTTTTCCCTCCCACTTTTAGTGTTAGCATGCAGCCTTGCAGTACCATTATAGCAGGATCCAGACATTGGGATAAAGTTGCTATAGATCTGTGCTCAGTGAGGCTTCTGCGAGGCCATCACTGCTCTAAAATAATGCTGGGAGCCCTTCATGTCCCCAGAACTGTGGAAGAGCTTTTCTACTCCCTTTTGGCTCAGTTTATTGCCTCGTTGCGAGGTTATACTCACTCAGGCACAGCTGATGAATCCACCAACAAATTCTCGCATCCTGTTTTACAAACACAGCAGAAGCAGGAAGCAATGGAGTGTGCCTGCTGTGTGGGTGGTTGTTTGTTGGGGTTCGTTTTGCAGCTGATACAGTAATGGTCATATTAACTCGCAGCATCATATATATTATGCCTGCAAAATGGGATGTCTGCATTGGTGAGCAGCCAGCAGCCTGGATTAGCAGATCCAGGTGACAGAGACTTCTGTAAACCTGGTATGCTGCCCAAAGACGTTCTGCTGAAACTAAGACTAGTCAAAATACACAGTTTGAGAAGAACAATAGAGACATGACATGAGATGGACTAGTGCTCTTGATGATGATTTCTTATGAACTATAGGAGTTTATTAGCAATTACTTTCATGATAAAACAGGAATGGGGTAAGAAGCATCCAATTTCTTCAACTGATAAGAAATTGAAAATAAGGAATTATATGAGGGCAAGGTGTCCTGCAGAGGCAGACTACAGCCGTGCAGGTTGTTTCAGCATCCCCTGCACCCAGAGCCTCAATTCCTCAAACTCTGCCATGGGAGACAAGCTAGGGTCCAGGGCTTCATAAGTAGTGTGTGCCTAATACCCACTGTATACCCATGTAGGGGTACAAACTGCTCAGATGTGACCATCTCCAGGCTCTCAGGAGTGGCCCCAGAAGGGTTTCCCCTGTATGGACAGCGAAGACTCCACAATCTGTAGTCCACATGACCTCTCTTCTCTTCAGGAGTGGCTCTTCAGTAGGACCACCATCACTGCAGAACTTTGGCAAAGACTTTAGGTTGTAATTTAATTTATTCTATTCATATTGTGCTTCCAGTTGGCTATTTCTGCTTGTCTGAGTTGCATTGCTTTGGCTAAGATATTCTTTCTCAGCTTCTAACAACAAGATTTTACCTTGTTTGTCTCTTAATCTACCACTGGGCATGGGCAACTTCCAGGTAAACAATATGCTCCCAACTTGCCTTTTCCTTTCTTCAGCTTAGTCTGATTTTTCCATCTCTCAAACTCTGACCAAATTGCCATGGGGTGAGTACAGTTTTCCTCTACACATTCAATACCCTAGTGCAGAATGTCATATCCCTTCTTTATAAACCATTGTCCTAGATCCTTCTATCTACCACATACTCTACACTTCCACCTCTTTGTAGTGGTCCCAGTAATAATGGAGATTCAGTATCTGGAGATACAGACATCAGTAGCTGATAACTATTTCACCTAATGAGTCACTCTAAACGCACTTAGTTATGAGCTGCAGTTGTCTAACAGAGGGATCCAGCTAACCACACCTATGTAGGAACACAGTTCTTTATAATCCTCCCATTAAGCACACATACCACCAAACAATTATGCTTCTGTAAATGAGTTGCTTAATATGATCTAATTAATAAATAAACTATAATCATACTAACAAATAGCACTATTACCACTAATACTATTGATACTAGTAGTAAACAACATTAGCAAACTTCATATGACACTGTCTTAAGGCCATAAAAAGTCACTCACTGCTCTCCGACTATTCTCTACTCACCCCCACCACAAAGTGGCCATCCCCTCACACCACAGGGCCTGCACTCCTTTCACCCAGCTATGAGGGATGTAAGTTCTCTGAATGCTTACCGGTATGATTTATCTAAGGCTAGGTGAGTATGACTGGGTCTGTAATCCCTCACAGGAACAGCACATGCAATTTTTGCTGACTTTGCTTCTTCAGCTGTCATCCCTGAGTGTGCTTCTCCTCTCCTCAGGAGTGCCCAGATTCCCATTTCCACCTGTGCCAGACTGCTGAGGAACCGAGACTGCTCTGTCACTGCTGAGCAGGTGGCCACAGGGCATCAGACAGCCACCCCACGGCGTGGAGCAGCCAGGCCTTGTCTAGACAAAGAAACAGGAGTACAGAGGTTGAGCTGACTTGTGGATATTTACCTAAACTAGGAAAAGGAAACGAGAGAGCTGGTTTCAAGTATCATTTCTGAGTGGCTAGAAAATGCTTATATGATATGCGTAATGCATTTTTTGTTTGTTTGTTTGTTTCTGCTTCTAGAGAAACACTGGTAGAGGCCATGGTCTCTTTTAAGCTGGCATAAGCTTATGTTTGAGTTGAAGACAGACTTTGAAAGACTTTGAAGAATGTATTGATGTTTTCTATCATATGTATCTCAACATGTCATTAGATAGATTGCTCTTGCTTTAGAAATATTTATTTTGTATGGTTTTAATTGGTATTGATGGGTATTTAATTGGCATGAATGGATTATGTTCAGTACTATTATTTAAAGTAAGATGAATTAATTGTTCATAGTTTGTTCAAGGTCATAAATCTCATTGCAAAGTTACACTAGAAACTAAATGTTTAACTTGCACTGCAATTAAAACTGTATTTGAGGAATATGTATATTAAATATGAAGCAATTAACACATAATAGATGATCATAGAATGGCTTGGTTTCGAAGGGACCTTAAAAAGAGTTCCAACCCCCTGCCATGGGCAGGGACACCTCCCATCAGACCAGGCTGCCCAAAGCCCCATCCAGCCTGGCCTTGAACACCTCCAGGGATGGGGCATCCACAGCTTCTCTGGGCAGCCTGTGCCAGTGCCTCACCACTTTCTGAGTGAAGAATTTCCTCTAACAGGTAATCTGAATCTCATCTCTTTTAGTTTAAAACCATTCGCCCTTGTCCTGTCATTATCTGCCTGAACAAAAAGTTGCTCTCCATCTTTCTACGAGCCTCCTTTTAGGTACTGGAAGGCCGCAATGAGATCTCCCTGAAGCCTTCTCTTCAACCCATCTCCAGGTTTTCTCTGAACATCCGCAGCACAGGAGAGGTGCTCCAGCCCTCTGATGACTTTCATGGCCCTCCTCTGGACCCACTCTAACAGCCCCACATCCTTCTTGTGCTGGGGGCCCAGACCTGGACGCAGCACTCCAGGTGGGGCCTCACAAGGGCAGAGCAGAGGGGCACAATCACCTCCCTCCACCTGCTGGTCACTTTTGATGCAGCCCAGGATGCAGTTCGTCACCGTCCTCCACCTGGACATGGAGCCATTGACCACCATTTTCTGGGTGGAGCCATTCAGACAATTCCTTATCCACCAAATTGTCCACCCGTCAAATAATGTTTGAACATTAGTCTCTGAATGGAGAAATGCTGAGATATCATTACTTATCAGTAATCAACAAATCAGTTTTACAGTGACGTTTAGGATTATCAATAATTCAGTATAATCAATAACTGATATCTGATACAATTTATTCCAAAAGGGAGCATCCATTTGTTCTCATGTAAGTCCTAAGAATGTCCTTAATTTTGTGATAGTAATGTATTCTTGTCATCTGAACTGTGGAGCTGCATAATGTTTGTCCTCTGGAGACAATTGCTCAGAAAAATATTTGGACAGAGATTGTATCTCAACTAGTACTGCATCTCTTCTGCAGCAGCAGCTGCAACAAGATCAGTGATAGTCTGGACAAAGTGCTAAGGAAAGAGGGATTTTATCTTTGATAAGAAATTGCTGTTTCCTCAACTTAATGAGATTTTTTTTCCCCCCATAATACAGAATGCCTGATGATGCAGAAGTTTGCATCTGATGCATCACACAAACAGACAATATTAGGGTGTATGAAAACAGAACAAAAACATACCAGACATGTTACAATTCTTCCAGCTGTGACCTCATTTGTAATGTTCTGCCTAGCCACAGAACATTAGCTTGAAGAAAGGATTAAACAAGTGGATGGTGCACTTAACAAAAGACATTGAAATGCTTTGTTGTGGTAGGAGGTAGAAGATTTAGCACTGTGCTTTTTTACCACTTCATAGAACAGCTCTTAGTTGCTTTCCCTGATTGTGAAAGCACCGACCCTGGGGTGAGTGTGTGGCAGGAATGCCCCAGAGCCTGTCTCTGCAGAGACAGGAGACCCAGCCGAGTCCTCTCTGGGAAAAGACAGAAAAGCTGCCCTCTATTTTTAGCCCAGCACTGCTATTTGAGTGTGTAGGACAGGGGGATCAAGGTGACTCTGTCAACAGAGAAAAGGGAGATCGGGGCAAAAAGGTCCAACTGATCAAGCTCCTGGTTCAGCTGTGGAAGAAGCTCTTCTTTCCCTTCCCGTGACAACTATACTTCATGGATATAGAAACCCCGTTAGCAGAAAGGGTCATTTAAAATACAGCTTGTTTTCTCTCTGTTCAGTGGATGAAATCTGGCTGCAGCTCTTACGCTGCACTCGCAAAGCACCTTGTCTTGATGTCTGTATTTGAATAACATGCTCCTCGTGTCTCATGAAGCACAATACAAATACTTTCAAAGACTCAGAGTGTTTAAGTTGCACTGAGAAGAAAGGTAGATAACCAGCCTAGTTAGCAGGTGACAGTTAATCTCTCTCCAAATCTACCAAGTTACAGCTTGGGACTGTGTATGCCCCTTTTGGTTTCTGTGAAGGTCAGACTCAGACGGCATCTTCTCACCGATGGATAATTTCAATGACTGCATTCCCCGAAATTTAGCATGCAGGTAGCAGTTATTCAACCCAGGAAGCAGCAAGATCAGAACCAGGGGTGAATATAGGAAAGTTCTTTAATTACCCTGAAAAAAGTCATCACATTAATTGTCTCCAACTCCTTGATGGCTATAAAGGAGGTTTAAATCTTATCCCGAATCATAAGAATAGGACAACTCCATTTTCTCTGGCTTCAGAGTTGTTTTCATAAAACTGACCTCTGAGTTGTTTTGCTTCCTTCCCCATCTGCCCCTACACCCCCGCCAAAAAAAAAAAAAAAAAAAAAAAAAAAAAAAAAACAGAGCTGGGAAGAGCTACTGATGCATTTATTTTTATTTATTTTTTAATAAAGGCATGAATTTGTGAAGGTTTTTGTCAGTCGAGAGATCAGAAGAGTAAGATATACAATGTGCCTTTTGATAATGGCTTTCAGGGATGCTTAATGCAGACAGCAAAGACCAAGGTCCTGATACAGTCTTCTGCAGAAAACTCTTAGCATCTGAAATACCATATTGCTGCCACACGCAGGTTGCTGTTAACTGTTATTACCATGTGGCTGAGGCAACAACAGAAAACAACTGCTAAGGTATTCAAAAGGATGTTTCAGTATTTAAAGACAAAGACATGCTCCTGGTTTTGCTGCTTGCCGTTTTTGAGTTTTCTTATTTCTACATTTCAGAAAGTTTGGGTCTCTTCTCCTGAATGTGGTCCTCCAAAATTAGTAGTGCTCTGTCTTCATGGCTTTTCTGAAGAAGGATCCGGATTTCCTTGTCTAATAATATAACAACCCAAATGTCACTACTTATCAGTGCAATCCTCAACAGAGACCCAGAGAAGCTACAATGCTGAAAACTGGGTGCAACAGTCATAATTTTAAAAGCAGCTAGCATGGACCCCTATTGAAGTGTATGTAAAATATTTCCGCATTTCAAACAGATTTGTAAGATCTTTGGTGAAGACTCTTGTAGGGCTGGCAAGCAGAACCATTTCAAATCTAACATATGATCTTTATACATGGTTATTAACTTTCTTTTAGATACTTCAGCGTTATTGAAGATAGCATCTTTTTTTTTTTTTTGCCATTGTTAAAGGGATGGATTTTAAAGATTATAAATCATATAAAATAATCTGTTATCTCAAAAATCAGTTTCAATGGACTGTGTTCTAATGTGGCATACTCAGGGATACATTCATCCATGACAGGTTATAAACAAAAGCTTACTGTTTTTCAGACACTTGAAGTATAAAATCTCATGAACTCAAACATACTTTGTAACTTTACTTGACTGTGTTTATTTTTGAAAAATATATGGGATCTTAAAAATAGTGCATTAACTAAACAAAGAAGGGACAACTGTGGGGCACATTATGATTTTATAAAAGTCATTTTATCTGCATGTTTATCATCTGCTTATGAATAAAGTCAGCAAATTCTTGCATAGTTGTGTTATTTAAAGAAAAACAAAAACTTTATAGAAATTTATTTTATAGCTGTATGACTTCTTTCCACTCTTTTTATTTAATAAAACTCGTATTTTTTAGATGACACGAAGATGATTTCTCCATCTAATTTGAACATCTCTGTTTGCCTGTGTGTAAGGAGAAATAAACATCGCCATGGACTCACTATTAAAAGCACAAAGGCTGGTACAGTGCATTATACTAGACATCATTTTATGTCTTGGGGTTGATGACACACATTACTTCCTCAGAATAGTATGTGCCAGGCTACAATGAGTAAAAAGATAAACTCTACAGAAAAGCAGAGTTTTCTTCAGAAACACCAGGCAGAAAAAATAGCCTTGTTACAGGTGTCCTGGTAGAAAATATTCTTGCTTCAAAATAAATAAAAAAAGCAAAGTTATCACGCATAATGTCCTAGTTATAAGAAATGCTACCAATACTTAATTAATGATGATAAGAATTTAGGAGGTGACATGGCAGATGAGGTCTGATGTAGAAGAGCCTGTCGTTTATCAGCAAACACTGCCAGATGCTTGAGATGGACATATAAAAAACCTCATGGTCAAGGTCAAAGATAGATTGCCAATCTACTCTCCTACTGCCCAGGGTCTGTGCTCTGATACTTCCTGCCTCCTGCATTCTCCTGAGGAACCTGACCTCCACTACTACAAAATCTGTCATTGCTAACGCATTCCCAGACAGTTCTTCCTTGCCAGAGAGCAGCAGGTTCCGCTGTATATCACCCGCTGTGCGTACCCCCTGGTTGGCCCATCCAGTATTTATTTGGATAACTTAGTTGTGCAAGCTGTCCCACCACATCTCAGCCATAAGCACAGACATTCCTGATTTGGATTAAAATGTGACCACCATGTAAAATGTGTCTGTTTTAGTTCAGCCCTCTTCTTCTTTGGAGTTTCAGCTACTTGGAGTGGCACGGAACATGATGAAAAAGGATCTACATGTTCTTTTCTATTTCCCAGTTTAAGACAGTAAAAGTCTACAAAGAAAGCAATGTGCACATCCAGAAGACAGAGACCCTTTAGCATGTGAGGTGGATGAAAACATTCTAGGTTTGCATTTTTGAGACATGAAGTAATAACTTTTTGGTTTAGACGGAAAATAACTTTTTGTTGTAAGTGCCTTTTCCAGCCTGAACTTATGAAACTTAAAAAGAAAAGCATGTTCAAACAAACTGGAAATAAATGGCAAGATGTACAAGATTCCATTCACATGATGAAGTGCGGATACTGATTTTACATTTTTAAGATGCTCATTGGATAAAGCTAAGGTCTGTCTCGTGCATTAGCATCTTTTATCTTTGACTGTGTTTTGTGGGTTTGACACGGTAGCATTAGGGCATCTACTCTGAAGCCCTGAAATGCGTGGATGTAGCATTTGCCAGGGGCTCAGTATTAGCAAGCCTTCGACATATGGTATGTGTAATTCTGTTTTCATTTAACCACATAAAAGGCAAAATCTTATAAACAGTCAGGTAAGTTAGCAGTAAGCGTCTCTATGATAGCCTTTAGTCTCACACAGATGGCTGAAATTATACGTTTACTGACTAATGACAGAGTTGAAGGGCATATAGTCATACGCGATGGCAGTAGCACTCAGCCCACTTACAGAGTCTTGGGCATTAAAACCTATTGCTCCAAACCCTGGTCCATAAAGCCTGCTGTATAAGTTGATTTGTGAAGTCTTCATGGGAAGAGGGTGGTCCAGGGTGGTAGGTGACTCTTCTTGGTAAGGAGTTCTCCTAGTCCTGAATATTTAGATAGAAAATCAACAGAAATGTACAAAGTGTTTAATTCCAAAAGCACCATCTCTAATGTGCAGGAAGGCATGGGGAGGTGGGGGTCGGCTTCTTCTCACGGGTAACTAGTGATAGGACTAGAGGGAATGGCCTCAAGTTGTGCCAGGGGAGGTTCAGGTTGGAAATGAGGAGACGTTTCTTCTCAGAAAGAGCAGTCAGGCATTGGGACGGGTTGCCCAGGGAGGTGGTGGAGTCACCGTCCCTGGGGGTGTTCAAGGAAAAGTTGGACATGGTGCTTAGGGACATGGTTTAGTGGGTGACATTGGTGGTAGGGGGATGGTTGGACCAGATGATCTTGGAGATCGGTTCCAACCCTAATGTTTCTGTGATTACCACAACATACGTTGCCTATGTCATATGAGCCGACCCCTTTAACACAGCTTATTTCCCTGCAGTACTAAAAGCTCTGTTTTTCACAACTGAGATTCTCCGTGGTTTTTTTTTTTTTTTTTTTTTGAGTTCATGTCCAGACAAGCCCAACAGGTACACAACCACACGGGCCGATAAGGAAAGCAGCAGCACAGAACTCAACCCCGGAGCTTCCTCTCCCGGCCCACTTCCAGCCGTGGAGCACAACGACGAGCCCCCGCCGCCCCCACCTCCCCACCCCCGGGGGGAACCAGGCGGGGACAGGAGGGCGGCCACCACCGACACCCCGCGGCCCGGGGCGGGCCGGGCAGAGCCACAGGAAGTCGGCGCCCGGGTGGGCTGGCACAGGGGGGCGGGCGCCGGCCCGGCCCGGCCCGGCTCGGCTCGGCCCAGGCGGCGGCGGGGGGCGGCCGTGCCCGATGTCGCTGCCGGTGGTGCTGCCGGGCTCCTGCTGCCCGGTGCCGGGGCTCTCCGCCGCCCCTCCGGCGGCGGCCGCCTCGGCGGCGGCTCCGGTGCCGGGCTCGCTGCCCGCCGCCGACCCCTCGCTGCCGCCGCTCCGCTCCCGCTGCTGCCGGCCCGGCGTCGGCGGCCCCCCGCCGCGCCCCGCCGCCCGCTCACCGCCCGCCCGCCGCCCCCCGGCCCCGCTCCAGGCACCGGCCCCGGCGCCGGGCTCCGAGCTGCTGCCGGCCCGGCCGCTGCTGTCGCTGGGGCTGCTGCAGCTCGTCCTGGGCTGCTGCATGGTGGCGCTGAGCTTCGGGGCGCTGTCGCTGAGCGGCGCCCCGCAGGTGAAGAACGCCTGCCCCTTCTGGGCCGGCTCCTCGGTAAGTGCCGGGGGTGGGCTGGGGAGCTCCTGAGCGAGGTGCCGGGCTCGTCCCTGAAGTGTGGCAGCCCTAACCGGGGGAGGGGGACCCAGCCCGCCCCGGTGCCGGTTTGGTGTCCCTCCGGACAGTTACCTGGTTTCCAGACGAGCCTGTTTACGTCTGTGTAAGCTGTTTAACCTATGCTTGTGCTCCCAAAGGGTTTTAAAAACACACGTGTGGACTGGGAAAGTCCAATTGCTTTAATAACAGCAGCAAACAAACTTCGCTTTCTTAATGCTCTGAAACAATAACGTGTTCGGTCTCGAAAAATTACCAGGAATGCCTTTCAGGTGCAACAGCATGAGTGAAAAAATTTAGCCCAGCAGCAAGTTGGAAAGGTAGGAGGCAGCTGAGAGCTGGAATTGAGGATGCGTCTGCTTTTTCCTTTCCAGATGCGACATCCTGATTGCGATGCACTGGTTAAGTGCGGGTCAGGAAAACTTTGAGGAAGGCTTTGTTTTCGTGCACCGTAAAGCTTTAACAAATGTACTGAAATCAGCCTTGCTGTCCTTAATCCAAAGCCCCAATTCGCATCAGTATTGATGCGCTCAGTTTTAAAACCATGTGACTATTTTGCACTCAGAGAATTCAAAAAATACTTAGTTATGAAACTGCAGAGTTATGTATGTGGTTTTGCAACACTGGCGGTGATAACACGAGGTGTTTCAGCTAAATCATAAACGAGTGTTATGCTTGCTAGATCAGATCGGTCACATCAAGTTAAAGAGGTAACCAAAGGTTCACTGGAAAGGTCAGAAGCGGGCAGAGCAGCACGAGGGAAGCGGCAGGAAGGGGCAGTCGTGGACACCTGATGAGCTGTTGGAAGTGGGTGACCATGGACGGGGACGGCGTAGACAGTTTTTAGATTTGCTTAGCCATGTTTCAGGAAAACACGTCCTCGGCTGAAAGCAATATTTTGGCAGTTGATGAGGTGGGAGTTGCTGCTATAACTTTTTGCCACCGCGGATGTTTTCTGGGTGGAAAACACAAGAAAATAGTAGATGAAAGTGTCAGTTCTGATTGTATTATTTCACAGGATAAACCTAGGAGTGAAGAACCTCGTCAGCACAGGCTCTGAGTCTCTGCATCTTCACAAAGTGCATCTTCACATCATCCCAACATTGCTTTAGCACTCCAAAGGACCTTTCATCAGAGCAACGATGAATACATAAATGGCATTTTCTGAACAGTTGTTGACTTCTTGGTAATACTGTTTTTTTAATGTTACAGGTAATCTTATCTGGAATCATAGGCTTAACAACATGGAAGAGGCCAATGATACTTCTGGTAAGCACGGATTAAAACTTGTTTTAAGGGTATAAAGACCTAAGCATCAGAAGATACTTGGGATTTAATAGTCATTAGTTTAAAAAAAATCCACTTCTTTCTCCTTGAAAACATAGACTATACTATTGGGTCTCTTTTTTCAGATTGTAGAGCCATAATTATTGAGGGAGAAGTCAAAGCCCGCAAAAGGCTAAGTTCCCTCTAGGAGTCTCTGTTACGGGCAGGAGTAGACCATGTCTGGAGGATGTGCTCGTGTTGTTTACAGAGCACTTTTTGTGTTTGTGTAGGTATAAGAAAATACTAGTTTAGTATAAATAATTCGGCTCTCTGAGGCAGTGCTGCTTGAGCTGAAATAAGGCAATTGGTTTGAAAGCTTTGCTTATTTGTCCTTTGCTAGTGTCTGATAGCAGGTTTGAGCTCTAACCTAAGCATTGGTGCCTTGCACTATCCAGCGTTACTGTTTCAAATACAGTTGACATTACAATGTTCTGAGAGAAGTAAATCAATGTGCAGGGTGTGCAAGCTCTTTCTGTTTGTAAGTGAAATCTAAAGCTCTGCATCTCTCAACATTTCAGAGATGGGATTTGAAAAAAGCATTTGAAGGTGCTTTTTCTTCTTTCTTTTCCTTTTTTTTTTTAAAAAAAAAACATATCGTCGCTTCTCAAGACTGTTTCCAGGACAAAGCAATTGTTTTGTTTTTATGCAACGCTTCTTTGGGATGTGTGAGGTATCCACATTGTCATTGGTAGGAGGTACCGAGGATCAGAGAAGCGAGCTGTGGATCAACTGTGGTGTCTTCATGATGCATTATTTAGCACAACAGAAGCAGAACAAGTCTTTATACTGGTCCTGTGGATACAAGGAGGAGCCTGGTCTCTGGGGCACCCAGTCTGGAAGGACCATGCTTTTATGAAAATAAATGTAAGCGCCATCTCTCTCAAAATGCCTGAGGCTTGCAGGGTGTCGCCTTTTTCTATATTACATGTGTTCTGTGTTGTTTCTTGTTGCTGTAATTTCCTTTTTTTCTTTAAGGCCTTCTGAGCATAAACTTTGTGGGCCCTTCTCGTCTTACTGAAATACAAAAGCAGCAAACTCTTTCTGATCCTTTCATTTGTTTCCACTGATCTTAGGAGGGTCGAGCAGGCAAGAACAAATTGCCCGGGGATGTTGTGCAGCAGATGGGGAGTTCTGAGATGAGACCGATTAAAGCCTTGAGCAACCTGCTCTGATCTCATAGCTGACCCTGTGCTGAGCAGGAGGATATGCTGGAGACTTCCTGAGGTCCCTTCAATTACAATTGTTCTATGAGTAGATGATATTGTGAACCTATTTTTTCCCCTTAATTTTATGTATGTTTTGTAGAAGATTTTTGAAAGTCAGATAATAAAATGCAAAAAAGGAAACCAGTGCTAAACAGTTCAAAGGGCTTCAGTAAAAATAAAAATTAACAGGAAGAAACTAACTTTCAAAGGGAGTCTTGCATTGAATGAACTAGCTATGGCCTATCAAGTAAAGAATGTTAGTTTCTATGAGCAAACTCATTTTGGGCTAAATTTTTAATATACCCATCCTCTTGTAACCTGAACATTTTCTCTTGGTAGTTTTGAGTTGCTGTGTAAGTTGTAAAAGCAGGTTTCCTAAAGACCTAGGTAATGACAGTCATTGTACATAATGGCTTAGAGTTAGAACATTCATAAATAAGACCAGAAAATGCATTCAGAGCTAAAACAGATTTGTTTCCAGCTGTGACTGCCCTCTCCTTTTTGCTCCTTACGCAAGCCTCTTGCACTTACTCCTTGCAAATACACTTGTCATGGGTTCCTCTCACCAGGCTTGGACTGGGTCCCTGATCTCTTTGCCTGTTCAGAAATAGCGCAGAGCCGTGTCCCTGGCGCGAAGGCTGCAGTGATCACACGTCTCTCCTCCTGACAGGCCTTAGCTCAGGCAGGTGCCAGGTGTAGAAATTTCCTTTATGCGGCAAATAAGCAATGCAGAAAGGATTGATTTCACATGAAGGTGGTTTTATAAGATTGCAGCAGAACCTGGGTACTGGGCATGTTGGGTACCTGTGCTAGACCCATGCCTGAAATCTGAGGAGTGAGGATTATTCTGGGCATGTGGTATGAATTACCACGTTCTGCAGTGCTGCAATTTATACTAGCGTTTAGATGTGTTCATGAAGTGCCTTTGGACTGTGCTCAACAGTTACAGCATAAAGTTTGTGGGACTAGCAGTGGTCATTATCCTTTTTCATCTCTGGTTATGTCTTAATCTACAAATGCTCTTCTATTCATAAGGACAGGCCTCTTTCTTCTTATGCAGAGCTGTTGTCAGTTGCTCAGCTAGCTTTCATAATTTCATGTAACTACGCATTCCAAGTATCCTCTAGAATCCTTCATATGCATCCAAACCCCCAAATCATTTTGTTTCTAGCCCAAGTTGAGTAATTACATATAGATTTTAATTTGTCTTTGTGTGCTCTGAGAGCCTCAGATGAGGCTGCAGTTGAACTCCATTATTTATTCCTCCCTCATTTCCGGAGCTGGCACTTAAGCTGAATACCGGGTGGGTGCTGCAGAATGTCTTTAAGGAGGTGTCGTTCCTCAGATGAGCTTGCAGTAGGAACACGGTGTTTCTTGAGACTTCTTGTGTTAGCTTATTTTTATTGTCAGTTTGCAGTTTTTAAGGGACTTTATAATGGAGTTCACACTTTACTTCACCCCCTTTAAAGCATACCAAGCCTTTCTAGAAGGAGCCTGTTTGCTATTCTGACAAGGGATTTCAGAGCCTGAAAAACCTGTGGGAGTGCATCCATTTGTCTGCATCTCCTTTGCTGTCTGGTTCCTCCGATGAAAAGGCAGTGCCTTTGCTTACAAAGATTTCCCCTCTGTCTCCCTGCAGGGTGCTGGGAGAGGAGATGGCAGAGGGGGTGGCTGTGTATCGGTCACTGCTGTGCTTGGAAAAGGGTAGAGAAATCTGTCGGTTGCAGGCGATGGTGGGCCTCCAGTCAGTCCAGAGAGGGGTGGCTGTAGCAGAGCAATGGAAGGTGATGAGTGAATAACAGGTTGCAGAGTCAGGGTGCTGTGAGGCAAAATTGCATTGTAATCGGCTCCTTCGAAGGACGTTCTTGCAGGGCCAGCATGGCTTTCAGTGGCAGAGCAGCTGAGAAGCTGTGGCTCTGAAATCTTACCTTGCCTGTGGTTGTCTGAGGCTTTTCTCTCCTGGGTATCCGTTGTCAAGCCACTTCGGAAGTCAGCTTATTGCACTTGTGCTCTGAAGCTGATTTTTCCTCCTGAGGAGAAGCTTCCTCCTGTGTGTGCCTGCCTGAATGTGTTTATGGGGAAAGGGATTTTTTTTTCTTCCTTAAGTTGTTTGGATATTGGCTGTCAGTGGTTCAGGGCTGCATGCAATTTTCTGCTTGCAGAGAAGCTGGTTTCTTCCCATCCACTCTGAAAATCCTTCCGTCATCACACCTGTAAATCTTACTTTCAACTGAAGGAACCTGTCTTTTTTCAAAAAGCATACTGATTCCTCGTTGCTTGTTTGTTTGCATCCACATTAAGAGCAGCTCACATCTCTGACAGGCCGTGCTTGCTGTGGTAACCTCGGTCCTTGCTGCTGCACTGGTTCACACCAAGCCAACTGTGGTGGTGGTTTTAGCCAGCTGGGCAGCTGACCTCCACCACAACCACTCTCTCATGTCCACTCCTCAAAGGTACAGGGGGAGAAAATATGATGGAAAGGGTTCAGGTAAGGACAGCGTAGTGGATTTATGAGGCAGGGTTTTGGCAGCAGGGGATCATAGGGCTGGCTTCTGTGAGAAGAATCTAGAAGCTGCCCCATGTTACATCAGGGCCCCGCCGATGGGCAGAGCCAAGCCAATAAGTGATGTTGTTTGTGCCTCTGTGAGAGCAGATTGAAGAAGGGGAAAAAAAACCTGCTGCAGAACAGCAGCTGGGAGAGAGAGAGCAGTGAGCACCAGCCCTGCAGGCGCCCAGGTCAGTGCAGCAGGAGGGCAGGAGGTGCTCCAGGCACGCAGCAGCAGTTCCCCTGCGGCCTGTGGAGAGGCCCCTGGTGGAGCAGGCTGTCCCCCTGCAGCCCACGGGTCCCACACGGAGCAGATCTCCACGCTGCAGCCCGTGGAGGAGCCCCCGGTGGAGCAGGTGGATGTGGCCTGGAGGAGGCTGCGGCCCATGGAGAGCCCCCGCAGGAGCAGGCCCCGGGCCGGAGCTGCAGCCCGTGGAGAGGAGCCCACGCAGGAGCAGGGGTCTGGGGGGAGCTGCTGCCCGTGGGGGACCCGTGCTGGAGCAGTTTGCTCCTGGGGGATGGATGGACCCCGTGGTACGGAGCCATGTGGGAGCAGTGCTTGAAGAGCTGCTGCCTGTGGGCAGCCCCCGCAGGCTCAGTTCAGGAAGGACGGCATCCCGTGGGAGGGACCCCACGGGGAGCAGGGGCAGAGAGGGACCGTGAAGGAGTCTTAGGGACTGACCGCAGCCCCCATTCCCCTTTCCCCTGCACCGCTCCGGGGGAGGAGGTGGAAAAGGGCAGATGGGGGGAGGGTACTTTTGGTTTCTTTCCTTTGTTTCTCACTTCTCTGGCTCGTTAGTGGTAGACAGTAAATCTTACTGTCTCCCTACTCTGTTTTGCCCGTGACAATAATCACTGAGCGATCTCCCCATCCTTATCTCAATCCTTGAGCCCTTTTCATCGTATTTTCTCACCCTTCCCCTTTGAGGAGGGGGAGTGAGAGAGCAGCCATGGCAGAACTCAGCTGCTCACCTGAGTAAAACCACAGACAGGGAGATCACTCAACTGTTACCGTCATGGGCAAAACAGACTCAGCATAGGGAGATTAATAAAATTAATTACCTATTACTAACATGCCAGAGCAGTGAAAAAATAAAAACAGACTAAAACCACCTTCCACCCATCCACCCTCTTGTGTATCCTCCCCACAAGCAGTGCAGCGGAATGGAGGAGTGGGGTCTGCGGTCAGTCCCTAACGCTTCGTCTCTGCCACTCCTTCATGGTCACTTTCTGCCCCTGCTCCCACTTGGCTCCGTACCACGGGGTCCATCCTTCACCCAGGAGCAAACTGCTCCAGCACGGGTCCCCCATGGGCGGCAGCTCCCCCCAGACCCCCTGCTCCTGCGTGGGCTCCTCTCCACGGGCTGCAGCTCCGGCCCGGGGCCTGCTCCTGCGGGGGCTCTCCATGGGCCGCAGCCTCCTCCAGGCCACCTCCACCTGCTCCAGCGGGGGCTCCTCCACGGGCTGCAGCGTGGAGATCTGCTCCGTGTGGGACCCATGGGCTGCAGGGGGACAGCCTGCTCCACCAGGGGCCTCTCCACAGGCCGCAGGGGAATTTCTGCTGCAGTGCCTGGAGCACCTCCTGCCCTCCTGCTGCACTGACCCAGGGGTCTGCAGGGCTGGTTCTCACTCATCTCTCTCCCAGCTGCTGTTGTCCAGCAGTTTTTTCCCTTTCTTCAATCTGCTGTCATGGAAGCACAAACATCGCTTACTGGCTCAGCTCTGGACAGTGACAAGTCCTTTTGGAGCTGGCTGATGCTGGCCCTTATCTGACATGGGGCAGCTGCTGGACTTTTCTCACAGAGGCCACCCCTGCAGATCCCCGCTACTACAACCTTGCCCTGTAAACCCAATACACCAACTCACTTGGATTTGACGCTGTGCCCAGATAACTGTAATGCCAACTTTGAATTAAGGACATCTCTGCCAGCTGCTCTGTACTGGGTTTCTGCTGCTGGAGGAAGGTTTGGCTGTCGTCGCCCATGGGAGGCAGGAGCACCGCGGGGAGCATGGCACAGAGCAATCAGAAGCAGGCTGCTCATGGGGCAGAGAGCTTCGGTGGTGGCTGCCTGTGCTCTGGAGCCCTTCCTCCACCATCCAGACATTAACATGGTGGATGCAGGTGGGGTGAGTGTGTCTGTCTTTCAGCGGCTTCAAGCACTTTATGGTTCCTTGGTCAGACAGCGGGCAAGCTCTTCTTTTTGTGTCACTGTTACAGACGTGGTCAGCTGTTGCGTGAAAGACAGTGGGGTTTTGACTTGGAAAGTACAGGTTGTGTGCTCTGTGTGATTCTGTATTCTTCTGCTGTCCTAACTGTGGTAATCACGGGGGTTTGGAATTTCTGTTTGAAACATTCCTTCGCTGAAAGGTGTTAATATTTCTATTTTTATGGCAAAAATGGATGGGTCTTTACTGCAAAACAGAAGAGCTTATGGAACTCAAGTATATATTTAAAACCTTGAAATATTGTGAAGAATAAATTTCCAGTAAACCTTTTATTTAATTGAAAAATTTTATTAGAAGAAAAATGTTTCCCAACCAGTTTTAAAAAACAAGATTTTTAAGGGTAACTACTGTGTTCTTGACATCTGCACACTGACTGAATTGCATAGATTTAACTAAGATTTAATGTCTATGCCAAAATATATATTATTTACTTCCTCATGAGCTGTCATTCTTAAATTTTAGCTCTGCTAGCAACAGTAGAAAGGACTGTGAACAGAAGCTGCAGATCATGACCTTAACAACACAACAATCTGTCTCTAGCCATGAGCTTTGTAGTGGGCAAAGTCATTTGGTTTCAGTGAGAATTACTGTAGTGGTGCCTCTTTCTCTGCATTTTAGAAGTCACAGAATCACAGAATCGTCTAGGTTGGAAGAGACCTCCAAGATCATCTAGTCCAACCTCTGTCCTAACGCTAACAAGACCTCCACTAAACCGTATCACTAAAGCCTACATCTAAACGTCTTTTAAAGACCTCCAGGGATGGCGACTCAACCACCTCCCTGAGCAGCCCATTCCAATGCCTAACAACCCTTTCAGTAAAGAAGTTCTTCCTAATATCCAACCTAAACCTCCCCTGGCGCAACTTTAGCCCATTCCCCCTCGTCCTGTCACCAGGCACGTGGGAGAACAGACCAACCCCCACCTCTCTACAGCCTCCTTTAAGGTACCTATAGAGAGCAATGAGGTCTCCCCTGAGCCTCCTCTTCTCCAGGCTGAACAAGCCCAGCTCCCTCAGCCGCTCCTCATAAGACTTGTTCTCCAGACCCCTCACCAGCTTCGTTGCCCTTCTCTGGACTCTCTCGAGCACCTCCATGTCCTTCTTGTAGCGAGGGGCCCAAAACTGAACAAAACTGAAACTGAAGTCAAACAGCTCAGTGTTAATGTCGTGACCCACATGTAGGTCTTCACCATTAATTCAAGAAATGGCATTCATATAAAGGTTTTAAAGTCAGTCTACACCAGTGAAAAGAAATACACTTTTAGTTGTGAGACTCTATAAAGAGCCTTATGTGTAGCATAAGTCAGGTTTCTTCTCATTTTGTTATCATTTATTTTGATGCTGAAAAAGCCTTTTACTTAGTCATATGGGATATTTTAATGCTGCGTTAAAAGTATGAGGCAATTTTTTGTTAAATGAGGTAGTTTGTCTTCTACTTCTGTGTCATTTTTTTGTTCACAGGTATATTGCAGGTCTCCATATGGCACAATAAATAAACTGATAGAAAATTAGTAAGGTCATATAATTAATGCCTATTTATTGCTATTACTGCTGTGTGTATGGAAAATCAATACACTGGATTATCTTTTCCTAGAAGGATGCTTATAAAGACTATACGTAGGACGTAAACAGGTATAAGAGTTAATGAGTGCAGAGCACGTGTTTTTCTTTCACTCGCTTTTTAAGTGCCTGCTTATGCGTGAGTCATGTGAGTGCATGTTAAAGCAATTCCTCCTAGCGGTTAGATACTGGCTTCAACAGTGGCAGCAGCAGGACAGCACACAGCCTGCCTGTACAGAATGAGTTATAAGGTCAGGGCCTTACCGTGTAAGTTTGTCCTGCTGCTGCTGGAGCTCCCATTGACACTAATGAGAAAACTCCACTGACTTCAGCAGAGTTAGCTTGGTTGGCTGACACCATTTAGACGGGGTCCTCAAAAGGCATGAGGATTTTTTTAGGTGGAAAAGATCACACATGCAGGAGATTAGCAAATACTGTCTCTGACATTAGAATACACTTTGCTTTCTTATAGTTTAATTCATATAAATGTTCATCAAGACTTTCTGCAGCTGTTCACAGTCCATGTCTATCTAATGCTCAAAAGATGAAGGGCAGTGGGCCAAACTAAGCTCATAGTTTGAGTTGTTTCTATTTTTATCACTGCAGTTAAGACTAGTTACCTCTATTTTGACTTTTAAAATAGCCTGCCTGCCTTTGACTGCTCATTCTAAGGGAAGCAATATTTTTCTCCTCGTTCACATATGGAGGGGTTCTTCTTTTACTGGGATAAAGTGGACCACCTGCTTTTACTTGTAGGTGAGTAGCGATGGAGAAGGTGTTTAAATTTGCATCTGCAGTAGAACGTATCTTACAAAGCAAGCTGACAAGGTACAGGTTAGATAAGCAGACGGCGAGGTGGGTTGAAACCTGGATGAATGACTGGATCCAAAGGGTGGCGATCAGTGACACAAAGGCTGGCCAGGGGCCAGTCAGCAGCATTGCACCCTAGGGGTGGTTACTGGGGACAATGCTATTTAATATCTTAATGAATGATCTAGACAGCAGGACAGAGTGCACTCTCAGCAAGTTCACAGATGATACAAAACAGGGAGCAATGGCTGATACACCAGGTGTTGTTGCGTCCCAAACAGTGACCTGGAGAGCTGGAGAAGTGGGTGGAGAGGAATCTCGAAGTTTAGCAAGGGAAAATGCAGAGTTCTGCCCCTGCAGAGACCCCAGGCACCAGTACATGCTGGGGAATTAACTGCTGGAAAGCCCTTCTGGAGAATATCCCCAGGGGTCCTGGCAGACAACAAGCTGACCATGAGCCAGCAAAGTGCTTTTGTGGCAAAGAAGGCCAATGGCAGCCAGGACTGCGTTAGTCAGAGACTTGCCAGCAGGTCCAAGGGAGGTGATCTTTCCTCTCTACTCAGCACTGGTGAGACCCGTCTGGAGTGCTGGGTTCAGTTCTGGGCTCCCCAGTACAGGAGAGACATGGACATACTGGAGCATGTCCAGCACAGGGCCACCAAGAGATGAAGGGACTGGAGTGCCTCTCCTGTGAGGAAAGGCTGAGAGGGCTGGGACTGTCCAGCCTGGAGAAGAGGAGGCTTCCATCTGCGTAAATACCTGATGGAAAGGAATAATGAAAAGGGAGCCAGACCCTTCTCAGTAGTGCCCGTTGACAGGACTTGAGGCAGTGGTCACAATATATGAAATTCCATCAGAATGTAGGACAAATGTTTTTGTACTGTGAGGATAGTCAGACACAGACACGGGTTGCCCGAAGGGGTTGTGTTCATCCATGGAGGCTCTCAGGACCCAGCTGGACATGGTCCTGCGCAGCCATCTGTAGGTGGCCCTGCTTGAACAGGGGGCTTGTACCAGATGACCTCCAGAGGTCCCTTCCAACCTCAGCCATTCTGTAAAAATACTAACCAGTGATGGGGCAGAAAGAAAAAGGGTCTTTTCTCTTGACAAGAGCTTGACAAATGAGCTGAATGCTCATTCCTGTCCACTAAGGGATGTAAATGTATTATCAACTAGGGTTCAGATCCTGATAATGTTTTAGGTTGTATGTGGAAGAATTATTTTTATCTTCTGCATCTTTAATGGGAAGTTCTGTATATTAAATTTTGCAGTCACAAATAGGCTATGCATATAATAAAAAACAGATTGTGTTTTTATTTTTACATAAAATTTCTGGTTTACAGTGCCTTGAGTTGAACGTAGATGAAAAACATTCTTTGCATGAGATACCCTTAGAACTACTCTGACAGACTTGGGTAACTGGGATAATCTAGACAAAAGTGTAAGAAAAGGTATTGATTCACTTGAGTGCTGAGAAAAGAGTTAATTTAAAAATAGAGATTAAAATCTGTGGTTTAAATGTCTGTACATAAAGACAAATGACACTCAAAGTGCTTCCTGTCATTAAAAACCTCTTATCTGTGGTTTTATCGTATTTATAAAACTAGATGTTCCCCATAAAAAAAATGCTGTTCCCCTTAATATTGATTGTTCTCAGTATGTCTAGAACACAATAGTCACAATTCACTTCAGAGAAGTACTAAAAGCTACTTTGTTTGTTGTTTTTTTTGAGGTTAAAACTTACCTTATGTGGTAGTGTTACAATTCTGTAAAACGTACAGAGATGACATGTTGTAATTTAAGGAATGAGCATGAACAGTAAAGCTCTTCAGCTCTTAGCCATTCAGGAGTGATTATTTTTCCCTGAAATTAAGTAAACAGGATCGTAAATTGGTGCAGTGGCTCTGATTTATTTCTGGTCCAGATGTCTAGGTAGCTAACCATGATACATCAGCTAAATTTATTTGGAATGGTATCACTGTCTTTGTGAATGTTTGGGGAGGTCTTGTTGGTGGGCCTACTGTAAAACTACCTGGAGCAGAACTGAGCCCGTGTCCATCACAATCTCCTTTTTCTTCCACAGCTTTTTGTCATCTCTTGCATTTTTAGTTAAGCCCTTCCTAATACAAAGGAATCTGAGTGAGCAGATCATTATTAACAAGGACTCTTCTGGACATAAAAGACCTGATGCTTGCTTTGTAGGACTGAGTGCTTAAAATGTAAATGTGTTGGGGTGTGAATCTGTTATTTTTATTTACCTTTGAAGTATTCTTCTCACCTATAGTAAGAACTTCCTTGTCTCTCTCAAGAAGTACGGAAAAATATTTGCATGTTTGAATTGGGACAGGAGAAGTTCTTGCATATGTTTAAAATCCATATCAACAGAGTCTCATGTAAGCACAGATTGCAGACTGGGAGAAGAACTCACTGAGAGCAGCCCTGCAGAGAAGGACCTGGGGGTTCTGGTGGACAAAAAGCTCGACACGAGCCAGCAGTGTGTGCTTGCAGCCCAGCAGGCCAACTGTGTCCTGGGCTGCATCAGCAGAGGGGTGGGCAGCAGGGGAGGGAGGTGATTGTGCCCCTCTGCTCTGCCCTTGTGAGGCCCCACCTGGAGTGCTGCGTCCAGGTCTGGGCCCCCAGCAGAAGAAGGACATGGGGCTGTTAGAGTGGGTCCAGAGGAGGGCCATGAAGTTGATCAGAGGGCTGGAGCACCTCTCCTATGAAAAAAGGCTGAGAGAGCTGGGGATGTTCAGCCTGGAAAAGAGAAGCCTCTAGGGTGAACTTATTGCAGATTTTCAGTACTTAAAGGGAGCATACGAAAAAGGTGGAGAGCAGCTTTTTGTATGGGCAGGTAATGACAGGGCAAGGGGGAATGGTTTAAAACTAAAAGCGGAAAATTTAGATTAGATGTTAGGAGAAAATTCTTCACTCAGAGGGTGGCGAGGCCCTGGCACAGGCTGCCCAGAGAAGCTGTGGATGCCCCATCCCTGGAGGTGTTCAAGACTGGGTTGGATGGGGCTTTGAGCAACCTGATCTAGTGGGTGGTGTCCCTGCCCACGGCAGGGGGGTTGGAACCAGATGATCTTTGAGGTCCCTTCCAACCCAAACCATTTCATGATACGATTCTATGACACGATATGATTCTACTCTACTGTGGATTTCAGAAGTTTTGCAAACTTTTTAAGATGCTTTGCACTTTTCTGCATGCCTTGCCCTAGTTCAGTGGGGTGCTGGTTACGTGGCAGTTGGACAATTTTGAGGACCTTTTGGAAAACAGTCTGGGTAGAAAAGTGCTTTTAAAAATTGATTGGATCAGAAATAGAACTTTTTTGAGGGCTCCGGAAAATCTTTAGCTACCTGTGCTTTTCAGTAGTTGCATGCATTTTATTACTGCACAGTTAGTGCAGGATAAGCTGAGAGAGAGAGACAGTAAATGTGTTCAAAGTAATAATCTGCTTTAAGATTGATCTTATTTAAGATTAGACACCCAGGGGCACTTCAGTGAAGTCCCAGGGAGTTTTGGAAATTGCCCAGAAGGAAAGAGTCTTGAGTTTGGGAATGGGATTTGCATTGCCATAGGTTTCTTGTATCAGTTTTGTGATCCTGTTCCATCTGCTGTTGTCTTTCCTGTTTCAGGTTAACCTATTTGTTCTGCTGTCCGTCATCTGTGTGCTGCTGAACCTGGCTGGATTTATACTAGGATGTCAAGGTGCTCAGTTTGTGTCCAGCGTTCCTAGATGTGATCTGGTGAGCAGACGTAGAGATTTACACATTTCTTCGTAGCATCATCTCTCAAATTGGGCTCACAAAATGTGCTAATGTTGAGGTGCAAGTAATGCATGTCAGGTGGTAAAAATACAGCTACAGTGTGTTGGGGGTAAAAAAACAAATAAACAAAAAAAAAAGCTTGCTCTTTCAAGCCTAGACTCAATTCAAATTGTGAACACACTCACTGAAATCCACAACAGTGTTTTTGTTATCTGTGTTTATAAACATTTGCTTTTGGGGTGGGGTTGGAGTCTTCATAAACTGTTAATCTCTCTAGGGTAAAGACCCCAAAAGAGTATGTTGTGAGGGTTTTAAGAAAGCATAATTGGCCCAGAAATGGTTTTGTTTGATTTTATTGATAGCTGGGCTCTGTCTTCAGCATCTGAAGACACAGCTGATTGTGTGCAAGATAATTCCAAACACATATTTAGAAAATTCCTCTTGCCAGCATTGTTCACGAATTTTAATATAACAGTCACTTAAGAATTAGCAGAAAGGATTTTTATAGTCATCTGACAAAGATAAATCATTGGTAAAAGCATGACTAGGTACTGATGAGCTAACTGAAAAAGCCCAGTCAATATAGTGGGTGAGAGTTTATACAGTTTTGCTATACCTGTTCAGAACAACATATGTTTGTTACTTACAGAAAGAGCCATGAGAAAAAAAAATAAGGTAGATAAACCATTCTGTGTTCTCAGAACACTTCTACTGCAGGAAAAAGCTATCTGCACAGGAAAGGACGGATTGCAAAGGATTTTTGTCAAATGGGTGTCATAAGAAGCAGAAGAATTTTTGAATGAGAAACAGTGCAGTAATTTAAATAGAAAGATACAGGATCACTTAGTAATAAAGACGATCATGTATAAGGGCCAGAGGAAATCTTAAGGGTTAATGGAAAGATTTTTGACTATTTATTTTGATACACTTGCTGCTTCACAGAAAGCTATTGTTGGTTCCTTAACATGCCAGTCAGCCCAGTGCAGTGAGAGTCCAAGATTACAAGCACTTAATCAATATCAACCTACTGAAGCAGCGTGGAGAACTGTTAGTGTTCTTCAAGACAAGGTGGTTAAACATTTCAGGACTTTTGGAGCATTCTGTGGCTGGAAACATAGGGTACAGTGAAAAGATGTTCCGAAAATCATTAATTACTCCATGAACTGACTTGTGTAAGTGGAAAACCTTTGACGCAGTGACTCTAGAGAATTTGACAGCTAATAAAACAATTATCTCAAGGCACACCAATGTTGAATTTCTACTTGAAAACCAAGATAACGACATTACTCCAAAAGTTGCAAACAGTGCTGTACAGGTTTAACTGTTACTGGTTTGATCGGGTTGAAGTTACAGTTGTGGATACTATTCTGTCCCACAGAGATGCAGAATATATATACCCATGAATCAAAGAATGTGGCTTATGTATTGGTCAAGAGCTTCTAGGCTGCTAGGTATTGCAGGAGCTTGGATACTAAAATTGTTCAGTAATCACTGCAGCTTTGATTAGATTTAAGTTGTATTTAAATGTCTTGAGCTTATTAGTAATGCTCTTTCAAATAAGAGGTATGTGTAATACAGCTCTGTGATAGGTGAATTGTACATACTGAACTGTACGAATTTCATTTTAGAAGCCTGTATTCCAGTCTGCACTGTCTGAGATACAGTTTAACACAGGCTCTGTATTATGCAACTGAAAACGTTGTGTAAAACAGGTAATAAATTTAAAAGTGTGCTTTTTGTTTTTAAAGGTGGATGTGGGTGAAAACAAGATTTGTTTCTGTTGTGAAGAATTTCATCCCACTAAATGCACAGAAAAAGAGAATGCACTGAAGCTCTACCCAGTGAAGTCATGCAGTGCTGTTCACCTCCTTCTTAAGGTACCCTGCACTTGCTGCCTAAAATGACTGCTTGGATAATGTCCATACTTGGGTAGAAACGCAATACTGAAGTAATGTTTTTACTATGAAAAATTCTGTTATCTTCTGGTCTTCTACACAGAAGATTTTTTGCTCGTCTTTGAGTCTTGACCAGTGCATTGCTGATCTGGCATGTGTTTTTCATCATTTCTGTGGTTTATACAACCACAGCTACAGTTCAGTTCAGACAAGACTGCATGGGTAAGGATGATGTAAATTTAAGTTTATAATTAGAGGCCTCTGTTTGTCATCTCTCTTGGTATACTCAGCCCTTCTTAGCTTCCAAAAAAGCTAAAATAGAACTTCAAGACAGCATCATCTCCAAATAAAAAAGTGCTTTAACTATCTCAGATTCAGGTTTTTCACAGAAAAGCTAAGAGAAAGGTTAAAATTCTTGGAAGAATAGATGGCCTATAAATCACATCTGAGCAGTGTTAAACCCTCCTGGATCTCTCTGTCAAAGACACATAATAGGGCAAAACAAGCTTTTGCAAATTCTTCCAGTCTCGGAGATTACCTATCCCGAAGACTGCATCACATACATTTTTAAGAAGTAATTGTCATTGTCATCTTTGTGTTTTCTGTGTTTGTTTTTGATTTATTTTTTTTGACATTTACAAATACCTTGATTTAATCTTTTAATTTCCATAATCTTCATGTTCTTCAGAAAGTTCTCTTTGCTCTTTGTGCCCTGAATGCTCTCACCACCACAGTTTGCTTGGTAGCAGCTGCTCTGCGTTACTTACAGATATTTGCAACAAGAAGATCCTGCATAGTACGTGAGTGCAAGGCACTGCCTAATATAAACGGTGGTACTAACAGTATTATTAGATTACATGGTTCAGTAACGTTAGATTGCAGTTGGAAGCTTTGTTAACGGAAGTTGCATTTGATTAGGATGAATCTCAGATTTCTGCAGAAGAAATTGAAGAACAAGGTCACATTTCAGATCCTGAAGATTTCGTCCCGCCTGTGCCACCTCCTTCGTATTTTGCAACGTTTTATTCGTATACTCCACGAATGAGTCGCAGGTAAATCCCCAGACTCTCTTCCTTTCTGTTAGCGTCTTTGGAAACCTATGTAATCTTCATTTGTTTAAGACTATTTTCTCTGTTACTTGTTTAAAAATGTTGGTGGCTTTTTTTTTTTAAAGGTGAAAAACTGATGAGTTAGGAGGCAGTGTAAATACAGTGGAATGGAGGACTATAATTTTGTAGTTTTCACTTCAAATTGTGTAGGAACTGTTTCTGGGTAAGAGAAATGCTGCAATTTGACATGACTGAAAACTTGTACGATGCTGTCAAGAGCACACCAGTGACTGAAAGCCAGGCACAATTTGTGTGAGAGAGAGACTCCTTACCCAGAGGCCCCCATTGCCAGAATAATTCAGTCCTTTCTCTTTGGCAGACAGGGCTGCTCAAAGAGTATATTTTTATTGTGCCCATACGCCATGTAATCACTGCCCTTATCTCCATACCTGGGAAAACCCTTCACAGTGTGAGCAATCGGGCAGGATCTGTCCCTGTTGCTGTTGCTGGGCTTTTCTTCATCTGTAGCCATGTGATGGCGTTGGAGTGGGAGCAAGGAGGGAGGGATGAGTTAACATATCAGAGTACAAACGGGATAGTCACAAGTCATTGTAATCGCTCTCTTTTTTTTTCCCTGCTTTTTTTTGAGCAGGGAGATTCAGTACTACAAAGATAAGGGAAGAAGGATTTGGAGGATGATAAAATAATAGCTGTATTAATCTTCTTGTGAGTGACAGAAAAGGTGCAGAAAAATTTTCTGTTGCAGAAGGCTGCCTTCTGTGTTATAAGTAGTCTTATGAAAAATTAAAATGTAAATTTGGTGGTGGTGGGGATTATTTCTATCTGGGGTTTGTTACCCATCATTTTCCAGGTAGTTACACACTCTTCACAGTAGGTAGCAGGTTAGCTTTGTTTATTAGCTTATGATTCTGGTGGGGCTGCATTACTCTGCTGTGAACAGTCAGTGCTTATAGGTAAAAATACCACGAAGCCCAAGCAGTTTGAATGATCTAACTCTTCTTTAAAACTCCTGCTTTTTGCTGTGTGCACGACTCTTTTGTTTATTTCCATGTTTCGTCAGGAACACTGCGCGTGACCCTGTGGTCCTTGCTGAGGTAATTACAGTTCCTGTTGTGGGGCTGCAAAAGTAAAATGGTACAGGAATAGATTTGGAATGAGAAAGCCATCTAAAACTCCAGCCTTTACTAAAAAACATTGCTATGCAAGTCTCGGTTCCAGCATCTAACATGCTCATTAGGAAAACAGAGCGGTGTGAAAACAGAGCGGCGTGCGCAGTGATCTCTTTGGCAGATGAGGTATTTATTGAAATGTGCTTGTCACAGTTCCCCTGCTTTCCAGCGGGGCTGTCGTTCTTTGTCTGGCATGTCAGTCTAGATGGCTATCTCCTTCCCGGCAGCAGTGTTTCTCTTTGTCTATTTTCAGCACAGCAGGGGCTGCTGGGCAGTGTTTGAGGCTTCTGCAGCCTAGTGTAGGGTGGCTGCCTCGCCCATTGCTGGGCTGAAACTTGCTGATAATAACATCTAAGCGAAGGCGACGTCTTTCCAAAGTCTGCCTGCTCGTTTAAAGGTGCTGAGGGCAGAAGTGAAAGCAGCAGGCAGCCTTCATTTCCCTTCCTGGCAGACAGGGAAACTGACTCACCCCGGGCTGAGGTGTGACGGGGGCCTCTTCTCCCCCGGCCTCCGCGCCCCGTGCCCGTCACCTGCCTTCTGAGCTGAGGGCCTCTTCTGAGGAGAGAGGGCGGCTGCGGAGCTTGTCCAGGGTCGAGAGGCACCCTCTGCCAACTGCACCCAGGGCTGTTCCCAGACAGACATGTCCAGATGAGAAAGCAAGCATTGCAGGCTTTGAAATGCATGCTAGGGGTGTGTTAGGATCCTGCTTCCCTTCTCTGCCACCCTTTGAGTTGCAGAGCTGGAGGCACTGCCAGCAAAGCTAGATTGGTGGTCTGTTCCTTTGCTCATCGGAAATGTTCCTTTATTCATAGGAAACCTTCAGTGTTTGTCCTGCTCAGTGACAAACTAGCATTGCAGATGTCTGCTCAACTCCTACCTCTCACCTTGTTGTTTTACAGAGAAGGGAAGAGCAGTTACTTTTCAGGACTGGCGCAGCAGTAGGACGTACAGCTGAGCTTCCAGATTAGGAATTGAAATATAATAATCTTCCAGATTAGGAAGAGGGAATCCATTTAGGGCAGCAAAACAGTTACCTGGGATCCAGAAATATACCTTAGTCTGGTTGAAAGTATTTACGATTTGGGAATAAGAGGCATTTACCAAAACGCAGATCTGTTTGCTCAGGTTACTCCCAGTTTGATACGTGTCTCAGACTGGCCCCACGTGCCACTTGTTCCTTAGCAGCTCAGCACACCCCTACTAATGAGCCATGCTGTGAGCCTGGAGCTCTGAGCCGCCTCTCAGAGCAGGCATGAGGGTGGGAGATGGGCGAGGATGAGCCCTTCCCCGTCGGTGTGCTGGCGGGCACCTGCCTTCCCCATGCCTAGAGCGCTCTGCATAGCCCGTGGCTGCCCAGAGAAAGCCTTCGTTACTGTTCCCTACCTCCCCATGTTGTCATTAAGAAGGCCACTCGCTGTTTGCTGCTCATCTGCACCTAGACCCTTACAATCTCTGTAAAAGTATGTGGAGTATGTAATCTGTAATTGCTTTTTACCCATGCAGTAACAGCCTTCTGATATCCTGAGTGAAGTCTGTGTTGAGATTGCTGGAAAAGATAGATAGTGGCAGGGGTCAACTTTGGAGAGAGAGCACCTGCCTAGAGAAGAGGTTAGAGGAACATTGCCCGCTGTTGTCCACTGCAGCTTGCAGGACTAATGCATGAATTTCTCCCCTTGTGTAAAAAGAGAGAGTGGACATTAAGAGATAAAGAACAGAATGACAAACACGCACGTTCTTTCATTAAAGTGTTATATGCTTTATGCCCTAGCACTTAGGGGAATGCTTTTCTAGTTTCATAGTCTCTAATAAGATGTAACGTGATACAATTCTTGTATGCAGCATTAATTTTCAGTGTGACTGAGCTGGGTAGACCAGATCAAGCATATTTAAAAATGAAGTCAAACTAAGGTTCAAGAGTTGTATGATTCTGGGGTGTGCAGTGGCTGTAAGCTCAGCACATATGTGGAACACTTAAAAAAAAAATGTGAAGAATTAATATCAATTGAACATCAATTTCGATTGTACTTGAAAATGATTTTGGAGCTTATAGGGACAGATGAAATAGGCTGAAATATTTTCTGTTTTTTAAATTAAAAAAGTAATGACCAATTGACAAAAAGTTTTGTTTTTTGTTTTGGCAAGTTTTATTCCTTTCCTGTTTTAGCAACCTTTTGTAGACAGTTCCATTCCCTCTGCACTTTCAGATCCTGGCATGAAAAAAAAATATTCTTTCACAGCCATCTTTGTTCCCTCTAGACACTGTCCAGAGAAATCCTAAGCTCTGCAGGGAAGGTCTTGCTCTTGTGCAGTGTGTCTCTGTAGATAGTCTACATCCAGCCCTGGTAGCTAGAAGCCTGAAATGGATCTGGAGAGCAAAACTTGTGGTTGCATGAGGTGCCTGCTCACTGCCAAATCAGTAGCTTAAAATGTAAGGAAAAGCAGAGAAAAACTTAGCTGACCTGGGTCAAAGACTTGAAGGTTGTATAGGGAAGTTTCCCTGGGCAGTCCATCACCACCCTGCCCCAGTGTTAAATGAGGTAAGGTAAAAACTCATTGCCAAAAGCAACATTTGCCTAAAAGAGTTTCTTCAGACACTGTTCTGATTTCTTCCCTTTCTGCCACCTGAGAGGAAGATAATGCAGGAAAACATCTTCAGCATTTCAGCTGTATTTGAGGCTTCTTTATAGTAAATTGAGAAGCAAGGTTATCTATGGGGTATATGTGCCTCAGACACGGATCGGCTGTAATATCCGTAGGCGAGCATCATCACAGCCTCTAGTGTTTTTCTGCGCAGCCGTATCTAACTAAACATGAAACGTGAGATCAGAAGTATCTTGAATTTCAGTTATAATTAGGAATTTAATAGTTCATAAAAATCGGAGCTGGGTTATCGTGTTTTCAACGCCCACCCGTATTTGAGTCTCTGCGAGGTAAACCTGAGCCTCTGTGCAGCTGCAGCGGGTTCCTGGGTGCGGTACTGCCCGAGGAGGCCTGAAGCTCTGGTGGCTGCACAGGAGAGGCACCTCCTCAGGAGCAGTGTCCTCTTTGCTCTTGGGAGACCTGGCAGCTCGTGTCGAGTTTGTGAGCCGTGGCTGAGATCCCCAGATCGGAGCTGGCGCAGGGAGACCAGCGGAGCTGTGTCTGGCTGTGTCCTCCTGCCAGTGGGACACTGTGCTGAAGGCGCTGCGTGGTGTCCTGTGTTGCAGGATGCTCGGCTCTGATGTGATTCCACTGCCACACATTTACGGAGCGAGGATTAAAGGAGTTGAAGTGTTCTGTCCCCTGGATCCACCTCCTCCATACGAAGCTGTGGTGAGCCAGATCAGCTCCGAGCAGGTACGATCCATAGCGGTCTCAAAGTGAAATATGTCTGTCTGCTGTAAGGGTAAGATCTGCAACTCACCTTTAGAGCTTAACAACTTCTTCCCAGTTGGGTGTTATGGGAGAAAACTACTTGAGGATGGGAGAAGGAGCAGAATACACAGTGGAGCACAGTAGTTGTCCTAGAGGGCTGTCATGCTGCCTCCCTGCTTTGCTTCCCTTCTCTACCTGTAGTCTTCCCATGTTGGACAACATGGGGACTTTTACCATGTGCACTGATCCCTTGTCACTGCTGTTTTCACAAGACAGATGCTTCCCCCCAAAAAACACTTGGGAGGATGAAATAGTCTGAAGTGGATGTTGAAAATTAATTTTAGAAATACACCACTCTTGGTTTTGCAATGGAATTAAACCCCTATAGCATAGTCACCATGTACTTAACTGCTCACTTTCTAAGATGGATGTTGTAGCTCTTGGAAAACATTGGAAAAAATGGTGATGGTTTCTGATTTTCAACTTCTCTGTTTTATTCCAGGAAGCTGCACTGCAAGTAGGTGTGGTGGAAGTTGTTGCTGATTCAGTGGAAACAAGTGGCAGGCAGGCCTCTCAAGGTAAAAAGAACATTTTAGAATTTGCTGTACAGCAGTTCTTCCCAATCCAAATGGCTTAATATTGCAGCAGCATTAATATTTCTTTGAAAGCCACCCACCGTATTTCAAGCCACAGATGCAGAATTACAATTGTCTTGGGCAGCAGGAACAGAGATTAACCTTTAAAATACAAAAAAAAAAAATGTTGTTCACTGTTAAGATCCAGAAAGAAAGATATATTCCCTTCTCAGCAATCTACAAGTTAAGTTGCTGACTCTGCATCCATACATTGTAAGAAATGATCTCCAGCTCCAGTGTCTCCATGTCTTTGTACAGACAATGGTGCCTGTTTGACAATTTATTGCTGGTGAAAAGAGTAAAACAAAAAAAATAATGTGTTGAGCTAAATGTGGGACTTCCTCCATTATTGAGCTTGCACTGGAAGAATTGCTAATGAGTTTCTGCATACTGGTACAGGATGTGGCTACACGACAAGTAGAGGTTACATCAGACTTTCTTCAGCATTGTTTCAGAAAACCATGGAAATTGTTCCAGGCTGTTTTCAACCTAGCTTTTCCATTTGCTGTGCTGTACAATTGCAGTTAAAATATTGTTGGCTCCCAGGTAAGCAACAGGCAGCTTTTCCAGTATAGCCCTGGTGAAAATCCTTTCTGCTTTTCATTTTAACTTGCTATTGCTGCACAAATTTTCTGTTGTTCAACAGATGGTTGTGTGCTTATCCGCACAGTGATTACAACACAAGAATATGGAGAGTAAAGACACCTAAAAAAAACACTAAAAAACAAACAAACATAAAATGAAAAAAAAAACAAACAACATCCCAAATTTCTTAAATGACTCTGACTCCTCCTTGGTTTGTGAAGTTAAACAGTTGAAATTGTCCCTACTAAGTGATGACAGGAGAATAAATAGGGGTTTTGTTTGTTTGTTTTTTCCCCACAGATCTGTGCTTTAATCAAATAACAATTCTTTCAAAATTCCCTTACACTCCAGCGGTCTGCCTGAAACTGCTGAAAACCAACACCTGCATGCTTCTGGTATCTCATCAGTTGTGATGGCCAGAAAGAAATTCAGAGGAGTGGCAACACAAAGCTTAGTTTTCAAGGCCTTGTGGTAGATAAAGCTGCTGTTGCATTCTCCGCACACCTTAAATACAAACTGATATCAGATGTGAGACTGCATGGTGGCTGCTTAAAGTTCTGAGAACAGAAAACAGGAAAAGGAAACTATAGAGAGGCAACAGAGTCGGGAAAGTTTCCAAAAAAACAAACAAACAAAAAACACCCAAAAACCCAAAACGCATGATAAGGCATTGTTTGAGGCATTGTTTGTATTTAAAAACTTCCTTTTAAGCAAGGAGACTGGATCACACGTGGTAAATTGTACTCTCCTCCCCATCTTTTTAGCTTGTTTATCCATCCTATTTTTATTAATTGGCCTGCAAAGTGAATTTTACCTCTCAGCTTGGCTATTATGTTCATATGCAAGAAGAGAGTACTTTGGTAAAGAAAATTAACATTGTTTCTTCTAGATGCCAAGGCTTTCTAGGGGCAGTGAATTTAAGAAAAGAAAATACACTGAGCAGTATCTCTCCGTTTATTTATTTTTGTGGAGGTGTACTTGGTCTGGCTGGAATGGAGTTAATTTTCTTTATAGCATCCTGAATGGTGCTGTGCTTTGGATTTGTGTCCAAAACAGTGCTGATGACACGTGCTGAGCAGTGTCAGTGTGGTGGTTTTACCTTGCTAGGCAGCTCAACTCCACCACAACCGCTCTCCCACTTCCCATCCTCAGAAAAGGAGGGAAAGAAGAAAGGGAGAGAAACAACTCATGAGTTGAGATAAGGATAATTTAATTAAAGGAAAAGTAATTATTAAGGGAAAATTATTATTAATTAAAGTATTTAACTGAAGGGAAAAGGGGGAATGGGGAAAAAAACAAAACAAAACACAAGCATAGGCTGCGTGGAAGTGCAGAGGAAAGAAATTACTCTCTACTTCCCAGCAACGAGCAGTGCATGACCACGTCCTTGAAGCAGGGCCTCAACACGTAGCCGTTGTTTGGGAGGACAGACGTTTTCACAACGAGAGCCCACCCCTCCCCTCTTCTTCCTTTTTCCACCTTTTATTGCTGAGTGTGACACCACATCGTATGGAGTATCCCTTTGGTTGGTTTAGGTCAGCTGCCCTGGTGATGTTCCTTCCTCTCCTCTTGCCTGTCCCCAGCCTGCTGGCTCTGGGGGGGTTAGAGGGGGTGGCTGTGTGGGGCTTGGCTGCCTGCTGGGGGTAAGGCACCAGGGCAGGGACACACAGTGAGGAGGCAGGCGTGTTACACGTGGGGCAGAGTAACTCCACCAGCAGTCTCAGCTGATGTCGAGTAACAATCTATAAATAAGTGCTGAACTTATGGTTCATGCTGGTGGTCTGTTGTGCCAGGGCATTTTGTGTTCAACGCCGTGATTCCCTTGGCATCATCAGGACTGGAGGACAAGGCGTAGCTCCCAGTGGAAGCGAAGGCTGCCTGCTAGCTACCTGAAACCTAGCTGCTGGCTGCAGGAGGACCTGAGACATTCTTTGTGCCAGCTGAAATGGTTTTACTGGCTTCAGAAGCCTTCTTATCCAGCAGAATAGTATTTTCCACGCCAAATGTAGTATGAAGACAACCTACTGGTGCCTGGGGATGCTTGGCAGCTGCCCTGTGTCATCACGTACTGGGTTGATGCATTTCCAGTATGCACCAGCTTTACACCACTCACACCTTAACCTCTAAGCCACTTACAGGCTCTAAGACCTGTAACATTATTAAGAATTATCATAAGATCATGAAATCAGGTTATTCTTCTGATTAGTATTTTTTTAAAAAAAAAAACTTCACCAGAATACGAGCACCACTGTACCTGAAGAACTGACTGGTAGCAGAGCTCCACTAGAGTTAGTGTTTTTATTGGTGATGGATTTAATCCTGCCTGGTTCTTGGTCTGCCATGCGCTGTTGCTAGGTCCTATTTCCTGACTTGTCAGGATGGTGTCTGCTTTATATAGGCTCTGCCACGGCTTCTTCTTTTCAGAAGATTCTAGGTTGTATTTGTGTGGGAGATAAGGTGTTATCTTTAACAAGTACACATCATCCAAGACTTAATTTTCTTGACGGCTTCAGCCACTGGCAGTTTTCTGGTAGGGTAATAGCATGAACATTTTCCATGTTCTGAATAAGACGCTATCTGTGTTCATTTTGGTTTTGGCTTTTGTGTGAGCAAGAAAATTGTTTCCTTGTAAAATGCCAGGTGCCATCAGATGGAGGCACAGAACCAGGTGAGCTGCAAAACGCGTATCTTCATCCAGTCCTATTCACTTTGCAGGAGTGACACCACATAATCCCACCTTCAGCAAAGGGAGGAATGTTGGTTAACTGGAAAGATGATACAGGTAACAAGAATTCAGGGAAGTCTTTATTTTAACAAAGAATCTTATGAAACAAGGTCTTTAATTCCTATGTAGGGACTGGTGACTGATTCGTGAGCCACATAATTGCAAACAGTGACTGACTTCTGTGGCCAGATGCTGTTGTATCTTGGTACTGCTGCTTGTATGCAGAAGCATTTCAAGCTCTAAGAGGTTTAGTTTTCTCTCTGAGAAGCTACCTTATTCTCTGAACAGGTAGTTCAAGATGAGGTTTCTGTTAGGCAAAGCTGTATTTGCTGCTGCTCCAGTTGTATAAGGCTGAACAGGTTTCTGTAAAAAATTAAGCAGGCTTTAGATGAGTATTTCTGGTGAGTGTAGGCATGTGCACACATACAAGCACCTCTAAGCCTTTGTGTCCAATCATTACTCAAAAAAAAAAAAAAAAGGTAATAACCTGAAATAATGATGCCTGCAGATCTGCTTTATTCTAACGACTTCTCCTTTACTATTCCTGGTTACGCAGGTGATGAAATTCCTAAGTCTTCCAGCAGAGTGAGCCTTTCACCTTCAGCTGCGAGCCCCATGCCTGCAGAAGGAGCGTACAAGAGAGCCTTCAACCCCTTGCAGAGGCGCTCCAAGAGTGACCCTGTGCTGCACTGCCAGTTGCCCCAAGGTGACTTAATTTTCTCTGTCCATGCTTAGTTAATGAACCCTTAAGGGAACGTTCGGGCCCATGGCAGGGGGCTGGAACAAGATGATCTGTAAGGTCCCTTCAACCCAAACCATTCTGTGATTCTGTTTGTCAGAGGGGGTCAGTACCCTGAACCCAATACCTGCAAACGTCAGCTACTGCCTCCCAGCAGAGTACCTAGGTTACAGCAAACAGTCTGTGCTTTGTCACATCCCCTCTGTGTAATGCCTTAGTCTCGCTGTCTCTGTAGGCTTTCACCTCTAAGAACAGGGTCTGCAGCAGCAGGCGTCCCTACTTCAGGGAGAGGGGAGAATGGTGGAAGAGGAGGAGATAACACACAGGATTGCTTAGTGTACTCGCACAGTAGCATCTAAAAGCTTGCAGAGGCAATGTCATTGTGCAATTAACAGCAAAATTAGCTTGGGTATTTGGTATTAGCTTCTAAATGTACTCTCCTCCCTCCCCCTTTTCTCCTTCCTCGTAGCACAATAAATAAATAAACCCAGAGCAGAGAGCTGATGCAGTCTGTTGCAGATACTGTGGTGTCAGTGATCCAATGCAGTCACTGTGGGAAAACTGCTAGTGTAGCTGCACAGCCCTTCATTCTGTCAACAGTCTCAAAAACCCACTAGTCAATAGTCTTGTGGTTTTCATTACAGGCTGTTGGAACCCTGTAATAGCTGCTAATACATATTGTCACTCACAGAACAGAGGTGGGGGGGGGGGCGTGTTAGCCATAAATGTTTGTTTTGAACGCTGGATTATGCTTACTGTTTTGTGGAATGTGTTCATGTCTCCACTGCATCATCTGTTTTCTCTTTTCTGCCTATCAACTTCCACTGGAGCACCCCAGAGAATCTGCTGCTGAAGCAATAGTTGAATGACACAGAGCCTATTCAGAGCCGGGAAAGCAGAGCAGAGCGTTTCTGGGGTGGAGGGAATCCATCAGCCAGAAGTGTCTGGGCTCTTCAGGCTCCGTGTGTAATTGGTTAGGCCTGCTCAGCATTGGAGCTGAAAGCTAAATACACAACTGCTGCCTAAAGGGAAGTCAGCTGCTGTAGCAGCGGAAGCTGCTTCAAGTTAGTTTGTGCTGCTTCTTGCTGGAAAGCCTTGGATCTCCTCCTGGTATTGTTGTACTTGGCATAATGCCATTGTTAAAGAGCTGCTTGAACAACCCGTAGGTGTCCTCTTTTTAACAGCGACAAAAGTTAGTGATTGTTAGACCAGAGGCAGTGGATTTTTATTTGGGCTAAAGGCAGTGGAGTCGATGCCCTGCTGACCTTTGCTTAGTCCTTGCAATGTCATTTTGAATGCTTTTTGAAGTAAACTTCCAGTTTGTGGTATTACTAGCTTCCAGCTTGAGAAGCAATTATTTTCAGTTATTTTGTAAACAGACCTTTTGGCTGGTGATAACTGAGAGTTACAAAAAGTTCAGGAAGGATCATAAAACTCCGCAAACTGTGTTCAGCCTGCTTTGTATCTTAACATTAATACTGAAAGCTCATTCCAGCTCTCACCAATCAGAGCAGAAGCAGAAGAGAAGGTAACTGATGTATAGAAAATGGCAAATAACATTCACAGAAATGTTCCTCCAAGCCCTTTGATGTGTGATATGCACTCAGCCATAGCTATGTACTCTGTTTTACAAGCATTTTCTGTAATGTAAATTCAATGCAGGGTGAACCTTGCATGCCATTCTGGCCGTGCCAGACTGTTAAACTGTTGGTTAAACCATGCACTGCATCGTCACTGAATCAGTATTGAAATCTCACGAGACACTTGTTGAAAAGTACTGTGAAGCAAGTACATTGTTTGCTCTGTTGATCTTTGTCTTCAGGCCCAGTGCTCAGCTGTGAGGCTGCAACTCAGACTGAAATGAAACCACAAGTTGACACTGTCACATTGCGGAAGAGCTTGAGAGCAAGACCTTTGAGATCAAGACCCCGATCTTTGATAGACTACAAGTCTTACATAGACACTAAGATGCTCGTGGCACGGTTCCTTGAGCAGTCCTCCTGCAGCATGACACCTGACATACATGAATTGGTGGAAAACATCAAGTCTGTTTTAAAATCAGATGAGGAACATATGGCTGAAGCTATCACCAGTGCCACCTTCCTTGAGCAGGTACTTTTGTTATGTATAAGCTGGCCTTGGTTTGGGAGTCTAGGTTTACACTTGCAACTCTGCTTTGTGTGTCAAAATTTTTGAATGCAATTTAAATTCTGTGGTATTTTAGCTTCATATTGGGAATGTATGAGAAGTGGTGAGGCTGTGCATGTGTGATGTCTCTGGCCTTGTGGTTGAAGAGCAAGGCAGGTCAGAAGGCTGAACACAGTATTTTTTAAAGCTGAAGGCGATGGTCTTTTGTAGTAGAATCATGAATAGTAAATGACATGGCAATGTTTTATAGTGAAGGTGGCAGGTGAGAGGGAAAAGAAGCAACTGGCACGAATGGAGGACGTCAAGAAAATTTTGATGTAAACCCACTGGCAGCAACTTTTTGTGATTTGTTGCCATAATAAGGCCTGAATAAATATAAGACTTAGTACTAAATGAAAAAAAGTAGAAAAGATATGCTTACATCAGTGGAATGAATATTCAGCCATTTCAGACATTGCAGATGTCATCAAACAAATGTTTCGGCAGCTTATACAGCAGTTGGAAAAAAGAGTTGATTCAAGCACAGCATGAGTGATTTGCTGTGATAACTGGTTTTGGTTTGAATTGTCATGCAAAACACTCCAAAAATTTTAATTTAGGCTCTGGAAATACAGTGAGATTTTCCCACTGCAGCCTACAGGCAACAGAAGCCTCAACAGATTTGACACAAGAGAGCTGAAAAGTATTTTATTTAGGAGAATTTTATTTTTCATACTGGCCTAGAGCTTGTTACAGTCCAGTGGCTTCAGCAGGAAGTAACACTTAGATTCCTATTAAACTCTACCTGATGTGCCATAGTGTGGGGTGAGCTAATTCTTGTGCAGCTTTCACAACAACAACAAAAAAAAAACACAAAAAAAAAAACCAGCTGAGGAATGACAACGCATGCCTTTTCTCAGTGGGACTTTTCCTATCTCTCTTGTACAAATACCAGTTTTACTCTCAGATATATATATATATATTTTTTTTTTCTTGAAAACAGGCAACACTACAATTTCTTCCTAGTTGGGTAAGAAACCATCTTAATGGAACAACAGCCTGAAAACAAACCTGATTTACGTTTTTTCTTTTCAAAGGTGATGGCGCCTGCCCAGCAAGCCATGTCACTGCAGGCCCACGTGCTCCCTTTCAGGCAGCGTCCTGGATTGCTGCACCTGGAGAGCTGTGGTGACCTGAGTACTTTCACAGCAGGTGAAGGTCAGTCAGCTGAGAGGAGGATCCAGAGAGCAGAGCACGAGCGGCCTCACAGTCTTATTGGAGTTGTTAGGGAAACTGTACTTTGAGGTGGTTTCTCTCTTTTCTGTTCCTTGGGAGAGCGTTTCTGTCAGGCATTCATGCTGCACACAAAAACCATCTCTGACAAGTAGGTGGAAGAGGGTGTTGCCATCCTATTTTTTTACCCTCATGCTCAGACTCCCAATGGGAAGCTCTTTCTACAAGCCCTCAGAGGCAGATTGTGAGCTGACCTGCAAATTGGGCTGTTCAGGTGCAACTAGTGTTTGTGAAATAGCACTGTTCCGTTGCACCTCTGTAGTCTACTGCCACTTAGGACAGAGTTGTTTTTTTCCTCAACTTAGATGCGGCAGAAGAGCTTTGTGCCTTGGTTCATTGGGCTGAGGCAAGGACAGTTACCGTGAGTGTGCACTTTATGTCTCGGTGAAGAACACAGGGCAGAGCCAATGCCTGTGTTTATCTGGTGTAAATTACCATAGCTCCATTGATTTTTAGCTGGCCTGTTCCAACTTACTTCCTCATAGAGGTGCTTTTTATGTATCAGCTGACATATATGCTGAAAGCATTTACGCAGCCATCTCAAATCCTCTGCAGATCTGCAGGTGACTACCTAATATCGTTTTGGCAGCCTTAACCACTAGGCCACAGTGACCCCTGAGTTTACACTCTTTAGCTAATAAACGAATGTAGAAGCCAGTTGGCTCAAGCTGTTGACTGCAGATAGTTTGTCAAGCTGTGTTCTATATCTATGCTGCTAACTGGGAATACACTAAGTGTTTCCAGAGGCTGGGATCAGGCACAAAATTTTGATTTGCAAGGCTAGCTGCAGCCTTCTGTGTCTCAGCAGGATGAATAAATACTCCTGCTGCTATTCTAATGTTAATGCTTCATTTAACAATTATTAAACAGCTTTCATACTGAAAACCAAAAAGCTTTACAGTGAGTTTTAATTAAGCTTGTGCAGAAGTGGAAACTGTGCAGTTTCACTTATGAAAGATAAGCTGAGTAAAATAAAATGCTCATCTCTACTCTCGAATTGGTGTTTTATTTTTACTGTCTGGTAGAGGAAATACAATAAGGCTCTGAGGATTGCTGGATCACTGGCTTATTGGTAAATTTTGCTCTCAGAAATAAGAGCACAGCAAGTCAAAATTGAGGGATCGTGTCTTGTAGAAGAAAGCAAGCATCACAAGAACATGCTGGCTTTTACCTCACTTGTATTAAATATTTTGCAATTCCATTACATTTAGAACTCCAACTTTTCTTGCTATATGCATCACCTGATGTGGGAGTTCTTTCAGAGCCTCAGTATCAGCTTCCTTTTCCCAGTTAACATTCCCCTTCCAAAAGCAGGTTGTGGAATAAGAGAGAGTTACATGCTCCATCAACACACATTTTCCTTCCAGCAGCTCTTAACAGCTCTTACCCTGGTGTTACGCTCTATGTAACTCCCTGTCACCCTGCCTGGGGAAAAGTCTTGCAAGGTCCCTGGGCTCTAAGTCAGGACCATAAGCTTATACTTTGGAAAACTTGATCAGATTTCAGCTAATTGCTTGTTATCCCAACAAAACAAGACTAATCTGAATAGTTACCTTCCTCTCTGAAGATAGTAAGCAGATCTACTACAAAATAATGGTGTTGCAACCTGAATAATTTTCCAACATACAAGTTAAATTTCTCCCCAAGTATTAGAAAGTGACATTGACAGTTCCAAAAAAGTGATTTACAAAATGATCAAAAATGATTCCCAATGTAGTAAGTTAAATTATATTATTTATAATTTAATTGTCGGAGACAATGGAGTTACCGGTCACATACCCGTACTTACCACGTTTAATGCTATTCCAGGAAGTATAAAACTTGCCAAGATTTGAAAAGCTACAAGGTCTCTAGCAGCTAACTTTAATCACCAAGTTCCAGTGACAGTGCAGCCCTTAACAACAGAAGAATCATGTACATTTCATAGTTTTTTCTCCCTTACAGAAAAGTTTATGGAAACCTCTTCCACAGAACCAATTTCCTCACGAGCAGTTTCTCTTTTTTTAATTTTATTTTTATTATCAGCTTTATGAGCTCTCTTACATTGAAGAGATAAACTTTTCATGCCCTTTCCCACTTGCAAATTCAGTCTCATTTCCATTTGAGGCAGCCTTCAAACCTAATGAAAAGCAGCCCCCCTTGATGGGTAGCACGCTTGCAAACACAGAAGCCTTACTGGTCTTCCTCCAACTCTTTACCCAATGAAGAAGCCACCATGGGAACTTAGTGGTGGATGAGAAGCTGCCCTCATAGCCCCAGACTTTCTCATTCTAAAATGGGGGTGGGGGTGGTATACAAATTTCAGTGCTGCCATACTGTCTCTTCCTCCTGCTGCCAGGGTGTATATATATATATATATATAATCTCCTGAACTTCCATGGTCTTCAATGAAGAGGCTTTTCTGGAGAAAGAGCAGAATGCACATCTCATTCAGCAGGGAAATTCAAAGAAGCCACTAAAGAAGCATGAGATGAAGTATGGGAGGAAAGACAGAGTACATACAGACTGTGAAAGACAGAGCAGGAAAGAAGCATCAATGCTCATAAGGTTAAGCATAAAGGATGCTTAAGCATAAAGGATGGACGTAAAGTGAATAATAATAATAAAAAAAAACCATCTGTACGTGGTTTCAGTTTACTTCCCTAAAACTCATGTCTTGTACATATTTCCCCTACATTAATATACTCTTACACAGACTATCAGAAATGACCAGTGGAGGGAGAGGGCACAGGCACGTTAGCCAATTGCGTAGGCTGCAGAGACATTTACTCTGTTAGCTTTATTTGCTCAGCCATAAAAATCATACAGTGGAGAATAATTCTGCATGAAATTGTATTTTGGGTTTATGGGGCAAGGTTTTGATAGCAAGGGGAATACAAAGGTGGTCTCTGTGAGCAGAGAGCCCAGCTGCTACCCCAAGTCAGATCAGAGCCGGCACCAAAAAGACCTGCTGGCCAGAGCCAAGCCGGTGAGCGATGCTGGTTGTGTCTATGGGAGAGCAGGCTGAAGAAAGCAGGGTGAGGGGGAAATAAAAAAAACTGCTGGACAACAGCAGCTGGCAGAGGAAGGAGTGAGAACCAGCCCTGCAGACCCCCTGGGTCAGTGCAGCAGGAGGGCAGGAGGTGCTCCAGGCAGGCAGCAGCAGTTCCCCTGCGGCCTGTGGAGAGGCCCCTGGTGGAGCAGGCTGTCCCCCTGCAGCCCACGGGTCCCACACGGAGCAGATCTCCACGCTGCAGCCCGTGGAGGAGCCCCCGCTGGAGCAGGTGGAGGTGGCCTGGAGGAGGCTGCGGCCCATGGAGAGCCCCCGCAGGAGCAGGCCCTGGGCCGGAGCTGCAGCCCGTGGAGAGGAGCCCACGCAGGAGCAGGGGGTTGGGGGGAGCTGCCGCCCACCCGTGGGGGCCCCGTGCTGGAGCAGTTTGCTCCTGGGGGATGGATGGACCCCGTGGTACGGAGCCGTGTGGGAGCAGTGCTTGAAGAGCTGCTGCTTGTGGGCAGCCCCCGCAGGCTCAGTTTGGGAAGGACGGCATCCCGTGGGAGGGACCCCACGGGGAGCAGGGGCAGAGAGGGACCGTGAAGGAGCGGCGGAGATGAAGTGTTAGGGACTGACCGCAGCCCCCGTTCCCCATTCCCCTGCACTGTTTAGGAGGAGAAGGTGGAAGAGGACGGATGGGGGGAAGGTTTTTTTGGCTTCTTTCCTTTGTTTCTCACTTCTCTAGCTTGTTAGTAATAGGCAATCAATTGTATTAATATCCCTATGCTGAGTCTGTTTTGCCTGTGACAATAATTGTTGAGGGATCTCCCTGTCCTTATGTCAACCACTGAGCCCTTTTCATTGTATTTTCTCCCGCTTTCCCTTTGAGGAGCGGGAGGGAGCAAGCAGTTGTGGTGGAGCTCAGATGCCCAGCTGTGTAAAACCACCACAACACATCTGCAGTTCTGCAAGTCTGCTGCTGGATTGCTGCAGGACTCCCAGAAGGCTGGGGGTCCAGAGCTTTCCTCTGCCCACAGAGACCGAGCAGAGGCGTGTAGGTCAACAAAGGGCCTCACTCCCCTGCAATGGCTTTTCCAAAACAGACAGTGATTCCCCTAAAGAGAAGAGCCATCCCCAGGGATGGGGCTGTCGGCATGGCCGTGTTTATGGCAGCTGAGCTGTGTGCAGGTCTTGAGGACCTGCCACCAACCTGTGGGGTCAGAGGGCTTGTGCACCACTGGGCCGGTGCTGGGAAGGAGGAGTCTGGGAGAGCAGCATGGAGACGTGCTCTGTTGTGGCATTTATGCTACACCAAGTCAGCACTCAGACCCGGAAATTTCCTCCCCTGCTGAGTCAGTGGCGGAAACCATTCCCTAGTGTGGGTTGTTCTGTTAGTTTAAAAAACACTCCCCTGAATGTCACCCAGATGTTTATTGGAGGCGACAGAAGTCAAGCCGCAGAGCTCGCCGCAGCACTGTTCTGAAGCTGGCGCGAGGTGCGGCCGTAGGGCCGGCCGGGTGCTGCCCTGTACTCAGCCGGGTTGGCTCCCCAGAAGTGCTGGATGTGGGAGCCTGCTGGGAGCTGGTGTTGGAGGGCCCCCGAATGGCATCTTCCCCGGATGCTGGGTCACGTCCCACAGGCCTCCTTCCGGGTGCTGAAGGGCTGTGGTCAGCGGCCGAGTTGTGTGGGCTGGACTGCCGGTGCGGGGACCTGCTCCGGTCCCTCTCTCTGGCCACGTCCCTGCGGCGACGGGTGAGAGAGACGACGACGTATTCCTGGAAGTCATCGTCCGCTCGCACTGAGTGCAGGAGCCGGTGGAAGGGCCGCCTGCAGATGGGGCACGTGGCTTTCCTCTCGGCCCACTGCTGGATGCAGTCCAAGCAGAAGCGGTGCAAGCAGAAGGCCACGTAGGCTGCGTTCTCGATGTCATTCATGCAGATGGGACACAGGAGGTCTTCTGCTGTCTCCAACGGCCTGGCCTGCTGCTGCTGGCTGGTGCCGGCAGTCACGCCTAAGGCGCACTCCTCCATAGCTTTCTGGGCACCCGCTGCCATGTCCTGCCCCGACATCTTTGCCACGTGTCGACCTTGTCTGGTGCTAGGAGGGGAAAAAGAAAGGGAGCCTCAGCTGAGGGAGAGGGTAGGAAAGGGCCTCCCAAAGGGGCTCCCTGTGGCTTGAGAAGCAGCAGCAGTCCTGTGGGACAGCCAGCCTCAGGGGCTACCCTCCAGCCCTGCCTTCCCCCGTCAGCTCTGGGGCTCTGGGGAAGAGCCGGGGTGTCCACGACCCCTGATCTCCACGTGCTCTCTCCCTGAGGCCCTGTATGACTGGGGTGAACTGAGGTACCTGACAGAGGCGCTCAGGGACGGTGGAGAAACTCTCCAGGAATCTTCAGCGCTGCCAAAGACCTTGGCCCCCTCCTGGGACAGCCGCCGTGTGGGACCCACACGCAGCACCCTGCAGCTGTCAGCGTGGAGAGGAGCGCTGCAAGAGGCTGCCTTTGCTCTGCGCGCAGAGCCGCTGCTCTCCAAAAGCCACAGCTCGAAGCAAGAGCCACGGTCCTGCAGGAGCTGTCACGCCTCGCGTGTGCACCCGCAGGAGCTCCTGGACAAAAGGCACGGGGACAGAGCCTACAGCTGCTGAAAAGCACTGAGGTCACGGGCAGTCACAGTCGCTGCTTGGCGACATCACAGGGGTCTCTGGGGCTGCCCAGCGAGGAAGACCCATGTTCCCAAGGGGGAAGCTTCAAAGCTTTCACCAACAAGAAGCAAGTTGCCTTTGATTCAAATGGGATTGTGATAAGTGGGCCGGCGTTGGTAATATTGAACAGAGAGAGGTATGATGACAATAAGCCTGAAAGGAATGTGAGAACTGCATCAGCTGTGTAAATTCAAAGCTCCTTAAAACAAATAAAAACAACAACAAAAAGATAACCCACACAATGGGAAATCGTCAAATAGTTACGAGAACAATATTTTTGAAATTGATGTCAGTAAGTTTATGTGAAGAAAGGAAGGATGAAGAATTCTGAAATACAATCTTATTTAAAAAAAATAAAATTCTCTCCAATTCAAGAGAGATTGTTGTCTAACTCCTTTCAGCAAAATAAAATCAAACAATAATTTTGGTTACTACTTTTGAGTTGCTTTTTTTTTCAACAAAAGCTTAATCAACCACTGTTCTGCATAGGAACACATTAGTAGGTTCAAAAGTACGTAACAGATTCTATTAGTCGGAAAAGACAACAATTCAACTTGCAGTTTGGATAGGTGAAAATTTAGAGAATCTAAACTGCGTCACAGAATGAAACGAAGCATTCACCCACCACACAGACCCAGCAAGATAGCTCTGAGTATACTCTGACACCACCTTTATGGGCCACATTTTCATAGGATGTCAAAACTGATCTCTTCTAGAGTTGGGAGCATTCTGGAGTTGTCAGCCAACCTGGAATACTAACAAATTTAAACTTGCTGAAACATTATGACTATATTTGAAGAAAATAATTTATTTTGCTGCACATTTTTAGTGGGAAAGAAATACTACGATTCTGCATGATGATATTTGACATGCGCCTTACATTACTTTTTTTTTTTTTTTTTTTTAACCAGTCAAATATGAAGAATTCATTGTATGTCTGGCAAAGTTTGTGAGCTCTTACGTTGGGTTTATGTGGCAAGGTTTGTAGGGGGCTGCAGGGGCGTCCGCCATGAGCAGAGCCCAGCAGCTGCCACATCAGATCGGAGCCAGTTCCAGCCAGCTCCAAAAAGGACCTGCTGCTGGCCAGAGCCAAGCCAGTGAACGGCGCTGGATGCGTCATTGTGAGAAAGGGAGAAAGTGCTGCCCAAGAACAACTGGGAGAGAGGAGTGAGAAAATGCGAGAAAAACAGCCAAGCAGACACCAAGGTCAGAAGTTCCCCTGCGGCCTGGTGGAGCAGGCTGTCCCCCTGCAGCCCACGGGTCCCACACGGAGCAGATCTCCACGCTGCAGCCCGTGGAGGAGCCCCCGCTGGAGCAGGTGGAGGTGGCCTGGAGGAGGCTGCGGCCCATGGAGAGCCCCCGCAGGAGCAGGCCCCGGGCCGGAGCTGCAGCCCGTGGAGAGGGGCCCACGCAGGAGCAGGGGGTCTGGGGGGAGCTGCCGCCCACCCGTGGGGGACCCGTGCTGGAGCAGTCTGCTCCTGGGGGATGGCCCATGGTACGGAGCCATGTGGGAGCAGTGCTTGAAGAGCTGCTGCCTGTGGGCAGCCCCCGCAGGCTCAGTTCGGGAAGGACGGCATCCCGGGGGAGGGACCCCACGGGGAGCAGGGGCAGAGAGGGACCGTGAAGGAGCGGCGGAGATGAAGTGTTAGGGACTGACCGCAGCCCCCGTTCCCCATTCCCCTGCACTGTTTAGGAGGAGAAGGTGGAAGAGGACGGATGGGGGGAAGGTTTTTTTGGCTTCTTTCCTTTGTTTCTCACTTCTCTAGCTTGTTAGTAATAGGCAATCAATTGTATTAATCTCCCTATGCTGAGTCTGTTTTGCCTGTGACAATAATTGTTGAGGGATCTCCCTGTCCTTATGTCAACCACTGAGCCCTTTTCATTGTATTTTCTCCCCCTTTCCCTTTGAGGAGCGGGAGGGAGCAAGCAGTTGTGGTGGAGCTCAGATGCCCAGCTGTGTAAAACCACCACAACACATCTGCAGTTCTGTGTCTAGTACTGGGCTCCCCAGTACAGGAGAGATTAGGATATACTGGAATGAGTCCAGCAGAAGGCCACAAAAATGATGAAGGGAATGAAGCATCTCTCCTGTGATGAAAGGCTGAAAGAACTGGGACTGTTCAGCCTGGAGAAGAGAAGGCTCAGGGCGCGTGTAAATACCTGATGGGAAAGAATGGGAAAGAGGGAGCCAGACTCTTAGTGGTGCCCACTGACAGCTAAAGAGGAAGTGGCAAAAATTAAAAACCATGAAATTCCATCTGAACACAAGGAAACACTTTTCTCCTGTGGGGTGGCCAAAAATCAGCAAAGGTTGCTCAGAGAGGATGAGGAGCCTCTGTCTTTGGTTAGAGACAACCAAACCCTGAGTGGACATCACAGTATCACAGTATCACAGATTTCTAGGTTGGAAGAGACCTCAAGATCATCGAGTCCAACCTCCGACCTAACACTAAGTACTCCACTAAACCATATCGCTAAGCTCTACATCTAAACGTCTTTTAAAGACCTCCAGGGATGGTGACTCCACCACCTCCCTGGGCAGCCCGTTCCAATGCTTAATAACCCTTTCGGTAAAGAAGTACTTCCTAACATCCAACCTAAAACTCCCCTGTCGCAACTTTCGCCCATTCCCCCTCGTCCTGTCACCAGGCACGTAGGAGAACAGACCAACCCCCACCTCTCTACAGCCTCCTTTAAGGTAACTGTAGAGAGCGATAAGGTCGCCCCTGAGCCTCCTCTTCTCCAGGCTGAACAAGCCCAGCTCCCTCAGCCGCTCCTCGTAAGACTTGTTCTCCAGACCCCTCACCAGCTTGGTCGCCCTTCTCTGGACTCGCTCGAGCACGTCCATGTCCTTCCTGTAGCGAGGGGCCCAAAACTGAACACAGCACTCGAGGTGCAGCCTCACCAGAGCCGAGTACAGGGGCACAATCACTTCCCTAGACCTGCTGGCCACACTGCTTCTTATGCAGGCCAGGATGCTGTTGGCCTTCTTGGCCACCTGGGCACACTGCTGGCTCATATTCAGCCGACTATCAACCAATACTCCCAGGTCCCTCTCGGCCAGGCAGCTTTCCAGCCACTCATCTCCCAGCCTGTAGCTCTGCTTGGGGTTGTTACGCCCCGGGTGCAGGACCCGGCACTTGGCCTTCTTGAACTTCATACAGTTGGCCTCAGCCCATCGCTCCAGCCTATCCGGATCCTCCTGCAGAGCCTTCCTGCCCTCGAGCAGATCGACACACGCACTTAGCTTGGTGTCATCTGCAAACTTACTGAGGGTGCACTGGACGCCCTCATCCAGATCATCGATAAAGATATTAAAGAGGGCCGGCCCCAGTACCGAGCCCTGGGGGACACCACTAGTGACCGGCCTCCAACCGGATTTGACTCCATTCACCACAACTCTCTGGGCCCGGCTATCCAGCCAGTTTCTAACCCAGCGAAGCGTACGCCAGTCCAAGCCCCGAGCAGCCAGTTTCTTGAGGAGAATGTTGTGGGGAACGGTGTCAAAAGCCTTACTGAGGTCAAGGTAAACCACATCCACAGCCTTTCCCTCATCCACCAAGCGCGTCACTTGGTCATAGAAGGAGAAGGCCATAGAAGGAGACATGGTCCAGGGCAACTTGCACTAGCTGACCTTGTTTGAGCAGAAGCCTGGACCAGGTGATCTCAGGAGGTCGTTTCCTGCCTCAGATCTTCTGTCCAAGGCGGAGTTCCTTCCTAGCAGTGGGACTCTGGGTGAAAGTAATTTCAGTAACCCCTTTTGCTAGGTAACGGTTCATCAGCAAGAAAGAGGGATATCTGGGAAAGGCTCTTTACTAAGAGGGTGGGCAGGCACTGGAACAGGCTCTCGAGGGAAGTGGTCACAGCACCAAACTTGACAGAATTCAAGAAGCGTTTGGACAACGCGCTCAGACATAGATAGGGTTTGATTTTGGGGTCATTCTGCATGGAGCCAGGAGTTGGACTCAATAATCCTTGTGGGTCCCTTCCAACTCAGGATATTCTGTGATTCTATGATTCTGTGGGGTGATCAGCTTGGTGGATGGTGTAAGAGCAGTTCATTCTGCTTAGCCTGACTTTAGTAAGGTATTTGACACTGTGTCTCTTAACATCCTCAGAAACAAACTGACTAATCATAGAATGGCTTGGGTTGGAAGGGACCTCAGAGACCAGCTAACTTCAATCCCTCTGCCAGAGCCAGGGATGGCACCCACTAGACCAGGCTGGCCAAGGCTGCATCCAGCCTGGCCTTGAACACCTCCAGGGATGGGGCATCCGCAACTTCTCTTGGCAACCTGTTCCAGTGCCTCACTGCCCTTACAGAAAAAATTTCCTCCTGATGTCTAGTCTAAATCTACCCCCTTTTAGTTTAAGACCATTCCCCTTGTTCTATCATTATCTACCTGAGTAAAGAGACCTACTCCATCCTTTTTGGAAAACCTCTTTAAGTATCGAAAGGTCACAATGAGGTCTCCCTGGAGCCTTCTCTTCTCCAGGCTGAACAGCCCCAGCTCTCTCAGTCTTTCTTCACAGGAGATGTGCTCCAGCCCTCTGAGCATCTTTGTGGCCCTCCTCTGGACTCATGCTTATAGGTCCACTTCCTTCTGGTGGTGCTGGGAGCACCAAACCTAGACACAGTACTCCAGGTGGGGCCTCACAAGGGCAGAGCAGAGGGGGACAATCACCTCCCTCCCCTGCTGCCCACCCCTCTGTTGATGCAGCCCAGGACGCAGTTGGCCTGCTGGGCTGCGAGCTCCTACTGCTGGCTTATGTCAAGCCTTTTGTCCACCAGAATCCCCAAGTCCTTCTCTGCAGGGCTGCTCTCAATGAGTTCTTCTCTCAGTCTGTGCTCATGTCCGGGATTGCCCCAGCCCAGGTGCAGCACCCTGCACTTGGACTTGTTGAACTTCATTAGGTTCATGTGGGCCCAATTCTCCAGCCTGTCCAGGTCCCTTTGAAAGGCATCTCTTTCTTCTTTGGTATCAACTGCACCACTCAGCACACCTGCTGAGGGTGCACTCAATCCCATCATCTATATTGTTGATGAAGATATTGAAAAGCACCAGTCCCAAGACAGACCCCTGAGGTACACCGCTCGTCACTGGTCTCCACCTGGGCATAGGGCCATTGACCACCATAAATCTCTTGTTAGCCTATTGCTCCAGCCTGTCAAGGTTTCTCTGGACGAGAGCATGGCCTTCTGGTCTGCCAGCCACTCCTCCCATTTTTGTATCATCTGCCAATGTGCTGAGGCTGCACATGGTCCGGGTCATTAATGACATGTTGAGCAGTACTGTCCCCTGGGGAAAATTGTTATTTTGCACAACCCTTACCAGCTCACTGCCCGCTAATCTATCTAACCTTGTCCTATCAAGGAGGTGATCCAGAACACCCAGCATGGCCTCAACAGGGGCAAATCATGCCTGACCAATATGGCGGCCTTTTATGGTGGTCAATGGCCCTATGCCCAGGTGGAGACCGGTGACGAGCGGTGTACCTCAGGGGTCTGTCTTGGGACCGGTGCTTTTCGATATCTTCATCAATGATGTAGACGATGGGATTGAGAGCACCCTTAGCAGGTGTGCAGATGACACCGAGCTGAGTGGTGCAGTTGATACCAAAGGAAGAGGTGTCTTTCAAAGGGACCCAGACAGGCTGGAGAAGTGGGCCCTCATGAACCTAATGAGGTTCAACAAGTCCAAGTGCAGGGTGCTGCACCTGGGCTGGGGCAATCCCGGACATGAGCACAGACTGAGAGAAGAACTCCTTGAGAGTTAAGGCCTTCAGACACTGTGAGGAGAACCCACAAAGTCTTTGAAGACACAAAATCCTCCAGAGTAATAGAGGCTATAACATATGGGAATGAACATTTTGGAAAGCTGAGGTTGGAAAGGAGCCCTGGAGGTCCCCAGGAAAACCTGCTGCTGAAAGCAGCCCCAGCAAGGACGTCAGACCACATGGCCCTGGCGATTCCTGCAGCCAGGTCTTGAGAAGCTGAAAGGATGCAGGTGGCGCAACCTCTCAGGGCAACCTGCTCCCTTCTGGGGATTCCCCACGAACAGAAAGGTTTCCCTTTCTCTCCAGTGTGAACTTGGCTTCTTTCAGTGTAGGTGGGCACACACTTCTCAGACCGCAGTGCACTGCTGTGAAGAGCCTGGTTCCGCCTTGTCAACGTGGAGGTCATAGCTCAGCCACAGGGGCCGCTCTGGGCCCTTACGCTGGCACCTTTCCACTGAGGGTGGGCAGAAGAGCCACCTCCTTACTACTCAAGCAGGGTCACCTGGAGCAGGCTGTGCAGGAGCAACCCACAGATTCACCTGCTGCTTCCACTTGTGGAAAAACTGTGTTTTGCTTGAAGGGCAGGCTGCTGCTGGATTGCTGCAGGACTCCCAGAAGGCTGGGGGTCCAGAGCTTTCCTCTGCCCACAGAGACCGAGCAGAGGCGTGTAGGTCAACAAAGGGCCTCACTCCCCTGCAATGGCTTTTCCAAAACAGACAGTGATTCCCCTAAAGAGAAGAGCCATCCCCAGGGATGGGGCTGTCAGCATGGCCGTGTTTATGGCAGCTGAGCTGTGTGCAGGTCTTGAGGACCTGCCACCAACCTGTGGGGTCAGAGGGCTTGTGCACCACTGGGCCGGTGCTGGGAAGGAGGAGTCTGGAAGAGCAGCATGGAGACGTGCTCTGTTGTGGCATTTATGCTACACCAAGTCAGCACTCAGACCCGGAAATTTCCTCCCCTGCTGAGTCAGTGGCGGAAACCATTCCCTAGTGTGGGTTGTTCTGTTAGTTTAAAAAACACTCCCCTGAATGTCACCCAGATGTTTATTGGAGACGACAGAAGTCAAGCCGCAGAGCTCGCCGCAGCACTGTTCTGAAGCTGGCGCGAGGTGCGGCCGTAGGGCCGGCCGGGTGCTGCCCTGTACTCAGCCGGGTTGGCTCCCCAGAAGTGCTGGATGTGGGAGCCTGCTGGGAGCTGGTGTTGGAGGGCCCCCGAATGGCATCTTCCCCGGATGCTGGGTCACGTCCCACAGGCCTCCTTCCGGGTGCTGAAGGGCTGTGGTCAGCGGCCGAGTTGTGTGGGCTGGACTGCCGGTGCGGGGACCTGCTCCGGTCCCTCTCTCTGGCCACGTCCCTGCGGCGACGGGTGGGAGAGACGACGACGTATTCCTGGTAGTCATCGTCCGCTCGCACCGAGTGCAGGAGCCGGTGGAAGGGCCGCCTGCAGATGGGGCACGTGGCTTTCCTCTCGGCCCACTGCTGGATGCACTCCAAGCAGAAGCGGTGCAAGCAGAAGGCCACGTAGGCTGCGTTCTCGATGTCATTCATGCAGATGGGACACAGGAGGTCTTCTGCTGCCTCCAACGGCCTGGCCTGCTGCTGCTGGCTGGCGCCGGCAGTCACGCCTAAGGCGCACTCCTCCATAGCTTTCTGGGCACCCGCTGCCATGTCCTGCCCCGACATCTTTGCCACGTGTCGACCTTGTCTGGTGCTAGGAGGGGAAAAAGAAAGGGAGCCTCAGCTGAGGGAGACGGTAGGAAAGGGCCTCCCAAAGGGGCTCCCTGTGGCTTGAGAAGCAGCAGCAGTCCTGTGGGACAGCCAGCCTCAGGGGCTACCCTCCAGCCCTGCCTTCCCCCGTCAGCTCTGGGGCTCTGGGGAAGAGCCGGGGTGTCCACGACCCCTGATCTCCACGTGCTCTCTCCCTGAGGCCCTGTATGACTGGGGTGAACTGAGGTACCTGACAGAGGCGCTCAGGGACGGTGGAGAAACTCTCCAGGAATCTTCAGCGCTGCCAAAGACCTTGGCCCCCTCCTGGGACAGCCGCCGTGTGGGACCCACACGCAGCACCCTGCAGCTGTCAGCGTGGAGAGGAGCGCTGCAAGAGGCTGCCTTTGCTCTGCGCCCAGAGCCGCTGCTCTCCAAAAGCCACAGCTCGAAGCACAAGCCACGGTCCTGCAGGAGCTGTCACGCCTCGCGTGTGCACCCGCAGGAGCTCCTGGACAAAAGGCACGGGGACAGAGCCTACAGCTGCTGAAAAGCACTGAGGTCACGGGCAGTCACAGTCGCTGCTTGGCGACATCACAGGGGTCTCTGGGGCTGCCCAGCGAGGAAGACCCATGTTCCCAAGGGGGAAGCTTCAAAGCTTTCACCAACAAGAAGCAAGTTGCCTTTGATTCAAATGGGATTGTGATAAGTGGGCCGGCGTTGGTAATATTGAACAGAGAGAGGTATGATGACAATAAACCTGAAAGGAATGTGAGAACTGCATCAGCTGTGTAAATTCAAAGCTCCTTAAAACAAATAAAAACAACAACAAAAAGATAACCCACACAATGGGAAATCGTCAAATAGTTACGAGAACAATATTTTTGAAATTGATGTCAGTAAGTTTATGTGAAGAAAGGAAGGATGAAGAATTCTGAAATACAATCTTATTTAAAAAAAATAAAATTCTCTCCAATTCAAGAGAGATTGTTGTCTAACTCCTTTCAGCAAAATAAAATCAAACAATAATTTTGGTTACTACTTTTGAGTTGCTTTTTTTTCAACAAAAGCTTAATCAACCACTGTTCTGCATAGGAACACATTAGTAGGTTCAAAAGTACGTAACAGATTTTATTAGTTGGAAAAGACAACAATTCAACTTGCAGTTTGGATAGGTGAAAATTTAGAGAATCTAAACTGCGTCACAGAATGAAACGAAGCATTCACCCACCACACAGATCCAGCAAGATAGCTCTGAGTATACTCTGACACCACCTTTATGGGCCACATTTTCATAGGATGTCAAAACTGATCTCTTCTAGAGTTGGGAGCATTCTGGAGTTGTCAGCCAACCTGGAGTACTAACAAATTTAAACTTGCTGAAACATTATGACTATATTTGAAGAAAATAATTTATTTTGCTGCACATTTTTAGTGGGAAAGAAATACTACGATTCTGCATGATGATATTTGACATGCGCCTTACATTACTTTTTTTTTTTTTTTTTTTTAACCAGTCAAATATGAAGAAATCACTGTATGTCTGGCAAAGTTTGTGAGCTCTTACGTTGGGTTTATGTGGCAAGGTTTGTAGGGGGCTGCAGGGGCGTCCACCATGAGCAGAGCCCAGCAGCTGCCACATCAGATCGGAGCCAGTTCCAGCCAGCTCCAAAAAGGACCCGCTGCTGGCCAGAGCCAAGCCAGTGAACGGCGCTGGATGCGTCATTGTGAGAAAGGGAGAAAGTGCTGCCCAAGAACAACTGGGAGAGAGGAGTGAGAAAATGCGAGAAAAGCAGCCAAGCAGACACCAAGGTCAGAAGTTCCCCCGCGGCCTGGTGGAGCAGGCTGTCCCCCTGCAGCCCACGGGTCCCACACGGAGCAGATCTCCACGCTGCAGCCCGTGGAGGAACCCCCGCTGGAGCAGGTGGAGGTGGCCTGGAGGAGGCTGCGGCCCATGGAGAGCCCCCGCAGGAGCAGGCCCCGGGCCGGAGCTGCAGCCCGTGGAGAGGAGCCCACGCAGGAGCAGGGGGTCTGGGGGGAGCTGCCGCCCACCCGTGGGGGACCCGTGCTGGAGCAGTCTGCTCCTGGGGGATGGCCCATGGTACGGAGCCATGTGGGAGCAGTGCTTGAAGAGCTGCTGCCTGTGGGCAGCCCCCGCAGGCTCAGTTCGGGAAGGACGGCATCCCGGGGGAGGGACCCCACGGGGAGCAGGGGCAGAGAGGGACCGTGAAGGAGCGGCGGAGATGAAGTGTTAGGGACTGACCGCAGCCCCCGTTCCCCATTCCCCTGCACTGTTTAGGAGGAGAAGGTGGAAGAGGACGGATGGGGGGAAGGTTTTTTTGGCTTCTTTCCTTTGTTTCTCACTTCTCTAGCTTGTTAGTAATAGGCAATCAATTGTAGTAATCTCCCTATGCTGAGTCTGTTTTGCCTGTGACAATAATTGTTGAGGGATCTCCCTGTCCTTATGTCAACCACTGAGCCCTTTTCATTGTATTTTCTCCCCCTTTCCCTTTGAGGAGCGGGAGGGAGCAAGCAGTTGTGGTGGAGCTCAGATGCCCAGCTGTGTAAAACCACCACAACACATCTGCAGTTCTGTGTCTAGTACTGGGCTCCCCAGTACAGGAGAGATTAGGATATACTGGAATGAGTCCAGCAGAAGGCCACAAAAATGATGAAGGGATTGAAGCATCTCTCCTGTGATGAAAGGCTGAAAGAACTGGGACTGTTCAGCCTGGAGAAGAGAAGGCTCAGGGCGCGTGTAAATACCTGATGGGAAAGAATGGGAAAGAGGGAGCCAGACTCTTAGTGGTGCCCACTGACAGCTAAAGAGGAAGTGGCAAAAATTAAAAACCATGAAATTCCATCTGAACACAAGGAAACACTTTTCTCCTGTGGGGTGGCCAAAAATCAGCAAAGGTTGCTCAGAGAGGATGAGGAGCCTCTGTCTTTGGTTAGAGACAACCAAACCCTGAGTGGACATCACAGTATCACAGTATCACAGATTTCTAGGTTGGAAGAGACCTCAAGATCATCGAGTCCAACCTCCGACCTAACACTAAGTACTCCACTAAACCATATCGCTAAGCTCTACATCTAAACGTCTTTTAAAGACCTCCAGGGATGGTGACTCCACCACCTCCCTGGGCAGCCCGTTCCAATGCTTAATAACCCTTTCGGTAAAGAAGTACTTCCTAACATCCAACCTAAAACTCCCCTGTCGCAACTTTCGCCCATTCCCCCTCGTCCTGTCACCAGGCACGTAGGAGAACAGACCAACCCCCACCTCTCTACAGCCTCCTTTAAGGTACCTGTAGAGAGCGATAAGGTCGCCCCTGAGCCTCCTCTTCTCCAGGCTGAACAAGCCCAGCTCCCTCAGCCGCTCCTCGTAAGACTTGTTCTCCAGACCCCTCACCAGCTTGGTCGCCCTTCTCTGGACTCGCTCGAGCACGTCCATGTCCTTCCTGTAGCGAGGGGCCCAAAACTGAACACAGTACTCGAGGTGCGGCCTCACCAGAGCCGAGTACAGGGGCACAATCACTTCCCTAGACCTGCTGGCCACACTGCTTCTTATGCAGGCCAGGATGCTGTTGGCCTTCTTGGCCACCTGGGCACACTGCTGGCTCATATTCAGCCGACTATCAACCAATACTCCCAGGTCCCTCTCGGCCAGGCAGCTTTCCAGCCACTCATCTCCCAGCCTGTAGCTCTGCTTGGGGTTGTTGCGCCCCAGGTGCAGGACCCGGCACTTGGCCTTCTTGAACTTCATACAGTTGGCCTCAGCCCATCGCTCCAGCCTATCCAGATCCTCCTGCAGAGCCTTCCTGCCCTCGAGCAGATCGACACACGCACTTAGCTTGGTGTCATCTGCAAACTTACTGAGGGTGCACTGGACGCCCTCATCCAGATCATCGATAAAGATATTAAAGAGGGCCGGCCCCAGTACCGAGCCCTGGGGGACACCACTAGTGACCGGCCTCCAACCGGATTTGACTCCATTCACCACAACTCTCTGGGCCCGGCTATCCAGCCAGTTTCTAACCCAGCGAAGCGTACGCCAGTCCAAGCCCCGAGCAGCCAGTTTCTTGAGGAGAATGTTGTGGGGAACGGTGTCAAAAGCCTTACTGAGGTCAAGGTAAACCACATCCACAGCCTTTCCCTCATCCACCAAGCGCGTCACTTGGTCGTAGAAGGAGAAGGCCATAGAAGGAGACATGGTCCAGGGCAACTTGCACTAGCTGACCTTGTTTGAGCAGAAGCCTGGACCAGGTGATCTCAGGAGGTCGTTTCCTGCCTCAGATCTTCTGTCCAAGGCAGAGTTCCTTCCTAGCAGTGGGACTCTGGGTGAAAGTAATTTCAGTAACCCCTTTTGCTAGGTAACGGTTCATCAGCAAGAAAGAGGGATATCTGGGAAAGGCTCTTTACTAAGAGGGTGGGCAGGCACTGGAACAGGCTCTCGAGGGAAGTGGTCACAGCACCAAACTTGACAGAATTCAAGAAGCGTTTGGACAACGCGCTCAGACATAGATAGGGTTTGATTTTGGGGTCATTCTGCATGGAGCCAGGAGTTGGACTCGATAATCCTTGTGGGTCCCTTCCAACTCAGGATATTCTGTGATTCTATGATTCTGTGGGGTGATCAGCTTGGTGGATGGTGTAAGAGCAGTTCATTCTGCTTAGCCTGACTTTAGTAAGGTATTTGACACTGTGTCTCTTAACATCCTCAGAAACAAACTGACTAATCATAGAATGGCTTGGGTTGGAAGGGACCTCAGAGACCAGCTAACTTCAATCCCTCTGCCAGAGCCAGGGATGGCACCCACTAGACCAGGCTGGCCAAGGCTGCATCCAGCCTGGCCTTGAACACCTCCAGGGATGGGGCATCCGCAACTTCTCTTGGCAACCTGTTCCAGTGCCTCACTGCCCTTACAGAAAAAATTTCCTCCTGATGTCTAGTCTAAATCTACCCCCTTTTAGTTTAAGACCATTCCCCTTGTCCTATCATTATCTACCTGAGTAAAGAGACCTACTCCATCCTTTTTGGAAAACCTCTTTAAGTATCGAAAGGTCACAATGAGGTCTCCCTGGAGCCTTCTCTTCTCCAGGCTGAACAGCCCCAGCTCTCTCAGTCTTTCTTCACAGGAGATGTGCTCCAGCCCTCTGAGCATCTTTGTGGCCCTCCTCTGGACTCATGCTTATAGGTCCACTTCCTTCTGGTGGTGCTGGGAGCACCAAACCTAGACGCAGTACTCCAGGTGGGGCCTCACAAGGGCAGAGCAGAGGGGGACAATCACCTCCCTCCCCTGCTGCCCACCCCTCTGTTGATGCAGCCCAGGACGCAGTTGGCCTGCTGGGCTGCGAGCTCCTACTGCTGGCTTATGTCAAGCCTTTTGTCCACCAGAATCCCCAAGTCCTTCTCTGCAGGGCTGCTCTCAATGAGTTCTTCTCTCAGTCTGTGCTCATGTCCGGGATTGCCCCAGCCCAGGTGCAGCACCCTGCACTTGGACTTGTTGAACTTCATTAGGTTCATGTGGGCCCAATTCTCCAGCCTGTCCAGGTCCCTTTGAAAGGCATCTCTTTCTTCTTTGGTATCAACTGCACCACTCAGCACACCTGCTGAGGGTGCACTCAATCCCATCATCTATATTGTTGATGAAGATATTGAAAAGCACCAGTCCCAAGACAGACCCCTGAGGTACACCGCTCGTCACTGGTCTCCACCTGGGCATAGGGCCATTGACCACCATAAATCTCTTGTTAGCCTATTGCTCCAGCCTGTCAAGGTTTCTCTGGACGAGAGCATGGCCTTCTGGTCTGCCAGCCACTCCTCCCATTTTTGTATCATCTGCCAATGTGCTGAGGCTGCACATGGTCCGGGTCATTAATGACATGTTGAGCAGTACTGTCCCCTGGGGAAAATTGTTATTTTGCACAACCCTTACCAGCTCACTGCCCGCTAATCTATCTAACCTTGTCCTATCAAGGAGGTGATCCAGAACACCCAGCATGGCCTCAACAGGGGCAAATCATGCCTGACCAATATGGCGGCCTTTTATGGTGGTCAATGGCCCTATGCCCAGGTGGAGACCGGTGACGAGCGGTGTACCTCAGGGGTCTGTCTTGGGACCGGTGCTTTTCGATATCTTCATCAATGATGTAGACGATGGGATTGAGAGCACCCTTAGCAGGTGTGCAGATGACACCGAGCTGAGTGGTGCAGTTGATACCAAAGAAGGAAGAGATGTCTTTCAAAGGGACCCGGACAGGCTGGAGAAGTGGGCCCTCATGAACCTAATGAGGTTCAACAAGTCCAAGTGCAGGGTGCTGCACCTGGGCTGGGGCAATCCCGGACATGAGCACAGACTGAGAGAAGAACTCCTTGAGAGTTAAGGCCTTCAGACACTGTGAGGAGAACCCACAAAGTCTTTGAAGACACAAAATCCTCCAGAGTAATAGAGGCTATAACATATGGGAATGAACATTTTGGAAAGCTGAGGTTGGAAAGGAGCCCTGGAGGTCCCCAGGAAAACCTGCTGCTGAAAGCAGCCCCAGCAAGGACGTCAGACCACATGGCCCTGGCGATTCCTGCAGCCAGGTCTTGAGAAGCTGAAAGGATGCAGGTGGCGCAACCTCTCAGGGCAACCTGCTCCCTTCTGGGGATTCCCCACGAACAGAAAGGTTTCCCTTTCTCTCCAGTGTGAACTTGGCTTCTTTCAGTGTAGGTGGGCACACACTTCTCAGACCGCAGTGCACTGCTGTGAAGAGCCTGGTTCCGCCTTGTCAACGTGGAGGTCATAGCTCAGCCACAGGGGCCGCTCTGGGCCCTTACGCTGGCACCTTTCCACTGAGGGTGGGCAGAAGAGCCACCTCCTTACTACTCAAGCAGGGTCACCTGGAGCAGGCTGTGCAGGAGCAACCCACAGATTCACCTGCTGCTTCCACTTGTGGAAAAACTGTGTTTTGCTTGAAGGGCAGGCTGCTGCTGGATTGCTGCAGGACTCCCAGAAGGCTGGGGGTCCAGAGCTTTCCTCTGCCCACAGAGACCGAGCAGAGGCGTGTAGGTCAACAAAGGGCCTCACTCCCCTGCAATGGCTTTTCCAAAACAGACAGTGATTCCCCTAAAGAGAAGAGCCATCCCCAGGGATGGGGCTGTCAGCATGGCCGTGTTTATGGCAGCTGAGCTGTGTGCAGGTCTTGAGGACCTGCCACCAACCTGTGGGGTCAGAGGGCTTGTGCACCACTGGGCCGGTGCTGGGAAGGAGGAGTCTGGAAGAGCAGCATGGAGACGTGCTCTGTTGTGGCATTTATGCTACACCAAGTCAGCACTCAGACCCGGAAATTTCCTCCCCTGCTGAGTCAGTGGCGGAAACCATTCCCTAGTGTGGGTTGTTCTGTTAGTTTAAAAAACACTCCCCTGAATGTCACCCAGATGTTTATTGGAGGCGACAGAAGTCAAGCCGCAGAGCTCGCCGCAGCACTGTTCTGAAGCTGGCGCGAGGTGCGGCCGTAGGGCCGGCCGGGTGCTGCCCTGTACTCAGCCGGGTTGGCTCCCCAGAAGTGCTGGATGTGGGAGCCTGCTGGGAGCTGGTGTTGGAGGGCCCCCGAATGGCATCTTCCCCGGATGCTGGGTCACGTCCCACAGGCCTCCTTCCGGGTGCTGAAGGGCTGTGGTCAGCGGCCGAGTTGTGTGGGCTGGACTGCCGGTGCGGGGACCTGCTCCGGTCCCTCTCTCTGGCCACGTCCCTGCGGCGACGGGTGGGAGAGACGACGACGTATTCCTGGTAGTCATCGTCCGCTCGCACCGAGTGCAGGAGCCGGTGGAAGGGCCGCCTGCAGATGGGGCACGTGGCTTTCCTCTCGGCCCACTGCTGGATGCACTCCAAGCAGAAGCGGTGCAAGCAGAAGGCCACGTAGGCTGCGTTCTCGATGTCATTCATGCAGATGGGACACAGGAGGTCTTCTGCTGCCTCCAACGGCCTGGCCTGCTGCTGCTGGCTGGCGCCGGCAGTCACGCCTAAGGCGCACTCCTCCATAGCTTTCTGGGCACCCGCTGCCATGTCCTGCCCCGACATCTTTGCCACGTGTCGACCTTGTCTGGTGCTAGGAGGGGAAAAAGAAAGGGAGCCTCAGCTGAGGGAGACGGTAGGAAAGGGCCTCCCAAAGGGGCTCCCTGTGGCTTGAGAAGCAGCAGCAGTCCTGTGGGACAGCCAGCCTCAGGGGCTACCCTCCAGCCCTGCCTTCCCCCGTCAGCTCTGGGGCTCTGGGGAAGAGCCGGGGTGTCCACGACCCCTGATCTCCACGTGCTCTCTCCCTGAGGCCCTGTATGACTGGGGTGAACTGAGGTACCTGACAGAGGCGCTCAGGGACGGTGGAGAAACTCTCCAGGAATCTTCAGCGCTGCCAAAGACCTTGGCCCCCTCCTGGGACAGCCGCCGTGTGGGACCCACACGCAGCACCCTGCAGCTGTCAGCGTGGAGAGGAGCGCTGCAAGAGGCTGCCTTTGCTCTGCGCCCAGAGCCGCTGCTCTCCAAAAGCCACAGCTCGAAGCAAGAGCCACGGTCCTGCAGGAGCTGTCACGCCTCGCGTGTGCACCCGCAGGAGCTCCTGGACAAAAGGCACGGGGACAGAGCCTACAGCTGCTGAAAAGCACTGAGGTCACGGGCAGTCACAGTCGCTGCTTGGCGACATCACAGGGGTCTCTGGGGCTGCCCAGCGAGGAAGACCCATGTTCCCAAGGGGGAAGCTTCAAAGCTTTCACCAACAAGAAGCAAGTTGCCTTTGATTCAAATGGGATTGTGATAAGTGGGCCGGCGTTGGTAATATTGAACAGAGAGAGGTATGATGACAATAAACCTGAAAGGAATGTGAGAACTGCATCAGCTGTGTAAATTCAAAGCTCCTTAAAACAAATAAAAACAACAACAAAAAGATAACCCACACAATGGGAAATCGTCAAATAGTTACGAGAACAATATTTTTGAAATTGATGTCAGTAAGTTTATGTGAAGAAAGGAAGGATGAAGAATTCTGAAATACAATCTTATTTAAAAAAAATAAAATTCTCTCCAATTCAAGAGAGATTGTTGTCTAACTCCTTTCAGCAAAATAAAATCAAACAATAATTTTGGTTACTACTTTTGAGTTGCTTTTTTTTCAACAAAAGCTTAATCAACCACTGTTCTGCATAGGAACACATTAGTAGGTTCAAAAGTACGTAACAGATTTTATTAGTTGGAAAAGACAACAATTCAACTTGCAGTTTGGATAGGTGAAAATTTAGAGAATCTAAACTGCGTCACAGAATGAAACGAAGCATTCACCCACCACACAGATCCAGCAAGATAGCTCTGAGTATACTCTGACACCACCTTTATGGGCCACATTTTCATAGGATGTCAAAACTGATCTCTTCTAGAGTTGGGAGCATTCTGGAGTTGTCAGCCAACCTGGAGTACTAACAAATTTAAACTTGCTGAAACATTATGACTATATTTGAAGAAAATAATTTATTTTGCTGCACATTTTTAGTGGGAAAGAAATACTACGATTCTGCATGATGATATTTGACATGCGCCTTACATTACTTTTTTTTTTTTTTTTTTTTAACCAGTCAAATATGAAGAAATCACTGTATGTCTGGCAAAGTTTGTGAGCTCTTACGTTGGGTTTATGTGGCAAGGTTTGTAGGGGGCTGCAGGGGCGTCCACCATGAGCAGAGCCCAGCAGCTGCCACATCAGATCGGAGCCAGTTCCAGCCAGCTCCAAAAAGGACCCGCTGCTGGCCAGAGCCAAGCCAGTGAACGGCGCTGGATGCGTCATTGTGAGAAAGGGAGAAAGTGCTGCCCAAGAACAACTGGGAGAGAGGAGTGAGAAAATGCGAGAAAAGCAGCCAAGCAGACACCAAGGTCAGAAGTTCCCCCGCGGCCTGGTGGAGCAGGCTGTCCCCCTGCAGCCCACGGGTCCCACACGGAGCAGATCTCCACGCTGCAGCCCGTGGAGGAACCCCCGCTGGAGCAGGTGGAGGTGGCCTGGAGGAGGCTGCGGCCCATGGAGAGCCCCCGCAGGAGCAGGCCCCGGGCCGGAGCTGCAGCCCGTGGAGAGGAGCCCACGCAGGAGCAGGGGGTCTGGGGGGAGCTGCCGCCCACCCGTGGGGGACCCGTGCTGGAGCAGTCTGCTCCTGGGGGATGGCCCATGGTACGGAGCCATGTGGGAGCAGTGCTTGAAGAGCTGCTGCCTGTGGGCAGCCCCCGCAGGCTCAGTTCGGGAAGGACGGCATCCCGGGGGAGGGACCCCACGGGGAGCAGGGGCAGAGAGGGACCGTGAAGGAGCGGCGGAGATGAAGTGTTAGGGACTGACCGCAGCCCCCGTTCCCCATTCCCCTGCACTGTTTAGGAGGAGAAGGTGGAAGAGGACGGATGGGGGGAAGGTTTTTTTGGCTTCTTTCCTTTGTTTCTCACTTCTCTAGCTTGTTAGTAATAGGCAATCAATTGTAGTAATCTCCCTATGCTGAGTCTGTTTTGCCTGTGACAATAATTGTTGAGGGATCTCCCTGTCCTTATGTCAACCACTGAGCCCTTTTCATTGTATTTTCTCCCCCTTTCCCTTTGAGGAGCGGGAGGGAGCAAGCAGTTGTGGTGGAGCTCAGATGCCCAGCTGTGTAAAACCACCACAACACATCTGCAGTTCTGTGTCTAGTACTGGGCTCCCCAGTACAGGAGAGATTAGGATATACTGGAATGAGTCCAGCAGAAGGCCACAAAAATGATGAAGGGATTGAAGCATCTCTCCTGTGATGAAAGGCTGAAAGAACTGGGACTGTTCAGCCTGGAGAAGAGAAGGCTCAGGGCGCGTGTAAATACCTGATGGGAAAGAATGGGAAAGAGGGAGCCAGACTCTTAGTGGTGCCCACTGACAGCTAAAGAGGAAGTGGCAAAAATTAAAAACCATGAAATTCCATCTGAACACAAGGAAACACTTTTCTCCTGTGGGGTGGCCAAAAATCAGCAAAGGTTGCTCAGAGAGGATGAGGAGCCTCTGTCTTTGGTTAGAGACAACCAAACCCTGAGTGGACATCACAGTATCACAGTATCACAGATTTCTAGGTTGGAAGAGACCTCAAGATCATCGAGTCCAACCTCCGACCTAACACTAAGTACTCCACTAAACCATATCGCTAAGCTCTACATCTAAACGTCTTTTAAAGACCTCCAGGGATGGTGACTCCACCACCTCCCTGGGCAGCCCGTTCCAATGCTTAATAACCCTTTCGGTAAAGAAGTACTTCCTAACATCCAACCTAAAACTCCCCTGTCGCAACTTTCGCCCATTCCCCCTCGTCCTGTCACCAGGCACGTAGGAGAACAGACCAACCCCCACCTCTCTACAGCCTCCTTTAAGGTACCTGTAGAGAGCGATAAGGTCGCCCCTGAGCCTCCTCTTCTCCAGGCTGAACAAGCCCAGCTCCCTCAGCCGCTCCTCGTAAGACTTGTTCTCCAGACCCCTCACCAGCTTGGTCGCCCTTCTCTGGACTCGCTCGAGCACGTCCATGTCCTTCCTGTAGCGAGGGGCCCAAAACTGAACACAGCACTCGAGGTGCAGCCTCACCAGAGCCGAGTACAGGGGCACAATCACTTCCCTAGACCTGCTGGCCACACTGCTTCTTATGCAGGCCAGGATGCTGTTGGCCTTCTTGGCCACCTGGGCACACTGCTGGCTCATATTCAGCCGACTATCAACCAATACTCCCAGGTCCCTCTCGGCCAGGCAGCTTTCCAGCCACTCATCTCCCAGCCTGTAGCTCTGCTTGGGGTTGTTGCGCCCCAGGTGCAGGACCCGGCACTTGGCCTTCTTGAACTTCATACAGTTGGCCTCAGCCCATCGCTCCAGCCTATCCAGATCCTCCTGCAGAGCCTTCCTGCCCTCGAGCAGATCGACACACGCACTTAGCTTGGTGTCATCTGCAAACTTACTGAGGGTGCACTGGACGCCCTCATCCAGATCATCGATAAAGATATTAAAGAGGGCCGGCCCCAGTACCGAGCCCTGGGGGACACCACTAGTGACCGGCCTCCAACCGGATTTGACTCCATTCACCACAACTCTCTGGGCCCGGCTATCCAGCCAGTTTCTAACCCAGCGAAGCGTACGCCAGTCCAAGCCCCGAGCAGCCAGTTTCTTGAGGAGAATGTTGTGGGGAACGGTGTCAAAAGCCTTACTGAGGTCAAGGTAAACCACATCCACAGCCTTTCCCTCATCCACCAAGCACGTCACTTGGTCGTAGAAGGAGAAGGCCATAGAAGGAGACATGGTCCAGGGCAACTTGCACTAGCTGACCTTGTTTGAGCAGAAGCCTGGACCAGGTGATCTCAGGAGGTCGTTTCCTGCCTCAGATCTTCTGTCCAAGGCGGAGTTCCTTCCTAGCAGTGGGACTCTGGGTGAAAGTAATTTCAGTAACCCCTTTTGCTAGGTAACGGTTCATCAGCAAGAAAGAGGGATATCTGGGAAAGGCTCTTTACTAAGAGGGTGGGCAGGCACTGGAACAGGCTCTCGAGGGAAGTGGTCACAGCACCAAACTTGACAGAATTCAAGAAGCGTTTGGACAACGCGCTCAGACATAGATAGGGTTTGATTTTGGGGTCATTCTGCATGGAGCCAGGAGTTGGACTCGATAATCCTTGTGGGTCCCTTCCAACTCAGGATATTCTGTGATTCTATGATTCTGTGGGGTGATCAGCTTGGTGGATGGTGTAAGAGCAGTTCATTCTGCTTAGCCTGACTTTAGTAAGGTATTTGACACTGTGTCTCTTAACATCCTCAGAAACAAACTGACTAATCATAGAATGGCTTGGGTTGGAAGGGACCTCAGAGACCAGCTAACTTCAATCCCTCTGCCAGAGCCAGGGATGGCACCCACTAGACCAGGCTGGCCAAGGCTGCATCCAGCCTGGCCTTGAACACCTCCAGGGATGGGGCATCCGCAACTTCTCTTGGCAACCTGTTCCAGTGCCTCACTGCCCTTACAGAAAAAATTTCCTCCTGATGTCTAGTCTAAATCTACCCCCTTTTAGTTTAAGACCATTCCCCTTGTCCTATCATTATCTACCTGAGTAAAGAGACCTACTCCATCCTTTTTGGAAAACCTCTTTAAGTATCGAAAGGTCACAATGAGGTCTCCCTGGAGCCTTCTCTTCTCCAGGCTGAACAGCCCCAGCTCTCTCAGTCTTTCTTCACAGGAGATGTGCTCCAGCCCTCTGAGCATCTTTGTGGCCCTCCTCTGGACTCATGCTTATAGGTCCACTTCCTTCTGGTGGTGCTGGGAGCACCAAACCTAGACGCAGTACTCCAGGTGGGGCCTCACAAGGGCAGAGCAGAGGGGGACAATCACCTCCCTCCCCTGCTGCCCACCCCTCTGTTGATGCAGCCCAGGACGCAGTTGGCCTGCTGGGCTGCGAGCTCCTACTGCTGGCTTATGTCAAGCCTTTTGTCCACCAGAATCCCCAAGTCCTTCTCTGCAGGGCTGCTCTCAATGAGTTCTTCTCTCAGTCTGTGCTCATGTCCGGGATTGCCCCAGCCCAGGTGCAGCACCCTGCACTTGGACTTGTTGAACTTCATTAGGTTCATGTGGGCCCAATTCTCCAGCCTGTCCAGGTCCCTTTGAAAGGCATCTCTTTCTTCTTTGGTATCAACTGCACCACTCAGCACACCTGCTGAGGGTGCACTCAATCCCATCATCTATATTGTTGATGAAGATATTGAAAAGCACCAGTCCCAAGACAGACCCCTGAGGTACACCGCTCGTCACTGGTCTCCACCTGGGCATAGGGCCATTGACCACCATAAATCTCTTGTTAGCCTATTGCTCCAGCCTGTCAAGGTTTCTCTGGACGAGAGCATGGCCTTCTGGTCTGCCAGCCACTCCTCCCATTTTTGTATCATCTGCCAATGTGCTGAGGCTGCACATGGTCCGGGTCATTAATGACATGTTGAGCAGTACTGTCCCCTGGGGAAAATTGTTATTTTGCACAACCCTTACCAGCTCACTGCCCGCTAATCTATCTAACCTTGTCCTATCAAGGAGGTGATCCAGAACACCCAGCATGGCCTCAACAGGGGCAAATCATGCCTGACCAATATGGCGGCCTTTTATGGTGGTCAATGGCCCTATGCCCAGGTGGAGACCGGTGACGAGCGGTGTACCTCAGGGGTCTGTCTTGGGACCGGTGCTTTTCGATATCTTCATCAATGATGTAGACGATGGGATTGAGAGCACCCTTAGCAGGTGTGCAGATGACACCGAGCTGAGTGGTGCAGTTGATACCAAAGGAAGAGGTGTCTTTCAAAGGGACCCAGACAGGCTGGAGAAGTGGGCCCTCATGAACCTAATGAGGTTCAACAAGTCCAAGTGCAGGGTGCTGCCCCTGGGCTGGGGCAATCCCGGACATGAGCACAGACTGAGAGAAGAACTCCTTGAGAGTTAAGGCCTTCAGACACTGTGAGGAGAACCCACAAAGTCTTTGAAGACACAAAATCCTCCAGAGTAATAGAGGCTATAACATATGGGAATGAACATTTTGGAAAGCTGAGGTTGGAAAGGAGCCCTGGAGGTCCCCAGGAAAACCTGCTGCTGAAAGCAGCCCCAGCAAGGACGTCAGACCACATGGCCCTGGCGATTCCTGCAGCCAGGTCTTGAGAAGCTGAAAGGATGCAGGTGGCGCAACCTCTCAGGGCAACCTGCTCCCTTCTGGGGATTCCCCACGAACAGAAAGGTTTCCCTTTCTCTCCAGTGTGAACTTGGCTTCTTTCAGTGTAGGTGGGCACACACTTCTCAGACCGCAGTGCACTGCTGTGAAGAGCCTGGTTCCGCCTTGTCAACGTGGAGGTCATAGCTCAGCCACAGGGGCCGCTCTGGGCCCTTACGCTGGCACCTTTCCACTGAGGGTGGGCAGAAGAGCCACCTCCTTACTACTCAAGCAGGGTCACCTGGAGCAGGCTGTGCAGGAGCAACCCACAGATTCACCTGCTGCTTCCACTTGTGGAAAAACTGTGTTTTGCTTGAAGGGCAGGCTGCTGCTGGATTGCTGCAGGACTCCCAGAAGGCTGGGGGTCCAGAGCTTTCCTCTGCCCACAGAGACCGAGCAGAGGTGTGTAGGTCAACAAAGGGCCTCACTCCCCTGCAATGGCTTTTCCAAAACAGACAGTGATTCCCCTAAAGAGAAGAGCCATCCCCAGGGATGGGGCTGTCAGCATGGCCGTGTTTATGGCAGCTGAGCTGTGTGCAGGTCTTGAGGACCTGCCACCAACCTGTGGGGTCAGAGGGCTTGTGCACCACTGGGCCGGTGCTGGGAAGGAGGAGTCTGGAAGAGCAGCATGGAGACGTGCTCTGTTGTGGCATTTATGCTACACCAAGTCAGCACTCAGACCCGGAAATTTCCTCCCCTGCTGAGTCAGTGGCGGAAACCATTCCCTAGTGTGGGTTGTTCTGTTAGTTTAAAAAACACTCCCCTGAATGTCACCCAGATATTTATTGGAGGCGACAGAAGTCAAGCCGCAGAGCTCGCCGCAGCACTGTTCTGAAGCTGGCGCGAGGTGCGGCCGTAGGGCCGGCCGGGTGCTGCCCTGTACTCAGCCGGGTTGGCTCCCCAGAAGTGCTGGATGTGGGAGCCTGCTGGGAGCTGGTGTTGGAGGGCCCCCGAATGGCATCTTCCCCGGATGCTGGGTCACGTCCCACAGGCCTCCTTCCGGGTGCTGAAGGGCTGTGGTCAGCGGCCGAGTTGTGTGGGCTGGACTGCCGGTGCGGGGACCTGCTCCGGTCCCTCTCTCTGGCCACGTCCCTGCGGCGACGGGTGGGAGAGACGACGACGTATTCCTGGAAGTCATCGTCCGCTCGCACCGAGTGCAGGAGCCGGTGGAAGGGCCGCCTGCAGATGGGGCACGTGGCTTTCCTCTCGGCCCACTGCTGGATGCACTCCAAGCAGAAGCGGTGCAAGCAGAAGGCCACGTAGGCTGCGTTCTCGATGTCATTCATGCAGATGGGACACAGGAGGTCTTCTGCTGCCTCCAACGGCCTGGCCTGCTGCTGCTGGCTGGCGCCGGCAGTCACGCCTAAGGCGCACTCCTCCATAGCTTTCTGGGCACCCGCTGCCATGTCCTGCCCCGACATCTTTGCCACGTGTCGACCTTGTCTGGTGCTAGGAGGGGAAAAAGAAAGGGAGCCTCAGCTGAGGGAGACGGTAGGAAAGGGCCTCCCAAAGGGGCTCCCTGTGGCTTGAGAAGCAGCAGCAGTCCTGTGGGACAGCCAGCCTCAGGGGCTACCCTCCAGCCCTGCCTTCCCCCGTCAGCTCTGGGGCTCTGGGGAAGAGCCGGGGTGTCCACGACCCCTGATCTCCACGTGCTCTCTCCCTGAGGCCCTGTATGACTGGGGTGAACTGAGGTACCTGACAGAGGCGCTCAGGGACGGTGGAGAAACTCTCCAGGAATCTTCAGCGCTGCCAAAGACCTTGGCCCCCTCCTGGGACAGCGGCCGTGTGGGACCCACACGCAGCACCCTGCAGCTGTCAGCGTGGAGAGGAGCGCTGCAAGAGGCTGCCTTTGCTCTGCGCGCAGAGCCGCTGCTCTCCAAAAGCCACAGCTCGAAGCAAGAGCCACGGTCCTGCAGGAGCTGTCACGCCTCGCGTGTGCACCCGCAGGAGCTCCTGGACAAAAGGCACGGGGACAGAGCCTACAGCTGCTGAAAAGCACTGAGGTCACGGGCAGTCACAGTCGCTGCTTGGCGACATCACAGGGGTCTCTGGGGCTGCCCAGCGAGGAAGACCCATGTTCCCAAGGGGGAAGCTTGAAAGCTTTCACCAACAAGAAGCAAGTTGCCTTTGATTCAAATGGGATTGTGATAAGTGGGCCGGCGTTGGTAATATTGAACAGAGAGAGGTATGATGACAATAAACCTGAAAGGAATGTGAGAACTGCATCAGCTGTGTAAATTCAAAGCTCCTTAAAACAAATAAAAACAACAACAAAAAGATAACCCACACAATGGGAAATCGTCAAATAGTTACGAGAACAATATTTTTGAAATTGATGTCAGTAAGTTTATGTGAAGAAAGGAAGGATGAAGAATTCTGAAATACAATCTTATTTAAAAAAAATAAAATTCTCTCCAATTCAAGAGAGATTGTTGTCTAACTCCTTTCAGCAAAATAAAATCAAACAATAATTTTGGTTACTACTTTTGAGTTGCTTTTTTTTCAACAAAAGCTTAATCAACCACTGTTCTGCATAGGAACACATTAGTAGGTTCAAAAGTACGTAACAGATTTTATTAGTTGGAAAAGACAACAATTCAACTTGCAGTTTGGATAGGTGAAAATTTAGAGAATCTAAACTGCGTCACAGAATGAAACGAAGCATTCACCCACCACACAGATCCAGCAAGATAGCTCTGAGTATACTCTGACACCACCTTTATGGGCCACATTTTCATAGGATGTCAAAACTGATCTCTTCTAGAGTTGGGAGCATTCTGGAGTTGTCAGCCAACCTGGAGTACTAACAAATTTAAACTTGCTGAAACATTATGACTATATTTGAAGAAAATAATTTATTTTGCTGCACATTTTTAGTGGGAAAGAAATACTACGATTCTGCATGATGATATTTGACATGCGCCTTACATTACTTTTTTTTTTTTTTTTTTTTAACCAGTCAAATATGAAGAAATCACTGTATGTCTGGCAAAGTTTGTGAGCTCTTACGTTGGGTTTATGTGGCAAGGTTTGTAGGGGGCTGCAGGGGCGTCCACCATGAGCAGAGCCCAGCAGCTGCCACATCAGATCGGAGCCAGTTCCAGCCAGCTCCAAAAAGGACCTGCTGCTGGCCAGAGCCAAGCCAGTGAACGGCGCTGGATGCGTCATTGTGAGAAAGGGAGAAAGTGCTGCCCAAGGACAACTGGGAGAGAGGAGTGAGAAAATGCGAGAAAAGCAGCCAAGCAGACACCAAGGTCAGAAGTTCCCCCGCGGCCTGGTGGAGCAGGCTGTCCCCCTGCAGCCCACGGGTCCCACACGGAGCAGATCTCCACGCTGCAGCCCGTGGAGGAGCCCCCGCTGGAGCAGGTGGAGGTGGCCTGGAGGAGGCTGCGGCCCATGGAGAGCCCCCGCAGGAGCAGGCCCCGGGCCGGAGCTGCAGCCCGTGGAGAGGGGCCCACGCAGGAGCAGGGGGTCTGGGGGGAGCTGCCGCCCACCCGTGGGGGACCCGTGCTGGAGCAGTCTGCTCCTGGGGGATGGCCCATGGTACGGAGCCGTGTGGGAGCAGTTCGTGAAGAGCTGCTGCCTGTGGGCAGCCCCCGCAGGCTCAGTTCGGGAAGGACGGCATCCCGGGGGAGGGACCCCACGGGGAGCAGGGGCAGAGAGGGACCGTGAAGGAGCGGCGGAGATGAAGTGTTAGGGACTGACCGCAGCCCCCGTTCCCCATTCCCCTGCACTGTTTAGGAGGAGAAGGTGGAAGAGGACGGATGGGGGGAAGGTTTTTTTGGCTTCTTTCCTTTGTTTCTCACTTCTCTAGCTTGTTAGTAATAGGCAATCAATTGTATTAATCTCCCTATGCTGAGTCTGTTTTGCCTGTGACAATAATTGTTGAGGGATCTCCCTGTCCTTATGTCAACCACTGAGCCCTTTTCATTGTATTTTCTCCCCCTTTCCCTTTGAGGAGCGGGAGGGAGCAAGCAGTTGTGGTGGAGCTCAGATGCCCAGCTGTGTAAAACCACCACAACACATCTGCAGTTCTGTGTCTAGTACTGGGCTCCCCAGTACAGGAGAGATTAGGATATACTGGAATGAGTCCAGCAGAAGGCCACAAAAATGATGAAGGGATTGAAGCATCTCTCCTGTGATGAAAGGCTGAAAGAACTGGGACTGTTCAGCCTGGAGAAGAGAAGGCTCAGGGCGCGTGTAAATACCTGATGGGAAAGAATGGGAAAGAGGGAGCCAGACTCTTAGTGGTGCCCACTGACAGCTAAAGAGGAAGTGGCAAAAATTAAAAACCATGAAATTCCATCTGAACACAAGGAAACACTTTTCTCCTGTGGGGTGGCCAAAAATCAGCAAAGGTTGCTCAGAGAGGATGAGGAGCGTCTGTCTTTGGTTAGAGACAACCAAACCCTGAGTGGACATCACAGTATCACAGTATCACAGATTTCTAGGTTGGAAGAGACCTCAAGATCATCGAGTCCAACCTCCGACCTAACACTAAGTACTCCACTAAACCATATCGCTAAGCTCTACATCTAAACGTCTTTTAAAGACCTCCAGGGATGGTGACTCCACCACCTCCCTGGGCAGCCCGTTCCAATGCTTAATAACCCTTTCGGTAAAGAAGTACTTCCTAACATCCAACCTAAAACTCCCCTGTCGCAACTTTCGCCCATTCCCCCTCGTCCTGTCACCAGGCACGTAGGAGAACAGACCAACCCCCACCTCTCTACAGCCTCCTTTAAGGTACCTGTAGAGAGCGATAAGGTCGCCCCTGAGCCTCCTCTTCTCCAGGCTGAACAAGCCCAGCTCCCTCAGCCGCTCCTCGTAAGACTTGTTCTCCAGACCCCTCACCAGCTTGGTCGCCCTTCTCTGGACTCGCTCGAGCACGTCCATGTCCTTCCTGTAGCGAGGGGCCCAAAACTGAACACAGCACTCGAGGTGCAGCCTCACCAGAGCCGAGTACAGGGGCACAATCACTTCCCTAGACCTGCTGGCCACACTGCTTCTTATGCAGGCCAGGATGCTGTTGGCCTTCTTGGCCACCTGGGCACACTGCTGGCTCATATTCAGCCGACTATCAACCAATACTCCCAGGTCCCTCTCGGCCAGGCAGCTTTCCAGCCACTCATCTCCCAGCCTGTAGCTCTGCTTGGGGTTGTTGCGCCCCAGGTGCAGGACCCGGCACTTGGCCTTCTTGAACTTCATACAGTTGGCCTCAGCCCATCGCTCCAGCCTATCCAGATCCTCCTGCAGAGCCTTCCTGCCCTCGAGCAGATCGACACACGCACTTAGCTTGGTGTCATCTGCAAACTTACTGAGGGTGCACCGGACGCCCTCATCCAGATCATCGATAAAGATATTAAAGAGGGCCGGCCCCAGTACCGAGCCCTGGGGGACACCACTAGTGACCGGCCTCCAACCGGATTTGACTCCATTCACCACAACTCTCTGGGCCCGGCTATCCAGCCAGTTTCTAACCCAGCGAAGCGTACGCCAGTCCAAGCCCCGAGCAGCCAGTTTCTTGAGGAGAATGTTGTGGGGAACGGTGTCAAAAGCCTTACTGAGGTCAAGGTAAACCACATCCACAGCCTTTCCCTCATCCACCAAGCGCGTCACTTGGTCGTAGAAGGAGAAGGCCATAGAAGGAGACATGGTCCAGGGCAACTTGCACTAGCTGACCTTGTTTGAGCAGAAGCCTGGACCAGGTGATCTCAGGAGGTCGTTTCCTGCCTCAGATCTTCTGTCCAAGGCAGAGTTCCTTCCTAGCAGTGGGACTCTGGGTGAAAGTAATTTCAGTAACCCCTTTTGCTAGGTAACGGTTCATCAGCAAGAAAGAGGGATATCTGGGAAAGGCTCTTTACTAAGAGGGTGGGCAGGCACTGGAACAGGCTCTCGAGGGAAGTGGTCACAGCACCAAACTTGACAGAATTCAAGAAGCGTTTGGACAACGCGCTCAGACATAGATAGGGTTTGATTTTGGGGTCATTCTGCATGGAGCCAGGAGTTGGACTCGATAATCCTTGTGGGTCCCTTCCAACTCAGGATATTCTGTGATTCTATGATTCTGTGGGGTGATCAGCTTGGTGGATGGTGTAAGAGCAGTTCATTCTGCTTAGCCTGACTTTAGTAAGGTATTTGACACTGTGTCTCTTAACATCCTCAGAAACAAACTGACTAATCATAGAATGGCTTGGGTTGGAAGGGACCTCAGAGACCAGCTAACTTCAATCCCTCTGCCAGAGCCAGGGATGGCACCCACTAGACCAGGCTGGCCAAGGCTGCATCCAGCCTGGCCTTGAACAACTCCAGGGATGGGGCATCCGCAACTTCTCTTGGCAACCTGTTCCAGTGCCTCACTGCCCTTACAGAAAAAATTTCCTCCTGATGTCTAGTCTAAATCTACCCCCTTTTAGTTTAAGACCATTCCCCTTGTCCTATCATTATCTACCTGAGTAAAGAGACCTACTCCATCCTTTTTGGAAAACCTCTTTAAGTATCGAAAGGTCACAATGAGGTCTCCCTGGAGCCTTCTCTTCTCCAGGCTGAACAGCCCCAGCTCTCTCAGTCTTTCTTCACAGGAGATGTGCTCCAGCCCTCTGAGCATCTTTGTGGCCCTCCTCTGGACTCATGCTTATAGGTCCACTTCCTTCTGGTGGTGCTGGGAGCACCAAACCTAGACGCAGTACTCCAGGTGGGGCCTCACAAGGGCAGAGCAGAGGGGGACAATCACCTCCCTCCCCTGCTGCCCACCCCTCTGTTGATGCAGCCCAGGACGCAGTTGGCCTGCTGGGCTGCGAGCTCCTACTGCTGGCTTATGTCAAGCCTTTTGTCCACCAGAATCCCCAAGTCCTTCTCTGCAGGGCTGCTCTCAATGAGTTCTTCTCTCAGTCTGTGCTCATGTCCGGGATTGCCCCAGCCCAGGTGCAGCACCCTGCACTTGGACTTGTTGAACTTCATTAGGTTCATGTGGGCCCAATTCTCCAGCCTGTCCAGGTCCCTTTGAAAGGCATCTCTTTCTTCTTTGGTATCAACTGCACCACTCAGCACACCTGCTGAGGGTGCACTCAATCCCATCATCTATATTGTTGATGAAGATATTGAAAAGCACCAGTCCCAAGACAGACCCCTGAGGTACACCGCTCGTCACTGGTCTCCACCTGGGCATAGGGCCATTGACCACCATAAATCTCTTGTTAGCCTATTGCTCCAGCCTGTCAAGGTTTCTCTGGACGAGAGCATGGCCTTCTGGTCTGCCAGCCACTCCTCCCATTTTTGTATCATCTGCCAATGTGCTGAGGCTGCACATGGTCCGGGTCATTAATGACATGTTGAGCAGTACTGTCCCCTGGGGAAAATTGTTATTTTGCACAACCCTTACCAGCTCACTGCCCGCTAATCTATCTAACCTTGTCCTATCAAGGAGGTGATCCAGAACACCCAGCATGGCCTCAACAGGGGCAAATCATGCCTGACCAATATGGCGGCCTTTTATGGTGGTCAATGGCCCTATGCCCAGGTGGAGACCGGTGACGAGCGGTGTACCTCAGGGGTCTGTCTTGGGACCGGTGCTTTTCGATATCTTCATCAATGATGTAGACGATGGGATTGAGAGCACCCTTAGCAGGTGTGCAGATGACACCGAGCTGAGTGGTGCAGTTGATACCAAAGAAGGAAGAGATGTCTTTCAAAGGGACCCGGACAGGCTGGAGAAGTGGGCCCTCATGAACCTAATGAGGTTCAACAAGTCCAAGTGCAGGGTGCTGCACCTGGGCTGGGGCAATCCCGGACATGAGCACAGACTGAGAGAAGAACTCCTTGAGAGTTAAGGCCTTCAGACACTGTGAGGAGAACCCACAAAGTCTTTGAAGACACAAAATCCTCCAGAGTAATAGAGGCTATAACATATGGGAATGAACATTTTGGAAAGCTGAGGTTGGAAAGGAGCCCTGGAGGTCCCCAGGAAAACCTGCTGCTGAAAGCAGCCCCAGCAAGGACGTCAGACCACATGGCCCTGGCGATTCCTGCAGCCAGGTCTTGAGAAGCTGAAAGGATGCAGGTGGCGCAACCTCTCAGGGCAACCTGCTCCCTTCTGGAGATTCCCCACGAACAGAAAGGTTTCCCTTTCTCTCCAGTGTGAACTTGGCTTCTTTCAGTGTAGGTGGGCACACACTTCTCAGATCGCAGTGCACTGCTGTGAAGAGCCTGGTTCCGCCTTGTCAACATGGAGGTCATAGCTCAGCCACAGGGGCCGCTCTGGGCCCTTACGCTGGCACCTTTCCACTGAGGGTGGGCAGAAGAGCCACCTCCTTACTACTCAAGCAGGGTCACCTGGAGCAGGCTGTGCAGGAGCAACCCACAGATTCACCTGCTGCTTCCACTTGTGGAAAAACTGTGTTTTGCTTGAAGGGCAGTCTGCTGCTGGATTGCTGCAGGACTCCCAGAAGGCTGGGGGTCCAGAGCTTTCCTCTGCCCACAGAGACCGAGCAGAGGCGTGTAGGTCAACAAAGGGCCTCACTCCCCTGCAATGGCTTTTCCAAAACAGACAGTGATTCCCCTAAAGAGAAGAGCCATCCCCAGGGATGGGGCTGTCAGCATGGCCGTGTTTATGGCAGCTGAGCTGTGTGCAGGTCTTGAGGACCTGCCACCAACCTGTGGGGTCAGAGGGCTTGTGCACCACTGGGCCGGTGCTGGGAAGGAGGAGTCTGGGAGAGCAGCATGGAGACGTGCTCTGTTGTGGCATTTATGCTACACCAAGTCAGCACTCAGACCCGGAAATTTCCTCCCCTGCTGAGTCAGTGGCGGAAACCATTCCCTAGTGTGGGTTGTTCTGTTAGTTTAAAAAACACTCCCCTGAATGTCACCCAGATGTTTATTGGAGGTAACAGAAGTCAAGCCGCAGAGCTCGCCGCAGCACTGTTCTGAAGCTGGCACGAGGTGCGGCCGTAGGGCCGGCCGGGTGCTGCCCTGTACTCAGCCGGGTTGGCTCCCCAGAAGTGCCGGATGTGGGAGCCTGCTGGGAGCTGGTGTTGGAGGGCCCCCGAATGGCATCTTCCCCGGATGCTGGGTCACGTCCCACAGGCCTCCTTCCGGGTGCTGAAGGGCTGTGGTCAGCGGCCGAGTTGTGTGGGCTGGACTGCCGGTGCGGGGACCTGCTCCGGTCCCTCTCTCTGGCCACGTCCCTGCGGCGACGGGTGGGAGAGACGACGACGTATTCCTGGAAGTCATCGTCCGCTCGCACCGAGTGCAGGAGCCGGTGGAAGGGCCGCCTGCAGATGGGGCACGTGGCTTTCCTCTCGGCCCACTGCTGGATGCACTCCAAGCAGAAGCGGTGCAAGCAGAAGGCCACGTAGGCTGCGTTCTCGATGTCATTCATGCAGATGGGACACAGGAGGTCTTCTGCTGCCTCCAACGGCCTGGCCTGCTGCTGCTGGCTGGCGCCGGCAGTCACGCCTAAGGCGCACTCCTCCATAGCTTTCTGGGCACCCGCTGCCATGTCCTGCCCCGACATCTTTGCCACGTGTCGACCTTGTCTGGTGCTAGGAGGGGAAAAAGAAAGGGAGCCTCAGCTGAGGGAGAGGGTAGGAAAGGGCCTCCCAAAGGGGCTCCCTGTGGCTTGAGAAGCAGCAGCAGTCCTGTGGGACAGCCAGCCTCCAGCCTTGCCTTCCCCCGTCAGCTCTGGGGCTCTGGGGAAGAGCCGGGGTGTCCACGACCCCTGATCTCCACGTGCTCTCTCCCTGAGGCCCTGTATGACTGGGGTGAACTGAGGTACCTGACGAAGGCGCTCAGGGACGGTGGAGAAACTCTCCAGGAATCTTCAGCGCTGCCAAAGACCTTGGCCCCCTCCTGGGACAGCCGCCGTGTGGGACCCACACGCAGCACCCTGCAGCTGTCAGCGTGGAGAGGAGCGCTGCAAGAGGCTGCCTTTGCTCTGCGCCCAGAGCCGCTGCTCTCCAAAAGCCACAGCTCGAAGCACAAGCCACGGTCCTGCAGGAGCTGTCACGCCTCGCGTGTGCACCCGCAGGAGCTCCTGGACAAAAGGCACGGGGACAGAGCCTACAGCTGCTGAAAAGCACTGAGGTCACGGGCAGTCACAGTCGCTGCTTGGCGACATCACAGGGGTCTCTGGGGCTGCCCAGCGAGGAAGACCCATGTTCCCAAGGGGGAAGCTTGAAAGCTTCCACCAACAAGAAGCAAGTTGCCTTTGATTCAAATGGGATTGTGATAAGTGGGACGGTGTTGGTAATATTGAACAGAGAGAGGTATGATGACAATAAGCCTGAAAGGAATGTGAGAACTGCATCAGCTGTGTAAATTCAAAGCTACTTAAAACAAATAAAAACAGCAACAAAAAGATAACCCACACAATGGGAAATCGTCAAATAGGTAAGAGAACAATATTTTTGAAATTGATGTCAGTAAGTTTATGTGAAGAAAGGAAGGATGAAGAATTCTGAAATACAATCTTATTTAAAAAAAATAAAATTCTCTCCAATTCAAGAGAGATTGTTGTCTAACTCCTTTCAGCAAAATAAAATCAAACAATAATTTTGGTTACTACTTTTGAGTTGCTTTTTTTCAACAAAAGCTTAATCAACCACTGTTCTGCATAGGAACACATTAGTAGGTTCAACAGTACGTAACAGATTCTATTAGTCGGAAAAGACAACAATTCAACTTGCAGTTTGGATAGGTGAAAATTTAGAGAATCTAAACTGCGTCACAGAATGAAATGAAGCGTTCACCCAACACAGATCCAGCAAGATAGCTCTAAGTATACTCCAACACCACCTTTATGGGCCACATTTTCATAGGATGTCAAAATTGATCTCTTCTAGAGTTGGGAGCATTCTGGAGTTGTCAGCCAATCTGGAATACTAACAAATTTAAACTTGCTGAAACATTATGACTATATTTGAAGAAAATAATTTATTTTGCTGCACATTTTTAGTGGGAAAGAAATACTACGATTCTGCATGATGATATTTGACATGCGCCTTACTTTTTTTTTTTTTTTAACCAGTCAAATATGAAGAAATCATTGTATGTCTGGCAAAGTTTGTGAGCTCTTACGTTGGGTTTATGTGGCAAGGTTTCTAGGGGGCTGCAGGGGTGTACGCCATGAGCAGAGCCCAGCAGCTGCCACATCAGATCGGAGCCAGTTCCAGCCAGCTCGAAAAAGGACCCGCTGCTGGCCAGAGCCAAGCCAGTGAACGGCGCTGGATGCGTCATTGTGAGAAAGGGAGAAAGTGCTGCCCAAGAACAACTGGGAGAGAGGAGTGAGAAAATGCGAGAAAAACAGCCAAGCAGACACCGAGGTCAGAAGTTCCCCCGCGGCCTGGTGGAGCAGGCTGTCCCCCTGCAGCCCATGGGTCCCACACGGAGCAGATCTCCACGCTGCAGCCCGTGGAGGAGCCCCCGGTGGAGCAGGTGGAGGTGGCCTGGAGGAGGCTGCGGCCCATGGAGAGCCCCCGCAGGAGCAGGCCCCGGGCCGGAGCTGCAGCCCGTGGAGAGGAGCCCACGCAGGAGCAGGGGGTCTGGGGGGAGCTGCCGCCCACCCGTGGGGGACCCGTGCTGGAGCAGTTTGCTCCTGGGGGATGGATGGACCCCGTGGTACGGAGCCATGTGGGAGCAGTGCTTGAAGAGCTGCTGCTTGGGCAGCCCCCGCAGGCTCAGTTTGGGAAGGACGGCATCCCGTGGGAGGGACCCCACGGGGAGCAGGGGCAGAGAGGGACCGTGAAGGAGCAGTGGAGACGAAGCGCTGTAGGCTGACCGCAGCCTCCATTCCCCGTTCCCCTGCCTCGCCCAGGGGGGGGAAATGTAAAGAGGGTGGATGGGGGGAAGGTGCTTTTAATTTCTCACTGATCTAGTCTGCTAGCAATAGGCAATAAATTACATTAATCTCCCTATTCTGAGTCTGTTTTGCTGGTGATGGTAATTGGTGAGCTCCAATAAACTCCCTGAACTTACCTAAACCCATGGGCTTTTTTTTTTTTTCCATCGTATTTTCTCCCCCTGTTCCGTTGAAGGGGAGCGAGGTAATGGCATCATGGAACTTAGCTGCCCATCAGTATTAAGCCACCACAGTGATCCTTTGTAATATCCTTTGTAATAGTGTAAAGTGGAGCTGTTGCAGTGGGTTCATCTGGCTGAGATGAACAGCAATAATCTGCCTTATAAGAAAGCAACTAGAAGCAAATCAGCTTCAAAATGAGCAGCTCCTACAAATTTCTGATGAGGAGGCTGATGAAGGACTCACCTTCATAGAGGGGCATAATTAAAGACATAAGATCAGACAATCACAGCATTTAACTGCTATAATGGTAGAGGTGTTCACGAGGTTTCTCAGAGACCCTTTATAATATAAAACAGCTGTAAGAAAACATACAGCAAATCAACATATAACATATATTATCAAATGCTAAGGGTTATCTATAGTAACCATTAGCTCCAATAAATGTAGCTAGATTTCTACCAACATGCATTTGGCATGACATTTCAGTGGCTTGTAATTTAATGGAAAGTCTAAAATTATTTCTCATCATTTGGAAAGAATTTATGACAACTGCTGAATTTCTACCCAAACTACACATACTATTTTCATAAATTATGCTGAGTACTTTAGAATTCAAATAGTGTCAAGGCAGATATGCTGTATATTTCATATGTTAAAACAGGAAAGCAACCTCTCTTGAAGGTAGCTTTATAACATACATCTTTCTAACTGAATAAATGGAGATGTGTCTGTAGTCCTTGAAAATTACATTTCAAATTGCCTGAGATTCCACTTAAATTTTTGTCTTTTAGATAGAGCACAGACATGCCTGCATCTAAACGTTTTATGTGCTCAAGTTGCCTCAGGTTCTGATTTAGCTCCTCCAAATACTGTTCCTGTTACTGAAGTCTCTTAGGAATTGGCTCTTTGCAGAGCATATGTTTTTTTTACCAGATGCTTTTTCACTGTCTGAGTTCCAAACCAGCTTAATGTAAGCATGCTCCATCCAAAAGCTGCACAGCTTTGTTTGCTTGACACTCTAGTTAGATCTGCCCACCAAAAAGTTTCAGCCATATGTCTATAGCCAGGGCCTGTCTTTAAAACAAGACTGCTCAATTTGTACTCTGAGCATAGTAATTTTATTTAGGGGCAAACTCAAAACAGCAACTACTTCTTACATGGTAACTGGGCAAACCATTAGGCCCTTGGCACTACACATCTGAAGCCATGTTATTAACATCTTTAAGGCCACCGCTTTCTTAGTGTCTCTCTAGCTAGTGAATGGGAAAAAATGTATGTAGGAAAGGAATTTGTAAGAGAGCTAAGAAATCTACCATTCCTTGCACCAACTAATTTGCAACAAAAAGTGTTCTGGTGAAAAAAAATCTTTCATCATAAGAACTGTCGTAACTGCAGAAAGCTTTTCTCCAGTGTATTTTTATTAGGGATTCCTGCCATCATATCAACATACAAAACAATCAGGATGTTGACATAGAAATGTGAAATTCACTGTACAAAGATAAGGCTCGAGTTACAGATATATTATCCCCCCAGTCTCCATTGAAATAAAACCATATTTAATTCTTCCCAGAGTTGTGTTTATAAATGTTAGACAAACCACAAAATAGATTTCAAGTACATAACATTTTACAATATAATCCAAGCACAGACAGAAATACACAATACTGTACCTATAGATGCTCCATAATCCAGCTCTGTAATTCTCACCAACAAGATGCTAGACTGTCTGAATATGCCCAACCATATGCTTCTGTGTGCATTAGGTGGTCCTGGCCTTTATGTTAGAGGACTATCATGACTTTCAGTTAAATTACTTTGATATGCAAGAGAATACTAGGAAGATTAGGAAGAAAGGGAAGAATTTTAAAAGGCCAGGCCTGAGTGTATGCATATAGGTAGTAAAGGCAAGGACATGTGCACACATATTCTTGCATTTAACCCTACATAAGACCTCACTACACTGCACATTCTCTGAGATTATTTTCTCATGCAACTCAACCATTTTCCAATAGAGTTAAATCAAGCAAAACAATATTCCTACTTCTGGTGTGCTATAATTTACAGGGACAAGATTATATTTTAGAGCACAGGATCTAACTTTTTTTTTTAAACTTTTTTTTAATATAATTTCCAGACTTAATAGGAGCCTGCACGGAATCTTGTCTCTGTAGTCCAGCAGGACACCAGCTCTCACAGCCTTCATCACTCACACCTTTTCTGACACCTTTGCTTAAAAACAGTATCAGTGAATAACTTCCTGTTAAGGCCCAATGTCTGCTTTAGTTTACTCTCCATTTCTATTAAGCTGAATGATATTTGGAAAGAATCATTTAACAGCAAGTAGCACAACATAAAATCCTCATCAAGTATCTAATCAATAACGATTCTTCTGTGGAACAGAATGTCAAGAAAAAACAAAAGTGAAGAGAAAGACAATTGTTCAATTTAGGCTTTGTTGCTTGGGAAATGAATAGCAATTGAAGAGTTTTCAACTGAGAAAAGGAATTTTTAAGCCCTGTAACTGTTTCATCCTTTAAAAACTGGAGAAGATTCGAAAGGGAAGGAGAAATCCTGTAAGGAAATCATCAAACTAGATATTTGCAAAGGCTTACATGAGAAAAACACAAGCAAAACCAATTCTCTGATACCAGAAGTAAAGGAGTTTACTCAGTAGGAATTAAGAGATGTGGTTACAATACGTTAAATGTACTTCTAATAAAACAGCCTCATATATGCCTCCAGTTCATAATTCTCTAAGCAGGAGAACAACTCTGAGGCTGAAATCAGAGTTCCCTAGTTTAAATACAAGATACATCTGCACTAAGATCAGGGGACCAAAAAAAAAATAAAAAATAAAACCTCTCTTTTTAGATAGAAGCTCTGTGGTGCATCTGAGGGCCTTCTAATGCTCTCAGCTATTGACAAGTTTTTTTTTTTTTTTTTGAGTATATTCTCTATGCAATACTGGAATAACTAGATATACAAAACCATGTTACATGAAACAGCATTAGGTCCTGTAACTGGGCTCATACTAATAGGGCCAGAGGGTAAGTATACTGCTATATGTAAAAGGAAGCATATCAGCACGCACAGAAAGTGTGTTGTCTTGGAGATTAGTAATATAGGGCATCAAGGATGAAGATGCATCTGCTAAAGTGTTTAATCCTTTAACTGTGAGTCAGAACGTTTTCATGTCAACTGTACAGTCTAAAGTTTTGCTTTAAAAAGGAATACATTTTTCTTCTCTAACATTTTTAAAAGTAGGTCACTCACTCACCTACTGATTTAGGTAGGGTTTTAGCTTTTTTTTTCTTTTTTTTCCCCCTACTTACTATTATCTTCTTCCATATTATGTACAATAATCTACATTTAGACTGAAGACTCACTCTCTTCCAAAACATGCTTGGACTATCTTATAAAGACTTTCTATAGCACTGATAAAGTGTAAGACAAACTAACATAAGAGGAAGGATCATTACTTTCAGTTCTGCTCACTTCCCTAAGCTTTACAACTATGCCTTTCAGAAATTCTTCTGAGTACTCGGTGTCATTTCACCTCCCCCAGGTAGACCCTACTGAACTTGAGTGAACTTTCTATGTACTTCCCAAACCACTCTCTCTCTTATAGAGCTATATTGAATTCATTCATTCTCCAGCCAGTAGGTTAAAAACAAATAATTGCTAAAACACTAAAAGTATCTTACGTGCCCTTCTGCACTATTCTTACCAATCTGTACAATTAAATAACATCAGAAGTTATCTTTTGCTAAAAATTTACCAAAATATTTTAAACACATAAAAATGTAAAAAACAAACAAACAGAAAAACAAACCAAAAACAAAAACCCAGCATAAACATTGCTTGTATAGGCATTGGTTAGAAGAGATTGCTGCACTAAGGAGTATATTCAAAAAAGGTTTTCTTTCAGTTTCATTAGTGTCATGGATTCTAAGGTTAAAGACGATGAACTTTATTGTTATCCCATCTTGTATGATGCAACAGATGAGCAGAAAATCTGAAATGCAATTAAAATAAAGCTTCTTTTTGGTTACTGAAAGGTGACAGTATAAGCCTGAAACTAAAGGAGCAATTTAAGTGTGTAAAGGAAACATAAGAGCCTGAGGAGTCTGTAATGAACTAAATATGAAGACAGACTGATGGCCCCAGGGGCATAATGAAAAGCTGCACTAACTGAAATTTTGAATATAGCCCTTAGTTGTGTCATATTTCTTTAAAATTTAAAAGCTGCCCAGCATGTCACGAATTAAGTTTATTTTGCAAGCTACCCACTGCCTAAGCGGGCAGTAATACTCAATATGAAACTGCTGAAACTCTGGCGTCTGACGGATTTCATGGAGAAAAGAGATCTGAAGGTCCGACTCCAGGAGAACAAGGAGAAGAGGGAACACAAACAGTAACAGTCCAAGGCCTACAAGCAGAAGTCTGGAGAAACTCTTCACAAAGGCATTCACCTCTATGTTGCCCATTAGAAAATCATAGCTCCACCTAAGCGCTCTTCGAGCTTCTTTCAGTTCTTCTTCTTCTGCAATCATAAAGGCATTTTCATCTGCATCCAGTTCCTCAAATGAATCTGTATCATCTTTCTCATTCTCTGCTCTTGGACAGGTATCAAAAAGCATGTCAATCTCATCATCAACTGGTGTGGGCAGCAAGCTGGCACTGGGATTGTATACCAGTTCTGAGATGGTTAAAGGTTCCTCTTTCATTTTCTCTTCATGATCAATAGCAAGATCAACATTCTCCCCAGTGTCTTTAACTGGGGAGCTGGAAATCGCAGGGACTGAAACATCATCTTCCTTTGGCAGTTGGATACCTGAAAAAGGGATGAAAACAGTGATCCTAAATTTCTGTTTCCCTGGTGGCAAAACTCAGCCTTCCAATCGCATTTAATGTAGATTGGAAAGAAGATTCTGCAATCATTTTGCATATTGAAACCTGACCACACACAATTAACAAACACTGGAAACACCTTTTCAAATTTTCATCTCTGCCAGAGGACAACATCTTTTACAACACTGCAGTACACCAGACCTGACTAAAGTTGTCTGATGCAGCTACCACCAATAACAGTGTAACGCAAACAGAAAACAGAACAGTTCATCTTCCATGGACAGTCAGGTTTCTGATATAAATGAATACCTACTGCAGATGTGCATTGGTGCTATTTGTTTTCACAATAATAATAAAGCACAACTTTCTCTTCACTCGTCTCAAAGAAATAAAGTGATAACGGCTGAGATTGGGACTTTTCAATAGAGAATGACATTAAAAAGAGACAATAGATTGTCATGATAAATTCATATTAGAAGTAGGCAGGATAAAAGGAGAGGGGGGCTGGCACACCATATGACGCTTTGATATGATTGAAACCGAGTGAAAATGCCTCACCTCTTTAATGAGCTACCCCTCATATCTCATTTTTCTTCCACTCATCTTTCCAATCCTCATACTCAGTCCCTTTTCTCTCTCTCCTTCAAATTTCTCTCCCCCCCTCACAAAGAAGTCTTTCTTAGCCCTACTTGTATGATTATTTCTTATTAGCCAACTCTCTGCTCAAACTGCGTCCTCTCAGGACTTAATACCCCTTTTCCAGACTAGCACTAGCAGCAGTAGATCTGCAAAGGTGTCTAGCTGTTCTGCAGCTACGTGAACAAGGCAGTGATTCTTCTTAGTTGTCAACTGGAGGGGAGTCAGTTGTAGGGGGGGAAAGTAGGCCCAGGGATGGAACAAAGTGATGGGAGAACACTTTAAAATTTATACCATGTCTGACACTCATTAACATCATCAGATGCCATCTGTGTGCAAAAGGAACAGACCATACACAGCGCTATGCGCACCAGCAATATATAATAGCACTTAGTACATCTCATTTTGTGATTTCCATCTCTCCATTCTTTATAAATTACTTATCCAGATGCAACACAGAGATAAGGATATATCAGGTAAAACCAACACAACAAGATTATATGACTTATCCAACAAGTAACCCAGGAAAATCACAGCAACCTAGCATTTATAATTCAAATTAGCCCAGTGCTTTGATTTTAGCAACAGAGGTCTGCAGAAGATGGAGTACTGACGTCACTAAGGATTAATTCCAGTTTTAATGCAGTAAAAATTAAGGTTCTGAGACTTTAAAATAATGTGGTATAAAACACTATGTATTACTACAGAAAAACAAGTACTAAGAAAAGTAATACATCTCCCACTGTTAATTACAATAGACGCATCATGATTTTCAGTGTGAAGTAAGAAAGTCTCTGCAAGCTCTATTATAGTTTTCTATTTAAGAGCAACAAACACTGGAAAAAAGTATAAAAAAAATAAAACATGATGATAACTTTGAGATGAAGTAAAAGAAGCATGACCTGAACCATGCTATAATAAAGGAATGCAGCACTACTCTGTAAAAATGATACAGAACAAAAATCAAAGCAAAAATCCTGGTCATAAAGACATCTACAGTATAAGAAGATATAAAGCTTACATGCATTTTGGATCACAATTCTAAGCTAGAATTATAAATAGTAACTCAACTATAATTGACTAAAATGCTGCTGAGAATCCCACTTTGAAAGCAGAAGCCTTTTCAGATTTTTCTCGAAAATGTCAGAGATTTTTTTTAAATTAAAAAAAAAAAAACATTATTAGTCCTAAGAATTTTAGATGCACTATATTGAAATAATGAGCTTTGTTTCTGAAACCTACTTGCCCTCTATTTGACTAGATAGCACAAGAATATTCATATGTCACTGGTCTCTTGATCATTAAACTGAGAGCAAGCCATAACTGTATTTCAGTAGAGTAGGTGATATTCGCTATAGCCTAGACTTTCTCACTGTTAACACATTTTGCATTTCTTGAACGACAAGGTCTTAAATTTATTTTTTTAACAGCTACCATACTCTCAAGACAGGACATATCCATGACAATCTCAGTTTTATAACAAATGATGCTAGATATGTGCACTACCAGGTCACACAAACATAGACCTGTTCTGGGCCAGACATAGGCGCACAATCACACTTCCACTAGAGCCCTAAATACTCAGGGTTTGCAGCTTTCTTTTTTTATTCATGTTCTGTCCCACTCATTGGAAAAAAATAATTGCAGAAAACCTGTCAATACAAAGCTAACACATCAAACTTTGTAGATTAAATTAAATAAACAGATCAATACATTGCGAGATGGAGTTGTGGCACTGGGAATTTTAAAGCTTGTTAAAATGTATACTCATGAAAATATCTGCCACAGCATGATGCTGTATATCAGAGTGCCTGAGAGTTGCCCCAAAATCTTCCATGTAACCTGCGCAGGTCCATTAACACATTCTCCAGCCTATCAAATAGATAAGTAAGGTGTGTAGTTACCACAGCTTATAGACTTGCCAAAAACTGGGTGAGTGATGTCATGTTAATATCTTTTAACTTTAAAATTATACTGAACTCAATATTAGGTGGGGTGAAATGCCAATAAATGCAACATATAAAATATATATTACAAATATGTTGAAAAATACATAAGCAGTGACAGTAAAACTACACTTAAAACCTACTTACATTAAAGCACTCCTTGAACAAGCCGGCTTGCTCCTTACCTGAAAGGACAGCTTTCTGGATCCCCTTCTTAACGCAAAGCTTTGTGCCTCATGTTATATTCATCAGAGAAACCCTCTTCATTATACAGCACAATCCTTGGGAAGCAACACCCCTTCAGCAGAGCATGATAGATGTTACATTCATTTTCCCTTTTAACTCTTCAAAATGGCCCAGGCAGATCTCTGCCCCTGTAATTTATTATCTTTTCCTACTCTCTAGGAGATAAGCTGGCCATGCCTCCAGGTGAGGTTTCACAACCTGGCTAAAGGTTAGCTGCAACCAAAAAGACCATTTCTGCTCCCTTTTGTTTGATCCCTGAGTGAGCCCATATGTAAAGCTAACCTAAGAAAACAGCTATTTTTGTTTTTTCCTAGGTTAATTCTCTGATGGTTTTTATTCCTGAATTGGCTTGTCAGGTGTTCCCAGGAGCACAGCATGTTAACAGTAATGGAGAGAGAGGAGGAGTGCTCCTTTCACCAGCTGCAAGACCATGCAAGACCAGCTGCAGACCATGCACAGCTGAAATGAAGCCTCGCCCTCAATAAAGAAAATGCAGATGTCTCCTCGTTAGCCTAATTTGACCGTCTAGCTATTAGTTTCTTGCCTCAACTATTCTGTCCTCTCCTATGATAGCCACTTCAGAAATTCATCACTTTTCGAAATGAAGCAAGCATTGTGCTGGAGTCTTTGCATTAACAAATATACTTGCTACAGCCATTGAGAGCATACAAACTGACTGACACTAAACCCAACAATATATGACCATCAAGAGGTAAGAAAAGATTTGGGATGATCTTTCTTCTAAGCATATTGTAACAGCACGTACCACTGGATCATCAAACCACACTCTGGATCTATTTCAGAGTGCATGCATTGAATATGAAAGCCAAATTTTTTAAACACTGTAGCCCAACACTAAGCATCTACATATATATTTAGATACAGAAGTACAACAATTTTCTTTTCCAAGGTGCTTTTCACTTTCTCTTAATAGGAGTAAAAGGTAAATTGAGACACCTCAGTATAGATTAAAAGACCTAATTTTAACCTCCCAAATTCGAGAATCCTGGCTGTAAGGCTCTCCATACCTGCTTAGATGCAAGGTCAATATTATATCTGTTTATCATGTTTCTCATCATACAGAGGACAGCTGCACCTACTCCAAAGAAAGGTCACCCCAGTTTATGGTTCTGAGCCTTCTCTCCTTCCCCAGAGTAAATTCCAGCGTGAATAACATGCATAGTGAACATAAACAAGAAAGATCATATTAACTTCTATGAACATTGCTTTTTTCTCCTATAGCTGGCAAATGTTCTTTCACTGTGATCAACCTGTAGATAGAAGGCAGCAGAGTAACCTTTTCAGACCAGTGTTTTCTGAGGGGACTGTATTAAAATTGCAATGTGGCACAATTCCAAAGTGTATATCAACTTTGTAGTCCATTATTTAGCTTGAGCTGATAACTTAACATATAAGCGACACAATCAGAGGAAGGCACACACGAAACTAAAACAATTACTACTGCCCATCATTCCTACCCATACTCTTTCCCTAATACAGTGCTAAAAAAATAAATAAATAAATCACATCCTAATCCATAGACTCAAAGCAAGAGAAAAAAAAAATGTATTTTCAACTATTTTACCTGTTGTTAAACCACATTAAATCAAAACAACAACATTATATATCAGCTTGATAAAAGTGTAAATAAATGTTTTAATATAAATATATGAAAATTTAGAGTGAGCATTAGCTGATGCTGTTGTAAACTCATTTGATATTTTAAAATATATATAAAGCTGTTATTCTTTCATGTTTGTTATGACACTGCAACATTTCTCAAGTCAAGGCCTGAGGAAACAATTAGCTATTAATCAGGGTGAAAGTAAGCCCACAGCAAAGTTCCAGTCATGTTACAGTACACGTATATGTTGGGCCACTCAGACTTTGATGATTTCAAATGACACAAGTGCAATGGCATATTATCGCTTTCAATGCTGAGATGTCTTGTGCAGGCATGAGAATATCACAATAAAGCACCAAAATTCAAAATTGTTCTAGACAACAAGAAATATTCCACTGACACAAGTTTAAGGAAGGAAAAAGGTTTTCAGATAATTTGCTTTCAGTATATCCTTTATGACAAGCTGTTATCCAAAGTAACGAATCCAGGTTTAAAACAAAAATTCCTCAATCTCCCAATGTAAAGAGAGAACATAAAACATAAAGTAAGCCTGAAGCCAATATCCTTTAACTAACTATACAAGTCTGCTACAAATGCTTTGGTCTTATTCACACATAACAATTACTTTGCTGTTGATCTTGTAAGGCGACAATTTGGAGATGAATTTTGAAAAGTTTACTGTTTCTTTAATAACAGTTAATATTTATATAACATTCAGATTTAAAGGAATCTGACTTGAGTATTAAATTATATTTGAGATCACTTCTTTCCTTTCTTCATTTTTTAATTTTACCTGCAATTTACAGTCCATAGCTCAAAGATTTAATACCTATTACTGACATATTAGGTAAATCACCAAAAGAAGCATGGCCAGCAGGCTAAGGGAAGTAATTCTGCCCCCTCTGTTCTGCTCTCATGAGAACCCACCTGGAGCACTGCATTCAGCTCTGGGGCCCCCAACATAAGAAGGACATGGATGTATTAGAATGAGTCCAGAGGATGGCCGTGAGGATGATCAGAAGGCTGAAGTGCCTCTCCTACAAAGACAGGCTGATAGGGCTGTGGTTGTTCAGCCTGGAGAGCGCTCCAGGGAGACATTATAAAGATCTTCCAGTATTTAAAGAGGGCCAGCAGAAAATCTGGGGAGGGACTCTTTGTCAGGGAGTGGAGTGATAGGACTAGGGAGAATGGCTTTAAACTAAAAGAGGGCAGGTGTAGATTAGATATAAGGAGGAAATTCTTTACTCAGAGGGTAGTGAGGCACTGGAACAGGTTGGCCAGAGAAGCTGTGGATGCCCCATCCCTGGAGGTGTTCAAGGCCAGGCTGGATGGGGCTTTGGGCAACCTGGGAGGTGTGCCTGCCCATGGCAGGGAGTTGGAATTAGATTTAAGGTCCCTTCCCACCCAAATCATTGTGTGATTCTGTATGATAAATAAGCCCAATGTTACTTCTTACATATCTACAGGAAAGACTTGCTATACTTTTCTGGCAACTGGACAAATTTTACAGAGCCAGAGAGATCTCATTATATGAGCCAAAACTCAGTACTTCCCTTTCACCAAATACTGGGATTCCTCCAAACCTCTAACTTGCTACTGCAGATAGGAACATGAACAGCTGAATAAAACACAAATTTACAGTGGTCATATGCTGTGAACACGAATATGTAAGAGGTCTGACATAAATGTTGCCAGCAGCTAGCGTCTCTAAAGGAGCCAAAAACAGCAGCTGAGGATTCACAGGCTGAAGGGCAGCCCTAGCTTCCCTGTTCTTAAGAAGCTGCAGTTGCTGGGAATACAGCATTCCAGAACAATGTGTACTCTTATTAAAAAAATTCAATTTGTCCCTTGTCTTGTGGCTGGATATACTGCACACAGCTTTACTTACCAGACATGCGAACGCAATTACGTATCTGTAAAAGGACTAGGACTTTTACAGGGAGAAGGAACAAGTATAAAGATTTCCTTCTTTTAAACAGAGAAGTGAAAAAACAGATACAGTCCAGAAAAAGGAGAGCAAATGGACTGTCTGCTGGAAATACTTTATATGAGTGTGTAAAGAACTACGTCCGTCTGGCTGCAATTGGAACATTTCCTTCCTATGCCTTTCACCACTTCCTCTACAAATATTGCATAAGCCTTACTTAATTTCATTGCAGGCATAATTCATATGTACTATTCATCCAGTGACTTAAAGGAGGGGGTGACTTTTTCACATGAACAGAATGCATGGAGATCACAAAGAAAACATAGGAAAGGAAAACAGAATCTAGAATTGCACTCAAATATTTCCCTGCATCTACATCAAAGCAAGATCTGCATCACAGCCCGATGCCCAGCCCTCAGAAGTAGGAGGCCATACCCTACCCACATCCTGTGCTCAGATAAAACACCTAATCTGGCTTTGCAAGGAGAGTAAATCAATGACAAATTTTAGTAACTCCATTTCAGGCAGTGACCTGGCAATCTTGATGGCAGTTCCAGTTAGTTTTATTCTTGCTGCAACTTGTAGAAGGCAGTAAAGTTCTGTCACGACTGCTCACATCAGGTGCAGACACCGTAACTCTAAGGCATCATAACTGGCCCCACAACTGCACTGAGTCACAGTGTTCAGCTAACGCCACAGTTTGTGTGGCCCCCAGAGGCTTCTGCTCTGCTCTCTACACCCTGCAATGCACACCCAAAGTGCAGAAATAAAAGCAATGCAGAGCACGCAGTACAGCAGGTTTTCTGAGGGATACTGTCTCTAGCAACCCTCTGCCCTGGAAGGAGCTCACCCCAGCACTGCTGGCCCCATCCAGAAATAGGATTTAGCAGTGAAAAGGTTAAGGTGAGTAGCAGGGAAGGAGAAATGTCCATCGTGGAAACAGGAATGAAAGAGGAAGATTTGTCTGTCAGCAGATTATAGAAAGGGGAGGAGCTGGTGAAGAGACTGCAACCACTGGCTCTCTAGCAAAAGGCCAACGAGAGCGAGGCTGCAAAGAACTGGCACCAATGTGAAAGCTTAGCACCTGAGAAAAGGACAAGTGGGACATTTCAGCAACTCCACTGAGTTAGAAGAGCACTTCTGGTACAAGTCAGCGTTGTTCTGAAATGGTTGCATGCAGAACGGTGCTGTCCCAAGGAGTTATGCCTTCCCCTTCTACACAAACTAACCACAGTCCTTGACTTTATATACTGATATACAGATTTTATACCCCTATACACCAACAAGGCTAACATCCTGTAAACAGTAGCGCAACATCAAGGTTTATAAGAATCATCATAGCCCCAGTGCACAAGTCCATTATTAGACTGGCATCTAATACAAGACAGCTTGCATGTATGTATTAGTAGACAGCATTTAACTGAGGAGCATGAATGCAAAATACACGTAAACAGTAATGCTTTTTCCATTTTGCTACTACTTTTTGAAACGAGGGAGTTCAGTGCATTCCCACAGTTACTAGAGCTTTCCTTGAGTGGTAATGTTATGAAGCAGAGCCAGCCAGGAGCTGTTGCCACTCAGAGACAAGTCACTGCAAGAAACAGGTTCTCCCATACCTGAGATGCTTGCTGCTTTCTGAATTTAAATGTTACAAATATGACAATACTCTGGTCTTTGCCAGAATATCGTCAGTTAATTCTTTTGTAAATACCCATTTCTGAAATGAAGATTCAATATCAAGGCATGATCGTATACAAGTGTGTGAGTAATTGAAATCTGTCTACCCATATATGCAAAAATATGAAAAGTAAACACTATCACAGAAAGCATGGAGAAACAAATTTTGAAATGCCACACTTCGTTAAGGAAGCAGAGATATATGGATTGATGGGTGGACCAACCTGTTTTTGGAATTATTGTGATATAAAAGCAAATAAAAATCTTAGTTGTGGTTGCTATCCAGAGCAACACTGAATACATTTTGTTCCTTGGGTTCCATTCCTTTTATGTATAAGGAAAAAAAATCAAGCTCCTTTTTCTTTTCAGTATTATTATTCAGTATATTATTATCACTCAGTACCAGAAAAATAACAGCAACAAAGTTATTGTCTGGCAACACAAGCCACTCAATCACAGTAAAACTAAACTGTATCAACTACTGTATTCAGTCAATATTCAAAATATTCTATCAACCTACCTGCTAATTTAAGAACTGTTTGGTTTGTTAGAAATTACTATTTTTTAAAGTTTTTCTCCCCCTAAGTTGAAAAAAACTGCAAGGGTAAAATTCCAGTCATTCATTCATTAGCAATTAATGAATTAGTCTACTGTTTCAGCAATATATTACAACAAATCTCATTTAGGTTTTTTGTCATTCATTCTCCAACCCTCCTGGTCAGTAACTTATCCTTATTCTCTGCTGTACCCAATGTAGTATTTCGTCATTTTCAATACAGTTTCTTTCCAAGTGACTAGTACTAGCACAACAAACTATGGAAAAAAGACAAAAAAAAAAATACATATATATATATATGAATAAAATAAATTTAAATTTACCAGCCCTTCTGGCTGTGATCTTGGAGCCATGCCGCAGTAATCGAATACACACTTCCTTGCTACAGTGGTTAACCATCCGTAAATGAATGCTTCTCTTGGTTTGGATTTTTACAAGGCATTTCACCATTTTGGCTATGAATCCGTGTTCTCAAAGTCTTGTAAAGTCTCTACCCATACTGTCTCTGACCTTTTATTGCATTTCCACTGAGTTTTAAAAGACTAACTCAAGTCCCTCTCAATGAATCAAATGACAAGCTTCTAACATGGACAACAAAAATATCCCAGCAGGGAACAGAACGAGAGGTTATTTTTAAACATTTCCACATGCCTCATAACGTACAATACGAACTTCCACAGCATCCAACTCAGTTAGCAGTTGCTAGCATAACAGCTGAATCACACACACACAAGCATAAAAATATCCAAGGCATCAAAACACAGTGCAATGAAACAAAAGGCCAGCATTTAGGGGCTGTTTTTCACAGAACAAAATGACACTGCAGCCATTATTTTTCTAAAGAGCTTTAGTTTGATAACTGATGTCAATTTCCACAGTGCTACCCGGAAAATACTTGGGGAAAATGTAGAGTTACAAAAGGAAAAACCCCATGCTATGCTTAAAAACCTTAGTCAGAGGGGAAACCAATGAGATAAAAATGCTTTCATGTCAAGCCTAGCATCAAAGCTAACCTGCTTGTGAATAAACAAGAAGAGAAAAATCCTAAGTTTGGGAAAAATGTCTCTCTGCATATGGGCTCCAGTTCTCAGTTGTGGATAACTGTTGAATGCCTTCACATTCACCAGAGAGAAGTGTTGCTTTAGAAGGCTGGCCATTTCTCTGCTCTTCTGCAGAAGGGATATGCAGGATCCTAAAAAAGGCATGACACATAGATGCTGACTGCTGATAACTTGCTCCAGCTGGAAGCTGGAATGCAACCACGTGCACAGTGTCATGCTGTTCCAGTGGGAAAGGAGCTCTTACCAGGTTCACTGAAGCCACAGAGAGAAGGGGTGTATGGGGGACATAGTCTCTCACTTCCCCAAATACTTACCTTTAATTTTTGTACTGCTTAAGTCTATTATCTGGCATCCCTGTTCTCTCTGCACCATAAAATCAATGACACACATGCAAATACATGGGAAATAAGGGAGGAAGGGGAACACAGTCCTGCAAATGTGTGTTCTCTCATGAAAGATGTCTACTTCAATGGAACTTTTTGGAAAGTGTCTTTGTGGTGGCTCCGTTCCTCTGCCTCCCAGGCCCATAATATGAATATGCAGCAGTGCTCATTTTCAGTCCTTCCTCCTGCAGGACAAATGCTCAAACACAAGGAAAAGCCTAACTGAGGACACAAGGATCACCTGGAAAAGGCTGTAAATGACTTCCAACAGAAACACATTCATGTGCGTAAATACGTGTATACCATTTATGTTTTACATAACCATGTTCTTATAAAAAAGAAATGACTGAGATTTCAAGACATTTCCCATCAAGATCATGTATACAAAACTAAGGGCGATTTATGCTGAAATATTGTAGCTGAGTCAGCAACTCTTTGTCTTCACTCTCTCAGCAAGCAAGGAATAGGCTCTGTTTCTGGAGACAGAAAAAAGACTTTACATGACCTGGAACTGGCAGTGAATCCTGCGTAATGGTTGGAAGACACTTTTCAGCAAAGATTTTTCAGAAGAGGAGCCTGTTTTTCTCCTGCAGGGCTGCCTGGGACTCTTTTTTTTTTTTTTTTTTTTTTTGTCTCCAGCAGACAGACAGGAAGGCAATAACACCAGTGTTAGTGACTATCTGGTAACACCAGTGTTAGTAACTATTTGGTTTTGCAGCTCTGTCCACTCTCCTCCTTCCTAAGATGCTGTTCTAGACTGATACAGCTGAAATGCTAATCACTGGCAGAAACTGTGTTAGAGAGACCCTTACCATTTAAGTAGAGTTTCAGGGTAGGTTGAAAACAGCAGATGGTTCTGTAACTTCTCTTAAAATCAAAACAGTGTTTCAAAAAGGCAAAAAAAAAAAAAATCCCCTCCCAAAAGAGGATAAATAAAACACTCTCAAAACACAAATAAACACTCAAAACACAAATAAAACACTCTTCAAAGCTGATACACTTCCCACCAATGAAAACAGTGAACAGGTGTGATGGTTTCACCCTGATGGCTAGCTAAACTCCAGCACCCTGCCTCGCTCCATCCCCTTCCTCATCAGGACAGGGGAAGAAAACACAATGGAAGAGGTCTCAGGGGTTAAGAACAGGCAGATCACTCATAAACTACTATTAAGGAGAAAGCAGACTCAGAATAGGGAGATTAATATAATTTATTGCCTATCACTAGCAGACTAGAGCAGTGAGAAACTAAATGCAAACTAAAAACACCTTCCCTTCATCCATCCTCTTCCTTCTCCTCCCCCTGAGCAGTGCAGGGGAACAGGGAATGGGGGCTGCGGTCAGTCCGAGGCTTCGCCTCTGCTGCTCCTTCACGGTCACTCCCTGCCCCTGCTCCCCGTGGGGTCCCTCCCACGGGATGCCGTCCTTCCCGAACTGAGCCTGCGGGGGCTGCCCACAGGCAGCAGCTCTTCAAGCACTGCTCCCACATGGCTCTGTACCATGGGCCATCCCCCAGGAGCAAACTGCTCCAGCATGGTGTATTGGGTTTAAGTGGCTGTGTTTTGGTAGCGGGGGGGCTGCGGGGGTGGCCTCTGTGAGCAGAGCCCAGCAGCTGCCCCATGTCAGGTCAGAGCTAGCTCCAGCCAGCTCCAAAAGGGACCTGCTGCTGGCCATAGCTGAACCTGTGCACGACTGTGGTTGGGCCGCTGGGAGAGCAGACTGAAGAAAGGGAAAAAAATGCTGCAACAGCAGCTGGGAGAGGAGTGAGAAAGTGTGAGAGAAGCAGCCCTGCAGATCCCAAGGTCAGTGCAGCAGGAGGGCAGGAGGTGCTCCAGGCAGGCAGCAGCAGTTCCCCCGCGGCCTGTGCAGGGAGAGGCCCCTGGTGGAGCAGGCTGTCCCCCTGCAGCCCATGGGTCCCACACGGAGCAGATCTCCACGCTGCAGCCCGGGGAGGAGCCCCCGGTGGAGCAGGTGGAGGTGGCCTGGAGGAGGCTGCGGCCCATGGAGAGCCCCCGAAGGAGCAGGCCCCGGGCCGGAGCTGCAGCCCGTGGAGAGGAGCCCACACAAGAGTATGGTAAACACCTGGAAATCTGAGAATTTATAAATATGATAAAGGAAAGATGGCAGAGCTCATTGCCATTTACACTAGGTATTATCTTGGTTTGCTTGTAAAAAAAGCTGTTTTCAGACCTCGTAGGGCTAAACTATGTGGTTAGAGACTGTAAATCCAAGTTAATTTGTTGAACATAGACATAACAACACATACAGGGATCTTAAGATCTCCTGATAGCACAACGCACTTTCGGAAACTCCCAGAAATTTTAAGTCAAAGTGCACAGTAGAGGAACTTACAAGGAGCAGACTTTATTCCATAAATGAAAGAATCATCTCATCATTAAAATCTACCAAACAATTAGTACAAAATTGTTATATATGTGGCCTGAGCTAAGGATGCTCATTTTGGCCTCAACTAAGTTTAATGAAAAATTAGGAAAATGTAATTATCTTGCAGACCACAAAAATCTAAAAATAGAACTTATTTTATTTAGAAACTCAACTAAGAAATCTGCTGACCTCCAACATACTTAAATTTACAATTTTTTATTATATATGCATGCACATACCAGATACCATCAGCTGACAGGAGTAGTGATTCTGCCAATTTCAAGGGGAAAAACTGTTTCAACTTTATGACACAAGACATTTCATGATTCTCTCATCTGACATACCAAGATAAATTGTGTCTTTTTTATCCAACAGGTATGATTTTTAAAACATTATTTTTATTATTTTAATATTTAATATTATTTTATTCTTATTTTAAAAATAAGAATGTCAAAAGGTTGTGTATTAGTTCCACTGTACATAAAGAGTTATCACTAAAACCTTTTTCTAATAAAAATGCAGTGCAACAACACTAATTTGTGCGCAGGAGAAAAGTGGACTATGCTATCTGCTACAGTGTTCTTGCTTATAGATATAACGTGAACATATACTTAACATTATTTTGTATTTTACTAGCATATTTTTGATATTTATGGGACTATAATAAATAAGGGACCAATATTTCACATTAATGCCTAAGCTGTAACCACAGAAGTTCCAGATGCCTCTGCTGTAGAAATGAAGCTTACAGAATTCACACACACAACCAGACATACACAATAGCTGGTGTGTGCTCATTCCCTTATATTTGTTGGATGCAACAAAGACTCCATATTTTAAAGGAAAGATATTGTTAATGCCAGGTAATTGCCATTAACGTTGTACTTTATACTTCTGTGATATAAAAAAGTAGATTTAGTAAAATACACAGTCGCTGCAAATTTTTATGTAGCAATGAATATCTGTCAAGCACACATCCTTTATTGACAGACAGCTACTAGTACTGAATAAAGGGTAAGAGCTCCTCATACACAACTCAGATACATAGACATACATCTTCATAAGGGAAAAAAAAAAAAAAAACCCTTAAAAATGTCATCCAGCTCAATGAGGACATCTAAAAAGCATGGAACTCTCTGGGGAAGAAAAAATTAAGGAGCATGAGTTTTAACCAGAAGGAATTTAGAATGAGTCTGTACAATCGACTATCTCTTTTCTTCTAAACTACAGTTTGAGGTAGACCAACCAATCACTGAAGCACGCTACTTCCACTTTGATTGCTCCAAAGGCCAAAATTAATGTCACCAAGAAAATAATTTCTGCTTGAAACCTGAACACACGTATATGGAATTACTTAGAAGCAGTTTTCATCACATAGCAAAACCACACCTCTGAGTCTTAGAGATACTATTAACATAATATATATTAATGTGTATTAGAGATACAGTTTTTGATTTGAGGAAGTGAACTACTCAGGTGAAGCCTTGCTTGCAGCTGGTGCTGAAAAATCCAAAGACAATACTCACCAAATTCAAAATAATTGCCAGGTAATCAAGACAAGAACTAATCTACATTACCAAATCAGTGAAAGAAGGCACCCCACACAATTACTACAGCAACACCAAAAGAAATCTAACGTGTTCAGTTGCACTATGGTGAAACATATTCTACAGACTAGGGAACATGCAAAGAACCTAATGGTTCTTTCAAAAATAAACATCTCAAAAATGCACATTTTTTTTCTTTCATTCATTTCATTCTTTCATTTCTGTCATTCTTTCACTTCTTTCATTCATTTTTTCATTTTTTTTTTTCATTCATTTTCTTTCATTTCAAAAATGAACATTTTTGAATGTTCATTCAAAAGGACCTAATTTGGCCATCTGTGACAAAGATAAATTTTGCAAACACACTCCTCGATACAGGTGAAACTTGTGTAGTAGAGTGCCTTTAAAAGAACGTCTTTACATTTCAAAAGGTAAAAATGACCTCTCATACATGTTAGATTCAGTTCCATGTGATAACTTTTATGCAGGTCAGTCATTTTAAGCTTTATCTGTACACTACCATACCTCTTTTCTGTTCCTAAGAAAGAAATCAAGAGTCAATAACAAGGAAAACATGAAGAATTTTAAGCAATATGCACGAAGATCTGAAAACTGACTTGCAAAACCTAAGGCATTAGGACTTCAGATTAGTTTTCCAAAGACAGACATATCAAAGTGGAGAAGGGAAGCACATACTGCAAGAACTTGTTAGAAATTTGAGAAGCTCAGGTACTAGAACCATACAAAACCAGAGCAACATTAGAGGGAGAGAATCAGAAGTCAGAAGCTGTGATGCTAACGCACAAAACAGCTATTAAAAAAAAGTCTGGAGTTTCATTCAATTTTTGTAAATGAAATACAGACATCAGACAGAGTATGAAGCCACAGATCAGGCCACAGAGAAGAACAAAAAATCAGTGGACAAAAGAACAAAAGTAAAATGTTCAGGATGTCCAAGGACAAAAAAGGGAAATATTACCATTATTTCTGGAAATAGTTCATTTCCTTAGAAAACCTCAATAAATATGTTAGAACCAGGTGGAACTAAGTTAAAGACGACAGAATGTGATTAAAATGATATAAAATGTGTAGTCATTACCAGAAAGAAATCTATAAAAACATTAATCCAGAGGCATACTGTTTTCTTTTTTTTTTCCCTGTAAAACCTGAGAAATCCTGAGAAAATCACGTCTTTAAATAATTTTAAAAAATGCATTAGCTATAGTTTACTTCAGCAGCAAGTCTACTGCAAAATGCTGACAACACATTTTTTAAACAAATCTCTGTTCTTCTTCAGGGCTTTCATAAAAATCAAACAATTTAATTGATCAACAAATTAAGAATTTCCGGCTAGTTCTTGATGCTGTCACAAAGCAGTTAAAAACTTAACAAGGAATAGTAAGGTGATGGTTGGGCCAGATGAACTTGAAGGTCTTTTTCAACCTTAGTAATTCTATGAAATACATCATCATCAGTCTTGTAGCTCTTCTTAACCCCATTTGCTAAGACAAATTTGGATACTACACATTGGGCTTGGCATCTGAAAGTGACTGCACCATCATGTGGGGCATCAGCTCCTTGATCCTGAATCCCAGTTCTGAAATCCACTGACATTTGGGTGTCAGTGTCTTACACAGAAGCCAAATACTATATACAGCTGACATCTAAAATACAGATATTCTGAGCTTTCACAGTTTTCCATTGGCACACTTACTGTCTAATTTGGTAAAAGAGATACTGTCTGGTGTCCAGCCTCTTAGCTAATTCAGCTACATAATTATGATTTTAAAAAGGAAACAATTATGCTTAAGTAAGAATTCCGATTCAAATCTGTTTAAGTTTGTAACTGGACACCTGTGTACAGGCTCTAAGGGCAGAATGAAGAATTGCATCTTGAGCAATGAGCCATCGGCAGACAAACTCAAGATATTTTTGCTGCCAGTTTAACAAATGCCTGTTTTCAAAACCTCTTACATAAGTGCTATCTGCTAAAATAACTACTATAATGGTGTTGCGGACATCTAGTATCCTTCTTCCCACAGAGAGCAGTTGTTTATGACCATTCTTTAGTGAGCATACACTTTCTTATATGTCAGCAAATCCACTGGACAATTTGGGATTTTTGGAAGACAGTTTCCCTTCAGCATGACAGACGGAGCGGATTTGTAAAGTTGACATCTCATAAGGAAGGATGGCTGGGCTGTAGTTGCTTTTTAATATTTGGTTGCACTGTGGGTTGTTTTTGTGTTTTGTTGTTGTTGTTGTTTTTTCCCCATCTGAAAGGATTATCCTAAGGATAACAAGGCAGGTTGCTCAAAATCCCCTACAAACTCTGTTAGCATCATTTCTGATTGACTTGTTCTCTAGCAACATCAGAGTAATTGACACAAAATCTTCTCTCTTACCCAGCAGTTACTGTTCATTCAGTTTCATACCTTCAGACACAGCCAACTCAGAATTAATCTCTCCAGCTGCTTAAGGAGCAGAGATGCTTATTCAAGACAGCAATTAAAAAGGGTAACACCACAATCATTGTATTTTTGGCCATGTGATTTGCTCATAATATGTGAAGCTGATATAAAATTAAGAACAAGTAAGTTTTGCTCAGTTAAAAGAGAAAACTGTGCACTGCCCTGAGTCTGCCCAAGGCATGCTCTGGTGACAGTGCTGTTGTCAGCCTTGCCAATGAGCTGCCTGGCCCTTCCTATGCAGCACAGTGCAGCGCCGTTTCAAGGTCTCTGCCATCAGCAGCTGGAACATCACACGCATACAGCCACACCTTGCAGAAGTATGTGCATGGGTGCTGGAAGCTGCATGAGCCAACCCACACAGCCCAGAGACAGCTGACCTGCCCTGCAGCCACCTCTGGCATGGCTGCACTGTGCTCAGCAGCATTTACAGGCACTTTGGAAAGCCCCCCAGACTGTCTGCCCCAACCTCAGGCCCCAACATCTAGAGAGATGCCAAGGCTCTTTTACATGTGTAGCACACTAATAAAGTCTGCCAGTGTGGTTCAGTCAGTCCCAGGACCGGATGCCTTCCCTCTCCCTGCTGACAAACTTTTGCTCCTGCCCTTGCGCTGAAAAAGCACTTTGACTGGCCCTCTTGATGAGCCTCTTAAAGGTTGAGCCAGCAAGAACTGGGACACTGTACAGTTAGGGGTTGTCTTTTTATTATTATTAATATTTTAAGTCGTTGTGTCAGCTCACTCTGAGGTGATTAGTGCTGGTGCAAGGGAGAAGATGGGAAACTACAGCAGAAGGATGTATGAGTGCATGTGGGGAGGTTGGAGAAGGACCAGCATCAGTGTCCGAGCTGCAAGATCAGCTTAAACTGCAATCTGAACAATATAGTCAAGCTCACTGCAGGGTAATACCGTACAAGAGCTAAGCACTGTTACATAGCAGCTGGTGGTATTTAACTGTACATACATAACATCTTCTACAGAAAATCCAACAAGTATTTGTACTGAATTGTAGAAGTAAGAACAATCTGCTCACCTAAAAGGAAACATGACTTTCCAACTTATGTAATCTATGTATTTGAAGCATAGCCGCACTCCCTGGTGAGCATACAGCAATGATTAGTCAGCAGTTTCCAGAAATGGATTTCATTGTTTAGGGTTGTAAGTATAGCACAAGCAGCAAGCTGTTATTACTCTTCAGTGGTGGGAAATGCCTAGCAGGAACACAGTAGCTTGATACTTGGCTGCCAGAAAGTGAATTCTCACAAGATACAGGTATGTCAGAGCAGAGGTAAATAAGTAACCGTTAAAATTAACTACCTGTCATCAGCTCTTACTAATAATAATCATAATCCAAGTACACAGACAATTAATTCATCCTATTCTTACAACATTTTGTGATGAAACTCCAAAGAATGAACAAAACAGGATTTCACATATGACTACTGTGAAATGAAACTCAGAACATAAGCCCATGGAAATAAATTCACTTGCAAAACACTCAGCTGTTCTGTTTCCCAAGAACTGACCATAATAAAGTAGCAGTAAAGGTTGTATTTCCCAAGGTCTGAAATGATTCAATGATTATATCTCAAGTAAGAACCACTGGTAGATTTTGTTTAGTTAGTTGGCTTCCTTTTTATTATGAACAATGCAATTATCCTCACTTAAACTGGCTGAGATGCTCATACCATTGTTTGTAATGAGTGCATTTTGGAGACAGGCATTCAACATGATTTTTACAATATCATGGAATTAACACTTGGAAATCCTTGTTATACAAAATGCATTTGAACTGATCATCAGATAACATCCCTTTTTATCCACAGAATTGAAGTAGTAGAATCTTTTTCCAAGCATTAGAACAGCAATTAATAAATATATAAGGGAACCAAAATGAACATGATATCTAGCAATAAACTGCAGTTATTGGTTAATAAAATGGTCCTATATTGAGATTATTTATTTTCTATTAAGTTCCTTTCACTTCACAACCACAAAAAGGATTTTAGAAACAGAAACTGAATAGCATTAGTTTTCCTCACAGTGTACTTTGCATGAGGCTTGTGCACAGTTCTTTGAGCTGGAGGTCATTTCTCAGTGTGATGTACAGAGCCTTAATTGTGTACTCCTAGTGGAAATGATTATTTTTTTTCCATATCCCTGAGTCAGTAACACACCTTTATATTTTTCCCATATATTTTCTAATACATACTGTTAGCATTTGCCAGGAATCAGGTAAGTGACTCACCTTCATCTAAAGGAACCTCTTCCTCCTCACATGGAGAAGGAAGGAGAGGCTGCAGAGGTTCCATATTAATTATGAGTTGCTTGTTCAGAGAGGGAGAGCTGCGACTCTGGGTAATGCTGGCTCTGAAAGAATAGGGAAAACAGGATCAATTTATTCACATGGAAACAACTACAGTCATATAAACACATCTCACCTCGGAATCATTTTACAATTGTGATAGGCCTTGAGCTCTGCACCCTGCTTTCAGCAATGTTATGTTGCACCCTTGGCCGATAAAAAACTTTTCAATATCTGAAGCATAAGAGAAGGCTTTGTGCTGATGGACCTCCTTTTATGAAGCCTGGCTCCTCATCTCATGCAGCATTACAGTGTTTTGCTCCTGTCCACACCACACAGCAGACATGAGTACTTGGCCTCAAGGAGAGGGAGGGGAGGGAGGATACAAATCATTTTGCTGATGTTATTCCATTGCCTCTGGGGCTGGTTGAAGGATTTGTTACAGCTTGAGCACCGCAGACTAAAGAATAAAGCTGAAACAACTCTATCCCTGTAGTTAACAGATAAAGAGCTTTCATTCTCATGCGCCCCACACTTTGTCTCTGCACCATGCCTCCAGGTGCTCAAGCTCATTTTCTTTCTTGTCTTTCTTGCCTCTGACAGGCTTTCCTGGTAGCAGGTGTTGAACTTTCTCAGGAAAGCGTCCTAAGGAATGTTGTTGAATTGCTTCAGTCACATGGCTAACTAGCCTAAAATCATATTACTGAGAAAGTAAAATGGCTGTTTAGAATAAATTGCTTATCTAGGGCTTACATGACACAAGCGTGAAGCAAGAATCCTACAGTAAATCTGAACCATCACATTTAAAAATACTTATTTCTGACAAAAACAAAAGGAAAGAGGATTCTTCTTGACTTCAAATAGTATATAGCTTTGAATTCACTGTAGTGTGGGAATACTGCTCATGTTGTGTTCTCTTCATCCATCTTCAGTTTTCCCCAAATAGTCTCTGTCTTAAAATCACCGGTGAAAGAAAAGGCAGCAGACCCAGGAACAATGCTGAAGTTTCACAGAATACATTCCAAGTTTGCACAAAGACAACTTACAATAACACACCCTGCTAAACACGCTGAGTAAAACACCTTTTCCAAGTCAGAAGAAGGGACTGAGTGTTGCTGAGGGTTTAGGTAAACTCAGGACACAGATGTCCTGCTCTAAGTCACTTTACATGTCAGTAAATACTCTGGAGATAAACAAGCTTTCTTGCTCAATTGCCATGATTGCTTATTAACATATACCCAAAGCAATATATGTCCTCATTTGCATTATGTGAGCAGTCACTAACAATTATTTAGTTTAATTTTTCACTGTCCAGTGAAGTTTTCCACTGACATGACTGTAATTACTGCAGGCTTATTGTGCGGCCCCTGATCTTTGTGCTTGTTGAAACAAGCTATCCAGCAATTCCCAAAATGGGAGTTGTGCCTGCTAACGCCATAAGGCTCCTGCTCATTTACAGGGATCCCTCCTTCAGGCATGCTTTGGAAGCAAAATAAATTAAATCACTCAGTATATATTTTTCAGAATAACTTCCCGCTGCATTAATGTTGTATGAGTACACACTCAAGTAGGTTTTCAGTCTATAGTTATTTAAGTGTAATATCTGAACACAACAACATTGTGCAGGAACCACCTCAGAGCTATTTCTCTCTCAACACAGCCATGGTACAACTGAACTGACTTTTTGGGGAGGGATTGTGAGGAGACTGAATATATTTAATTTATACTTTCAACAATACCATTTCCTCTAAATATTTTGCACCTGAAAAAGCTACTGTTTTCAGGCTCCAGATCCTCTTTCAGAGTCTAACTTGTTTCTAAAGTCTGATTGTATAATACATATATTTGAGCTGAAACTCTGCTATATCTTTTACTTAGTTCTATGCCTTTTGCATATCTATTATGACAGGCTATATCCCACTGTCTCCCATTTCAAAATCTGCATTATAAAAACACTTGACATCAGGAGACTTTTTTGTGGTCAGTTTAAAAAAATCTGAATTTGGAGTTACCATAATATTGTAAATGCAAGCATTTTTAAGAAGGTTAATCATAAAAAATAAGCTTTCCTATTTATGAGTGTTAAATCTATGTGTCATTGTTCTATAAACTTACTCCAGCTCTGATATGTTTCTTTATATGCAGTGGGAGTTTAAATAATGTGCTCTTTAAATATTGAAAGCAAACGTAAATATATGTTCAAAATATTTTTCCTTAAAAATCTCTTTTTATCCTATAAAAAAGAGAATCCTTATGGAAAGTAAGTGATAAGATACTTCTTTTCTGTGTAACTAATTTCATTTAAAATGCATTTGTACGTCCAAGCATTCTACCCTGTCTCAGTGATGGACCTATATTCTGCCTTCTGTGTTCCCAGTTAGCACTTCCTAAGACCATTGCTTTCACCATTTTTAAATGTAATTTGCAAAAACATGTACAAAACTATTTCTGCATGTATTTACTATTAATTCCATAGTAGGGCTGGACAATGTATTTATATTTTTTGCAAATATATTCCTACACTTTAGTAAAGACTTTTCTCTCAAGTGTAGGTGGAGTAAGCATACCCAATTAAAAATAAAACAAAAAGTCTCCCTACTCCCTGACCAAAACCAAAACAAAAACAAAATAAATAAATAAATAAATAAATATAGGGATATAGCTGCAGAATATTCAGAAAATTAATTAACTATTAAGAAGATTTTATATAGCTTTATAGTCTCTTTTCTCAGGTGACAAGCAACAGGACACAAGGAAATGGTCTCAAGTTGCACCAGGGGAGATTTATATTGGACATTAGGAAGAATTTCTTCACAGAGGGTGTGGTTAAGCATTGAAAGGGGCTGCCTAGGGAAGTCGTCGAGTTCCCTTCCCTAGAGGTATTTAAGAAATATGTACATGGGATGGGAGCCAGTAGGTCAGGCTGATGGTTGGACTTTGTGACCTTGAAGGTTTTTTCCAAGCTAGATAATTCTATGATTCTGCTTTTCTTGCTGGCCTCTTTCTCCTCTTCTGAATGACTCTACTAGCTTTAATTAGGCTTTGACCAATTTTCATTTTCAGGATGAGTGATAAAATCTAGAAAGTATTAGTTTGCTTAGAAAGTCCAGATGCTTATTTTCAAGGCCAGGTTGGAGAGGGCTTTAAGCAACCTGGTCTAGTGGCAGGTGTCCCTGTCCATGGCAGAGAGGTTGGAATTACATGATTTTTAAGATCCTTTCCAGCCCAAACTATTCTGTGATTCTGTGTGATTATTTCTGACAAGTCAAATCTTTTTTTTTTTTTCTTAAATACTGAAGGAACTTCTTGCATTTTCATCTGACTGGGTTATGGAAAAGCTATCAAGTATACCTCTAAATATACCCATCTTCATAAACAAAATAGAATCCTTCAAAACTGGGCAAGAACTAGGAAGGAAATGAAAATTTACTCCTCTGTCACGATCATGTGACAACATTCGATGTCATAATATAAGCTACTTATCTGACTGATTGATTAATTAAAACTAGGCTCGAAGGGTCAGGGATTAACTTCTCTTTCCTATGAGACAATACACTATTGTCAAAATTTTGTAACACTGACAAAATACATTTCCCTAGGCTCGCATGCCTCAGTGTGGAGGTTCAGGATGACAGTCATCATATCTCAAAGAAGAGGAAAGAGAATTTCTCTGTGGAGCACAATAATCCTCTTTTGTCCTTAAATTTTAATATTGAATGTAATGACATACCTGTGAACTTCAGGAGGTTCCCTCTGGATTTTAGAGCTTGCCTCAACAACCTCTTTGGCTACTTTTCCACTGCATTAAAACATAAATCACATATTCAAGCAAATAAATAGTAAGATGAGCTCATTACATGCCAAGCACTATACATACATCAGCAATTAATTTATTTTTTTTAAAAAGGGGCTGGGGGGAAGCACAAAAAATTTCCTGTATCGTTGATATATAATGTCACAGAATAAAAATTCTGCTGACCAATTAATTGTAAAGCTACTGAAGAAAAAGCAGCCTATTACAGCAGAATGGAAGGTGTTACTAAGACCATCCCACTACTGCATCCCTTTTCCAGAGCTGCCTAGTGACAGGGAAAGCCAATCTCTACATAAACGAAGCATACTTATTTTATAGAAACTACACCAGAAGAGGGACCCTGTTATGGTGGAACTGCCTTTGACAGAAGTCTGCATTAACTTTATTTTATAAAAAGACATTAAAGAGACAAGAAAAAATATTTTGAATCTTGACCTGGACCAGGTTTGAACAGGTCCTCAGGAAGAAAAAGCATTCGATTTGCCACAAGTATTAACTGAAATTTTCTCTTGCTTTTTGAAAAGGTTTACCATGAAAAAGAAAGAGGAAGTACTCACCTATAACGAAATCTACTGCCCTTAAAAAATATTTTGCTGCTGGACATGGTCTTGATCTGACTGGATTTTGCATACCTTGATGAAAAAGAAAAAAGGCTCTCACATTTTCAGCACAGAAGAAACAGGATATGCAAAAATGAACAAGGCAACATACAAGCTGTGTTTGTTATATATCACAAAGCAATACGCAATAATTTGGCTTTCCAACTGTTTTTAGGCCTACCTACAAATTTGAATATAATCTGACACCTAAAACAATTCAGACGGTGCAGAATGTCTGAACATAAAACAAGTGATCACCTTGACAGGAAAGCACAACAATGAAATGCAGATACTTGCTACATCTCCAGGGACTTTCATTCTTAGGATGAAGGAAAGACTAGTAAGCCAACAGCCCTGAGGACATGTTTAGACTAGAGGAGGACATAATGGCTATTCCCACTTTCCCACTAGTAAAACATATGAAGAATACAGAAGCAGTAATATTTGTCTCCAACAGCACTTGCATTTCTGGTTAACTATGCAGTCAACTTCTCAGTAGCCCGAATCATGACATACCACTCCTCCCTAACCACAGAGTATACAGCAACCTTTTACCACAACAATCAGAGTTTGACCTACACAGATCATGGAAGAGACTTGTCATTTCCTTGACAGACTGTGGCTTCAAAATGGCAAACTGATTTTATATGTAGTCTCTCAATCTCAGACCCTAGTAGACAATATTCTGTGATTTATAACTGGTTGAAAATAATCAAAACAGTTAACCTGGAGCCTGGATTGAATCAGGATTAAAGTTCCATTTTCCAAATGAATAAAGACTCATTTTTCACCAACAGATCATGATCTTATCTTAAATTTCAAATCTCAAGCTGTTCTAAGTAGAGGAGAGGCCCAAATCTAATTAAGGCAGAGTGTTATTATCATGAATTACTTGCAGGACTTGGCTATATTTGTTCTAATCAGAATATGTTGTTGGTATTATACAGAACATAAAGAGACAATGGGGCTCTAATATAGACCCTAAAATAAGTAATGTTGTTAAGTAACTAACAATCGCAATATACAGTTCAGTTTCTCTGTATAAGCCATATAAACACTTTTTCTGTTTGAAAACTACTATCTTAAGTCCATCTTCAAATTTTCTTTGGTTTCTGTTCCATGCTTGGAGGGTTGGCATTATTTTTCTGCACTTTGCATTAACTATTAATCATTAATCGTTTCCCAATCAGCCTGTCCACTGAATATCAACACCAGTCTTTACTGAATTAGTCCGCTTCTAAGACCCACCAAAAATCAAACATGCAAGCGTAATTTTAAGTAACCATACTGAAGAAATAATTCCATGATAGTGTCCTGGAGACATTTGGGAAACAGAAGAGTGAGATATTCTGCTGGGTTTATGTGTCAAGGTTTTGGTATCCCAAGATGCTGCAGGGGATGGCCACTGTGAGAACAGACCAGGGGCTGCCACCACGCTGGAGAGAGTCAGTCTCAGCTGGCTCCAAAACAGACCCACTGCTGCTTCTGTGCTACTGAAAGGGTTAAAAAAACACTGTGCACCAGTCACGAAAGAGAGAAGTGAGGAAAAAAATGCAAGAGAAACAACCCTCGAGTCACCAAGGTCAGTGAAGAAGGAGGGGGAGGAGATGCTCCAGGTGCTAGAGCAGATTCCACCACAGCTCATGGAGAGAACTGTGGTGGGGCAGACATCCAGACTGCCACACAGGGAGGACCCCTCCTGCTGGGGCAGATGATCCTTCATGGTGAAGGAGGCTGCAGGCCATGTAGAGCCCATGCATGAGCATACTCCTGGCAGGAGCTTGGTGCTCTCCTGTGGAGAGCAGTCTGTGGAGAAGAGCCCAAAATGGAACAGGTTTTCTGGAAGGAGCCACGAACCACAGCGGGCTCATACTGGAGAAGTCTGTTCCTGAAGGATTGTACCCCACACAGAGGATCCATGCTGGAGTGGTTATTGACTAACTGCAGCCCGTGGGGAGTCACCCATGTTGGAGCAGTGGCTAGAGGACGGTACCCCCATGGGAGGGACCCCACACTGCAGCAGGGGAAAGACGTGACAAGAAGGAGCAACAGTGAGGAACTGTCTACCTGATCATAATCCCCAATCCCTGTCCCCACTGCATGGCTCAGCACAGAAAGGAGGTAGAAGAGTCAGGAATGAAGGAGTGAAGTTGAGCCTGGGAAGGGGGCAAAGGTGATTTTAGCTTTCTCTTTGTCTTACCACCCTACTCTATTTTTAATGGCAATAAATTAATGTAATCTTCCCAAAGTTGTGTGTTTTGCTCATGACAGTAATTGGTAAGCAATCTCTCTGTTTTTATCCCAGTCCATGAGCTTTTTCGTCTTATTTTTTCCTGCCATCCTGTGTATAGAGAGTGAGGGACAGGCTGGGTGGACATCTGGAAGCCAGTAAAGGTCAAACCCAATACAATCATATATTTGTAACCAAAACACAAACAGTTAATATTACAACAATTTAACAGTAAGAGCAGAGAGATGGTATTCCTATGAGTCCCCCTCAAACATTTACTTTGAGCACAAATTCCTTTCTTCTAAATGGGAATTGTTTTTTTATTCCCCACACTTAGTTGTAGTAATATAAAATAAAATTTACCAAACACCGTACATTACTTTCCTACTTACATGTACCTTCAAGGCAAAACATTCTCTGATAATTTTTTGTTATTAATTCAGTCTCAAACATAGTAGATGCTAACATAAAGAAGAATTAGCAGCTGTATTGTAGCACCTCATATTTCATTTTTTTTTCAGTGAACATATTAATTGAATAGATTATAATAATACAGTAATGTATCCATTCAAATGAAAGAAGGAATCTTCTTCAAAATAAAGCTTGTCACTAACATCCATGTTAGAAGACACATTCATCCTGCTCAGTTACGATTTACCTTTACACCAGCCCCCTTGGGATGCTATGCACCTACAGAGCAACAATTTTATATTTTTTTATGAAATATGCAAGATGCTGTAAGGACAGACTGAGTAGCAAGAAAAGTTACATGCCCAATGGGAAGTGTTAATAAACAAGGAGAAATATCTAACAAGGTCAGCTGAGGGCAGAAAGAATGCATAAAGGCTTTTTAATGAGGAACTATAGTCAGGATCTTTTTGACAGAATAGAATCTCATTAATTTACAAGCAATTTTTTATATATTAGAAAAAAAATAGATCACAGCCGACATCTTTAAAACCCTAAGAATATTTTTAAAACTCACTGCAGTTAATTTTTATTTTATCAACTCTTACTAAGCTTTGGATTTCAGTGGCAGAATACCACCACCTGGCAGAAAAGCTCAGGGAATCAAATATATCAGATTACTTCCTCCTTTCTCAAAGCATTCAGCAGCAAGGCTAACAGTAACAAGTATGTTCCCAAATACAAGTCCAGTACCATGTTCATCTAACATCACACTACAGAGTCACAGAAACAGTGGGAAAACATGCTTATTCACTCCCATAACCCCTCTGCATCTTTCTGTTATTAAACATTTTATTCTTGAAATGAAATAATATTGCCTATTAACTTGCATATTTTCTGTTCACATTTTGAATTCTGCAAATGAAATGGAACATTCACATTGAACAATCTTCTACCAATATGCACATTCCTTTACTTCTAGTATACATAATGACTTTCGGATTACATACTTGTAAAAAGCCTGGTTCTCCACCCCACACTTCCAAAGATGCTTGCAGGCTGCTGGTGTTGAGGTATGGAATGTCAGCACAGCCTTTTTCTAAGTGTGAGGAAAAGAAGGCAAATAAAAGTAACAGAAGTGTTGAATTCTGAAAGATCAAAGTAGCCATACCTGCTGGCAATCATTAATAACCAGATACGCTGAAGGTCAAGTTTTCCTGTGTAGCCTCCATCTATATTTCACCCACAGAAATGAAAACCCTATATAGCTGTTAATCAAACTCCTTGGGCAACAGTTTCATAAATAAAATGGGATGCTTTCAGGGGGGGTAGAGAAGAGCATATATACAAGTGTCTTCAAGGATAAATCTGTACCAAGTGCCTTCAAGCTGAAATCAAAGGAGCAAAGGTCTCTGTTTTCAGTATTTCATGTTGCTGCATTGCTTACCATCCATTTCCCCCATTCACTGTGTTCTACCATCACATCTTCCTTGCACTCACACAAACAGACCCTGCTACCTTGGACACTACTTTCTTCCTCCTTTTTCCATTCCTCACCTAGACTGCAATCCAAAACAATAGTCTTGGGTTATTTCACTCTGCCCTAGGGGATGTACTGCTAGCATCTTGTAGGCAAAATCTCTAGAATTTTAATGACAACGGTCCGATGACAATACTCCTAACTGCCTAGGACTGACTGCAGGCTATTTAGGTGAGCAAGATTTGAGGAAGTGATCATAATTAAACAAAAATATCTCACTCTTGTCCAGGAATCAATGCCCACCAGAGTTTTAATTCATACAGAGATGCTGATCATACCTGGTGTAGAGTGGGTAGGTACAGCTTTTTTTAAAATCCATTAAAACCTGATGACACAGATATCAAAACCATGAGCAATCAACACTGCACTGCATGCAGGTTAAGTGAGAAACATCTCAACACCTTGCAAATTCAACATTCTTTTGACAAAGGCAATATTCCCATTCCCTTGTACTCTGTATTTTAATTACAATACGAAGTGTAGTTATCACCCGTTTAGAATTTTACATTTGGCTTAAAAATGGTGTTATGTTTAAGCTGATTCTAAATCAAGTACAGAATTTCTGTAAAAATAATAAACCTGACCTCTTTCTGAGCTCCAAACACATAAAAAGTCTTCCCTTCAAACTTCAGTTTATAGACATCACACCTAAAAAGAGAAAAATAATTTAAGTATGGGAACAAGAGACAGAACTACAGATAAGTAACTTGCATGCAGATTTCACTGATTCACAGACATCAAGCAGGCTCTCAAATGACAAAAAGCATCAACAGAAGTCTTACAACCTTTAACATAAAAACATGTGATATTCTAATTTCCTTTACAGCAGAGAAAATAAGCCCAGAGCATTTGTTTTACATCCCTTTTCAAAAAATAAAAAATAAAAATCATTTTAGCTGCTGAAAAAAGAAGAGGAAGTTAAAAGTAGACAGAAGGCTATGTTTATACTTTATTTACTATACTTTCTGTAATTCCTTTTACTTCTTAAAATTTTGGAACACGTTAAGTGATTAAAACTGAGATAAAGGTAATACTGTTAGCATGCATATGCTGCATAAAATGCATACAACTTTCCAGATGCAGGAACATTTTATCACCAATGTCATCTATATCCTTATTTCTGTGTGATTTCGTATTGCACATCTTGGAAACTGATTCTTACAGCCAGAACACGACAGGAAGAAAAGGAAAAGGTTTGACAGCACTTATTACTAGGTCTCATGAGTTTCACACCTATGTCAGAATTTAACCCAGCTCCATAGTAAAATCTATATATGGAATAATGCTACTCCATATTAAGACAATACAGTATCCCTGCTTAAACTGTAATGGAAATTTTGTCATTACTACAGCTGAAATGGAGACACCATAGTTTCTCATAAATTTCTCTGAAGACTCTGGATGACAGATTGTTGAAATGGGAAAGATTCTTGAGGTAAGGAGGATGATATTCCATAAACTTTCTAACATTTAACATTAGCAACAAAAATGTCTCATTCCAGTAGAAGGATAGAAAGATGAAAAAAAGACAAGCTTTTTAAAGTAAGGAGGAAAAAATACTGATTGGCTGATTGCTTCTCAAGATAAACCAATTTGAAATAAGTTTATGTTCTGGTATATAATGAAGTGTGAAGAAAGTTATATTATTCAAAAATGGGTTTGGGAGACAGGTTACAAAGATGCAAGAGCCTTCTACAGAGATCACTCGAATTCTGAATCAAAAAATTATTCAGAAAATAAAAGAATTTTTGGAAACAACAATAAGACAATAAATCTTTAAAGTAAACCAAGAATCCAAAACCACTTTGTTTGGTTGAGCCAATGCACAAAAACAATGCATTATCAATACATTATACTGATAATAATTTACAGAACCAATCTTTTTTTTTTTTTAAATGCAACCCAAACTAAAATGTATATAAATTTTTGCTGCTTTTTTTATTGTGCCGGTTAAAGAAAATGTCTTCATAATTAATGCCTTTCTTAATGAATATATAACTCAATGGTCCTTAAAATCTGTTGAGATTCTGTGGGGAAGGATCAGTAAAACCTGAAGACAAGAAAATCTCAAATATGAATTTGGATTTTTATTGAGTGTTGCAAATTTCATCTAAAACCAGTGAAAGCTACTCAGATCTAGGTCTTAGAAATGAAAGGAGTACTACACTACATCCAGATAAATCTCAGATTGACCTTTCAGTAGCTAGCGTTAACACTGAGACAGCTTAATGACTTTTCATGTATCACTATTTCATTTTGCGTCTTGTTTATGTGCCAACGGTCTACATGAATACATAGAGATCTCCAAAAGGTCACATTATCCTTGTGTGGAAAGAAACATCAAAAAAACAAAGCACTGTGAAACTCGGCTCCTATGGTGGACACATGCTTGGCAAGAGATATCCTGTCCTTCCTCCACCATAGAATGACATTAGAGTTGCGTGGATGTTACACCAAGAGCACAAACCACCTAAGCACTGTTACTAGGGCAACCTGATATTACCCCTTGGGAAACCACAATATGAATACAGGATCACAAATGCATGGTACTTGACAAACATACCCAGAGCTCCACAGGGAAGCAAACAGTATAGGCAGGACTACACTGACTTCATACCTTTGTACCCGATTTCTGGTTAGTCAGCTCTTAGGAAGGTTTCTATAGCCAGAAAAGACTGCATGGCTACATAATAACTGCCTCACCATTTCTTCACTTCCTGCTCACCTCCTTCCCACAAGAAGGGCAAGGAGTACTTGTATGTAGCTGCTGTTGAGACCTGTTTAGCAGCAGGACTGAAGTGAGACTTATTGATGTCTGAGCATGGCTGTGAGCATTCTGCACCACATTGTTGATAGCATGGACATCTCCTGTCGCACCACCTGTGGGAGCTCAATTTTACCTCTTCCTTATACATGGCTGAGGCTGGTCAACTAAGTCAAATGTTTTAAAGGAAAAGGGAGAAATGGGGAAAGAGAAGAAAGAAAGAGGAGATAAAAGAAAGAAAGAGAGAATAAGAGAAAAAGAAAAATAAAAGAAAGAGAAAAGACAGATAGACAAAGAGGAATTACCTAAGTGTCCACTCCTTTAAAAATAGGCTGAAAAATAAAAATTCAAAAGGTGTTATCACCACATCCTCTGCTTATAGAATACATTGTTTTTGAATTGGAGGAAGTTAATTGAATGAGGAAATGGTAATATTTCCAAGAGTCAAACAAAAATGCAGGTGGACTCCTGTAAACTTTTCCAGACATCTCTGTCAGTAAGTTTCACTGATGATTTAAAGCAGAGTTGAAAAATCATCTTATTCATTTTAGCATTTGTACATTATGTTGACTAATGCACCATGTGGAATAATTTTCATTGTAGGAAGAACAAAATCAAATTATTATTATTATACTTGTTATCTAAGGTGCTTTAAAACAGAAACATGATGGGGCAAAAGAAAGAATATTCACATGCTTCACCTTAAAGAAACCAAATACTGGTGAAGATACTATGAAGAAGGAAAGCTATAGGAGAAAAGACTCTTGCATGTTAATCTAGTTTTACTTTACATGCTTACCATTTTAACAAATGAATTCGTTTATTCCCCTGAAAAACTACAAATCCTGCAGCTGTAAATCCTAGAAACGTAGTCATCCCCGTTGAGTCCTTGAACGAGAAAAAAGAAACATAATTTTCCCCTTATCCAGTGAGGTATTGGTATTCCTTACTGACAGCATAAGTTGTAATTGTATTATAGGCTATCTGTATTTTCTTTTTCCTTTTCAAAATGAATTTTCTTCCAAACTGTATACTTCTAAAGAACAAAGATTTTTAAAAAACAAAAGTACTACAAGCCTCATTTATTTCTAGGCATTTCACTGATCAACAGAATCTTACTCTTTGTCTTCATCTACTTGTAGCTCATGGCAACAAAGAATCCCTAGGTATACTTACTAATTTTGTTGAAACCATATTTCTTTTTATGCCCTGTTCTTACTGTGCTGACTAACTACAAACCAGGGATTCACATCAGCTTCAACACTGATATTTTTAAGATGGTTCCTTTGTGAGATTTCTAATGTGAAAGTACTTTTAACAGACAGCATTTACTACAATAAGCAAGTAACTCTTAAGTATGAACCAGAACATCTGGTGATATTTGCCTTTAAATTAGGAAATATATTTTTTTAATTATTATTACTATTTTTTATTTAACTTTTAGTTCCACAATGAAAGTTCTGGCTCAAGTTCTTTGAGCAAAGAATCAGGTGAGTTTGTTATTAACTGAATTTCTTGTCTCTCCCAAGTTCCCGACCCTCACCTTGTTAATCTGCTTTATTGTGCCATCAAGAAAACAAGAATGAAAAAAAAAAATGTGATTTTTCTTGAGAAACAGCAGAAGGACTGGAAGGACCACCTTGTGAGGAGCCAGGGAAACATTGTGCTTTGTAGTCCACTTCTGGAAGTCTGAAAAAATTTTCCTCTGTCATGGGCTATGGACCCCTGCATATCCCCTCACAGGTGAAGAGAAGATGCTGAACAAATTTTGATTTGTCCTAAGAGGTGACTGTTTAAAGGTTCTCATCACCAGAGCAGCTAACTGGACAGCACTGCACACTTCTGCTGTTCCACCAAATTAGACGGCATACAAGCTGGAGTAAAATTAAAAATTAACATTAAAAACTAACAGACTGCAGAGTATGCAGATAAAACCAAGCAACTAAAAATACAGAAGTAAGGGATAAACTGAACTGGTAACTAAAATCACTTTCTTTTAGAGAACCACAAAACAGTCAAGTAGAGGAATATGCAAACATATATCTGGTTCTCCTCTTTGTACACTTAGTTTGCTATTATTCCTAAAATTTGAGTATTTTGATGGTGTTTGAAATATTAATCTGCCAAGGTCTAACAATTTGTTGCGTCTTCTTCTAAGAATAACACTGAATCCTGAACATCTTGGCAAATACAAAGTATTTAATACCTAGTGCATTTTATGAAATCTTTGCAGTAAATGGAAAGAAACTATCAAGTAAATCTAGTATAAATATCAAAGCTTCTAGCACGACAGTATACTATATTGTCCTGTGATAGTCTGGCTCCTCTGAAGAGATCTTTTCTTTGGTGCACAGATCTCAATGTTCTTCTATTCTTCTATGGCTTAAATGTAATGAGTAGTACCAGGGCAAGTTCTTTTCTAACTGACTGTATTGAAAAAAAAAAAAAAAACTCAATCATTTTATTTTTTTATTATCATTATTAAATGCTAATAAAAAGAACTGTTACCTTGCAAGGATGAGGATCAACACCGTAAGTTTCTAAAGAATGTGCTTTCAAGAGCAAGTTAAATTCAGCAACAGCTGGGCTTTGACCTCTAAAATTACAAAAGAAACAGTAGTTTGACAACAAAAAGACCACATTCTGTTTATAAGATAAAGACAGGAGACTTTTAACATGATTTTTGCAACTACCTGCCCAATGCCTTATCTTTTCAGGTAAATTCTGACTTTTTTCTTCCTTACTTCTGGGATACTGGCATGCTATGCAGTTAACCAGAGTTATCTACTATCCTGCAAGTATTTGTTGTCTTTTGATACATAAGCACAACACCCTGAATATGAAATAAACCTCAGCATCTTTTTTTCCACAAACTCTTACTCCCAAACTCATTTAAAAGGATTGTCCAGATTAACAAACATTCCTTCCAGCACAGGGCATAAACACAGCAATCATATTACAGTCTACTCAGATGCATGCCTAATTATAGCTGTGCCTGTTACCATCATGATAGTTTAGAATCTGTCAGCATTTCCATTATATGCCCCTATTTTTAGGGTATCTATAATCAACCATGAATATACACTAAAGCCTGAAACATGGCATGCAAGCCTTGGAGTAAGTTTTATTATTTCATTTTAGCTCCTCTAACTCGTGTTACCGTAAGTCCTAACATAGACTTGCAATGCCTGCTTGTCAGTGAACTGAGTATTACTTTGTTTAGATATTTGCATGACTAGAGAACATGATTTTGATAGATACATGGTTTTGTCACAAGCACTGCTTAGGACTTTCAGAAAGCCAGACCTCGTAAGTGCTTCACATGCACATTATCCAAAAAAAGAGGCATAGACAAATCTTCAAGGAACATAGTAATGGTCATACTTTTATTATACACCTCCATTTTGGCATCCTGTCTCACTCTGTGACCAGTGTCAGCCAGGAGTAGGCATTAAAATAATGCTCTGTGCAATGATGTGGAATACTTTCCCTGTATTTCTGCCAATAGCTAGAAAACAAAGTTTCAGTACCCTGCCCAAAGTTCAGATGTACTCTGAATATGATGTCCAGCATGTCTGTGGATGTCAAATCCTATTTTGAACCTACCATGTTGATGCCCTGTGGCAATATCAGTGTCAATAACCTTTTCTGTTACAAGGTTTTAACTCATGGTCATTTGTACTCCACTGCCCTTCATCTCCCAGTCAATTCCATGGTAATTCTTTGGCTTTTTCCTCATGGCTTTTGGTCCTTCTTGCTACTATACTACTTGCATTTCAATTAAGATCATGTGTTGTTGATAGTGCTTAGCTTTTAAATGAAAAAAAAAAAAAAAAAAAAGATTAGAGAAGAAATGCCTTTCTTTCTCCTTCATTTTTGGGTCTTTTTCTCAGCACTTTCCAAAGGAAAAGTATGTGTATCCAAGTGGAACAAAAATTATAAATATGCATTTACACAGCTAAATATTTAAGGAGAAGAGAGCATGAAAGCAACAAACAAAACCAAACATGTTTGTTTTGTCCAATCAACTTTTTGATGTATCTTCTAGACTGTTTGTCACTTTTCAATACTAATAAATATCTATGTTCTGATAGAACAAGTTTGTTCCATGTACCTACAAACTGCACAAAATGGACAAAATTAACTAAATCAACCTAAATTACTTAGATTGCTTATGTTGCATAGTGAAAAGTCAAACAAATACAAGATGATTTCATTGCTTATTAGATGAGATCTTACAAAATAATATTTTTATCACCTCTGTTTGCTGGCATAAAGTCAAGTGATGAGTCTTGTAGTTTCAAATTGTGTGTCACTGAGAAGTGACATATAATTTGGAATACTGTGATTTGGGATTTGGTTGTTTTGGCATTTTGGTTGTTTTCCAAAAAAGGGAAAAACGCTATTAAATTACAATAATTATTAAAACAATGAGATGCATTAAAAAGAATTAACATGCTCTGCTCCCCTATAACCTCTGAAACTATGCTGTCTTTATATGTTGTCATGTCAAGTGGAAAGAGCTGTAGAGCTGTGGAAAACAATGCAGACGACATGGACAAGTTTGATGCCACAAGATTACAGGCAAATCAAATGGCTACCAGGGAAAGCCTTAAGAGAACAGCACAAAGCAGAACACTGTCTGATAACGCACTTTTGCATTGCATTTATGTGGCAAGGGTTTGGTAGCAAGCAGGCTGCAAGGGTGGCCTCTGTGAGCAGAGACCAGCAGCTGCTCCATGTCAGCGCAGAGCCAGCTCCAGCCGGCTCCAAAGGGACCTGCTGCTGGCCAGAACAAAGCTAATAAATTATGTTGTTTGCACCTCTGGGAAAGCAGATCTAAGAAAGGGAAAAAAAAATGCTGTGCAAAAAAATGTGCTGTGCCTCTTTCTTAGAGAGGACTTAGAAACAGCCCTACAGATCCAAGGTCAGTGCAGCAGGAGGGCAGGAGGTGCTCCAGGCATGCAGCAGCAGTTCCCCTGCGGCCTGTGGAGAGGCCCCTGGTGGAGCAGGCTGTCCCCCTGCAGCCCACGGGTCCCACACGGAGCAGATCTCCACGCTGCAGCCCGTGGAGGAGCCCCCGGTGGAGCAGGTGGAGGTGGCCTGGAGGAGGCTGCGGCCCATGGAGAGCCCCCGCAGGAGCAGGCCCCGGGCCGGAGCTGCAGCCCGTGGAGAGGAGCCCACGCAGGAGCAGGGGGCCTGGGGGAAGCTGCCGCCCACCCGTGGGGGACCCGTGCTGGAGCAGTTTGCTCCTGGGGGATGGATGGACCCCGTGGTACGGAGCCGTGTGGGAGCAGGTCTTGAAGAGCTGCTGCCTGTGGGCAGCCCCCGCAGGCTCAGTTCGGGAAGGACGGCATCCCGTGGGAGGGAACCCACGGGGAGCAGGGGCAGAGAGGAGCAGTGGAGACAAAGTGCTATAGACTGACCACAGCCCCCACTCCCCTTTCCCCTGTGCCACTCAGGAGGAAGAGGTAGAAGAAGGTTGATGGGGGAAAGTGTTTTTAGTTTCTCACTGTCCTAGTCTACTAGTCATAGGCCATAAATTACATCAATCTCCCTACAATGAGTCCATTTTGCCCATGACAGTTAATCATGGGCAAACAAATGATCTCCCTGTTCTTATCTCAAACCCTGGGCCCTCTTCTATTGTATTTTCTCCCCGTATTGCTGAGCAGGGGGAGTGAGACAGGAGTGTGGTGGAGTTCAGCTAGCCAACAGGGTGAAAACACCACATTTTGTAGTTAGCTCTCCCAGGAAAGTCTCCAAGTGCAGTCACTCCTTTTGACCTTATGTGATTGGCTCAACTTACTCGATGTGTATCCAGCATTAAAACAGAGATGTATCCCCTTTGCATATGTTGCAACCATTCTAGTACCCAGCTCTAGAGTGACAAATATTTTGAGCAGGACCAGTAACACATTACAAAGAAATGTTTCTGTATACCAAAGCAATAATAAAATAGGAATTTCTGAAATTAGATCTCCACAGCTATTAGCTATGAATTAATGATTCATGCTAGGAATCAGTAAATCTAAGTTCCTAATAGAAGTTTCAAACATAAACTTTAATAAGAATGAGAAGTCTGCACAGGCTTTACTTTTTCTTTGAGACATACGAGGAGTCCACACTAGAGGATGTACAAGCTTTGTTTATTCCCCAGAGGGCCTCCAACCTGAAGCATTTCAAAGGCCAGGAAGCCCAACAGCGAATACTTTCAGGGTGTGCCATAGCAATGATCTGCTTGCTTTGCTGGCTGCCCACACTGATTCTAGGATTTTCTCTCCTTCATACCTTTCCTTTGAGGTATCTGTTACCCAATACCACAAGAGCGTGCATTAATTCCTTTCAATAAACAGAAGCCTATATAGCAGTAACAGCAAAGCAAAAAGCACTTTCAATGCCGTTCTCTGTAACTTAGTTTGGAATGACATCAGTCAAATCATTTCATTCATGTTATGTGATTTCTCTCACTGATTTATGAAGTGCTTTGAGACACTACTATTAATATACTACTACTGATATTAATAAAAAGCATAACTATTCTCCACCCTTTTGCTTCATCTCTGTGTTGATCAAAGTTACCAGCTGCAGAATACAATAGCAGCACAAGACTTCAGCATGCCCCATGTAGGAATCATTTCTGGATATTTACGATCTGTAGGGTATTTAAAAGTAATTCAAAGAACATAAGAAATTACATAACAATCTGGCCTCTAGAAATATTCACCTCCATTCAAACCAGGGAAAAGCACAAGTCATAAAGCTTTATATAACATAGGCTCAATCTCCATCAGATGCACTTTTCCGGCCCTGCAATATTCCCTGCGGCCTCAGGAGAGGCAACAATGACTATTTAAAGGGGGATACACATCTAGGAAGCACTATCCTTTATATCCCCGATCTTGTACAAGGTATCCTTCAGCAGAACAGGGTTATCTGGATTTCTTTTAAAGCTTTAAAGAATTTTACTTAAAAGCATTAGGAAGTGTACTTACATCATATACTGATCTCAGAACTACCTACCACATGGCTAAGGTTTTGTTGGTGTTTCTTCAAATCTTTTTAAAGGTAGTTGAGACTCCAATAAACACACAATTATAGGGCTAAAAATCTTGCATAGTTTTCCTTTAAGGAAATTCTAGCAGGAGATTCTAGCAGACTTTAGAGATGTTTTAAATAGTCAGGTAATATTTTTAGTCATAATAATGGTGCTAAGGAGGACTAAGTAATACTTTGTCTATTAGTCCTTAGTCTAATACAATGATCAGAGTTTCAGCTGTGTTGGACATAATAGCACAATTGTGATGATAATTTCAGAGAAAAGTACTAAATGAAGACTGACAAATGAAATTGCTTTTTTAGGCTCAGGTTTAACTTGTCAGAACAGCAAGACAAGGCTTTGCACATTCCCCACATGATGGCATTGCACTTAGAACTGCCCTGTCTACAGGCATCTGGAGAGAGAAAAATACTTAAAGCAGGTCTGCATATGAAAAGAGAGATTATCAATTAGCTGAATTGCTCAGATGGTGCTAGAACTTATAAAACCTAACAACTAGAAAATTATGGAACACCCAAATACCAATTTGAACTTGTATTACAAAAATATACTTCCATATAGAGTTCTAGATAGAGAAGAAGAGAAAAAAATAAATAATTGCATTAAAGCAATAATCAACATCTTTTACTGAGACAATTAAATGCTTATTGTTTAATTGTACACCTTGAACACTGTAATAACATGTGCCCCTTATTTAAGGCTTTCTGCCACAACATTTCTAATTACTTGTGTGGCTTCAAACATCAGACTGAGTATCTCCAAAGTTTGTGTTTAGGTATTTTTATTTCAACTTCAACAACTGATTCAGTGACACAAAAACCTTTAAGCCTATTCAACATCACCAATTTATAGAGCAGATACAATCTTTATTTATTTATAATTAAATTAAAATCTATTCCCATGATACAGGGACATCTACTGAGATATGCTGCTAATAGCACTGTAGATGCATCCTGCTAGTTTCAGATATACCTAACCCCTAGAGCTTTCTCCCAGATAAATAAGTGGTGGGGAGGGAAGAGAAAGGCAGACGCTGATGAAGAAGTCTCTACATTAAGGGGGATTTCAGCTGATGAAGAAATCCCTACATTACAAAAATTCATATAGATGTGAATTCAGCAGTATCCTAAATACACAGGACCTGAAACAAAACCTCACCATGAAACCGACAAGAACTAGCTTGGTAAAGAAAATAACTATATTTGTTGATCGCAATTATGACTGCTAATTCCAGGGGGGAAAAAAAAAAAAAAAAGAAATACACACTCAAATACATACACACACACAAAAAAAAAACCATCAATGTTACAATAACAATAATAATAAAAAACTCAATTAAAGTAAATTATCCCTTCTACTGAATTCTTCTTGGAACTCTCATTAAAAGAAAAATCACATGTATTGATCTATCCTTTTAGTTTTTCATTGTAGCAAACAGGAGAGGAGGGAAGGAAAAGCCATCTGTTTAGTCTGTGAAGTTACATTCCTGTGTATTACTTCTGTAACTGCATCTTACATAAAAATCTTGCTCAGGTAAAGTTGCTGCATGACGTAAAGCTGCTGGAAATGCTCTCTATGCCACTCAAAAGAGCCACCCCAAAAAATAGCACCTCACCCCTATCATTTTCCACTAAGTGCATCCAGAATTACAGGTACTGCTTGGTTAATTTTAATTGTTTTTAAGCACACTGTGGTAAGAAAAAACAAATTGTTTCTGAAGAGCAAAGCTTTGAGGAATGCAGCACACACAACATTCTTCAGGGAAAGGACCAGGTGGTGAGGGAAACCTGTTATACACAACTTCTAATTGATACACACTATAGCCATCTCTCTAATTCAGTCAAATTACTGTTGCTAAGAAGGATTCCGGAATGGAAGAATACAACAGGAAAATATAGCAGAACAGAAACAACTTTTTCCACCCATTAAAGCAAATACAACAGCATGTTAATACCAGATTGTTAAGTTAGAAAGAATTAGACAATTCTGAAGTTGCAGTGGTATGTGCCAACATACAGCCTGATGGATAATTAAAAATGCCTACTCCAGGAAACAAAAAATAAGCCAGCACAGACTATCAATTCTGAAATGAAGAGGACATTCAGCATAGCCCAGGGTTGTAATGTAGGTGTGAACTCCCCCAACACATCCTCCTCCTCCTCACCTCTGCAAAGTCCTTGGTATACTTTGCATAGATGAGAACTACAAAGACTTTGGCTCCTTAAGCCTGGAAGTCATCTGTTGGTGCTGTAGCCCAAATGCTGCTCTTTTGCAAACTCCTCCCTCTCCATGTAAATGGCAACAGATGCTAGGTCCCCAGCCAACTGGCTTCTGCCTCCTATGGCATGACTTGCAAGTTTTGGAGCATAATGTATGTCATTCTGATTGGATTCCCTTCCAGTGTATGAGGCCATTGGATACCAATGTGATTAGGGTGGTACAAGAAGCTAAAAGTAAAGTGTAGATGAGTGTGGTGCTAGCTCTAAGTGCATAAAAGCAGATAATATGTACTTTTAATTGTAAGAAGCTCTTAAATGGTATACAAGATCCAGCTTATTCCAGACTTACTAAATGGGAATTCAGTTTTACCATTTTTTCATGAATTGAATCGCATGCAACAAGCTGCTTTAATCTTGGATCAAATGATATTAACAACCCCAAAGGGAAACACTTTCTAGAAACCCTTGCCAAGCCTTCCAAGATAGGCTTTCAGAATATACTCTGACAGTAACATTTGTAGTTGTGCTTGCCAGTGGCTCCACTGACAGCTCCCAGAAGAGCTGGAAAGCCACATCACCACAGATGGGTGGATTTCCAATGGGAAATCCTGTACTCCTGCTGACACCAGAATGTGAGCATCCATGGTATCTGATGGTACGGTAAAGGGTATAAGGAGTCAGAGTGGTGGGGTCAAGTTAAAAAGGCTCAAGTCACCATTGCATAGCTACAGTGTAGATATTATATGCCTTTCAAATCAGATTTAAACAACACTTCTCTTTTAACTTGGATCGAAGACAAACTACTCTGGTTTTCAAGAAAATGCTACACTTTAGCTTAAAAGTTTAATTTTCTGTTCAGATAATTAATAACAGAACATGGCAGTGATTTCACACCCTCAGAGGAAACTTCCCCTTCTCCCGAAAGACTTTCTCCCACATTCAACTTTTGCAAAATCTGGAGTATTTGATATACACAACAGAGAAAACAGCCACTCAGCAGAACTCAATTCCCTTGAGCCTGTATCCACACCAGCTACCCAGAGCAACAATAAATAACTTTAATTTACCTATGAAATCAGCCTGAGAAACACCCATTTGAATTGGTCATGTAATTCCATAATTTAATGGGCAAAGTTAATGTTTACTTAGGGCTTTCGGATAAATTAATGACTGTTTACATAATACACTCATATAAACTACATGGTTTATATTTCATATCAGAAGTAGGAAAAAATGAATCTTCAGGTAGGATACAAAAAAAAATCTTTAGTTTCAACCACTGAGTACTTTCATTGCATATCTTCCAAATAAAAAGAGGGTTGGGGGAAAAAAAAAAAAAGATCACCTGAGTGATCTTATACCAAAAAAAAATGAAAAAAAAAAAAACCAGTAATCTTAGTCGTCCCTCTCCTTACACTTGATGAAATAACCTTTCACTTATCTTCCCTCTCCTCTATCAAGATTTCATGATTCTACCTAACCTCACTTGACAGATTATTTTTTGTGGTTTTGTTCCTTTCCCCACTCCCCCAAATCTATACAGTATCCTTCAATATACTTTTGTTAAACTGGTGACTAGAAATAAAAATAAGCTACATCTATATACAATGAGCACAGTAGAGTGCATTAAATATCTTTGATACTGCCAAAATGTTTGAGAACTGCACATGTGATTCCATATACTTTTCCTCAGAAGTTAAGCAAAAACTAAAAGTAATTTTTAACTGGGATTGTTTTCACTGATGTTATTTACAATGCGGCCTTATGAATACTTGCACTTGTCTAAATGAAAGGGATAAGGGACATGAAAATTAACAACCCAGGGAGGTATGTTATCATTCATTTCACTTGAAGAAGAAAGTATACCAGAATATACTCACAGAATATCTAGATTTTTATGGCCCAAATCTCTTCCAATCTGTTAGGAGTGACGGGTAAACAGAAATGCAAGTAGCTATGAGTTCAGTAGCTCTGCTCTATTATATTCATACCCAAACACATAACATTCAAATCAACTTTGAATTCATTTAAGAACAAGCCTCAAGTCATGTCAATTCCTAATGCATCCTCACACAATCTAAGGTGTTAAGTTGAAGGACCATTATTTCTCCTTCTCTCAGCAGTATGCCACGTTTCAAAAGAGGTCTTTATTGGAATGACAGAAAAATGAGAATATGAAATCACAGCAGGTGTGTTGCCCAACCACTGGTAATGTTCAATTAGGTTATTCCTGCACCTCTTCCTTTCACAATGAGGGAAGAATAACTGATCAAAATCCACAAGACAATTAATCACAGCACAATGAAGCTGTCATACGTTTGTCTGTCTGTCACATTTATAATTTTTGCAACCAGGTGCAAAGGAAGGTCATAGGAAAGGCTGCATTTTGCTAAAATCCAGTGATGTTTTCGCAGGCAAGCAGAATGAGAAATAGGAGCACCATGTCATACATCTGTTTCAACTAGTAAGAACAAGACTTCTGAATGACACAAAGTGAGTCACTAAGTCACTGGCAACTGTCAAGAATACTCAATCGCTGCTTCCCAGACATTCCCCTCACTATTCTCATGTGTCTTTCAGAAGGCAAATTCTTCCATTATGCTGTAGAACTGAAGATGTCCCCAGTAAATAGTCTTTGAGGATGACAATGCTGAGATAGGATTCAGTCAAGAACTGTCCTCTTCCAAGCCATATGGCTTTGATTACACAGGAACCTGCTGCAAGGAACAGATGCTGTGATCTTTGCCTATTTACATATGTGAAGAAAATGAAGAAACAGATTCACCTGCAGTACTGATACTCAGAAGTAACTCTTCTGAAGTTAGCCAAAGGACAGTTAGACTAAAATGGCTCTCAGTCTCTTCTGCTCTCATATTAGCTAACATGTGACTCAAATGTCTTTTTTTAAAAAAGGCTTGGGAACCTTCTTCAGCATTTTAACAATACTCATTGAGCAGCAAAAATATTAATACTTATCAGAAAAATTCTACTTGCTGAATGCAGTGAAACACATGTGCTGATCAATAAGAAATAGAAGCTTGCAAGTTCAGTGGTTTTTCTAATCATCTTTTCCATTTAGATACTGGAATCTGATCATTTAGCACCGGACTTTTCTGTATATGGTTCATTATATGACAGGTATGTTCTATTCATTTGTACTCCTAGAACGGATATCCAAGGAATTAAATACCTGGAAAAAGGTAAAACTTTTATGTGACAACTGAATGTTTGATGTAAAAAAAGTAATAGGGTGATCAATTATGGGAAGACAGGGCTAAAGCAGCAAACTGCCAGGACCAGAAAGTAGTTATGCAGACAGCTCTCAAACTGTCTTTGTAGACGGACAAATATTTAAGGAACACTGTGTGCTGATGTAAGCAAAAAAAAATTAAAGGAGGGGGGAAGAAGGGAGAGGGAAGAAAACACTTCACGGGGACTCAAAAGAGATATGAACCACAAAGTCTAACATTAATAGTGCACAAATTGGTTGAAAACCTAGAACAGAGAATTAGCAACACAGACATGGAAATGTGATATAGGAGGAGAGAGCTGCTATAAATTAGAGCTCTGCCTCAGACACCTCCTGGGGCTCTGAAGGAATCAGCAGATTTGCAGGCAAAGAAAAGGGGCCTGATACAATCTGCTTGAAAATTCCATCACCAAGAATATAAAAAAAGTTCAGAGGACATCCTCACCTGGTGATCAGGCAGTGGCGAGAGGAATGGAGGGCCAGGAATGGACATCAGCAGAATCCCAGAGGGGGCTGTGCAAAGGCTTATAAAATGCACTGTCACAGGATTAGGGATACTACACTAATCAGGCAAGTTGATTAAAAAATGAGCTTAAAAATACACCTGGTTATTCAAAATAGAGAAGCTAGCTGGTTAAATTCACAATGGATTGGCAAAATTATGCACAAGGGAAAAATACAACTGGAAAAATACCTCTACTCCCAAGGTTATTAAAAACAAAACAAAACAAACAACAAAAAAAAAAACAGCTTCCTCTAACAAGCCTTCCTTACCCTCTCCTAACTTTAAATAAAGGACTAGTCTGTTCTTGCAAAACTGAATTGATCAAAATCTTTTCAATTTCACCATAGCTTAATTGATGAAAGATCTTGCTTTCTAAAGGTTGAATTTAGCCTTTGGAAAGCTGCAGCCACTGTATGGAACAGTACTTAAAGTAAGAGTTGGTTTTTGGGTTTTTTTTTGTGTTTTTTTTTTTTTTTTAAACAGTGTTTCTCTGGATCTGTAAAAAAGTTCAGCCTGGACCTCACTAAAAATATTATCCACAGTTTTACCACTTAAAACATTGTTTTACTGAAAGAAATATAAGCAAAACACAGAAATTTGGGGAAGAAAAAAGGGGGACATTAACACTAACACAGTTGCTGTCTATATAGTTGCATTTATGCTCGAACAACATATATAATAGACTTCTGAAAAGCCATGCTTTGTACTTTAGCTCCTCTGAAAAGGAATTTTCCATTTGTTTTTCTCAGAGATTTTGGTGACACACAAGCCTATTTTTGTATAAGTAGTATTCACATAAGTAAGCAAAGCATTTGCATATTTAGCAATATGAAAATAATACATAGGTGTTTTAAGAAAGTGCAAAGAGCCTCATAATCTTTGAATTAAAAACAAAACAAAAAAACCCCTTCTACTTTATATAATAACTTGCTGCTTTTATTTTATTTTCTTCACATCCTATTCCTCTCCTGGTTCTCCGAGGACCATCCTCTACTAAGCAAAATGACTGGGGTATCAAAATTCTGTCTCTACTACCGTGCATGCTATTCGTTGACAATCCTGAAGGTGGTACAGTTGCACAAAGCACTGGTACTTCTCTTCTGAAACATGATATTCAGGGACACATTCAACTTTGAAAGCTGAAGAGCGATTAATCTATCTCTACCCATTCCTCTTTGTAACTTGATTGTAAGCTTAGGTTCAGAAAAAGAACGTGTATAGTTTTGATTTTCATCTCTCTTGTCTCCCAAAGGATTTATCTAAACACATTTCTGTACAATTCACCACTCTTAACAAACTGTGATATGACTTAATTACAGTTTCAGTATCTATCAAGAATTCTGTAATTGCATTACATACAGAAATTTCACAGCAAAAGTCTTCTACATAACTGTGATCCCTAACTGAAAGATGTCGCTCCATTAATCAACTTCAGCAGCACTCATGAGATATTCACACTAACCAGATCTACATTTCAAAAAAATACAGTCTAATTTACCAGCACACATGTAGGAATCAGCTGTGATTGATGAAGGTTAACAGGAAAAGAAAAAACACTAAGCTGAAACTGAATTTTCAAATACAGCATCTTAGACAACACATTGCTAGAGCACCAGTTATAATCAAAGGAACAAACCCTCCTAAGTTAATACACACTATGTAGAAACAGATAAAAGTAACCCCTAGCGGACTTTACTAAGCAGCATTCTTATTTACCTGCATTCATTTTTATGTATTTCAGCTATTTTCTTCTCAAGCTTTTGTGACTGCTTGGGAAAAATCTTGAAGTCACTGATGTAATTCTCTGGGTGTTCATCAGGATCGTAATCACCAAGCTCAGCTAAATAGATCCAAAATACAAAACAGAATGGAAAAAATCAATTGCAATGTTAGTTAATAAGAAAAAAAAGATAGTAAAAAGTGTAATTCGGGGTCAGTAAGAATGCAGCAGCTCTGAAGAAATCTACTTTGAAGAACTGGTAGTTAACTGAAACTTCAATCTCTGAGTTTCAAGCAAATTTCATGTTTTATTAACTGCAGAAGTAACTAGCAATCTTAAAATATCTGCTTTGGCAAAAACACAGTCTATAGAGCAAACATAGGAAACCTTCCCCCTTTCACTACTCATCATTCTGGTACCAGGCAAAACTAAAATTATGTACTCCAGACTATCCTCTTTTCTACAGCAATTTATCCCCGCTGACACAGACTGGTTTAATTCAGTTCCAGCAAAGAAACACAGTCTGTACCATTATTTAAAGATGTCCCAGAGTATCTTATTCCTCTTCTACAAGATGATCCTTTAGATACTCAAATGAGGCATTTGGTGTCTTTTTTTTTTTTTTTTTTTTTTTTAGATAAGCCTCTTTTAATACGGTCTAGACTTGATTTTGTTTTGGATAAGCAAACCTTATAATGCATTAAGAGCTTCATTCATGTGAAGGCAGGATAAAAAGGACTTGCACACATATGAAGTGCCTAATAGGACATCTAGCTATTTTCCTGAATGCAATCCAAGATACTTATCTCAATTTTGCCTTCAGGAAATGATGGAGAAAGAAGAAGAGAAAAAAGGTCTATATCCTCAAATTGTGTCTACCACTTTTGTGAGGGATTTCACCATCACAGAGGTTATCTTTACCACAAGAAATGTCACTGAACAGAACTTTTTACTGCTTAGTTCAATTGGAACTTATATTTACATTCAGGACAGTGAAAGAATAGAATTTTGTTTTCTTTTTAACTGGAATCTAACACTTATGCCACATTTTTTCACTTAAATGCTAAGACAACCAGTTGTGGAGGGTTTATTTGTTTGTTTTTTTGGGAGGCTTGTTTAAGTTCCGGTTTGTTTTAAGCTGGCTAAATAGCCAAATTATTTAAAAACCTTAGAGTGCCTATCAATGTAGGGAAATAGTACTACTAAAAACAAAAAATTATTTTTAGTTATATCCCCACACCAGCTTTGCATTTCTCTTTACTCTGATCACTTCTAAGAGTTACGAATTATTTCTCGCAAACCTCCTCCTTTTACTTACCTTGGACAATACAGGCACCCAGGTAGGCAGCATCAGAAAAAGAACACAGCAAACGGCCATGGAATATGTCCCTTTTTATTTGTAGGTATAAGAGGTATCTGAAATATTATTAAAATAAAAATAAGAAAGGAAATTGTGGCATCTTTCCTTAACAGACTTAACTGAAACCATTTGTACACCTATTTTGAATCTTTCTTTTGCCACCTTAAATGGCAGGAAAAAGGTAATGTGTAATCATAGGAAAAAAAAAAAATCTTAGACAAGATTTTTCTCATGAAAAATGAAGCAATGGCAGCAGAAGTAACAAAAACCCACTATGAGATAGTATGGAGAGTATTTGATTAGAAACATACTGCTATTACAATGCTCATTAATAATGTGAAATAAATTATAGTAATTCTATTTTTCTTGAGCATACCCTCTCTCGTTAAAAACAGTTTTACACAAGAAGTAACCTTTCTCTATCACTGCAGACAAAATAGCATAGTGACCACTGTGGGAACAATTTATTTCTCTGCCTTTCTTTAATCCTAGATGAAATTTTGAGGCAGCAGAGACTCCCTGGGCCCAGTGGCACTGTGGGGCATCAGAGACCTGCCTGAGGGAGCTGCCAGCTCCCTTCCTCTCTGAGCCTTTCCTCACAGAGCAGAACTGATAAGGAGACAAGAAATGGCTCATTCCTGCTGCCCTCTGCCTCCTGCCACAATAGCAAGGGGAGAGGAACAGCCAGGAGGCCATCACTTTCTCCTCTGCTTTCCATCCTGTAGAGCAGTGCCGCAGGCCTGGTCAGCAGACACGGCCTGGTGCGAGGCCCAGTCAGGCACCCACAGCTCCTTTCCCAGCCACCTCGCTGCATACAGCTGGGCCACGCAGCAGCCTTGCCCATCTGGGAAGAGACATCATTTGAGCATTGCTTTAGCCTGATAAAGTCAACTAACATGAGGATTTTAGCAGATTCAGCAGCTTCAGTAAATCTTGCAACATGTTCCCTGATGCCGGGAGTCCTGTCCAACCTTGAGCTACAGTGTAGCCAATAAAAATGTACTTTACCAATAACGCTGGTGTCAGACATATTTTGCCCAAGTTGCTTTGTTCTGTGTGTACCATAAATTCCTGTACCAGGTAGCTTATCTGAAGTATAAAGTGAGTTGCAGATTTGAGCAAGACTGGAAGTATTATCTGAAGGACAAGTGAAGTTTGCCTCCTTTCTTTAGACTGTTACTAAATGACACAGAAAAACTAGTTTGTACCACAAAGAAAAGCAACTTGTTCTTAGTGTGAAAGCATCCCTTCACTGAGCTGCAGTATTACAAACTCTTACAAGAATCTTGTTCTTCAAGGCCTTTTTTTTTTTTTTTGGCAATACCTGTGTTTTTTTCTTGAAATCAGCACCCAGTAACAGATCTTTATTTCACTCCCATAATTTAGTACTGCTACTGTGTGTGTAGTTCCCAGAAGAGAATTTACTTGCACTGGGATGAACTAAAGACCGCAGTGGGAGGCAGTAAAAATTCCTTATCTGCAATGACACCATACCAAAGAAGGGCAACAAAACTGGTGAAGGGTCTAGAGAAAAAGTCTTATGAGCAGTGGCTGAGGGAGCTGGGTTTGTGTAGCTTGAGGCAAAGAAAGCTCAGGGAGACCTTCTTGTACTTTACAATCACCTTAAAAGAGGTTGTATCAAGGTGCTCTTCTCCAGAGCACCAAGTGATAAGACAAGGGGAAATGGCCTCAAGTTGCACTAGAGGAGGTTTAGGTTGGATAATAAAAGAAATTTATTTCCTTAAAGAGTTGTTAGGCATTGGAATAGGCTGCCCAGGGAAGTGGTTGAGTCACCATCCCTGGAGGTCTTCAAGAAAAGTGTAGATTTAGAACTTCATAGCATGGTTTAGTGGTGGACATTAGTACTAGGTTAAAGGCTGGACTAAACAGTCTTAGAGGTCTTTTCCAACCTGAATGATTCTACTCTACTGAAAAAGTATATTCATACAGATACCACACGAAACTCAGACAAATGAACACTCCCCAGTCCTAAAACCTCTGCTAAGTTTTGCCAGGGTGAAAGATCAGGTTGCAGTTCTCTGAAGAATGACCATTAGGTTGAGGACATTTCGCCTTTTAAAAAATGATGAAAAAGCCACCTATGAAAGGGGCATCACAAGGTTTCACAGCACGTCTTGCTAGCCAAGTTGTAAGGTCAACAGTTCTCCAAAGATGCTGCACATTGATTGTTTCTGAGTTTGAAAACTACTATAAGGATATTTGAAAGTAAACAGGACTGTGGAGAAACATAGTAGCCCACTGCTTCCAACCTGATGTACAGATATCTGTCTGAGATGAGAGGCTGTGGCTGTATGGATGGGAGCAAGCACTATGAACTGTTACCATTCTACGCATATATGGCTATTTATAAGAACAAAAAATAAGCTTTAAAATAAATTCAATCCTGTGCAATAGGGCTATTCACCAATACTGCCAAATCTGAGCCATTTATTACAGGCCATTATCTTCACAGCCCAGGGAGAATGGAAAACCTTTGGGAACTGACTCAAAGCACCTATTCAAGAATCAGACTCTCTCTCTCTCTCTCTCTCTCCCTCCCTCCCCACCCCTCCCTTTAATGCAAAGCAATAAATCATAAGTTAGGTTCCTGAACTGAGATGGTAGGGATTCCCTCTCCCTCAAATAGAGGGTTATTTTATGACAAGTCCCAAAACACACATACATGAATTTTACAGAATTCAAAACCTGTTTCTTTAATACAGAGGGACAGCACTAAATACAAGAGTTTGTGATGGATCACTATGATATTACTGGCACTTAGAATCAAAAACAATAGCAGCACCAACAGAAACTCCACAGAATGACACCAAAAACAACATTTCTGTGCATTCCACTAAAATTCTATATAGATGAACATGGGTGTTTGGGTGGGAGTGTGCATACTTGTGACATTTCTAAGAAAATAGTTTGTTGCTGGCCAGGATCAAAGATCCTCAATATCCTTGTTCTACATCCAGAATAATCTCACTAATCTGAGCTAATCTTAAACAAAAAATGCTTCTTTTTTCTCCCCATATAAATCAAATAGGAATAAATACAGTTATTATACTGTTTTCTTGCTTAGGCCTGTCCACAATATTGAAGTACTAAAATTTACTCCCTGGAAGTGAGCTTCATTACTATAAAAAGTAATCCTTACTATTTCGATCTAAATTCTCAACATATGCATTGTTGCCAGTTACATGGAACTAACAAAAAGGTATTATTATCCATCACTCCCAAATAAATCACTGGTTTTGTAAGCTGTTCAGAACAACAACTACAAAAAAATCAGAATTAAAAAGTTGCTGAAACTTTCCATTATGACTTTTTTTTTTCTCTGTAAGTTTAATATAACACCATTCTCCTTGTCTTGTTTTGTCTCACTGACAAACTAGGGAATATTTCCTATCTGTAAAAACTGTCAAAACAGAAGTATATATTCAACTTTTGCTGAGATGTATGTCAACAGCAAATACATAAGAGTAAGCAGAGAACATACAACCAAACCAGGACATAAGACCTAACTTTACAGAAAATAACATCTGCCTCAGAGCTGATTTCTTCCAAATGATAGCCCTGAAATAATTCAGGTGAACTCAAGCCATCATGTAGGCCAGCTTCTGTCACAGAAGTGGGCCACAGATGTGATTCATTTTTCTTTAAAATGTATAATTCATAATGCTAGCTAGTCTGAGAAAGAAGCTCTATTTATTTTCTTCCCATAAATAAAATGGGGTTGGTTTTGCAAAGTTTTTGCAAAGTTGTTTTGGGGGTGGGATCTGTTGAATTGTTCACGTACCTTCTTATTACGTTCATAATCCTTGAAATAAGAGTACTAAAATTTATTTATTTTTCTGCCACTAAGTTTCTGTGCTACTGAGTTGCTGACTGAATTTGACCATTGAAATCCAGGTAGAGAAAACTAGGTTTGGCCTTTCTGATGTCTTTAAAATACTTGTTCAAACAGTTCTAAATTCTACTTTCAGAGAATTACTTCAATTCTAGAAAAAAAGCCATTTCTAAGACAGAAGGCATCAGTCAAGAGGGGAAAAGAGGCACAGAGCATGGTTCCCAGTGGAGCCTGGAGAAATTGTTGGCTGGGACACAAGGGAAACACTTGAACTTACAAGGAGGGCAGAAGAATACAGAATACCCATGCAAACCAGAACTGGAGTTTAAATGCCTTTTTTTCAGAGATCACCCACACAGCAAGCTGCATGTGACACGGTTCATCTTCTTCAGGCAAAGCAACAAGGGCAGCTTGGAACAAATCCTAGACATTATGGAGTTCTCTCAAATGAGAGAGATGTATGTGCTTGGGACTGAACACTGAAGTTGTAAGCTTTGCAATAGGTTGTCTCCGCCTCAGACACTTCCTATAATCCTCCTAAAGTAATTTATGTCCTAGATCATCAAAGACCTACGAATGTGCACCTGACTGCTGACTTCAATAAGGTTTATGTACGTACTTAAAATTGCCTACACTTAACAGAAATAACCAACAGATTCAGATCTGTTTTACTGCTTTTCATGCCCTTCCACCACTGCTGTGTTTCTTCTAAGCCCTAGCACAACTTTATAGCCTGATTTACAGCCTTATCTAAATACTCAGGCTTACCAACAAGGCAGCAAACATATGCTTCTAGCATTTATGTTCACAGTTGTCTAACACTGAATAACCTCATTTCCATCTATCATCTGTTTACAATACAGATGACAACTCTAAGTTAGCCAAGTCCTTTCTACAGGTGGAGGGTCAGCAATATCAGTTCTTGTTTTCAGGCAGTATTTTTGACCCACAGAAACCATGTTTCTAATTGTTTAACTGCCTGTTTTCAGGCAGTATTTTTGACCCACAGAAACCATGTTTCTAATTGTTTAACTGCCTGTTTTTACCTATTTTAAGTTGTTCAATGAGGAAAGAAAGCTTTCCCATAATCAAAATCTGTGTTTTTTCCACACAGTGTTGGTTTTTTTTCTTGTGCTCAAGTCACTACACTCATTTTATTCCAGTTGCAGGCATTTCTCCCAGTGTTCCCACAATCTTTCCAGCCAACAGACACAGTTGTCTTAAGAGATCCAGCAATGTTTCAAAAAATTGTTATCTCAGCATGGTGTCTGGCTTTGACTGTACTGCTCTTTCCCATGCTACAGTGCATACTCAGGTGCAGAGTAGCAGAGTGCAAATGCCCATATTTACAGTATTCCTGGATCGGGTGGCCTCGTCTCCCAGAAGAATTTATGAGCCCTTTATGAACATTCTTCTGGACACTAATTTTACAGTTACAGATTCTACAGTTGACAGAATCAGTTACACTGCAGGAGCTCTAGTTTCCTGCCAAGGTCTATGAATCTAACCTAAGCACTAATTACTACATGCCAGTAACTAATACTACAACTAAGAGAACATCTGTTCTTTGCTTTATACTGCCATCTATATAGCAAGACTAATAGAAAAAATACATTCTTTAAAAAAGAAAAAAATTTACTTGTCTACTTACAAATATTTGTGAATTTTTTGTTATCTTATATATTAAAGAAAGTCATCACTCTACGTGCTATTGACAAAATGCAGAGTTGACAGATAGCTCTTGGAGTTACCACAAACAGGTCTCTGAAATCACCAACTTAGTGTGCAACTGCAGACCAAAAAAAAAAAAAAAAAACATAAAATGTTGAACTTCATTAGGGAAAACACTCAGAACGAGACAGAAGGGTGTTTTGTTGCTATTTAAAGCCTTGATGTAATCACATTTTAAATGCTATACCTAGACTCTAGCCCCTGCATCCTACAGGGGATACAGATGAGCTTGATAAAGAGAACAACTAAAATGAGCAAGAGGATAGAGCTTTCCTTGCAAGGAGAGACTTTCGTTGCAAGGAGAGACAGTGACCGAGGTGAAGTAAGACTGAGTCTTACAAAATCACAAAGGCAGTGGGAAAGGTGAATTAAGAACTGCTACTTGCCAAGTCCTGCAACACCAGAGCTGGGGAAAGTCAGTGCAATCAAGGGATTGCTTAAGGCAGTGAAAGTCCACTACCTGCTATGTAAGGTACTTTCTAAGTGCCACAGGAGGCTGTCAATTCAAAACAGTACTACTAAGTCCAAAAAAAGGAAGGATTAAACAAATTCATGAGTAACGGATCCAGAAAAAGAAATTTACTAAAATGAATAGGTAGGAATTAAATTGTTAAAATTCCTAATAGAACAATTCTAGAAGCTTGACTTTAGTGAATGCAGATGGGGGGAAGATCATCTATCTACTTTCTTGTTTTTCTGGAAAAATATGAAAGTTTTATTCACACTGCAGTGGCTTAAACCCCTCAAAACTTTTGTACAACACACACATTAATAAGTATGCCACAGTGATGTTAGTACAGCAGTCAGCCCTACAATTCACCTGATCAGTCATAAGCCAAATAAGAAGAATTAGAAGCTAGGGACATAGCCATCATGACTTCAAAACATGAACTTTTTTCAAACATGAGAAAAAACAATATATTTCTCTTACTAAGAAAAGGTCAAATGTATGATCCACCCACAAATATCAAAAAAACAAAACTAGTAGGATATACTTTGTTACCATATTTGGGTAACTGCATGTCTTTTGTACTAACAAGCATCTGTAGAAAGGACAAACACCTTTCTGTATGCTTTGTGGAAAGTTGTTTTAATGTTAAGAACTAAATTAAAAAAAAAAAGTGTAGCAGCATCCCATAACCCCATACTGAACCTGTGCAATTCCTGGATGGTAAAAATCATCAGAAAAGTCTGAACCAGCAGTATTACTTATTAAAAAATAAATAAAGTTATTCCCTCAGAAAGAAATAGTCCATTTTCTGCCTGGGGTGGGCATGGGAACATCATGGGAACATGACTTGAATGACAGCTTTGCAGTAATCTCTAACCTTTCATTTCTGTGGTCAAAATGACAACTGCTACCTGGATCTAGCAATACATGGGCTTGTCCTGGCTGCAGAGCTGGTCAGCGTCTGCATTGCTATGCATGGTCTTTCCTTGGGAATTGGAAAAAGTGTGAAACACTGCTGTACCAGTCAGCTGCTTAAAAGCATTGGCTATATGAGAAAAACGTTACTGCTACACGATAATTAATTAAATAATGAATAAAGAAGACAAAGAAATAGTAAGGGACAGGCGGCAGCGTTGTTTTGAAAAGTAGGTACATAAAAGCCTCAACACAGCACAGGAATAGTTTGTTCTCTGCAGGCTTCCAAAACAGAACTGCATCTTCTCAGCTCTCCTGCCTTCCCCACTGAGACACAAGAGGAACTACGAACCTCTCAGCTCTCCTTCATGCACAGGCACAAGCTTCACCAAAAAATCCTCCTTTTTTTTTTTTTTTTAATTTATTTTTGCCACCTTGAATGCTAAATGCAAGCCTGCGAGTACTAAGTACTCTTATTAACAACTCTCACTGATCTTTAAGTCCTATGGTATTTTATCTGATTGTGAATCCAATACTATTAAAACTAAAAACTCACTTGACAACTGCTAATTACCTCTGTAAAGCCAAAACAGAGAAGTGGGCTTGCAGCAGCATCAGAATAGCTACCACCACATGTCTTCAGAAGAGCTGACAAGGGCACCCAAGGAGGTAGAGGTATTCCTAAATTATATCTGGAATGGGGTTCAGCAGCACAGCTCTACCCAATATCAGCTCATCTTTGGAAGGATGAACTTACTGCAATACTAAATGGCTCGATACTGAAGCATTAGCAATCTAAAGGAAGACTACTGGCCCCAACTAGCTCCTCAATCTGGAGGAGAAAGCACAAGTTCTTCCAGTGTGAAGCAGCATTGAATACAGCTGTTTGTGACAGGGTAGTCAATCCCTGCATGCATGCAGCTGTACAGTTTGTTCTTGCTTGACCAGGCTAGCTCACTCAGGGCTCTTTAATTTGCCATGTTTATATGCCCCGTCTTTGTCATTTTGTATGATTTCCAGTTAAGCACTTTTCATCTGCTTTTCTTGTACCAAAGTACCTATTACACTGTTTTATGACAGTCTAGTGATTGAAGAACTACTTCTTGGATTATGAAACATGGATTAGGAAAAAAATGCATGATGACAGCTAGATGAAATAATCCATCTTTGGTTAATTCCACCAGCTACTCACCCATTCCCCCTTCTAGTTCTCATTTTTTTCTACAATAATCATGGATTACTGTTGATACAGTATTATCTGTAGCATCACTCCTTTGGGCCCTCAAATGACTTCATATTTTCTCATTTTAATTATACATACACAGTATAATGTAGGGATTTAGAGACAAGAAGGCACGAGGCCTTGGGCTGCTTTATTACATAAAAAAGAACAAACACCAGTTTATTTATTACCTAAACAAGAACACTGAAAAGAAGTAAGCAGTAAAAATCTGTGCCCGAGTGTGATGGGTCAATGGATCCATCTGCTCATACTCCCTCAGCTGTTCCTATTCTGTTCACGTGCAGCATTTCATGCTTTCACAGCTGTGGACCCTCCCAGGGCTCTGACCTCTGATCAAAAAACAGTGAAGAGAGGCACAGAGCAAAAACATCTGTGCCTTGCAGAGGGTGTTGGGATGCTGTGCATACAGTGGATTTGAATGGCCTCTGTAGTTCCTTTCATGGCAACTTTAAGTCTTTGCCTGTTGAGCCAGAATAATATTAACCATTACAATGAACCCTGGAATATCATGTTAGTATTTCTGTATGTGATTCTGTACACATGGCTAAAGAAAACAGTGCTCTCCTGACCCAGGCTTATCATCTTCTGTGCAAAAAAACAACTACAATGTTCTGACTGCAGTAAAAGATGAAGTAAAAGGAAGTAAGGAGAAGAGCAAAATTAGCAGCAATAAAGAAAGTATATGCATATGTATTCAAGGTCTCTACCCCAGCCCTGTGGAGTGTCAGCTAGAAAACAGGCTGTGACCAGATGCTGATTTAATGAGAAAAGAGACTGAAGTTATGTTTTACGTGTAAGTATGGCAGAGAACAAGAGAGATGTGCCAACGTGCTTGTTATGGTGCTGTTGCCTACTTAAAACTAGTAGTTATTCCTTTCATTAAGGATGTTCAGTGAAAACAGTTAAATGCTGTTTTCCCAAGATGAAGAACTTTGCTCTGACTTCATATCACCAATAATACTATTATATAATGTGAGACAGAAAGCCACAAATGCACCACTCAGAAAAGACCGACATTCTCCAGATTCTACACAAGGCAGAAGTCAACCCCTCAGAGATGTACGCAGTACAGAAGACCTCCACTCTTCTCAGTAAGACTGAGTGCTTCTCGGTTTAAAATATTACACAAACCATTCAAAAATCTATATTCACTGTTTGTGTTGTAACCTGCTGACCCTCCAGTGCTCCTGAATTAAATTCAGAGGCCTGCCCATTTGAGCAAAATATGTTAAATCTTTGCCACTTTCTCATCACATTTTTTAAAAGACTTTGGGAAAACTACCTGAATAGTTTGATTCTTACAGAAAAAGTGTGGTTTTAGTCTTCCTCAAAGTGGTTTCAAACAGATGTGGCCTCACTGCCCCTTTGAGGAAGCAGTATTTCCAAAATCAAGGACCGACCATTTAAATCCATGTTAACACAAATTAAAGGGATAAGTTAAGAAAGTTAAACGTTCAAGTGCATTAAGACAGGTTGTCTGGTTTGTCGACAGGTCAGGTTTCACATAGTTTGTTATTACAGAAACAAGACAGCTCAAGGCAACAATCCCCGTGGCTAATGAAGTTAACTTTTGGATTGAAATCCTAACATTAGCCAACTCTAGAGAACACACTGATCAAGGACCACACAGAGCCTACGTCTCCAGCAAAATGCTGAAAATTTGTCCTGAATTCTTTAGTTATCCTTAGTGTCTGAGTTCACAGAACTTCTGATTCAGCAACGCTGTATCTCCAAGTGCTTTAATATCCAGGGGCAAGCATTGATTTTATTTCAAAAGCATAGCTATAGAAGTGATCATTAATTAAAATGAAAGAAGATGAAAGTAAGCAGCTGGAATGGTATAATGTGACTGACAATATTCTCACACATCCTGAACAGTGGAACTAAACGCAGTGACAGGCAAGTACATGGCTTGATGCTTTGCCCAAGGCATTCCTGGCCACTATGTACACACTTTTTCAGATTCTCATGGTTTCTTTTCTATAATATTGCAGACAGAGGGATGACTTCAGATAGGTCTTTCTCCACTTTAATTTCCTGAAAACACTCCCACTGGAAAACAATACACTACCTCAAGGATTACAGTCTAGCCTACCCAAGGTAGAATAGAAATGAAGCAGCAGTAGTAGTCTGAGAAGATGAATGCTCAGTTTTCTTCCTGCTAGGGGTGTCCGAATCCATAGTACTATTTCTCTATTTTATAATATTTTCACAGAAATTACACAATTAACCCCATATACACAGCTTCACATACTGAATATGTTTTTCTTATATTAAATATTGCCATTGAATAGCAAGAAAATCAGCTTTTTAAAATATCTACACATCTCCCTGATGTCTCTAAGATGCTTTATTAAAGATTTATTCCTATAAAGCTTTTACAAAGACTGCACCAACAGTAATCCACATGTGGAATTCAGACAGGGTTAATTAATATTCTGAACAAAACAGTATGACTATGTGGCAGGAAGAGTCTTACTGTCTCTTAATTTCACCATCTAAATGGGGACTACAGACCAACAGATTCTACACAGCTGAAGAAGGAAGAGATCAGCTCTGTGATACATTTAGGCATGCACACTATGAGAAATGTAAAGCACTTTTACTGTGACTCACCTGACCATACATACAGCTATAAAGTACAGATGGCTTTTAAGTCAATGGGTGGCAATATTATTAATTTATTTTCCAACCATCTTAAGGATACATTGAAAGGAACATATGAATAGAACAGAGGTCCTAAAAAAAAAAAAAAAAAGGAAACAAAAAACCCCAAACCCTACCACCAAAGAAAAAAAAAATACCAAACAGTCAACCAGTTGTCAAGGTTTCATGACTGCTCTCTGTCAAATACTAATTGACCTTCTTCTCCTTGAGTTTCACCAATTGTTTCAACTCAGGGGAAAAAAAAAAAAAAAAAAACCTCCAGCCAATTTAGAGCATCATCTTGAATCTGATCTTCTGCTTTAGCAATTTCAGGAGTATTTCCCATACCTTATTATTGCGTAAGAGACCTTGGAAATTTGGACGTCAAGCAAAGCTTTACAAATAGCAACATTAGGAAACTATAAAGCTGATCAAATGCAAAAACAAGTCATGTGCACTAGGTGAACATATGAAAAGAGAGTTATTTCTCCTTTTTAAGGTTGTCTAGTACCTTAATAGTATTACCTCTAATAAAAGTCCATAAAATATTTTTAAACAGTAGCTTGACTTTAAAAATCAATTTGAAGTGTTCCAGGAGATACTAAAATGTACCGATAGCACAATACATTTCAGTGAGCTAACACAAGGTGCTTTGCATTTTCATTAAACTTCTGCTGGGAGGGTATCCAAGCAGTCAGAAGAAAAAAAAAAATCAATCAATTAAGGCTCTTGAATGAGAAAAGTCTATACCTTCCAAGAAGATTTAAACTACAGCTCATAAAAAGTAAAACAGTCATTCAAGGACAAATACAAATAATGAAAATCCCTAAACTTCCTGGGTTATAACCTGTTCCCTCAGCTAAACAGTTTCAGTACTTCACCCAAGATAAACAGCCATAATATGAACAGCATGTTCCAGCTGCTCTATACAAACTGTAAACTTACCATTCAGCAGAATGCAAGCTGTTCCTGAAACTTTCACTATGAGACCAGGGATAGTGGGAATGCTCCCATTCACAAAGTGACTTGTGAGCATAAGAATTTGCAGGGCTTGGGGAAAGCATCAATGAAGAGCTCAAAGCAACAAGTGCTCCACTGCTCTGTACTTCTGCAACACACACTTATTAGTTAGCAGTGTGTCCTGCTGACTAACAATGTGGTATGACAGACATACAGCTCTGCACAGCTGGTGCAGAGGTAAAAATAGCCGTTACTTCCCTACATTTTTGCCCAGTGCTCTTCTTGAAAAATAGTTGGAGCAACAGAATATTCAAAACGGTTAGCAGGAAGGACAAAAATCCCATTTATTAAGTACATCTGGTCTATCGCACAGGTGTGTTTTCAAAACACTGGAGAATTCCAATGTAAGCAACAAGTCTTCTTAACCTCTACAGTAGCTATACTTTAAAAATATACAAACGTTTCACTTCTACATCAGTTTTCTAAATTCCATCCATGCTTTAGAAATACTATATTGTTCCTGGTCCTAATGACAGACACTTCAATTCAAAAATTCAATTTGAAAAAAAATCGTGTTCCTGTTAAAAAAGATAGAGCCGCTACTGAATTAAACTTCACAGTTTATTTCACACACACAATAAAAGAAAATCTCAGAAACAAAAGAAACTTAATAAAGTCCACAATCCTTCCAAGTGCAAGGCTCAGCATAATACTTGCCCAGCAATTTGATCATTGCCACTTCCTGGAAGTTCTGCAACAGTCTCACTATTTCTCTGTATGTTAGGAAAAGTCCCCTTAAGCTGCTTTTAAATCTCCATAGTTATCATAATAAATAAAAAAGATTATCAATAGTGCAAATGTCTGTCTGCTATAACATTTTATCATAAATGATGAGAACCCTAGCCTACGCAACAAGCAGTCTTATTAAAAAATGTTAAAATGTTAACTTGTTAAAAACAGACTTGTTAAAAATGTACAGACAAAAAAAAAATACCTGGTGAGCTCTTCTTTAATCTTCAAGGGTTCATGTGGGTAGAATTTCACTCTAAAGCACATGGTATATGGTGGATGAGCTGAAAGATTATAAAAAAAAAAAACATGAGAACTGTAGCAAACAACACTGTCTCAGACACTCTGAAGGAACTGCCTCTCACAAAGTCCGTGTGAAGGTCAGCTTTGAAGAATTAGGCAGGGAATCAAACAAAACCAATACATATTATGTGTATGAAAAGAACTGAATAAATGACAAAGGCTAAAGCACATGCAAAATACTGACAGCCTGTGCAAAGCAATTTATACATGGTTTTGCACCTCACAGGGCTTATTGATTGATCCAAGCAGTACGAAAAAAAAACCATTTGGACTGCTATTTTGAGTGTATTTTTGTTGTTTGTTTTTTCCTTCCTCCTTTTCTTTTGGCAAATGATAAATAGGAAACATTTGTGTCTGATCACAATGAGGTATGAAGGTGTTATGAATAACTGTTATTCCTGGTAATGATAATGCCCAGACAACAAAATGGAAGAACCCGTTAATTAATTTTGGCTAAGTAAGCTAGAGACAGGACTGTTTCTGATTCCGGTATTTAATAATACTACATTACCTACTCCTCAGCTAACTTATCAGTATTAGGCCTTAAATATACTTTCATTTCTAGGAAGGAAGGAAGGGAGGAAGGAAGGAAGGGAGGGAGGGAGAAGGAGAAGGGGAGAGGGGAGAAGGTAGGAGAAGGGAAGGGAAAGAGAAGGGGAAGAGGAGAGGGGAGACAGAGGGAAAGAGAGAAAGAGAAAAAATAAAGCAAAAAGAGAAAGACTATCACAGTAACAGAAGATTTCACTTTACACAGCTTTACATCCTACTGTTGCATCTTTGATTGTATTCAAGATATTATCTAACCCTAAGCCAGTTATCTGTTGGTGATTACAGATGGGGTTGAAAGCAAACAAAAGACCATTATTCTAATAAAGAGGAATCTTGCCACAATCGTAATAGGATAAAAGAAGTGTGAAAATAGAGATCTTAAAAATATCAAATCAGGCACGATACAGAGGTAGGAAAAGCCCTCAGAGCAATCTGTAGCCTGACAACACTCACGTTCTAGATTTCAGTGAGAAATGAGAAGAAAAATATTGCGTCTTCAAAAAGTAAATGGTGTGGGGAGAAAAGCCACAGCTCTATTATACAAGCCATGGTAACTCTCAAGCCTGCAGGTAAACTCATTAGAGAGCATGAGGATAGATCAAGCACAAAGGCAGAACTGCTGTCCCAGCAGCAAGGGCCTCGGCTCTGCCAGCAGCACAAGCAGACTCTACCAAAACGTTGACCAACACCGTCATTTTTAGACAGCCAGAAAAAGAGGAAGAACTGAGGCTTCAAATAAAATGGGAATATGTAATCATTGCACTCATTTGGGAAAGTGTCCTAGAGACACAAGTGTAGCATTATAAACCTTTTATTAAAATATTTAACATACAAAAGTTTCTACACACAATTACAGTAGTTCTCAATATGTATAGACTCTTAACAAGTTTTCATTCTTTTTTAAATTATTTTATTTTTAAGGAAAGTATTTATGCAACTTTATATCATAGTGAAGTATAGATACAAAATATTCTAGTTAGTTTTAAAAGTCCTTTAGTCTTAATGTATATTCAAGGCACAGAGGCAGTCTAACCTTCCTGAATCTTGGAAGAGATGGTGGTTTTACAGAAGGAAAAGAAGAAAAGGTGGAACAAAAGTACAGACCAAAAATAGCGATAACGGAAGAAGAAAACTGTTGAAACAGAATTATGTTTTACTTATTGTAATCTATCAGTAATTACTAAGCTACTAGAAAATTTTACTCTAGCACCTTCTCAAGTTTACTAGCTCATTGGCTTGTGCAAAACTACAAGTAGTAATTGGTTCAACAATCCTGATATTACTGACGCTACTTTGGCTGCAGTATTTACCTGCATGCTGCAAATTTCCAGAAACACATCTGTGGGTATCACATCATTCCATGGTATATATAAAAGCAACAGAAAATAAAAATGTATTACATATGTATTACATATTACATGTTATGGTTCTTATCCTTTGGAGGGTTCAACTGCTTTTGAAGATAAAATATTATGAAGCCTTGAAAGGCTTCATAATACATTTTTTCTTAATATGGTCAGTGAGCCTCAATTAAAAAAAAAAAGTTGATTTCACTTCTTTTTTTTCTTGTTTAAATAACTTATTTGAGACACGGGGAGGAATATCAGAAGAGATGGGGAGTGAGAGATGAAAAGGGCAGATAAAAAAGAAAGCAAGGAAGCAGCAACAAAAGGTAATGGAGAAAAAGAAAAAAGCCTTAAGTGTTCTCTAGGCATGGTCTGAACATTCAAGGTAATCAAATCTGGACAAGGCCACTGAAGGCAAGAGAAGCACTAAGAATGCTTTCTGTGGGCTTTGGCTTAGATGTGACTGCAGCATTGACTTAAAGTGACTGGAAATTGGCTGTGAAACAGACAACATTGCTACCTCCTTCCTGCCCTGTAGTGGCAAACTAGAAGGTAAACTGAATTCAATGTCCCAGGAAGGAAGACAGTCACCGAACAATGTACGAAGAAATCATATTGCACAGAAAAAGTGAAAGATAATGTATGTAATTTTAAATGATTCTGTCTTTTCTTAATAGCCTTATTACAACTAAGTAAGGGAGAAAAACTTGTCCTTTCAAAATATGGATCCATTTACAAAACTTGATAGAAAAGTTAACTTGTATTAAACGAATAGGAGATACTCCTCAGGAAAAAGAAAAGAAAAAAAAAAAAAGAAAAGGAGACTATTAAATCTCCTGACAGATTTAAAACTAGTTTGTGCTTGAAACAGGGATGCAGAAATAATAACAGCTAGTGCATAGCTCTGCAAGGCCCTACCCAGTACAAGCCTACCACAAGACAATAAAAATGTGCTGAACTTTACCCAAATTTTTGGATGTCAGTGAAATGACAAACTTTGGCTGTGGTAAAAATTAAAAAAAATAATAAAATAAAAAAAGGGAAAATGGTGTAAGAGCCAAACTCTGCTGGTATATGGTAGCTGCAGAAAAGCAACAGCTGTCCCCATGCAAAGAGTATCATAGGGAGAAAAGGACAGCATACACTGTACCAACAGCCCACAATCAGTCACCAGCTACGTTTATAATAGAAATGTTGTACTTGTAGCAGGAGGATAGTATATGACAGAATTATACTTAAATACACAGAATATGCAGGAGATTGGGCAAGACAGTTTGAAGGCTTTGCAAGCGTTTTCCTAGACTCAGGCTTCTGTAACAATATTCCTCCTCAGGAGAGCAGCAAGGAAAGCAAAACAAGGCTGCTGCAGCTTGCTAAATAGATTTCCTTTCTCAGCAACACCCACACGAACAGCACAACCCTGACCTGCAATGTGAAATATTGAAAAGAACGTGACCCCAGCCATCCAATTCATCTCCAGATGTGTTACAATGTGGTACCCTTCAATTACAGAAAGAAACAGCGGATTCTCTTTGTCTGGTCCGCTTTCCCCAAATAGACAACAAGCCACAAACAATGAACATTTGAAACATGAAAGGGAGAATGCATGCAACTATCCACTTTCCTCCCCATCTTAATTTAAAAATGGATCATAAACCTAATGTTCCTCCAAAACCACTGATGACTATATGTAAGTGTTTATTAAGGCCTTTATGTTATGGATTTTACAGCACTGGAGAAACACACAAGAGAACCTGACATTCTTTCATTCTCTGTATTCTTGTAGTGGAAAGCAAGACAGGCAACATATTGCATCAGATCAAGAAATAAGATTGTCAAATCAGACAATTCCTCAATTCCTCAAAATTAAAATTACTTTCTACCTCTTACTCACACATTAAAGTGGATACACTAACAAAAACAAACCTTCCCAAAACAGAACTCAATTTTTAGAAGAATGTTTCTTCAACACCGAACCAGTCTGAATACAATTAGGGTTATAATACCTATAAGCCTTTTCTCTCAGAGTGGTCCTTTATCTGTCAGATACGGAGCAGCTGTTGCAGTGAAATGCCCAAGGCTTTATAAGGATATCCTACCATCACAAGCTTTGCTTTCTCACTAAAAAAGATTCACAATTACAGTCATTTCAAAGGATTTTAGTGCAGAGAATAGTACTGACTGCAAACTCTGTCACAATAGGGCTGTTAGTTTGCCAGTTTGTGTGTTAATAGCACACAGGAGATGAAGGCAAAGAATGAATAAAACTACTCAAGTTACGTCAAATGCTGAAACCTTTGACAGCATGACCTAGCTTCTCATGAAGGAACAGTACACACAGTGTGGAAGATTTTTTTGTGGCAACTGATTGTACGTTTTTAATATTTCAGTTGCCTTTGACTAAAACAAACTATCCAATGTACTAGCCAGTAACAAGCTCTTAACTGAAAAACAAAACAAAGAGGGATGTGGGAGTGATACCCCTTGGCATAGACACCAGTGTGCAAGGAACTCAGTTTCAGGTGCATCTATTTTTAAGCAATTGCTCCTGAATCATTTAAGTCTTTTATGTATGTGAAACACTTACAGGGAATGATAAGCCTAAAAAACTACACATTCATACTATCATTTCCTTCGCTGACAGGCAACCTGAAACAACAGAGGAAAAAACATTTAAGAGAAAATATATATGTTTAAAAGATAGTGAACACCTTGATTGAAGTTCTAGAAGTGTGAAACAGAGGAAAAAGGATGGAAAATTCTCAGCTGCCACTTCTGGGAAGGATTTGTTTTTAACAACCTGCTTTTCACCCAGCATAAACACTAGCTTCTGCAAAGATCTGTACTGGCAGTGCTGTTTGTTTTATGGCAGAAAACTTCCTGTATCGCTCTTTGATGTTACAGAGTCTCTGAACTACGTTATCCTACCAAAAGCTACTGCTCATTAACAAAAATAATAATAATCTTTTACACTCAAACTGTCTTCATGTTCACTGACGCTGCAGAAGGACCTCTGTGGAACCCTAAGACGTGTGTTGATAATTCTACATACCTCCTCCCTTAACACGTGAATCAGATGTTTATCCAGACCACTGGCTGAGCACGTCTAAGACAAAACACTACCCCATGCTTTTATTTTATATTTAAGAGATACCTGATCAATCACAAACCTCTAACTGTGGTATCTTCCTCATTGTACTTAATTAGTTATAGTACGACACAGGGCAAGGTGGATTTTCACCAACCAGTTATGAAAATGCTTCAAATTGTGTTATTAAATATGCATGGGGTCAAAGATAAAGAATACAGGGCACTCAGGTTAGTGCCCAAATAATCACATGAAACTTCCCGTCTTCACTATGCACGAATTTACAAAAAACATATTTGGTTAAATTATTTTTTAGATTTGTACTGAGGCATGAAAAACTAATTATGAGTTTGTTTAAGAATCGGTTTGAAAGTTTTGCACAGACCATCTCTACGCCTTCATTCTCGTTTTCCTTGGTTCATTCCAGCTATTCACCGATTTGACAACAGCATTAGAGATGAAGGAAATTTACATTTCTTAGCAAATTCCAGTGGCCTGACACAGGCAAATATCCTTCTTGCACTCCTTTCTCAGATAATCTGAGATGTAAGACAGTAAGAAAAATGTACGTTTTGAATTCAGAGAAACAAAACTGATCCTGTTCCACTGTCATCAAAAACAAAACCCATATACTTGGATATTTCCCACAACCCATGTCACAGGAGAGTTTCATTCTTATTATACAAATTAACCTTAAAAATGAATTGGGGGCTGGGGGGAGAGGCAGGGAAGGATGAGAGAGAGAGGATGGAAAAATTGTCCTTTTTAAACATTACTGCTGAAGTGACCAGTAGGACTTACACCAAGACATTTCCAGACACTAAAAAAAAATACAAAAGCATTAGAAGATAGCCAAATAGAGAGGTGCTTTATTGCCAACATCAGGGGGAGAATAACAGTACAAAAAAAAAAAAAAAGCAGCATGCAAAGAACACAAACTGGTTTAAAAAGACCTTTATCTACAAAGATGCAAGTACCTTAGGTAACCTTATAGGGAACTTTTAAATGCATTTCTGGAAGCACGGTGCTCACTGTTCCTAATAGCCAGCCATCAGCTGACTTCAGACAGTACAAACAAGATGGGCTGTCATTCGGGACACTTCTCAGAGACTAAAATTCCCCCTCTCATGCAAAATTAGTAGCAAAAATGGCTGAGGCACTAAGCTAGGATTTACACATCACATTAGGACAAAATCATTTCAGTGAAGACAGAAAACACAAGGCTGTATGAGTAATTACACAGCAAAACTTGTTAGTGAGTAGGGGAAAATAAGTCCTCCACAAATGGTAGCTGAGATCAGGCATGCAGCATTTCTCTGTCTTTGCTGCAGGTATCCAAGTGCCTTGTAATCATATGTAAATCAAAGCATGCAATTGAATTTAGAATATTTTAAATCATTAGTATTAAATACAAACTACTCTTGCATCAGAGGAAATGAATATCTGTTCTTACAAAACAGATCATTTCATTGTCATCTGAATTCCTTAATGGCGAGGAAAGAAAAGGAAGCCTCCATCTAATAGGCTCACTGTGAACAGCTTTCTGCCACTACTTCTCCCAGAAGTCAGATATACATAAAGTATGTTCTGTTAACCAGCCACTTCACTGCTTCAGTTTTCGCTTTCCACCAGCTGCTAATTTCAGTACTCACTTAGGTCACCTGAGACGGTGATGCGTTTTAAATTAATATTGGTAATTTATGAACTAGCTTCTGAATCTAAATATTTTCATAGTGAATTGAATATTTTTAGACAAAATATGAATTACCTTGTGTGCCTTTAGAAATTGTTTAGTATTCTACTACATAGTATATTTTTAGAAAAATAAATTGAGAGGTTCCTGATACGAAACGCTTACAAAAGCGTCCTTGAAACCTGTGGTAGGGAAAGATACATTTAGCCATAATCTAAGTGGGTGCTACACATTTATATAAAATATATGTCCCTGTTTTGTTTCCTTAAAGCACCTTTTATGGTAGCAACTGAAGTTCGTCATCTGTGACAAAAAATAAAGTTATGCAGCATTAAACTGAAGTTGCTCGTGAAAAGCCAACAACACATTTAATTTTATTTGTGTGCTAAATGTAAGGATGATAACAAAACACCTTTGTTGGCCTCTAATTCTAATTTTCTGTTGTTGTTGATAACCTCATATTAGCTGCACTTTATTTTGCTTCTTTCTACACATTTTCAGAGTTTTGATTAGGAGTCTTCAACAAAAGCCACACAAGCCCTCTGATAAGCCCACCACATCACAGCATCTATGGAATTTATTGACTACCATCGATCATATCTAGGCAACATCTATATGCAGATAGAGTTGTTTTCGATAAATGAAAACACACTCAGTGCATCTATTGGCAGAGTTCCTGAATTTGTTGCTATGCAAACTGCATAACACTCCAGCTACCTAAACACTAGACACAGTTCACATTGAATATGCTAGGCACGTGTGTGCACACTTATATGTACACATATACCCATCTTGCAGTATATGTTGTTATTGCATTAGTGGAAGAATTTTTTGAAGTATTCCATGTCATCCAGCCAGCACCTAGGGGGTTTTCTGTTTGCTTGTTTTTACATCTGACAATCTCTTTAATGTCATCTCATTTTAAAATAAACAGTCTCCCATACAAAAGATGCCTTGTATTCATGCTTAAAACACAATGGAATTGCACACAAAGGGGTACGTATGTAAAATTCTCCTTCATTTCATAAACTAAGTCAAGAGACAACTTCTATTAAACAACTCCCAGTGACCTAGGTCAAGTCTTCAGGAACAGCAAAATAAACACTCTCTTCTGCTGTTGGATGTAATCTTCTGAATATCAAAGTACGTCTGTTTAATGAAGTTCTCACAGTTGGACCATTTGATGAAAAAGATGAGCCAGATCAGAGCATGTCAAAAAGACAATTCAAATGAGGTGATAGCACCCGAGTTTACTTGGCTGCAGCAATGATCTTAAAACTAATGTTCTGTGTTGGCAGGAAGCAAGGGGTTGTGGAAAGCAAGCAAGCAACCAACCACCAACAACAGAAGCAACAAACAAGCAAACACAAACAACACTGCAGATTGTCACACTCCATCTTCCAGTGACTGACTATAGCTGACTTAGAGAGACAGAACACACAGGTCTTCTCCTCGCCAGATCTGCTGCTCCACAAATGTCAGCTGTCTCCTGCCTTGCACAGTAAAGGAAAGCTGTTGATGTGCAGAGTTGTGGGGGAAAAAAAGAAGTGAAATGAGGGTAGCATGGATTTTCTAGTAGATAGGACATGAAAGGCCTCTTTCCACCAGGAAATAAATAAAGTACATTCTAAATTACTGCATGGGAGCATAGAAAAACCTTTGGGCATTTCAAAAGCAGATTAAAACACAAGCTCTCAACACTTACATTTCATTTGCTTGAAGATGGACTTGTTGGGCTCAAGCCAGTGCTGGAAAGGCAAAGCAAAGATCAGAGGTTAATACAGATCACAGAGGCAACAACATCCTTGAAGATGTATGTGGTACCAAAAATAGGAAGTAGGATTTTTGCTTCACCAGGCACACAAACTGGAAAAACCACCTCCAAGCAGTTATAATACTACAATTGTAGTGTGCAAACGTACTTGATCTTACCACATTTGTAAAGTGTAGTTGACACAAATATAAGACAAATATTTCACATACAAATTTAAAGAGGTCATGGTCTACTGATTAATTTGCAGTGGACATTTCAGTCTTACACTTTCAACCATTTTTTCCAGAAGAATGATCATAATGAAGAAGACAGACTACTCAGAAAAGTAAACATCTGTTTGTTACTGCTGTCTTTTACAGTCCCAATAACTAAAGTATCTATCAATACTGTACCCTCACTCAGTACCCTCAGAAAAGAGCAATGTTGTGTTTCCTAGGAAAAATTAAAAATCTGAAAGGGAAAAGAACATACTTTTCCATGAAATGTTTACTTTATGGATAGTCAATGCACAATGGGGAGATATGGATGCCCACCAGGCCCACCAGTTGGTTTTTAAGTTTGCAGAGAAGGACTGCAACCGAAAAAAAAAATCACTTTTTATTCTCCTAGAAAATAAACTCAGATGCTTCCATGACAAAAAGCTATGCTCACATTTCAGTTAAGAGCCTTAGCACAACTCCTGCTAACACTAGCTGAACCGTTCAGGAGGATGTTTTGATTGACAAAAGAACATGCTGATATTGAAGCACCACTTCTGACCACAGCCAAAAGCATTTGTACAAGGATTTTTCCCGTAAGCAAAAAAATCTCCACACTAAAATGAGATTTGTGCTGCAGAAGCAGCTGGTCAAAAAGCATACTATTCAGTTTTAATAAGCATAATCAACACTGGAGGGCCTTGGACCAAGGGGGTTGCATTTTAACCCTTTTCATTCTATCTCAAAAACCCTATAATATACTGCAAAAAGAAAACAGCATTTGTAAAAAACGTGTAATATTAAAATACCTTGGAATGAAGATTTCCAAACTTCTGTGGCTTTTCAGAAATTGTCACAGCAATTAACAGCAATATTGGAGATAACCTCTATTATGTATTTCTGTTTGAAACTTGCTTGCCACTTTGAGACTGATACAGAACACTGGTACTCAAAAAAAAAAATCCACCAAACAAAAGAGAAAAAGAACCCCAAGCCCTAACCAACTAACAAAATAAATAAATAAATAAAAATCTTCCTCTTCCCTCTACCAGTACATCTCTTTTTGGAGGGTAGGGAAGAAGAAAAAAACACCAAGAAAACAATGCCTGTCACCAGCTTACCAGAAATGTCTACCTTGTTTTAATCTTTTCTAAACCACAGAGATGCATTTTTTCTTCATCTTGCTCTGAAGGAATGGTGAATGGATTGGCAGTGAGGTTTGTTCAGAAAATGGTAAAGTAATTCAAGAAATCTGCTGCAGTCTGCAGTACTTTATAGATATATAATCCAGAATTAATTAACAGACAGGATACCAGTAAAGTCACACAGATATGCAAATTTACTTTCCTTAACCTATTCACATGCCCACCTCACCTCCACCAGGATACAGACAATTCTAGCTGAAGACTCAGACAGAAAAGAGGAACTTGGACAAGGTGCAGTCCTGTGCTGTTCCCAGAGAGCTGAGAGTTAAGAGGTATTTCATTATTTTCATCTAGCACGAGCAGGACACAATTTGCTTGATATTTCCCTTTGAAAGGCCAAGCTGAAATACCAGCACAGACGAGGTCAGCTTTTATAGATATTTGAAAAAGTCAATTACCTATTCTAACAAAAAGCAAAGGCGAAAAAAAAAATGCAAATATGAAACCCTCATGATTCATCATATGAATAGTGAAAAAGGGCAAACTGAACAGAACAATTAATCCAATTATCTTCTTTATTTAATTAAGGAAGGCAAGAAGTGAATGGAGCAGGGACTGAGAAATAAACCTGAGCACCACATAAAATAGGCTGTGCAAACATGGATCAAATGCCTCATGCACCAAACTCCCAGGAATGCAGATTTAGCTCATGTGTCCAGAATCAAACAGATGTTTCACCAAGACCTGATTTTCATGGGTTAAAAACGGATAGAAAAGAAACAAGCAATTAAGCAGCCTAGACTTTCACTTGGAGGTCAGAGAACTGACAGGCAGTTTTTAGAAGCTCAGATTTCCGTGGTGACCTTCTGTTGGTGCAAACATGTAGGCGATTCAACTGAATTTCCCAGAAAACTAAGCAGTTACTTTATAATTTGTGAAGATTTTCAAAGACACAGCAATTAGGTGCCAAGTGCTGTCTGAGTGTCAGGGGAAGAAAAACACCTAGTCACTGCTAGTACTTCTGAAAATAGCCACCCCTATATTGTTTGCATATTTCAATTTGATTTTTAGGAAAGATTTTCCCCTGAGTACTTATCTTCCAGCCTTACAGTGTTAACTATTAATAATTAATAACTGTGCCTCCTCTCTACTATATTCATGCTATATTTATTCCAAGATTAATTAGCTGTTATAGCTAGGACCAGATTAAGGTTCCTATGAATTCATACAAGGTTTTCTGCAGCAATTTTCACTTGAAAAGCATTTGTCATTGCAAAATGTCTTTATGTTTCAAATGTGTGGGGTTTGTTTTTCACACTTTTACTGAAAAAGAAAAAAACACACTTGAAAGGAAAATATAATGTTTCATTTTGAATTAGCTTTTTAGGCAAAATTTTAAAAGTATTTTAGATCTTCAATTATAAAAAAGTTTCATTACTACAGTATGCCACATTCTCTTGTGGGAACAGACCACAAGTGTTTCAAACTCTTCTGTAAGGCTAACACCTAGCAGGACAAATAAAACAGACATATGACATAAACCAGACTTAAGCCTGGAACCCTAGATAAGAATTTAATTTCTCTCCATCTAATGAAATGCACAAACTAGGAACAAAGAAAAAAATCTTACAGAGCTTCATTTTTGCCTGGTGAATTTCACCACGGTCCATACAGGCTGCTTTAATTGGACAATTGCATATGCCCTCACACTAGCTTGGCTTTATACACGATAGTCCTTAATAAAGATCATAAATCATTCCTTCAGGGGCTGAGCCTCCTGTTTCTGAGAGGGAACACTATCAACCTGGTCATCACCAGCACTGAAGAAAACACTTTGATCCTAATCCAACTAACATCTATTACCAAGGCCCTTGTGTGGAGATTCATGCTCCACACTGACAACTTCTACTCTCTTGTGCTGAAAGAAGTTTGGGTGGGAGCTGGGTATCTGGATGGTCAGCCAGACGTCCTTACATAAGCAGAAGGCAGAGAGCAAGTTGCTTAGAGGTCTTGAAGATCAGTCACAAGGATAGCTACTGACTCTTCATGCTTCAAGTGCCAGTGGTGAGTAAGCAAAACACTACAGATAACCACCTTTGGTCTTGAGATCCTAAAATATGCTTAAAATTGTCTTCTGGCTCTGTCCTTCAGTAACTACAGGCTCTCTCACTAAAGGTTCATTGCAACTGCAAGCTGTGCTTCAGACTAGAGCAATTTTTACTTTGTAAATACAGCCCTCACTTCTGATCAGCATTTAAGTGGCACTGAGTAATCATTAGCGTGGCCAGGTGTGTGCCTGCTTACCCAGGAATGCTGAGTAGCTGATGTGCTACCAGCTTCCACTGCAAAAGCTCAGGATAAGCAAGGACACCACACAAGGGTAAATGCTCCATACTAGTAAGTCGATTTAACTCTGCAAACACTGATGTGCTTCCGGAAAAGATACTGCAGCCAGCAACCTGCTTCAAATGCAGTCATCCACTGCAAAGCTCCGGCAAGACTGAGTTTGGTCACAGTACAGCACAGGGACAAGGCTTTTAGAATAAAAAGGGGGAAGAAAAGAGCATACAATATTCTGTACCTATTCTCGCAGTCCTTGTAAGGGGTCAGGTACCATTATAATCCCCATATTGCTCTTCCTCCACGCTGTGACAGACACTCTGCAACGCAAAGATGTGTGCTCCATCTCCACTTCCTACAGACTTCTCTGCAAGCCTGGCCTAAAACAAAGCTAAGCTCCTAAACAATTCCCAAGCCAGGCGCCTGGGACCTGACCAGCTGTAAGGGCAATGAACTCAGTGACTCAACACGAGGTTTTTGATCTAGTCTCTGTGCTTGCAAGAGGAATGGTAATGAAGGGACAACCAGAAGCGGTGAAATGCCATTAATATTTAAATCGTCTTCAGCAAGCAATACCCAGTCAGGTACTCACATGTGCATACAGTGAAAGAATTAGAAGAGCTGGCAGATATCACAATAATAATCTGGCCAAGGAAGGATTTGACTGAAGATTTTAAGGAACAGAAGAGAGCAGGAAAACGGAGAGATGCATGAAAACACTGCTAAAAAATAACAAAATTAATTCTATTTAAACCTCATCCCTGTATTAATCTTTAAAATGAATACCTACCCTTCCCCTTTAATAAAAAGGGAAAGCAAAATCAATTTGCTTTAGCCTCAAGGCAGTGACTTGCACCAGGTCACTGCCTGCCAAAATTTAGACTCAAAAAAATAGTAACAGTATCCAAAGCTAATGGCAGCTCAGACAGGGGAAATTAATTGGGTGCCTGCTCTATAGCAGACAAATGACCCATGGCACCTGCATGTCTCTTTCTTCATGCCCTGGGGCTGACACCATTTTTTCACGCCTTCAGGAATATCTAAAACAAGAATATCAACACTGTTCTGTTGCAGTAAAGGAGCTGCTCCTCTCTACTGTTCTCATATTAGGGCAATGACCCTAGTTGGCAGTGTACTAAGCAAAAAGAAACAACAGACGTCACCAACACAAAAACGAATCTGGTCCAGAAGCAGTACCACACACTGGAACAGAAGCAACATTTGTACAACTCCGGGCTGGAATTTATTAAACAAATTTCCAAATTCTTACTCTGTTATTCCAAACACACTGGCATTTTCAGAGACTGTTCAATGCTCTAAGTTAGAGTAGCTCAACTGATTCATAACCTCTATATCAGCTGAACATCTGGTCCTAAAATCTGCACTTACTGATGTATGCATGGAGCCGCCACGCTCTCGCAGCCATCAGCTTCACAACTGATGGAAGAATGATCTTTATTTTTATCAGACCAGCCTGCACAATTTTTTGGTTTACAAGGTTACAAATCAAAGACATTTCAGTTAGCAGCATTACTGCTGGATTAAGTGTGTGTATATTCACACTGTTTTTTCTACTTGTGCAAAAAATTTTGTTTACTGTTCACAAATACACCTCTACTGCTAAAAACAAGTGCCCATTTAATTCATCACTCTATCCCTGAAAATGGCCTGAAGCAAACGCTTAGAAAAAGAACAAGAGTAGTTGCTGTATTATTCACTGGGCTTGTTGTCCAGCAGCATCCTTTACATTAGCCTCCATTTATTTGTTAGTCTTTGCAGACTTTCACCAATTTATCTGAACATTTATTTTTCAACATTTTTTTTGGTATTTTTGGCATTTACAACAATAAATTTTATGGCTAGATACAGTAATTTTAAAAAAGTGTTTTAGTACATCAATTATTCATGACTTTAAGTGCCTTTAGTCCTAAGAATTACCTTGCAATGTTTCCCTTGTCATCCTCTCCAAGCCATTTTATATTGCATCTTCTACTCAACCTCTTACCTCTTTTCCTGGCTAAATTATCCTAGTCTAATCCACCTCTCTTTGCATGAAAGCCTTTATGTCATTCTCATGGCCTTCTCTGATCCTTTTCTACTTCTACTATATTTTTTGAAACAGCATGACCTTACTGTACACACTGAGCAATACCACATCAAGACTTTATGCAAAAGCACGTAATTTTTTGTGATAACTCTGTACAGAGTATTCATATACATAAAGGATCATTAAATTTTTAATTAACCTATGGCTGTGGCAGTCTAGCATTCAGTCTGTAATACTTCTGCTCTACCCCTTCAAGGAAACTGGAGAAGTCTCAGTTCTCTTTCTGTAGGTGTATGGAGTCTTACAAGTCATTGTGCAAAGATGTAGCTTTGTTAAACTGAGGTTGGAAATTGATTGTTTTCTCCTTCTGTCAACTTTCACCACCCTCACATGGAACTAAGTGCACAACTTGAAAAACATGTATTAAATAGCTGCTGCTGTTAAAGCAGAGATCAGCTGTGCCCAAGACTTGCTGACTCTTTCAAAAAGTCTCTGATGAGGCATTGCTGTACACTTCATGTACATGCCCCATTAAAAACAGAACTGCAACTTCATGATAAAAAAAATCTATTATTCAAGGACAGAAGTCTCCAATTTCCTTCATTAGTAATACTGATAATACAAATACTGAGACTATGCTGAACAACTTGGGCTGTAAGATTAAACAAATGCTCTGTCCAGGTCCATTACATGTGATGTACCCTAGAATACAAAAGGGATTCTCCGGCAGCCTTGCTAGTGAAATAAGCATGTAATCTGTCAGACAACTGCCTGTGTAAAGATGTGCTTATCAGTTTTCAGTGCTTCTAAGCTTGAAAGCAAAAAGAAGATTGGATTTGTGACAGTTTTCTAAGGGACGACAGACAGGAGTACCAGCAAGACAGTAGTGCACAATGTTGTCTTTTTAACAATACACAGAGACAGGCTCCAGGCTCTGGGGAAGTCAGAAAATCCCACTGTAGTAACAGCCACTGCTTCAGATCTGCTCTGTTAGTGGGAGTGTATTGACACAACAATTTTGCTGAGTTAAAGGCTCTGTTTTCATACTGTCAGGCATACACTTGCAGACCTAGAACTACTACACACTACACTGTTCCCACTCAACCCAGCAGCCTGTTCAAATGAGAAAGTACCTTAATGCTTCAGGGTGACTACAGTCTCAAACACTCCTAGCAAATGGTGAGATTTCACAGATGCTATAGGGTCCTACAAAGGCTTTTCATAACACCTAACTCTTCCAATCTACCCCTTAGACAGCTCCAAGGTGCTTTTACCTAGCTACCACCAACAAAAAATATAAAAATAAACAAAAAAAAACAGTTTAATTTTGCACATTTCCAACTTTAAATCTGCTCAGATGCTCTCCTAAAGAGATTTAAAGAACAGATTTCATCACACTACCATATTCCTTCGGTCCAGTCCTCCATTCTTCTGAAAACCAGTGGCCTCCCTCAACAAGAATCCTCCCTCTAGCCAGAGCTGCTGAAGAGTAGATGCATTATTTCACCTTAGCCCCATCTCCTACCAGCCCAAATGATGCAAAACAGGTGCTGTGTTAACCTGGGGCCTCTGGCACAGAATTAGCCATGCTGTATATCCTTAAGGGTGAGAGTGTGATAACTGACCTCAATAGAATAGGTAATACAAAGAAAAATTATCAATACACAGTTCCTTGAGCAGCAGAGTCAGTAACACATCTTCCAGGTATGTCTCCACTTATGTCTAAAAAACGTACAAGTTCCAAATGAAGATCCGTGGGTTCTCACAGTGTCTCTCCCCGCTCTCTTTAGATTCCCTATGGGACCCGTTTGTACTGCAGCGTTTCACTTAGTAAGAAGATGAACAGGGTGTTACTCACAGATATGGCAGCTCACCTTTGTGAAATCTTATGGGAACTTAATGTTTGAGACTTATATCCTCAGCCAGACTTGACTGAAACTGGCTTCAAAAGTTTCTACAGTAGAGAATCAGGGAGAAAAGCAAGGTGATGCCATATACCTAGTTTCCCCAGGAATACAGAATAAAAATTCAACAGTTGACTTACGAACACTAAGAACTCATTAGTTCCTACTATAGTGCAATTAGACATAAAATGGTGTATTGCAATTTACCACAAACTTTTAGTATAAACCTGGCTTTTCCAAAGATACTCTAAGGTGCAGTTTCCCCAAAGGGACATCCAAATGTGACACTAGAAGATAAAACAGCAGAGATGGAGTAGAACCAACAGTCTTTTAACTACTAGTTCAACTTGCGGTCACTGGCATCATTCCTTTTTTGTACATCCAAAGACCTACAAAAAGCTACCACACTGCATTCAGCCAAGAATGTCTTCCAGGGTTTCTTTTTCACTTGGAATAGAAACCTACAGAAACTTTTTACATAGATCAAATACACCTAAAATATTCACACACGTTAACTTATACAGAAAAAGTCATTATTAAATGGGGAGGGAAGGAAGGGGGAAAGTAGTATACCTTATAACTTACTCGAAAAATAATTATAAAAACAAAAACTGTTTCCACAATATAGTTGTGGAAACATTCCCAAATGTCAACATTTCCTTTCAATTTAAGATGATTAGCTCAATAGCCAAAAGTTCTGAGTGTTCTAATCAGAAATATTGAAACATTTTATTTTTTAAATTCTCAAACTCAGTCAAGAGCTTCAACACTCCTAAGTCAAAATTTACGTTTTGGTACAATATTCTGAAAGAAGACATCTAGGATGAATAAAAGCTGGTATTTTTTCCCTGCTTGAGCTACTTCAATGCGACTGCAAATGAGCTTTTGGAGCAACTCAACAACCTTCTCACAGAATATTACAAACAAATAAAAGGGAGGGAGACATGACTGGTAGACTAAATTTCAACAGTAAAAATTTTGTATAATATTTATAGAATCATAGAATCATTTATGTTGGAAATGACCTTCAAAATCATCAAGTCCAACTGTCAACTTGGCCTACCAAGTCCCATCACTAAACCATGTTTCTCAATGCCACATCCATACATCTCTGAAACATCTTGAAGGATGGCTACTCCCCCACTTCCTTGTGCAGCCCACTCCAATGCCTGATCAATCTCTCTGTGAAGAAATATTTCCTAACATCCAAGCTAAACCTTCCCTGAGATAATTTTCTTGCGCCTTATCACTTGGGACCTCAGAAGAGAGACTGATATCGTCCTTGCTGCAACTTCCCTTTAGGTAGTTGTAGAGAGCAATGAGGTATCCCCTCAGCCTCCTCTTCTCCAGACTAAACGACCCCAGTTTCACCAGTCACTCCCCATTTAAGTTGTTCTTTTGGTGTTGGTTGGTTGGTTGGTTGTTTTTTTGTTGTTTTTTTTTGTGTTTTTTTTTTTTTTTGAAGTCCCTTCACCAGCTTCTCTGCACAGGCTCAAGCAACTTAATATCCTTTTTACAGTGAGGGGCCCAAAATTAAGCACAATATTCAAGGTGTGGTCTCACCAGTACTGCATACAAGTAGACAATCTATTCCCTAGTGCTGTTGGCCACGCTATTTCTGATACTAGCCAGGAAGCCATTGTCCTTTTGGGCCACCTGAACACACTGCCGGCTCACATTCAGACAGCAGTATACACATGTATATATACTATTATTTCATATAGCTTAGTTATGCAAAGAGCCAATCCAGAACAAATCATTAGAATCAAATGCATAATTTTGTCATTTTCTTCTGGAACCACAGATACAGTCCTTTGCGTGCAAACACAGAGACTGTGCAGTGCTATACACCACAACAGAGGCAATTACACCTCCAAGAAAAATGAACAAAGCAACAGGTATTTTATGCAACATTCATCAGAGTCAATAGTAGGGAAGAAGAATAGTTCAGTTGGAAGTGACCTTCAAAAATCAAGTCCAACTGCCTGTCCACTTCAGGGCTAACCGCACATTACAGCATGTTATTGAGGGCACTGCCCAAATGCCTCCTGAACACTTGCAGGAAAGGGGCATCAACCACCTCGCTAGGAAGCTTGTTCCAGTGTCTGACGATCCCCACAGAAAAGAAATTTCTCCTAGCATGCAGTCTGAACCTCCCTTGGCACAGTTTTGTGCCATTCCTATGCACTCTATCATTGTTAACCAGGGAGAAGAAACCAGCAGCTCCCTCTCAACTTCCCCTCCCCAGGAAGTTGCAGAGAGCAATAAATCACCTCTCAGCTCCCTTTTCTTCAAACTAAACCACCCAAGCATCCTGAGCCTCTCTTCATCAGCCATACCTTCCAGAGCCTTTACCCGTTTTGTTGCCCTCCTCTGCATGTTTTCAAGTATCTTAATATCCTTTTTATACTGCGGAGCACAGAACTGCACACAATACTCAAGGTAAGGCCACAATAACATTAAACATAGTGGGGGAATCACCTCTCTTGACCAGCTGGCTGTGCTGTGTTTAATGCACCCCAAAAAGCGGTTTGCCCTCTTGGCTGCCTGGGCACACTGCTGGCTTGTGTTATGCCTGCTGTCAAGCAGCACCCCCAGATCTCTTTCTGCTGAGTGCTCTCAAGCCAATCATTTCCCAGTTTGTACCGGTATCCAGCATTACTCTGTCCCAGGTGCAACACCTGGCATTTACTTTTGTTGATCTTCATGCTGTTGATGATTGCTCAATGCTTGAACCTATCTAGATATCTCTGCAAGGCCTTTTGTCCCTCCAGGGAGCCAGCAGCACCTCCTTGTTTACTATCATCAGCAGACTTGCTAAGGAGACATTTCCACTCCAGCATCTAGATCGTTGATAAAAAATCCTGAACAGAACATGCCCTAGAATTGAGCTCTGTGGGAACACCACTAGTGACTGGTCATCTGCCAGGTTTTAGCCCCATTCACTACAACACTTTGAGTGCTACCATTCAGTCCGTTCATCCACCTGCATAGCATGAACCTGTTCATCTCAAAGTTGGACAATTTCTCCAGAAGGATGTTGTAAGGACTATTATCAAAGGCCTTATTAAAGTCCAGAAAGATTACATCTACTGCCTTCCCTTTATCCACTAAGTGGATGACCTTATCACACAAGGAGGTTGAATCACTAAGGCAGGACTTTCCCTTCATGAACACACATTGACTATGCCTGATAATAGCTTTGTTATTCAAATGCCTTTCAGCATCACCCAGGATAAACTTCTCCATAACTTTTCCAAGAATTGAGGTTAGACTAACAAGTCTGTAGTTTCCTGGGTCTTCTCTCATGCCCTTTTTGTAGGTTGGAATGACACTGGCCCGCTTCCAAACTTCCCTAGACTTCTGGTAACTTGTTAAGAGGGTCCAGAAAGCAGATAACATCTGCTAATTCCGTCAGTACTCTGGAATGAATCCTGTCAGGTTCCCTGGACTTATGAACATTCAACTGATAAAACTGGTCCCTTACAATTTCAGTGGCCACAACTGTGAAGTCATTGCGCCCCAAGTCCTCCAAATCAGATGACCAGGCAGCCCAAGATCTATCGTTAATATTAAAAGCTGAGGCAAACTTTTCCTTATCCCTATTTGTTCGGTGACCATCTTTATCAAGTATCAATCCAATGATTTCCTTTGACCTCCTCTTGCCATTGAAATACTTAAAAAGCCTTTTTTGTTGTCTGACACCACATTGGCCAATGCTAACTCAAGCTAAACTTCAGCTTTTCTTGTTTTCTCCCTACAAATGTTAACTGCAGTTCTGTAATTGTATTGGTTTTACATGGCAAGGTTTTGATAGTGAGGGGTTGCAGTGGTGGCCTCTGTGAGCAGAGACCAGCAGCTGCCCAATGTCACAGCAGAGCCAGCTCCAGACGGCTCCAAAAGGGACCCACTGCTGGCCAGAGCCAAGACAGAGAGAGGCACTGGTTGGGCCTCTGGGACAGCAAATTGAAGAAAGGGAAAAAAAAAAATGCTTCACAATAGCAGCTGGGAGAGCAAGGAGTGAGAACCAGCCCTGCAGCCCCCAAGGTCAGTGCAGAAGGAGGGCAGGAGGTGCTCCAGTCATGCAGCAGAAGCTCCCCTGTGGCTTGTGGAGAGGCCCCTGGTGGAGCAGGCTGTCCCCCTGCAGCTCACAGGTCCCACATGGAGCAGATCTCCACGCTGCAGCCTGTGGAGGAGCCCCCGGTGGAGCAGGTGGATGTGGCCTGGAGGAGGCTGCGGCCCATGGAGAGCCCCCGCAGGAGCAGGCCCCGGGCCGGAGCTGCAGCCCGTGGAGAGGAGCCCACGCAGGAGCAGGGGGTCTGGGGGGAGCTGCCGCCCACCCGTGGGGGACCCGTGCTGGAGCAGTCTGCTCCTGGGGAATGGACCCCGTGGTACGGAGCCATGTGGGAGCAGGTCCTGAAGAGCTGCTGCCTGTGGGCAGCCCCCACAGGCTCAGTTTGGGAAGGACGGCATCCCGTGGGAGGGACCCCACGGGGAGCAGGGGCAGAGAGTGACCATGAAGGAGTGGCGAAGACAATGCGTTAGGGATTGACTGCAGCCCCCATTCCCTGTTCCCCTGCATTGCTCAGGTGAAGGAGGTAGAAGAGGATGGTAGAAGAGGTAGAAGAGGAAGGTGTTTTTTAGTTTGTTTTTATTTTTTTTACTGCTCTAGTCTGTTAGTAATAGGCAATAACTTATTTTAATCTCCCTATGCTGAGCCTGTTATGCCCATGACGATAATCAGTGAGTGATCTCCCTATCTTTTTCTCAACCTGTGAGCCCTTCTCATTGTACTTTCTAACTCTTTTCCTTTGAGGAGGTGGAGTGAGTGAGTGGTTGTGGTGGAGTTCAGCTTTCCAGCAGGATAGAACCACCACAATAATCTCCCTGTGAAGCCTGATCTTGTTTCCAGAGATCATCTGGTGTTTTGTTTGTGTGTTTTTTGTTTGGTTGGTTTTTGTGTGTGTTTTTTTTTTGTTTGTTTTTCTGGTCAAGCTCTACAAGGAGTTCTCTGTACAGCCAAGCCAGTCTTCATCACTTCCAACACAATGGGATTGCCTGTTCCCATGCTTTTAAAAGGTGGTTCTTAAAAAATGACCAACTCTTATGGACCCCTGAGCTCTCTAAAGCAGATTCCCAAGGGATACTACCAACTAGCTCTGGGAGCAGCTTAAAGTTTGCTATCTTAAAATCCAGGATGTCAACCCTTTCTGATGATTTTTCTTATTATTACATCAAAAAAAATATTAACTCAACCATTTCATGATCACTGTTGCCATGACAGCCACCTACCTCCACATCTCTCCCAAGGCCTTCTCTGTTCTCAAACAACAGGTCCAGGAGGGCATCTTTCCTACTTTGCTCACTAAGTACTCGTGACAGTAAGTTATCTTCAACATTCTTTAGAAATGTCCTAGATTTGCTTATCACAGCATTAAAATATTCCCTATGTCTAGGAAGTTGAAAACCCCCATAAGGACAAGGGCTACTGATCCAGAGATTTCTCCTAATAGCCTATAGAATAACTCACCTGTGCGGGCAATCAATAGTAGACACCCACCATGACATCAGCCTTGCTATCCATCCCCTTAATCCTCACCCAGCAGCTCTCTACTGCATCACACCTATCTTCAAAGGCTGTACAATCTAACCTCTCCCATACACACAGTGCAACACCTCCACCTTGCCTGCCCTGCCTATCCCTCCTAAAGGCTCCTGATAGGTCTCCATCCCAGCACTCCAGTGATGGGATGCATTCCACCAAGTCTTGTCAATACCAGTGGTATCATAGCTCTGGGAAAGGACCAACGCTTCCAGTTCATACCAGTCATTCCTCATGCTGCTTTATGTTGCTATACAAGCATTTCTGGTGTGCTCCTACATCAGCAGTACTCCCTGGAACACCGTAGATGTTCTCCTCAGCCTTGGCAGACAGGACTGTACCATTCCTTGCCTTATCTTCAGTGTTCTTAGTAACTCTCCTAAAAATATTGTTTTCTTGTTTTAGCTTTTAATAAAAATTCTTTTAAATACACTTCAGAATCTAGTGCCTAGCTTCTGTTCCTGTTGATCTTTAATATAAACACCTTCAATAAAGTGATAGAGATCTTAAAATACTGCAAAAAAATAGTTAAAATTTTTGCCCCATTGCTCCCATTAGGTTTTTCCAGATGTGCTGACAGCTGGCTTAAATGAGAAACAAACTCTCCTCCTGAAAATTTCTTTTTCCTCTGCTTTATATTCTGATGCACATAGAACCATACCCTCTTATCCTTTGTTTTGGTGAACTAAATAGGTTATGCCCTTCCTAATATTGTCTAAAAAAAGCTTTCCATTCTCTTGATCATTCAAATACTCCTCCTGCTTTATTTAAATTAATCATTCTTGAAAGCAGACAAGCTGGATCAGAATAGCTGAGGCCTCATTAGGATGTAATTACATTAATACATTCCTGAAAATACAATTCTAAGGAACAGACTGTGTTTGCTTTTATCATTGCTACATCATGCTGGTGGCATATTGCCAGAAACAGACCAGGCAATGCTCATTTTATTCATTGTCCTATACTTCTTTTCCTTTGGGGCGTGTATATTGTCACACACACATTGTTAAACTCTTCAAATCATAGAATATCCCGAGTTGGAAGGGACCCACAAGGATGACTGAGTCCGACTCATGCACCACTCCTCCTCATGAGGAAGCTGTAGGCCTCCATGAGGTCTCCCCTCAGTCCACTCTTCGCTAAGACGAACAAACCAAGTGACACTCTCTTAATAGTTTTGTCCACCTTCTATTATGGTGCCCCAAACTGCACACAGCACTCAGGTTGAAGCCACACCAGCACAGAGCAGAGCTGGACAATTCCTTCCCTTGACCGACTGGCAATGCTGTGCCTGATGCACCCCAGGGTACAATTGGCCCTCCTGGCTGCCAGGGCACACTGCTGGCTCACGTTCAACTTGCCAGCAACCAGAACCCCCCCATACCTTTCCACAGAGCTGCTCTCCAGCTTCTCAACCCCCAGTCTGTACATATAGCCAGGGTTGCCCTGTCCGGCACTTGTTAAGTTTCACACAGTTAGTGACCACTCAGTCCTCTGGGTCTGTCAAGATCTCTCTGCAAGGCCTCTTTATCCCCAAGGGAGTCAACAGCTCCTCCCAATTTAGCATCATCTGCAAACGTATTCACCTCTTGCATCCAGATCATTCATAAAAAAAATTGATGAGAACTAGTCCCAACATGGAGCCCTGGGAATCCCACTAGTGACTGGCAGCCAGCCTGATGTGACCCCATTTATTATAACCCTTTGAGCTCAACCCATTAGCCAACTGTTCACCCATCATATTATTTATTTGTCTAGCTGTATGCTGGACATTTTGCCCAGAAAGATACTGTGAGATACTGAAAGCTTTGCTAAAAATACAAAAAGATTACATCAGATAGCTTCCCCTGGTCAACTAGGTGGGTAACCTTGTTGTAAAAGGAAATTAAGTTAAGCAGGACTTTCTCCTCATGAACCCATGCTGGCTATGACCAATGACTGCTAAAACTATGAAGAAGATTATTCTGGAAGTTAGTGACAAACACTTGAAAGACATTGCAATCACTGAAGTGAGACTGACAGGCCTGTGATTACCCAGTCTTCTTGCTTAATCTTCCTGAGTATCTGGACAACAGTTGCCAGCTTCCAGTTGACTGGGACCTCCCCAGATTCCCAAGACCACTGACAAATGAGAGACATCTCATGATGGTATCTGCCAGCTTTTTCAGTACCCTGGAATAAATCCTATCAGGCCCGATAGACTTAAGTGCATCCAGACACAGCGCAAATTCCGCACAAGTTCAGAGTTGGGTTTAGGATGAATTATCATCTCCCTTCAAAGCAATTGTTCTCAGTCAAATAACCAAATCTAACTTTAGAAAGAAGCTCTTTTTAAACAAAATACAAATGGATCTTTTGTTTTCAAGCAAGACACACAGTGAATTGCACTTACAGATCTTTACTGAACTATCTTTTACTTGCTGCAGCTTAGCTCTTTAACCACATACTTAAACAACCAAACTTTGCAATTACAGAAGAGTATTTTTTTGTTTTGATTTGTTTTTGATTTCAGCAAGCTAAACTCACAACTACCAAAATATAAAACCAGGGGTAGAATCATTACTTAACCTCATCATTTCAAAACTGTGATTTCTTCTAGTTTTCTACTGATCCAGTTGCTGATCAACTTCATCTAGCTACAATGCTTGGGCCCCAGCATACTTATTCATAATGTACCATGCCTGTGATAGTACTGGAGACTGTTGGTTAGTATGTGTTTTTAAGATCAGAAAAAGATCAGAATAGTCTTCTATTGATGGGAGAAAATAATGCAATAATAGTTTCACAGTTTTCCTGCATCCAGCTGGGAGGTATTTGTGTATCTGATACAGAGATAAAACTCAGGTAAGCAAACCACAGCAAGATCAGAGATTCAAAAAGACCTAGATGTCATAAAACCAGTATTTCTTTACTATAACGCTTGTCTCATTCTAGTTCTTAGGACAGGGTTTGTTGCAAGTAAACATCTGTTCTGAGGGGAAGCATTATGTACATAAATGTCTAGAAATGCAACAGAACAGCACAAAGAAGGGACAACAGAAGATAGTGCATTTGAAAACAACTTATTTTCATGAGTTGTAATAAACCTAAAAGAAAAGTGTATGCTGCTTTCAACTCATCATCCAGGGAATTTAAGTCTGTTTTAAGCAATGTCCCACATAATTTAATGCCATTCATGTCCTAATTCATAAGAGGATTTAAAATCAAGAACTAATACCTAATTAGAGAAGTTATAAATATGCTTTAAAACTTTGGAGTAATTATAAATCAGCATTTAAAAACACATACATAGAAAATGTAGGATTGAGAACTTTGCTTAACAACATTCAGCTGAAGAGAGGGCCAGCTGATATAAAACATACTATGACACAAGACGGCCACAGTATTCTCAGGCACTGAATAGAAAGTGAAATGAGAACATAAGATTTTTTGGGGGTAAGAACGTTCAGAGTTTTCTCAGATTATATTTCACTAGCAGCCAAGAGCAAACTTAAGCTTCAGTATAAAATATAATCTTTCATTAACATTACACAGAATTAACTATACTGTAAGATGTAAATGGGCAATTGTACAGCCAACAAGGATAGGGTACTCTAGCATTTCTTTGATAAAAAAGCGAACTGTATAATATATGATATAATAGGCACATCAATCAGAGTAACTTTTGGTTTTCTCCAGTGCACCATTTTTTTTGTAGTAGTAGTCTGCCAAAAAGAAGTTAATGTTTTTACTAAAATCACCCCTCTATGCTGTTAAGTAAAATAAACTTTACCACAGCAATTTTTGAATGACTGTCAGAGAAAGGCCTAACAGAAATAACTACTCATTAAGTCCTACCTAATTATTGTTTAATCCAGCAGTCCACCTACATTTTCAGTCAATTCCAACCAGGTTAAAACCTCTATAATTTTACTGATCATGAATGATCAAGTACACTGGTCAAAACAATCGCTAATTTTTCTGCAATTTTTTTAATTTTAAAATGAGAATGTAGTGGAAATTACCTATTGCAGCTTTGCAAAGCAATTCTAGTTCCGTAAGTCTGAGAAGAGAGTGCTGATTCCAGTGATTTTTGAGACAACTAATTTGGGTATAGCAAGAGATACCCAAAAAAATGTGTTTCTCTTCCTCAATCATAGTAGTGAATCCACAAATTAAATGCCATTATATGCCCTCCATATGTAAAGTCCTATTTAAATCTTAAACCTGAGACCAGCAGGATCACAGAGGGAAGAAGCACTTCTGAGTTTCACTGTTGGCTCCCTGTGTTGACCATCCCTTCCCACTATCACACAGTAAAATTCATTTGAAACTAAAAAGGGAGTGGCTGTAGCAAAGCACCTATAAAACACAACCTGAAGGATGACCTTCCTCCTAGGAGAGAAGCCAATTCACTGTCCACATAACTACTGTGAGCAGAGGCCTGTAGAATTTACTCTGCAAATATAAGGATGCTCACAGACAGAACTAACCTGAAGAACTCCCCACAACCTAGAATGACTGTTTTTATCTATTAAGCTCAACAGGATTCCTGCCTACATCTCCCAGGAAACATATTCTTTTTTTAAAGAAAGAGAGAATCCCCAAATTCCAGTGCACTGCCATAGCCTAGAGCTACCCTGAGTCATGTCTATAAATCTTTTCCACGTTCAGTACCCGGGAGAATTACACAGATCAGAATACATCAATTTACCTGAAACTAAATACATGAACTGAGGGAAAAATTAATCTAATAATGCTACTTCAGGAATCTCTATGGATTATGGAGTATAATCCCTCAGAGATACATAACTTTGCATTAGAACTATTCTCTTTGTTGAAAAAAAAAAAATCAAGTTAGCATTACTTAAAAGCAAATGTAGTCAGAGTTCATATACATACCCTCTGCTTCTCAGGGTCAACATATCGAATGCCAAAATAGTCTTTTTCCAGCAAGCTGTAATAGTTGCAGATGTGATCTATGAGAAACTGACCTTTAGTTTCCCTCTGTAAAAAGAAAAAGAAGTGATATATTATTCTGAATATTCTAAACTTGCTGGCTATAATAAACTTTAATTACATATAATCAAAGTGTCAAGGAAAACATCACATGGCATTTAGTGTTATTCACATGAGGACAAGGGTCTGAGAATTCATCTCCTCTAAAAGACGCAACGGATTAGTGATCAATATACTCCCTGCATGTTAACAAATTGATTCCTTAAGAAAATGCCATCGCCACTTCTGCCTCGGGAAAACTCATGGTACTCTAATAGCAGCACATTTATAACATTTTAATATGTAGCCATATGTCCACTTGATGCTCTAATGGCATAACAATTATTTACATACAGAATTTCAAAATTGTGTGTGGCTTTTTGAGTCCTCAAGCACTTTTGGGAGCAAGTATCTTACTGGATCCATACACAATGTCCACAGCAAGGAAGACCTGATACTTAATTCCCAGCTAGCACTACAGCACAAGGAAGAAATGCACAGATGAATGACTGGATGTTTTCATCTTTGCATTGTCACTGAATAACAACAATCATGAGGATACTTGCCATACACATGATGTTTAGTTAATGAACTCATTTTTTGTTTCTGCTTTTCTTCAATGTTAATACTATATTGCATGTCTCCTTAATCTACTGCCTGGTACAGAGAACTGACATAAATCTTCACATTTCTTCTTACTCAAGCAATGTGTGGTTGTTTTTTTTTCATATTGTTACCAAAAAAATGATGCCTGTGAGTAACAACAGTGGGGCAAATCTGTTCGTAGTCCATTCTTAGCAGGCAGAAGTGCTTCCCTCTGTCACAGAGTCTCTCCATTTCTGTCCCTCTTTCTACTGGAGTCTTTGTACTTAACTCTTTAATGTCTACAAAATCAAAACTATATGTAATCACCATAGATTCAAAAATGTTTAATTGTTCCTCCAAATGATTCCTTGAAAACTGGATACTATGGCTTATTCAACAATTAAGAAGTTATGGGCAATTTAAAATGTGAACAGCATGGCTGGACAAAAAACAAAAAAGTCCCTTACAAAACTGGACATCATTATCATCTGCACTTTACACAGGAGCAGCTGAGGCAAGAACAGTGCTGTTACCTGTCCAAGGTCATGATCTAAAGAGCATAATGATCTAAAACGATCTATAAATGATCTAAATGGCCTTGTGACCACCACCATCCAGTAAGACTTACTACTTCCCACAAAAAAGAAAAAAGAAAAAAAAACAAACAAGATGTGCTTCAAGTCTGGAATGTTACACAGACAAGAACATCACTGCACTATTTTGATAACTGTTTTGTTACTTTTGCAATTAATAAGATACTCTCTGTCATGGACATAGTTGCTTGTCCCTCCACTTCCATCAGTGAATAAATAAACTAAATAGAAAGCACCCTCAGTTAAGCCACCACCAGAGTGCCACACAGCCTTTCCCATGCACCAGTGGCTGCTGCACTGTCCCTCTCCTCGCCCCATGGACCTTCTGTCCTCCTGAGGTCACCTCCAGCCACAAGAAAACCACTCATTTCTCACCAGATGTCTTTCCCTCAGTGTGGGGCCTCTGCTTTTCTCCCCTCTTGCACCACTCCATTCTTCTGCTCCCTTCTACTTCCTGTGTATTTACCTTTCACTGTGCATCCTTTACTCTTCTACATGCTACACCTTGCCCAGAGGATATCACTGCCTTGTCTGCACCATGGTATTTCTGCACTTTGTTTTCCTATTTTTAAACAGCCAGTGGCAAGAGATGTTAACCCAGTTTGTCTGTTTCTGTACATGCTCATTCAACCTCTTGCTTTGCACCCTGCGTGACTACCTTCCTCCTTTGCAACATAGCAGCAACTCATTTCCTTTTCTAATTGTTTCTCTCCAGCTTCCAGACACTTAAAAAAAAAAAATACTTCTTTGGTGTTAAGAATGATTAACAGAAACACTGGCTTTTCATACTGTATGCAGTAACAGGTAAGGGCATGCTAGTGACAGCATAGAGAAAACTCTCCTTAAAAGGCAAAGCCTTTATCAAAGACTGGAAAGTGCTTAAAGAAGATTGCTGCTCTCCCTGTGTCTGAGAGAAATAAAAAATCTCCTTCAGGTCTGTATCTCAATGAAGTATTTTCTAGCTTAAAATCTTAGAAGTCTCTGCAAACTTATATGACTGTGCTACAAGCAAGAGCATCAAAATATTAAGGCAAGAATTGCACAGTGACATTTCAATACATAGGCAGTAGGAAAAAACGTGAACACATATGAAATTTCAGTTCCACATGCTTTTAAGATAAACATACAATGAACTAAATAATACTGGAGAATAAAAGCTCTTAGGTGACTCGGGTACAGTTGAACATGAAAATAGATTTTATTGACAACAGCATATAAAATAAATTCAATTTTTAGAACACTGTAAATGAGGAAAATGGACTAATCAGATTTTCATCTGACAGTAGTAAAGGGCATTACTGGAAGAACAGTCAATAAATCTGCTCAGCCCTATAGGTTCACATTCCAATCCATTCATTTAACAAGTCCTTGGCTTCATCCACATAAATAATCATAAAACAACATTTGAGTTCTTGAGGAATCTGATAAAAGGAGAGGACACATACTGTGTGTTTCAGTCTAATAACAAAGCTCCCTTTCTTAAATGAATTGCTGCCCTAATTTTCTTGCTTGAAAGGTAGATGATAGAAATCAACCGAACAAAAAAGAGCAAACAAAAGCCTCCAAGCTAAATTCATGCTCTAGGAATTCTTAAACCTTCCACAGATAAATAAAAGGGACTAGTTAATATGTCCACCCTGTGTCAATATACACTTCAGTTAACAGCACTATTCAGTCAGGCTTCCAGATCCACCTTTCATTACGAGGTATAAGAAAAGATTCTAAATTGACAAAAGTGGTTAAATAGATACATACATAATGTGCTCTCATTAGAAGTACTGTTTTAACTACTCCACTATTTTGTTTTCAAAATATCTGGTATTTGAAAAAATTCTGATCATATTTCACACACAAAAAACAAATACTCAATGTGGCACAGAGCACCTCAAGTCTGAATTCAAAACTGTGTGTCAAGACGGGTGGGCAATGGTTGTTCTTTTAGTTTAGTGCAAACAGCATCCATAAACATTTTCTAGATTTCTCTAACAATGCTACAAATTCTCCTGAGCTTTAGCATCTTACAATCTTTGCTGTCTCCTGTGCTCTTTGATATACTTATTACATAGTATAGTACAAAAGAATACATTAAATCCAAAGCTTATCCTAATTTGTGAAAGAATATGGATAAATTAAATTAGGAACTGTCAGTCATCCACAACAGAGCACAAGAATGGATTTGGGTCACAGAATAATGAATATAAAATATTGCCTGGAACTTCACACAGTTGCTATATAACTTTCCAATTATATGATCCTGGTTTTTTGTGTTTTTTTTTTTTTCTTTTAAGTGTTATACCAATAAAGCAGTTTGCTTCCAAAAATATTTTTATGCTACATCTCAGAACTTTGTCAGAACAAGACAAAAATGACATCATAAAAAAGCCATTATTTGAAATACCACTGAAAAATGTCAGCAACAGACCACAGGAATCTGAGAACAAAAATCAAGTCAGACTTCTAAAAGCTTTGAGGCTGATAATTATACCATATCTCACCCAGAAAATATCAAATATTCTCAAGTAGAGACAAACAACCCAGGCAGAAACAACCATCACCAAAACGTAGAAGCAAGAGAGCCAAAATATTACGGATTGCAATCAGTGCATTGTTTTCCATAACAGAATAAGAAGTTAATTAAGCCACTTTTCCCTAGGTCTGTTAATTGAAATACAATATCTAGTCATCTCAACTGAGATATACTTTCTTTCAGATTTCTCTGATCCATACTCTAGGAAAAGTGTTTTTTCAAAAAGCCTTCAGGTCCTATAATGTATCCTTTCCACACATGCACAGGAAAATAAGGTTTAGGAGATTCCTATAAATAATTTGAAGAATAACTATCTTTTTTGTTTAGATAAGTAGGCACAAGCAAGACATATGTTCTTCCTAAGGCTGCATTTGAGTATCTGACCTTAATACCACTAAAATGCCACAACAAACCCCTACACACATGCAAGGGATATCATACAATATAAATGACAGAATCCCTGAACAGGGACTGCAGATACTTGCAGATAACTGCTAAAATCTGTTTTTTAAGCCGGATCAAAGTTTTATTTTCTATGGGAACAAGTACGTATTAAATTAAACTAGCAGGTCTGGCAGAAATTTAAACAAGGGACATTCTCCACTCCGACAAAACAGAGTCCTCCATCGATGAATGGACTCACAAGACAATCCTGCCTGCTTTTTACTCCTCAGCTCTAGGAACTGAGAAAGACAGTGCAGAGATGTTTCATATTCACTGCCAGGTACTTTATTACTGTTTCCATTTCTGCGACTCTGCAAATACATGACTGAGTAACCCAGTTCCTTGGTAACTCCTATGTTATGCAGAAAATAGTCCAAAGGTCTCAGTGGCTCTTGGGCACTTTTAATCTAACACAAGAGTAATATTCCAAACTTGGGCTTGCTTTCGAGTTTTGTTGTTTTGTTGTTTGTTTCCTTGTTTTAATTCCTAGTTTCTTTGTGCACGTTAAAAAATCAGGGGACAGTGTACCTTGTTCTGCCAATTCAAGCCTTCTCTGATGATGTAAAATGAAACCATAAAACATTTGTTCTTGTTTCACGATTCTGAAAGTAAGAGGAAAACCATTTATAGAAGTTTGAAATCTTACATTCAGTGGAATGACTTCTCTGTTTGCATTTGTTTCACTGTGGAGTTCTGGGTCTATTTATCTGCATGTTGTCACAAGGAAGCGTCATGAGCAGATTAAACAACACTTCTGCTCTGTTACCTAACCAGTGAAACCCTGCCAGCTGCTCTTATATCAGTCAGGAAGCCACTGACATCACTAAGCAGCAGCACATAGTTCTAAGCATAGCATTTATTTGTGCACGGGGGTTCAATCCCCATCCTACAAGTGTCTTTCCTTGGGTGAATAGCAACTAACTCTGTGTAAAGCTGATCATATAACAAAGTGTTTGCAAGACTAATGTAAATCTACCCTAAGAATAAAATAAAGCCACAATTAAACCAATATTTCTATGATTTAAATATTGGAAAATTCAGGCTCTCAGGCAAGACAGGAATAATGTTTGATTTTCTGATGCTTGTTTTCTTTAGTGTGTGACGTATTTCCAAGCTCTCTAAGTTCTATGGACCTAAAAATCCTAAATACTTAAATTCAAGAACAAGCATAACACCACCACTGAATGAAACCTAACCAGCTCAGAAAAACAGAGTGAAAAAATAAGTTCCCAGAAGGTAAAAACATAACTCAGAAAGCAACTAGTTGAGCCCACTGAAAACTGAACTAGTACAACATCACACTTGACAAAAAGCAGCAGAGATTTACACAACTAAGCTGCTTCCTCACCTGCCACCTCTCTCATTTCTGACTCCTGTTTGGACACAGCAAAATCCTGCTCTGCTTTTTGCAAGAGAAACACCTCGACTCCCAACAGGCACACACCTGCCGTTTCACTCGTAATTATTCTGTGACTCGGTACTAGGTGCTACTCTCCTACACAGAAATGAAATGCAGCTGTAAAATGACACCTGGGTGCAATTCCCCATTAATTTCAGTTTTGGGGCAGCTGTCACCACGCTTGCATTTGTCTCCAGTGGCACAGTGATAAGCTCACCCAGCAGCACTGGTGGACAGGGCCACATGCTACCTAACCAGTGTACCAGGTCTGGTTTAAAATCAACCCTTGGGAGCTGAACAGGGAGTGACAAGGGCACAGAGAAGGCAGGTACCTTGGTGTGCCTGAATTCTGCAACGCACTCAGACTGAATTTTTAAGTCCTGCCCAAACAGCAGCATCACGAGAAGAATCCCAACCCTGCAACAACTGAAGGCAGCAAGGAGGAACAGGCTCAGCTCCAAGATGGCAACGGCCAACCCTAACACTGACAGCCCCCAGCACCTGAGCAAACTTCTCACAGCTCCTTTGATTTATGGAGTCACTGGGACTACCCGTCACTGCAGCTACTCACGAGATGGAAGAAGCACTGGTAAACCTTTGCCCTTACTGCTCCACCTTTTGAGGCAGCGATAGGAACACACCACTGCAGACATTTAGCAAGAACTGGACATCACATAATCCCTTTGAAATATAAAGATTAAAACCACTCCCGATTCATTCCTGAAGTAAAATGCTATAACCTTTCAAAAGGATCTCCTGCCTTCCAATAATTGGTATCCTCCAATATTTTAAAGTACTTGCAAATACAATGGAAATCTATTATACACATTTAAGTGGAAAGCTTTGTCAACTGTAATAAAGGCCAGCTGTATTTATTTTTTAATTAAAGCTGGGGAGGAGAAATGAACTTTTCTTATCAAAACCTGACTTGGAACTGGCAGATTTCATTTTAGAAGCAAAGGATACATAACAGAATTTTCTTTTCTTTACAATGAGGGAATAATTGTATTTCTACAAAACTGAAACGGGGCGGGGGGGAGGGGAATGCTAGTACTAATAAAAAGATTTTTAAAAAAAAGAACACTGCAACAAAGCAGTTGGCATTTATTTAATTACAAGAGTACTCTTCCATACGCTACCCTGTATTACTTACCTCTTGCAAATGATATATTTCATTCTGTTTATTCAATTACCCAACCATAATTTGTATAAACATTTCCTAACACTAGAATGTAGGTGAGGATGAAAATTTTTTTTAAGTCTGTGTCTGTAAACACATTTACTTATGCATAAGTTTACTCATTTAACTACAAAAATTTATGGAATTAGGTTTTGTAAAAAGGTTTTACTTCTGTACGTCCCAGGTCTTTCCAATGAACTGCATCACTCATCTAATCCAGGAGAAATAATCAAAAAACATGCCCGCAATAGCAAAGCTTCCATTATTTTTCTTTAACTGAAGAGAAAAAGGGGCACTCTATTACATTGTTGGAAATCCAGCCCTAATACCACCCCATTACAAATGTCAGTCACATGAAGCTGCATGACAAGACATGCTCAGGACTTGTGAGGATCTGAGGGATGTATTGGAAAATCCTCCTCTAAGGAGGAGAGTGACAACTAAACATTACTATGTCTAGTGCACAAAACAGAAACGTACCTTATGGTATCAAGACGTACTACAGGAAGACTATACTTGCATCTTCAGGAAGTGAGTAGGTAAGTGCATTTCACTCCTAAAAAGCCCCTCACTACAACCCATAACCAGAATACATGCTTCCCTTAGTTGCCACGCTTTCACAGCATGGCTTCAGCAGAGGCCTTTGCAGGAGAACATGCTGTAGAAATGCACACTGATGCACCAACTCACTCAAAACTACAGGAAGTAGAGCTTTAGAGTTGAATTTTCATCTCATTTTACCCCACTTTGACGCAGGAAAGGCTTTTTTGGGAGAAAAGGGAGGGATGTGAATAAACAAGTGAAAGCATCAGAGTTATATTTCATACAGAATTCAGCAGTCACCAGCGATAACCTTTGTCCACAAGAACACCTCAAGTCAGAGACAAACCACCATTATCACAGTTACACTGTAAAAGAGCACCCATCCCATATGAGAAGCTGAGCATTATTTACAAATTGCATAAGCACAGAGGAAGCACTTAGCCTAAGGCTCTGACTTCAGCTGCTCTCTTCTACATCTGGTTCCGTGATATAAGCTGTTCACCCAGGAAATAAGTCTCAACCAAGCCTGCAAACTAGAATTTGTTATTCTAAAGAAACTTTTTTTTTTTTTCAGTTAAGAAGAAAAAAAGTGAAAAAAATTAAGCTGCAAAAGCATTTGAACTGCAGGCTTTGCCTTTCCCAGATTTCTGTAGTAAAGTTGTATTTCTCCCCAGTGATAACAGAAGCTATGAACTTAAGAGAAACCATAGTGAGATTACTCCAAAGTGCAGTATTTCAAGAGATAAATTTCAGGAGCTATTTGGAGGGGGGGAAAGAGGAAGCACATACACAAAACAACAAATCCCACACCTACACTACAGCTTCCCACCCCCTGCCAAAATGCCCAGTGGATTTATGCTAGCAGATATGCCAGAAATTAACAGAGGTGACATGACAATTTTTCACTCATAAAGGGTACTTCTCCATTTTCAAACTCATTTGCTAAGCTGAAATGAGTTTTGAAGAACATCATTTTTACAAAGATAGCAGTCTTTAAAGTCAGATTTCTGAGCTCTTAATTAATTATCAGTTTAGCCCCAAGTGCTATAAATTAATTAATAGACCTAAATTAAATCTGTCTATCTATCTTCCCACTCTTTCATTTAGGCAACAAATAGACAAACACCATTCAAGGATAAGGGAGAAAGCAAGGAAAAAAGGAGAAAAGTGTCTATGCTGAGAAGGAAAAAGCGGAGAGCAATGACAAGGCTATATGTGTGAGTGCAGCTGTGGAAGCTCTATTAATCTTAAATGAAACTGCATAGCTAAATGCACGCAGCACTGAAAATTTACCCACAGGTATCTCATGTAGTGAGGTCACAAACAAATTTGTTGAAGACGGCTCCTCTTGCATGCTATCTCAGTTGGGAAATGAAGGACATTATATGAGGTTATGTATTCTTCATCCACACAACAGTGTATTTTTGCCCTCTGTTGAATTAGAGGTTATTGTAGGATGATACTGGTCAAATAATAAAGGATGAAAGAGAAAAAGAAACAATAACACCATAGAAAAATTCCACTATGCCAGTCCATGCAAGGGAAACTATCATAAGTACAAAAATCATATGTAAAATGGAAATTGTATTCTACTATGCAGTAAAATCTGGATGGCAAGAGTGAAAACAGATAACAAGAGAGAGAATGTACTTTCACACAATCAGCTCTCGACCTTACTGCTATTCTGCACGTAAATTACTCTGATCCATGACTATATTATAAATGATAAAAAGAAATATTTATAGTTCACGTACTGCAGTTCTCTAAAGTTGCCACCAGTCAGGCAGGCAGGCACTAAAGAAACCACAAATGCGGTACTCATTTAGAGCACTCATCATTGTTTTCTGTCCCTCTGCACATGGGCAATACTTGGCCATTTAGGTTTTATGTCCCTGAAGCGATGGCCTCACAGAAGGCTTGCAGCATTAGCTGCTCACTTCTGGTAACAGCTTCCATTAGTGCAGGATTCGTGATGCCAACTGAGGCACTATTGATTTCTTAAAAGGAACTGAGTGCTTCTGTCAGCAAAACTTCCGATCATTTTACACAATTCCCAGTATTGTTTGACAAAGCTAACGCTGCCTTCTTTCTTGTATCCTGAAAATCAAAACTAACTTGGAAGATGCAGCTAGCAGGCACCATCGCACCTCATGCAGCAAACCAAATGACAGATCCCAAGAAGGAGGTCTCAGCCATTATCTACAGAGCAACCTAAAAGCCAGATCAGGTTTTAGACAAAAGATTCCTGATGTCACCAGGTACAGGCTGATGGTCAGAAACACTTCTCTGGACTCCAGGCAGTTCTGAATCTTTTCAGTGCGTGAAAAATATTCAAACTGGTGAGGGACAAGAGCACCCTGTTGCTTTCCAGAGCTCAGCTGAACACGCTGAACCCAAGCCATGGTGAGGGCCACGCAGGAGCAGCCACACTGCTGTTTCCACATTAAACGGAAAAGCAGGACCGCACCAGAGAAGGGCAAGCTGGATAAACAGATAAACAGAGCTATGCAGCTGCTGTTGCCACAGGGCAGCTGAAGCCCCTGGTAATGGCACCTCCACACATCTCCCCAGAGCTGGGGTTACCCCCCCACATCCCTCTCCTTGGGGAATCGCAACACTGCTTGTGCATGCACAGGGTGAAAAGGAAGGAGAAAGAAATGGAAGATAATCCCTGGAGGCAGAGACAGGAAAAGTGCTGGATTAATGCCCATTTGAAAGGCTATCAGAGTGATGTGTGAGGCTAAAAGCTTACAAAAAAGCAGAATATATGACTAGATATTATGGGAGTCCAACCCACCATTATGTGGATTACTCCAGAACCACAAGCTCAGCTGTGTAGGCAGTGGTCTGGGAATATCAACTGAGAAGCACACTGTATCTCTACAAGTGCTGCAAATCAGAGATAACGTCTCCTGACAGGCAAGGCCCTCAGCCACGGTGATGAACTCAACAGCTCCCGGTGAACCAGCTGAAAGTACAGTTCATACACTAATCTAATGTGATAAAGGCCTAGGTGAAAACTTTTGGGTAGCTGAGGAAGCCTCACCATGCCATGCACTTGAATTGTCTGATAGTCATACCATATAATCATATCATAATGCTTCAGAGGATACCCATCACAATACCTTCAGAGGATATCCAAAAAGATTATTATAGATTAGAAGAGGGTGGGGACACACAAAAATCCCTCCCACCTCTTAGTAATTTAGTATTCATCAACACACTTTACCTTTCAAATACTCATCTGGCTCACCTGTCCATGGCAAATAATTCCTTTTATGAGAAAACTATTTGGTCTTTATCAGTATTACACTATGCTCTCTCACTTTTCCCATGTGTTTTGACTGCAGAAATTTCATAACTTTAAGGAGCACACTGAGTCATTTCCTACTTGCTAAAGTGTTTTATCTGGTTATACTCTTTAGGCATGGAGTGAACTGAAAGAAATTTTTTACCACCAAAAAAAAAAAGTTATATATATATATATATATATATGTATATATATATATATGTATCTCCAAACTGCTTAACTAGTGCTTTATAGACACACACATATATGAACTTATTTTCCTATCAGAAATAATAATACAAAATGAACTTTTTCGTCAATACTTCCCCCTCCTGTCCCCTGCATCCTTGTAAATGCCAGATGTTAAAGTCCTGTTGAGAAGGAAAACAACCATGAAATTTGGAAGGTTAGACATCCAGTTTTCAGAAAAGCAAATTTATGTTAGATTAAAAACTATGGAGAATAGAAGTATTCCAGAAGCGTTCCTTGGACAAAGTGCCTATACCAATGCACCCCAATGTGTTTAATAAAAGTCAGCTGTTGGCATCAGAGGAGGAACTCATTCTCTGTGCCATATAAGCTTCTGTCTCTGTGCCAAAAAAAATGTTCTCAGCTCGCAGTTTTTTTGTAGTAGGGGGATTTGGATTGATTTTTTTCTTTCTTTCTCTTTTTATGGAGGTCATTCAGTCCTTGAAAGCCACATGAACCGCCTCATTAGCGCTATCTAAAATAATACCTCTATTTGATAGCACAGTCAGAACAAATCCCCCTTCCATTTCTAATCATCACCCCATGATATTACAGTTATGGTAAATATTTTGTGATTCTTTGAAGAACGATTAGATATAAACCAGATTTAAAACAGAACTTACTTCTTAATTTATTTTAAATATCACTACAAAAGACGCGAGACAAACATCTTAAATAATAGGTGGCAGAAATCCAAGCAAAGGATTCTACAGGCTTGTTCCATTAACTGCAGCTGCAGAAAGAAGATAATAAAGCAATACATTTTACAGGTCCCATAGCAAATGAATTGTTCCTCTTACTAGATTTCACTCTTCTCCCTTACTCAGTCAGATTCATCTTCATTTTTTGTCCTTTGCCCAGACTCACTGTTTCCATTAACTCAGCAGAGTAATAGAAAGATGAAACACAAACTGACCTTTCTTTTTGCTGTTTCAGTAATTGCTCTATTTTCTACGTCTTTGATACCTACTACATATACACTATTAAAATGCATATTTTTTGTCTGAATCAGGAACTCTTGACACTTGATTGGTTCTCCATAGTAGTTACTCTTGATTCATCTGAAATAAATCCTATGATACTGCAAACATTTCTTACACCTAGAAAAAGGAAAGCAAAGCCCTGAATTACATATCAAATGACATCTCATAGCACAGCTACGCTTTTCCCAATTCAAGCCATGATCTCACAAAAACACCGTGGATAGCAATTCACAATACATTTTGCTGTCTTACAACATTTTAGCTCTACACCAAACCTCAGAATATACATCTAAACAAAACTAACACAGAGTTGTTTGACATACTCCACAGCAAATGACATTTAACAAAAGCATTTTAAAGACATTCAGTTATGGCATATATGCAAAGGATCTTTATAAACACTAAGTAGTTTCCCTTAATTGTCCCTCTTCCCTATTACAACTGAACACATGTAGAAGATAACTCATTAAAATAAGAAAAGACCAGAGGAAGTTACTGAACAGGAACACCTGTATTCATTTAATTGTTGGATAAGGAAGACACATAGTGAAAACTATGTTCTGTAGGCAATGAAGCAGTGCATAATTCTCCCAAGCAAGTCTCCTCAGGTAAGTCAAAACTCCTAAATGGGAACTTGTTTAGAGGTACTTAAGCACCAAAGCAGACTTTTGGGAAAAAAGAAAAAAGAAAAAAAAAGTGGCATAGGGAGAAGGCCAGTCAAAAATTCTAGCAAAAAACAGTAACATCTGTAAATGTATTGTACAGCTGTTCCTAGGACACCTGTTGCACTAGAAAGGCCTCTCTTTACATTTCTGTCACATTCAGAGTTAAAGCAGAGCCACAGTAGAAGTCAGGAAGAAAACTGAGTAACTTGGTGAAGGAGTGAATAGTTTTGAATATCATCCCCAGGTACGATGTTACAAAAGGCTTCTTTTTCTCCCCTAAAAGTTTTAAAACATCTGCACTGAACATCCTGTAATTTGGGAGGAAATTAAGGCTACGTTCTCCCTTATCTTCACCCAGATCATCTATGGCTGATATGGGCTTATGGAAAAAAAAAAAAAAAACTCTTAAAAAAAAGCCAGCACAGTGCTGATACGCAGATTATAACAAGCAGAGCTGTGACAGCTTCATACCTGCTGCACCAAAACTGACTGTAAAACCTCAGCATGCAATTATTTTATAATGATTTTCTCTTTCAAAATTGAAGAAGAAGATACATAAATGAGCAGATGACACCAAAGATAGAAAAGTAGTTTTGTCTTACAGCACAAGGCAACATTTTGGATTTCTCTTTCTGCCTGACACAGCAAAGAAAAAAGGACTTTCAGGAAATAAAACAAGAAACAGCCCAGCACAGAAATGGGCAAGAGAGCAAGCAAGCCTTTCAGTAACCTTGCACGCTTCCTCTGGGATGCAGCAACAACACTTGATTGTGGGTCCTACGTACATGCATGAGCAGCAGGTGGGCAGAGAGGCAGGGGAAGACCCCAGCACCACGGGCATTTCTGTCAATAACCCAAACCCATCCACAGGCACATGTTCAGCCCAAGAGAAAGGACTGGATTCCCAAATCAGCTGGGAAAGCACTACAGTTAAGCACAACAGTATTCCAGACCCTGGACTCCCAGACGACACCAAATATGCTGGACAAGGCAGAGGGTCCCCTTTCACCAGGAGATCAAGCCTGAGCAGAGCACCGACGCCCACTCTCACAGAGCATCCCAGACTGGAAGGGAGCCACAAGGATCAAGTCCAACCCCGGGCTCTACATAGGAGTACCAAAAAATTAAACCATGTCTGTCAGCATTGCCCAGATGCTTCTCTCAGGCTGCCCTGACTCTCGCACCCGATCTTCTCTAACCTTTCCAGTCCTGCCCGTTGTCCTGTTTGGCACACAGCAGACTGTGTCCAGCCACTTCCCACATGGGTGAGAAGAGCACATCAGGACTCCCAGTGGCCAGGGTGCTCTGCAGCTTTGTCTTCACTCAACTTTCTCTCAATAGGAAGTGGAAAACTAAAACTGAATGAACTTCATCTACCAAGCTCCAAGCATCTGCAATGAGCTACAGGCATGGCATGAAAGCAGGCATAAGAGGTTAGCAGTGCACAGCCATCAGAAATAGATGAAGGGAAGTGCACAGCTTCACTGTGTGGCTGAAAGGTGTTACTGTAATTATCTGCCGATATTTATTTCTACATATGACTGACTACCTGTTTATACAGTGACCCCACTAAGTCACTGCCACACAGACTCATCTGTAGTTGTCTTGGACCGCAACAGATGATAGTCTTGAAATATTAATTTTAAGATCCTAGAATAGCAATACCTCACAGATCAAAAATGCTGAACGTCATCTGGTATTCAGGTGATAAAATGCACTTCCTTGCCTGGCTTATAATGCATCTTTGACACCTCTCACACAGATATACACCATACTTTTTATGCATCTGTACCTATGCAGGCATGCACAGACACACCTTTTTATATAAATATATAAGAAAGATGTCAGTGAAAAACATTAAAGGATTCTAAAATTAGAGAAGGCAATTAGATCGTTGGGCTGTCTGTAAAATTTGGTAAACACGATTTTATTCATTTTATGTCCTATACTAGCCAGCTTTATCTTTGGTCAGGCTCAATAATTACATTTTTCTACAGTATGTCTTCAGCTGAGGCAGTCAGTTGTAATTTACAGCTTTAAAAAAAGAAAAAAAGAGAGAGAGAGATGGAAATTCTGTTGCTGGTTTATTCTACTGTATTATAAGTCAAAAAAAAAAACTTGGAAAAATCGTGCTTCAATTAAACTGCACAACATCAAGGAGTACCATAATTGCCTACAAACATTTTTATTTAAATAAAAATACTAAAATAAAAGAGCTACCTAGAACAATCTCCTTTCATCAAACGTTTTTTAATGACAGACCAGGATCTACTTGACAGCATTCAAAAACAGTTATTTTAAAAAATATATGCTGTCATATTTAATAATGTCCAGTTTCTCATGAACCTGAACCCATTCCAAAGTTTTAAGCACAACTTTTGCTAAGAGGTTATGAATAGAGTCTCATCCTTATCTTACTGGATCCCTAAAATGAGCAGCCAACTTGAAGCACCATAATGGGTGAAACTTTTTCCAGACCAACCAAGCAACATCTACCTTGTTTTTCAGCATCATCCTTTAAAATGATGCAAAACTTCACCATCCCAACAGTTTCTAATATTTTAAACAGCTATAAAGTTTAGATATCCTTTCTCAAAAAATTATGAACAGAACAACAAGCATCCAAGGAGAATCCCACATGATAATTAGTTCAGCTGCCTAATTTATGCTGAAAGCAGTTAATTTGTTGTATACTTAATTTTAGGTGAGAGCTACAGACTTGAAGTTTCTTATAAATGCAGGGCAAAGCTGTTATTTGACAAGAGAACAGCTCTGCTGAATCCAGTTAGTTTTCAGCTCCTTGCTCAGTGCAGTTTTTCTCCGTGTATGTTTTGAGGAATTTCCCATACCCCAAAAACTCCTCTGTACTGGCTTCTGTCAACTGCACATATGCCATGGACCTCAAGGAGTAACACTTGCCATTGCACTCAAGCTCCCATTTCCAAAAAGTTAATGACAGATTAGTGAAACAGAAGGCAGGCAGGCAGCCTGGGAGGAAATTATGGTGCGTGCCCCCACACCAAAATCACAGGGGAGCAGATGTCAGCCCTGGCTGTGCAATGTCTGTAGTCCCCTCCTCACTGTGCCACAGAGCCTTTCTAATGCTACCCCATCAAGGGGGAAAACGTTCTTCTCCTCTCTGCTAGCAGAAATAAGGGAAATCCTAAGACCCATGAGTAGAACACGGGCTGAATTTCATATTTGTCAAGTTCTCCCCCCTCAAAAAATAAAATAAAATAAAATAAAATAAAATAAAATAAAATAAAATAAAATAAAATAATATAATATAAAATAAAATAAAATAAAATAAAATAAAATAAAATAAAATAAAATAAAATAAAATAAAATAAAATAAAATAAAATAAAATAAAATAAAATAAAATAAAATAAAATAAAATAAAATAAAATCTCTGCTAAGGAAAAAAACTTAGAAAACAGATTCTGATTACAGTGTGTGGAAATTCCACCCACTGTGCTCCATGTGGCCGTTTTAGACTTCTGCTGTTTTAAATTAGAACATTTCCCAGTTTTCTTCACCCACCCTCACCTGCTACTCCGACCTATGGTTTCTTTTGGAAAGCTTCAAAATTAACATAAGGCTACAACACAGAGCTTCTGCCACTTGTGAAATTATCAGATAACTACACAGAACACATCAAGACACATTAGTTTAACAACTCACATACCGTTTTCAGTTTCCTTCTCTAATCACCAATAGACAAATCACTGATACTCCAAAACAAGGGTTACAACAGGAGCAAACCACAACCTCTCAACTGCACGAGGTAGGAACCATCCTACCTTTCTCCACAGCAACATCTGTCTCCTGTTGCACATCACCTATTGTAAAGGTTGATGCTAGCAGACTGATGTTGACAGCTCCCATTATTGCATTAAAATTGTTGTGGTACTCGATCCACTCCTGAAGGCTTCAGCTGCCATACAATTAGACAAGAATCTCTGGTTAAACTGTAAAAAAGTAACAAGCAAAACATGAGCCCCAAGCTAAGGAAAACCCATCCTCCTCAACACACCAGAAAGCAAATAAGGAAGCAAACTGCACTGTGTAAATACAATTTGTTTTTATATATAAGCCAGCCTTGCAATTCTGGGGTTGATTTCCATTTACTTGCTATTGGAAGTACTGGAAAAGAATAGCAAATATGTTGCATGACTTGCAGTAAATGTACTAGTTCAACCAAAACAGTATCAGTGAACAATCAGCCTTCAACAGAATCCTGTCAGGACTACATAAATTAGACTCCGTTCAGGGCTTTTTTTCCTCCACACAGAGATATTAATCCATGTCAAGAACAAAGATTCTTCTTTCCTAATGCAATACTTTCATATCTAGACTGTGAAAAAGCAAACATTTAAAGGGTGTTTGCATCAGAGATTTAAAATTTTAAATTAAAAAAAAAAATGAAAAATACGTTTCAGCATTATATCTGAATTGGGAATGAGAGTGCCAAATTTTGTTGAGATGGCTTAATGTGTTCAAACAATAAAATACAAACACCTGAAAAACTGATTTGCTAAGAATATTGACATTGCTTTTCAACTGCAGAACCAAGACAATGCAGAAAAATATCTCCTGTCTAAATGCTACAACAAGTGCATAAATTGTCTCTAGTCTTATAATCTGCGATAAACATCAGGTAGTTTTTCTTTTTCATAAATTTTAGTGCTCAGTAATAAAAAATTTTAGTAACAAATTGCATAGATTTAATGAATTACATTTTGACATTTTTTCGCCTTCCCACTTTCTTTCCTATCAATCTTCATGTGCACCAAAAAAAAAAAAAAAAAAGCTGTATTCCACTGCCTCATATTTCAGTATAGCAAGGAACAACAGACTTCCATGTCCTTCTCTGCTTTGTTCTACTAGCACTGAACACCCTAAAATACAGCAACAAAAATACTAAAATAGTGGGTGCTTAGTGACATTATGACACTTGATAATTTAATCATCAATCCATTTCATCTTCTGGTGTGCTAACACCTGCATTTCCATTAAGAAGATAGTCTTGCTCCGGACTATCCTGAACAATGAATCAGTCCCTGTGCAAAGAATCAGGGAATAAATTCTTATTAACTTTTCACTGTAATATGGGAATGATTGTCTCCTGGCCACATAAAGAACAATATATAACCTAACTCTTCCAGACAGGAGATGTATTAGGGATGTGCGAAGAGGTTTCTCTACTGACAAGAACATTGCAAGGTTGCCTAGTGCACTGATGGAAAACATCTAAGTTGCATATTTGTATTACTCTGATTAAAAAAAAAAAATGTCAAGAGCAGCAGCACTGAATGTTAGAGCACGTCTCCCCTCAGAAACGTTAACTATGGAAGTACACCAGCTCCTTGCTGCATGGGTCCTAAGCTAAGAAAAAGTCTAAGATCTTCTCCCCACACCATCCCAAAGCACCAAAAAGGAAATAAAAAGGCAAACTGCAAACTTCCCTACATATATACTGGCTTCTCAGAGAAGATCAAAGCAAATTCAAGGTCTTATTCTGACCATTAGTCATGGTCCAACATATCCTGAAGATCACACAAAGGAAATATGGACAACACTTTAATCCCCCAGCCAGTCATTTGGGTATCAGCCCAGTGCAGGGAGGTGACTCTACTGCCAGGATGCTGTTGTACAGGGTACATCAAAGCAGAGCCATCTGATATCAGAGGAGGGAAAGATTACAAGGGCACCTAAGGATGCATACATCAGTGGACATAACTTGGTCTTGACAGACATTGCTGAGGCTAGCTCTACACCAGCTTTACCATCCGAGATAGGGGAAAGCACGGACAACCTTCAAACATTCAATATTAACTTACTTTAGGATGTCCCACACCTAAAGCACTTAACAGTAAGAGTGGTACCATAACCAACTTCTAATAAACATAAAATAAACTTCAGTGGTTCTGGGCCAGCAACCCAGACTTTCAGGCTACCATGACGAATTCTTCCTTGCTTTCAAGAACACATGCATAAGAAGATTTTTAGAAGGCTTGTTAGGCTATTCTAATTGAGTAAATTCAGTTCAATATGTTTTGAATTGCATTTTTTAAATTAGTTCAAAGGCTGTTTTTAGGGGATCCTTCCTGGAAAATACAATGTTTTTAAGTTATTTATTACGCATCACAGACCCAACTCTTCAAATCTGACTAGTTTTATTTTTAAAAGTTCAGAGCTTAAATCTGCAAAGGGTCAAAGACCCCCCGAACTTCACATTTTATGGAGGCTGAACAAGTTCACATCTAAGATGGAGAAAAAAAGTAAAAAGAAGCAAACACACTATGCAGCATTTTGCAGTTTCAGGTCAGTGTCACAGCCTACAATGCAAGTTGTTATATGCACATCACAAAAGGACCTCTTCGTGCTAATTTATGGATCTGAAGCTTGCACTCAACTCCTAAAGTGGAATAAAGATTTCAGTGCTTAGGCTCCCTTGTCTTGGTCTCAATAAAATTCAAGGTATATATAACATGAGCAAGAGTCACCCTTTGTTGTGTTTGCCTTTGCATTGACATGCCTACCTACATTCTTTACTCTCAAATTAAATCTTTTTGTTTTCAGTGTGTTAACGTAGCAAAATGCAGCACTGCACATCATGCAAATTTCTGATGGTCTGAAATACGTGCATGTACCATGGCAATATCACATGTATATACAGAATCACTGAATCATGGAATATCCTGAGTTGGAAGGGAACCACAAGGAACATCAAGTCCAACTCCTGTCTCCACACAGGACCACCAAAAATCAATCCATATGTCTGACAGCATTATCCAAATGCTTCTTCAACAAGCCATCAGGCTTGGTGCCATGACCATTTCCCTGGGGAGCCTGTTCCAATGCATATCATGTTCTCAGGAAAAAAACATAAGGAGAACCAGCCACAGGTTTGCAGTGGAAAACATACAGTCGCAATGTGTGCATACTTCTTCCAAATTACCCTGTCTACTTGCATGTCCTCAGTGCAGAGCAGGGAAAACCAGAAACACTGGCAACATTCATAAGACTCAGAAATAGCCCAGAGGCATCAACTTGAAAGAGTGCAAATATACACAGCTTTTTACCAGTGGCTACAGGGACTGTTGCACTGCAGGACTCAAGGTGCAGCATTCATGGGATCCTGAAATACACAGGAGAACTACTAAGAATGAAATATTGGGATGGCTGGATTCCTTCAACCTACTTGCAACAGGAGCCTTTGAAAAGGTCGCTGTGTTCCCAAAGGAAAGACAGGAAGACTAGATTTGTCCCCAATTATCAGTTGGTACAGTCATGGGAAATTACATGAAAAGCATTGTTCAATGGAAGGTAGGAACTTGCACTAGCAGAACAATGGCATCTTCAAGGCAAATGGATTTCTATATAAGAATTAATTATGCAATGAAACAGAAAGTTGTGGTCTAAGCTCTTTGCTCTCCCTTCACATAAAGCAAAGACATCTGTGTATTAATTTCTTTAATTATGATTAAGTTTAAAGTTTTCTTTCTGAGGATGAAAAAGCTAATTAATTAGCTCTGCTTTTATGCTCATTAGTTCAAAAGTAAGATGACCAATAAGTTGCATAAATTTTAAATATTTTAAAAGTAGCAGGGCTTGACATTTTCACTGAAATTTCCTCAGAAACTGAGTAACACAACTGATCTCTGTTTTGTATGATCTTTATGGTCTTTAATTGTTCTTCCCAGGAAATGCCAGGCTTTCCCCGTTATGTTTTAGCATACCTAATGCTTCCACAGATGCTTCAAATGAAAAAGTGCACATCCTAAATCAACTCAGCCTACAGGAACATGATATTGATTTTATTTAAAAAAAAAAAAAAAAGGTGAAAAAAGCTCTTTGCAGTTAGCACTCTAATAGATTTAATATATCACTAAAGGTTTATTGAACAATTGTTGCCTACAGCTGAAAAATAAGTCATTTAGATAAAAAAATGGAATCAGAAAAAGCAGCACTTAGGGTCGTCTTTTCATCTTATACATAAAGATGAAGTAAATGGGTTTTGCATGTATGATTAATGCAGAAAGTGAGGGAATGAAGTGTTTTCCCACTTCAAACACCTTTCTGGCCATTATTGCAGCCATGCCTTCCATGCATTACCTCTAACGGTAGAGTAATGAGAATTGTCCTGTGGCTTCACACATTTCAGTGATCCACCTATCACTGTTTCTTCTTCAGTTCTCCTCTGGGTGTCATTGCACAAATAGCTGATGTGGAACAACATATGCTTTACAGCTTATAGCACTTAGACCTTGCTCTGACCTCAAAAGCGGATCCCCATTTCTTTTGCTGAGGATTTGGCACTTGTAAATAACTTTTAAAGGAAAAAAAATGGTTCTTGATATGAAAAAGGTGCCAGGAAAATTAAAAATACAACACAACACCAAGCGAACAAAAAACTGCACCAGCACACAGTGGAGACTAGCATTTGATTTGGACCATCATCCACTTTAAAAGATCGCTTTATAGCAGAAGTGACCACTATGCAGAGGCAGGAGTGAGCCTGCTACTAATGTCAAGCACATTCTTCTCACATTCACTGAACCAAAACAGTAAGGTTTTCCTGCTACTGTTTTAGGTAAAACTTGTAATGGACAGCACTGCTGCCAGCATGGCCCCTTTCCACATTTTCACGCTCCTTTGTTACGCAGGCACTAAACAGTGGTGATTTGACAGCACTTAGACTTGCAAAAACACAGGGAAGTATAACTATAATATATATTTTCAAAAACTGATGGGAAATTCTTGCTTCTTTTATACATACTGACAGTTCTGACCATTTTAATAGATCACATCAGTACTGAGGAGAAGCTATCAGTGAAAGAAATGTAAAAAGGTCTAAAAATATGATGCTACCCTCTATATGCAAAATCTTTAAATTCAAAACAGTCATGATTAACTAATATTGAATTGTCATTGAGGGTGAACATAAAAAAAAATGCACTATCAGGGTCACTATAAAGGAATTTCACTGTGGCTGTTCCCCTAAGTCACCCAGTTGTCAAAGTGGTCAGCCTTTTCATTGCACTGCTATTACTTACCTTCTCAAAGAAAGGTCGATTTTCTTTCTCAGAAAAAGATGTAATTTTCTTATAACAACAAAATATACTTCCTTCCTTATTAAACTTTTATCTCTTTTTCCACACGCATCCATTTAAGGGTTAAATTAAGCCTAGTATTCAGTTCAGTGCACGCCACTTGGCCCTGGAGTTCTGAAGTTGCCTTGGGGAGTTGGCTGAAGTCAACTGAGATGCTACTGGCTTCAGAAGGGCTCTAGAAAGAATAAATATCCATCCCTGCAGTATCTGCCTGGGAGTCATGCAAATTATAGGCTCTTCAGTGATCATCAGTTCCAAATTAAAAAAAAAATATATCTTTTCCATGTAATATTCTGGAAGCACACACAATATTTAGAATGATTCCTCAAAGTAATCACTTTGAAATTATTTCAGTAAGAAATGGATTGGATCAAAAAAAAAATGATTATTAGCGCTGAAAAATGCTTTCAACAACTGTGATCACTCTTCATGTCACAAGCTATTCTCTGTATTTTGGTTTTAAATTTAACCTAAACAAATCCCTTTGTTTTTACACCTGGCTACTTTCCTGTCTCACATGGTGAGGCTTAAATGCTGATGCTTCCTCTTCATCAGAGCATAGAATCATAGAATGGTTTGGGTTGGAAGGGACCTAAAAGATCACCCAGTTCCACCCCCGTGCCATGGGCAGGGACACCTCCCACCAGACCAGGTCGCCCAAAGCCCCACCCAGCCTGGCCTTGAACACCTCAGGGATGGGGCATCCACAGCTTCTCTGGGCAGCCTGTGCCAGTGCCTCACCACCCTCTGAGTAAAGATTTTTTTATGAATATCTAATCCAAATCAACCCTCTCTTAGTTTAAAGCCATTACTCCTCGTCCTATCACTCCCTACCCCCCAACGAAGAGTCCCTCCCCAGCTTTCCTGTAGGTCCCCTTTAGGTACTGGAAGGCCACTATAATGTCTCCCTGGAGCCTTGTCTTTTCCAGGCTGAACAACACCAACTCTCTCAGCCTGTCTGCACAGGAGAGGTGCCCCAGCCCTCTGATCATCTTTGTGGCCCTCCTCTGGACTTGCTCTAACAGGTCCATGCCCTTCTTGTGCTGGGGGCCCCAGAGCTGAATGCAGTGCTCCAGGAGGGGTCTCATGAGAGCAGAGCAGAGGGGGACAATCACCTTCCTCGCCCTGCTGGCCACGCTGCTTTTGATGCAGCCCAGGATGCAGTTGGCTTTCTGGGCTGCAAGAGCACATTGCCGGCTCAAGTTGAGCTTCTCATCAACCAACACCCTCAGGTCCCTCTTTTCAGGGCAGCTCTCAGTCCATTCTCTGCCCAGCTTGTATCTGTGTTTAGGATTGCCCTGGTCTGGATGCAGGACCTTGCACTTGGCCTTGATGAACTTCACAAGGTTCACACAGACCCACCTCTCAAGCCTGTTCAGGTCCCTCTGGATGGCATCCCTTCCCTCCAGTGTGTAGACCACACCACACAGCTTGGTGTCATCAGCAAACTTGCTGAGGGTGCACTCAATCCCACTGTCCATGTCCATGACAACAATTTTAAACAGCATCAGTCCCAATACCAATTCCTGTAGAATACCACTCTTTACTGATCTCCAGCATGCCCAAAGCTGAATAAAAAGTGAGTTCTGACAAGAAAAGCAACCAGATGAAGAAATCAGAGAGAGAGTAGGAGACAGAAAAAGACATTCTCCCTCCTACTCCATACTTCTGCCTTAACGAGCACAAGAGTGGTAAAGGGCAACCTAAAGGAGACCTACAACAGCAATCTGCTGTGTTTCAGGATCTCATCCCAGGTACCAGCAGAGCCTAGCCCAGGCACAGGCTGAACCTAACCCACCACCTCTGTCCCTACACTGTGGTGGATAGGTAAGCAGTACAAAAATGCAGTACTGAGACCTGGGCAGGGGCAACTGACTAGAACAACCATCAAAAATGTGTTTCTGCAGTACAAAATAAATGGATAAAATAAACAAGTAAATCACTTTCTGCCTAGGATTTCAAGCAGTCACCTACTGTGCACTCCATGGCCATTCAGCATTGTGCCAGAATAGCATGGATCATTGCCACTTGGGGTCTCCTGTTATAAAAATGCAGGCTTCTGCCTCAAGAGATAGCAAAGTCACCTTTATCTGAAAGCAAAACACATCCATCACCGTGCATCAACTGTTACATGCACAGATGCACATACACACACTCATACACTGGTTAGTTCTGATTTATTCATAGAGCTACAACAATATCCACTACCAAGCTTCTTACTGCTTTCTTCCTTTTTTTCTAGTTAAGGAACAAGGGCTACAACAAGACTATCTGTTTGCCAACCTCCTCAACTTATTTTCAATCTTTTTGTAAAGTAAAACATTGTCTTCTGAAAATACCTACAAAATTCAGGTTCACAAAAAGCAAGCATTTTAAAATATTCAGATTATTGAAACATCTAGAAATCCCATAAAACATCTGCTGAAAATTAAATTTTCATTACTTCCTCTAAAGTAAGTTTCTTTTATGGTCTTAAAAAAGGGCTACAGACTTCTAGAAACTCAAACTTGCACAACATTATGGGCATGTAAGCAAATACTTCACAAAACGAGAAGGGAAGAAGACCTACATGTTGCCACACTGACTTGTTTGTCTAACCTAGCCATAAAAGAACCGTCTCTTGGGTGCACACGTAATTCTTTTCCAGTCAGTCTGTCTCTACATCAAGCTTTTTAGCCTTGCGATAAGCAGTGTATCAATGGCAATACTGCAGCACAGAATATGATGAAAATGCCATCACGGATTAGTGTGCTCTGGGCCAATTTTCAAAAACTCAGTCACCATGGGAATGAACTGAAAGCCTAAAGCAACACAAAATGAAATGGAAAAAGTCCTCAGTGCCTGCTCCCTTAAGGAAATAAGATAAACAAGAGGGAAAAAAAAATTAAACACCCTTCTGGTTCATCAGAGAAACTCAAAGGTTCACTGGACTGGAGTATTCCTCCCTCCATACGTTCCCTCCTCCTCTTTATTTGCAGATTCACTACAATTTTTGCTTTTTTGTCCAGAGAGATTGTTCAATATTTTCTACAACAACAACAAAATCTTAAAAAGATTTTGAAATCTCTGTACTTATAAACCTTGCACTAAATTGCCATTGATCTGTCCTGAAGCTCACAAATTTACAAACAGGGAGGTGAGGTCATTACTGATGACGGAACATGTCTCTAGTAAAAAACATAGCTAGAGACAAAAAATGCAGGAAAACAGATTTGGCTTTTTAAAAATTATTACTTAATAGACAAAATGAATGGACAAGTACTAGAAGATTGAACATGAGAAAAGTTAAGGGCTGAAATAGTTCTTACACACACCATTGAAAATTCACTTTCTAAACATTAGTTTCCTCAGAAATGAAGAGGCTTGCGCTTTCAGATTCAGCAGACTGAGATCTGTGAACTTCCTACGTAAAAGCAGCCAGTATGACAGCATCCCTTTGAAGGATCTGTATGGGTAAAAGCTGCAGAAGCCCAGTTAACCAAGGTCTCCATTCTATTAAAAAATTGGCCATTTATCACAACATTGAAAAAATGTATGCAGAAAGTTTTGTAGTCCTCCACTTTAATAAGTAATAGAAGGTCCCATCATTATCATGTAACATTTCTCAAATTAATGGATTCATCGTTCTCATGGCATCTTTGTGGAGGAAATTAGCATCATGCTTCTTATTTCAGACAGGAAAGCAAGAAACTAAGTGAATTAGCAGAGATCCAATCTTAACTCATAAATGTGTCCCTCCTACTCCTTTTCTGTCTCTACTATAAACCAGGTCCCAATGACCTGCACAAACACTTCCAGCAGGCTGCCAACACGGACAGATACCTACTGCTTGGCAACGTAAATTCATATTTACTGCCCACTCCCCCTCAATCTCATCCTTCTCCATAACAATTTTGGACCTTATCAGCTCAGTGCCCCAAGACTGTTCAGCATATTTACAGCAGGCCCCAATAGAGTATTGTTTTGCAGAAGTGCCAGTTTGTGTCCCAGGCTGACAACCCTGCTTGTTTTCCAACCAGCCTAGCTAGAAGCTGTGTGATGTAACACCAGCCTACAACTTTATTCATCTGCACGTCATTTTTCTTCAGAAACATGCATGAACAAGGGATCTACTCCCTGTTAAAAATACCACAGAGGTTGCGTTTAACAAGAATACAGAAGACCACTGTTCTTTAACAGGCCAACAGAGGAGTATGTCTTGTTGTTCTCATAAAAGCTCTGCCAAACTCTTGTGGGAAGAAGGGATAAAAGCCTCCCACCACTTATTCAACTTCCCACTTGCATACCAATTTTCATGTGTAAGCACGAGAAGTTAACCCCTGCAGTCCTGCACTATAGTGATGCCATTCAATTCATGGGGATAAACAACTTTTTTCCCTATCAATGTAAACCCCATAACTTATTCAAGTTTTGCATGATTTTTTGGTTTTTATTTTTGTTACCTGTATATATAAAATAAAGGTAACTATGTACTAATGTTACTGCTTATATCTAGTTACAAGTAAGTATAAAACCTTAGCAGAAAACTTCTTCATAAATGTTGACATAAAAGGGCAAACTAGTTGCATTCCTTAATAATTCACCTTAAAATAAACCTGTAATAAACAAATACCGGTGCCTAATGAGGCTGAGTTTAGTGATATAATTATGATATCAATATATCAGATCTCAGGGAATGGTCTACAGATGATAAAAATACTTTAGTTTCTTTCTCCCTACAAAAACAGTCCTCCCTTTATAGAACATTAGTCTGGAATTTAAAGATTACTTTCAAAAGCAGGATGCCTGTACATTTTGCAAGAGTGCACACTCCTTTTAAAGTGACTCCCAGTGCTCCAGGGAGAGTCAATGTGAAGCATGGGGTAGAACCAGGGTGTGCAGCCCCACAGTGAGGAAGCACACAGGGGAGCAAAGCAAGGAAACCACCTTCATTTCACCTTTTACCTGGCAGAAGCTAGAATCTTCATTTTGAGAAAAAGAAATTCCTCAATATGGGGGGGGGGGGGGGGATGTATTTCGCACATTATAATTTTATTTTACAGATTGAAAATTCAATAGAGCAATCACATTGAAAACTAAATTTAACTATTCCAGAAGCTTCAGAGACCCCAAAAATGAAAGACTCACTGATACTCAACCAAATTATCTTTTAGGCAAACACTACAGCAGGACATGACTTACAAATTTGTGTCACCATGGACAGAATCAACATAGTCACATTACCTATTAAAGAAAAAGTGGTACATACACAGACAGTGCTGCTGAATTCATTTATCTGTTTTTCACTTCACTTTCAAGTAAACCTGTGTACCTTAACAAAACCTGCCCCAGTGTTGTTAATGGCTTTTCGAGTCTTCCCTCTCACCACATGGGTATACAGTGGTCTGAGCTTTGGCTCCTGCTGCTTCTGTATTTTCCTCTTGGTCAACTGACAGGATAATGCACACCATTTATGCTTATGTACAAAACTGAACGGCAAAGATACTTCACCTACAGATATCTAAATTCTAAGCTGAGCACTAGTACTCTTTAAAATCAGGCAACTGCAGTTTTATTAAAAGTGTCTCTCAGACAGCTTCATTAACTGCAGATTCACTTCTGTCAGCCTCTTCATACTTAGTTTTCTGCTTCCAACACGAAAGTTAGTATATATATTAAAGTAAATCTATTTGCAGCAAACATGAAAAAGAAAAGAAAGAAATGCACATGGCAGTAAAATATAGAGGGTTAACACTGACCTCCCTCAGTCCGCACACCTGTGATGCATTTTATCAGAAAATTCCTATGAAAAAGATACAAAACGTCTTGTTCTTCCTAAACTAGGGTCTACACCCTCTAGAGAAAGGAAGTGCAGATTTTCATAGGACTTGAAGTTCAAGTTCAAAAATACCTAGTAAATAGCTAGTATAGAAACAGAAGCTCACTACAGTAAAATATTTGAATAAAGGAATTGCTTCCTTGTTGTATTCCTATTCTCTTCCTTGAAAACACTACATGGTATTTTTGCCATGTAAACTGCTCACAAAGGACAAAGTAGCAGTGAAGTACCAGCTTTACATTTTTATGATTCCTTGCTAAGAATTCAGCAGCAAAGGCAGATAAAACCTGAGCTCTTCCAGGCCTCTGCTGTAGCTGTAACATCCTCTATGCTACATTGCAGCTTCCAATTTCTAAGGCCTTGTAAAAAAAAAAAATAGCATTTAAATCAGAACACAAACTAAAAAGAAAAAAGGAAAAAAAGTTTGTGCCAAATGTTATCCAGAGTCTTAGGTAAATTGCTGACGATTTGTAAGAACCTTTATGTAAAATTTTACAACAAACTGTCGCTTTAAGTCTGTAAGAAGGGCAGACCTCCCCATCCCAGCAATCAGAACCTGAGAGTATGATATGCATATGCACTAAATCTATTGTGTTTCACATTTCAGATGTTCTGTAGGTACCAACACATACAGAAAAGCACAGGAAAATACAGGGAATAGTAATGCAATGGCGCATGGTTTATCCAATTTATTATCATTTAATAAATTACAGGTGTATAATCAATACCATATAAAACATCGGGCAGCTTCAGATTCTAAAGATCAAAATAAAGTTATGTTTCACTATTAATTAAAAACAAAGCATGGGAAATGGAATGAATCCACACACAAAAGAGCAGCTATTGTAAATCAAGAGATGACCAGGTACACAACTACTGCAGCAACACAAGTATTTATGGCACCTACCTTTACCACCAGGTAAAAGCTATGTAAGCTAGAGAAATGTCTCGTTGTATTAGTTCAATTACTTACTGCTTCAATTTCTTTTATATTTTATGGATTTTGTTCTAGATACTCTACTGCTTACTGCCCTCAGATTACCCCCTAACATGAAAGTAAGTGCAAGTGCAAATCAGCCGTTGCTGTGTAATCCATCGGTCCAGGTCACAACTGCACAGCAAGCTGGAGAGCCTTTAATTGCAAAGCCCTGGATGTGGCAATGCATTATCTCAATACAATCGTACTTATGGAATGAGTGAAGAAGACTGGAGGGACTGCCCTCCATTTAATTTCCAACTTATACCGTATTGTTCCAGCAGTTTTTTGGCTTAAAAACTGCTCCAGACCCTACAGCAATAAGTTTATAGCTCATTTGCAAACTACTTAAACTACCATATTTGGTATTCAATTATTCTTAGACAAATTAATAAATCTCAAGTAGCATTTTTAAGGCAGAACTGTGTTTTATAGAACAGTACTTTGCATTTAGTTATTTACTTTGCCTTAACTGATCAGTACGTATCATTCTAACTCAGATGTTTAACATGTGTGAACTAATCCTGTGTGCCAACAGCAACTCACTGTGAACAGCTGTTCAACTTCCGACTTAACCTGTGAAATATCTTTGAAGAAATACACCACATCAAAAACAACCAATCTACATCAACCAATAACACTATTAAAAATACATCAAAACAGAAACTCAATATATAATTAGATTGAAGAGGCATATCTTCTCCCTCCACCCTCCCACTTATATTCTCAGGAGCTGTCACAAATCACTATATGCAAAAAAAAAAATCTTTTTGTATGTATGTATGTAGGAAATATTTATTCCTTGCAAATATGTGATGAAGCCCACGTATACAAACCCTAAAGCAAAAACAAATCCTCTGAGAAGCATGGTAACATCCAAGTTCCCGTGACTTGCACATTTAACAACTGACAGAGGCAAGAGAATGAATGACCGTAGCACACTTTTGCTACAAAAGCTAAAAATAGTTTTCAAAAGACGGTATGAGGTCTAGCCATGAAAAGAGAAGAATGAATAGTTATTTAAGACAGAAAGAACTATGCTTCTGTCAGTGGTGATTTCCAGAAAAAATTAGCATGATGTAGAATAGCATCTTAAATTTTGGGACACAGTCATTGATAAACATGAGATGCATCCAAAAACATGCTACTTTTGAACACAGGGTGAGTGGTATCTAACATACTAAAACAACTCCATATACAGCATCTCCAGCAACTATTATTAAATACCACTAATGAGATAATAGAAAAACAGAATATGCAGTATCCTAAATATCCCCCCTGTACCGCACCTTCTAGGATAAGCAGTACGATGACGATATCACTGCGCATTCTACAATCAGCCTCAGTTATGTTAGTTTTACCACTTTCTTCTGCCTCCATATCCCAGTTCTTTCTAAATACATATGACTAAAAGTTAAATATTTCATTTACTTTGCTAAGAACAACAGTTACAGGACAGCACAAAAAAGCTGACAAAAATCTCACTAGCTCCACACAAATCACCATTGTATCTGTATGAACAGATGTGACTGTTTCCTCAAATCATTATGGAGAGGGATTGCATCCTTGGAAGCTGAGATTCTTATGGTAAAATATATGGAGTCTGAATCATCCAAGGTCAAGCAGCTGAGCACATGCTTAAAACACAGGGGAAATATCATTGCTTGTGCAGTTCGGCTTCAATTTCTTTGTTGCACTCGTATTTGTGCATTTAAAGCCTTTGGAATATGTTTCTACTTGACCCTCAGAAGCATTTACCTAAGAAAAATAAATATCACTAGTTCAAGTACAGATTCTTGCTTTGATAAAATAATGCCACAGACAGAGAAAGATCAGTTCTTAGTACTCCTTAAGATTTCTCAAATCTTTTAATAGTGGGGTCTTCACTGCAAAAATTTCTTCAGTGAACATTTTATTGCTTATTTGTTATTCGTACTGCATGACCAGAAAAACACAAAAGAGGATTTATTTTGTTTACCAATAGTGAAGAGGCTCACTACATTGTCTCTATGGAAACTATTACGCAGGATGTTGTCCTCAACAAACTGCCTGAAAGAGTTACAGAGAGCCAGGTAGCAAGTGGAGGAGGGTACAGTTAATTATGTGATAGCAAGGACATTTCCTTTTCACTCATGAATTTCCACTAACCCATAAATATCCCTATCTTCTCTGAAGAGACCCCATTCAGCAAACCAGAACTGTTGTTTACCCCATCCCCTTTACCATTTGCCAAGCCAGTTAACACAGGAGCACAACAGTCTCCTCGGAAGTCATTTCTGAGGGATACAGTATGTACTACAGACAGGAAATGTACTAAAGCAAGCCTAGCCGCTTCATTAAATCATCGTTATTAGCTGAGTCTATTCTCCACTGCAGAGTTCAAATTTGCAGGGAAAAAAAATCAAAACTTACCAAAGTGCCTCGTTAAGGATTTATTTGCTGAACCTGCAACCAGATGGAAGCTGAGAAGTTGGAGGGGTCCGTACATAGCCCTTGTTTGACCTTTCCGCAATGCACAGACCACAACTGCAGAAGTCAGGTGTGAGAGACAGTCACAAAAGGTGCATTCAGGTATGCATCCATGTTTCCACAACTGACTCCAGGAGATGCTTCTCCACAGTTAGCAAGTATAGAGGCTGATAGTTAGAAACTCAACAGTAAGCCCACTTGTGTTCATGCAGGACAAGTGCAACAAATGCAAACACAATTTCATACTACAGTGTGAACCTCTAAATTTTACTAATCTGATCCTAATTGCTTATGGTTATTATTTGAAATTGATTATCCTGGTTAGACTTGCAGTAGAAATCTACCTTCAGTGTCACTTTATATCCAAAATTAGGTCTAGGAACATGTTGGTAAAAGAGTAAAATGGTATGATTTTGTCTGGACTTGGTCATTACTCCTTTCCTTTTCACCCCACCCTAGCATTGTCCCTACAAAAGATATGCGGAGGAGGAAAGGGTCGGGGAGAGAGAGGCTACTTCTACCCAGAATGCTTTCCTTAAGGGGCAAAGAACAGACAGAAGTCTTCTCAGTTAAACCCCATGGTAGATAATTTCCATGGGACTCCTCAAGCTTGGATGGCTGACTGCAGTTATAAGAACATGATAATGTGAAATTTCCTACTTGCGCATATTCTGCATGTCAGCTTGTCACCTGGCCGTGCAGGGATCACAACTGCTCCCAGAAACAGAGACTGTGCCTGCTTGCAGAAGTGGCTCCTCAGGAGGCATGCCTTGATTGCACCACCAATATTGCCGGCACACACTGTGCATGCTCCTGAACAGGAGTCCCTGAATGGCTTCAGGTGAGGTTGGTCTGACATCCACTTGCCTTAGGACAACTTCTTCTCCTCTTAGAGCGAAACAAACAGATCTCAAAGGAACCAGACACACCAGTAATTTGATCCATCAGGTACTGCAAAAATTTGACTTCAGCACAGGATAAGCCTTCGACCGAGGCTCAATTGTTAGTATGAGTTCTTCAAGTAGCTCTGACCTTTCCTTGGTGTCAATAGAGATGCTCTGTCTGGAAGTTGTTTCCAGCTTTAAAATTGCATCTGCCCCTCCCTGACCACACGTTCTCTCTTGTTCATCTTTAGCCCTGTTTGGGGAGTTACTAAAGATAGCTGAGCAATCAAAGAAAAAGGAAAGGAGTTTGAAATATGAGACTAGCAGTACTATATAAAAGTTGAGTGTAATACATTAGAGTCACAAAGAGGAAAAATTTCAAAGCAGCAACAACATTTTAGAGTGCATTATTTGGGGGTTCAGTAATTTTTTTGTAATAAATTATCACTTTATAAAAGACACTGGGGACAATAACCCTACCTATTCGGCACCCAAATTCATCTTTACTTGTGTTTCACAGAAAAGCAGAAAATTGACCTGTCTCAAGATGACCCACAAGATTAACAAGCCATGACACAGGGCATTCAAAAATCTTAGCCATCCTCCTACAATTCTCCCTCTCAGGAATCAAGCATGATGTGCTGGAAAAGCAGGTCTCTCTGTGGTCTTACCTTGGCATAAAGACTTAATGTGTCACAATATTTTGCAACCCCACTTTTCTCAATACATCTCTCTCATGACCCGTGAAAAAAAAATGCACAATTGATTGAACCACTGGTAAGCAGTACTATGCAGTAATCACTTCTAGGGATATAATTAGAAGTAAAGGTCTAACTGAAGTTATTGGGAGTTTTGCATGTAAAATGACTAAACAAAACCCAAATTAAGAACGTAAGCCTTCCTCCCCAGCATGGTTCTTAAAAGTGCTGGACTCTTTCATGTCAGCATTTTTATCTTCAGCATGATTTTGAGGATTGTAAGTACAGAAACTGACCCGGACTACCTACAATTTCAAAAAAAAATTAGTAGTTTCCTGTGCATTCCAACTGGAAGCTTGTAATCACAGTTTCAAATTATATCCAGTGTTAATCTCTACTCTAGAAGGAGATAACATCAGCTAGAAGCATGTTGAAATTACAATGTCAAAAAAAAGATAGCAGCCCAATTCAGAAATAAAACATTTTGAAATACTGAACAATTGCGAAATAAAAGCATTTTCTGGTGTAATTGTAATTGCTTTTCTGATGTTTTAGTTACAGAATCTTAGTCTCAGATCTTCCCAGCTGCTTTTAGGAACACTGTAGATCCCACATGCAATGCCATTTCTCAGAAAATATGCAATGGCCGCTTAAGACCGTGATACTTCCATTTCCAGAAACATTTCCTGTTTCTCTTTTAAGATGAGGTACAAAGGGACATTATTGTAGCTAGGAAGTAAGATAATTAAATTTGTTTCCTTTTTGCTAACATCTCCTGTTAGCAGCTGCAGCTTTGCCTTTTCTCAGATGCAGAGAAGGGAAAGCACATGATGCATTAGCAATAGCAGCAACAGACTCAACATTTGGCATGCATCAAAGTACCAGAATGCACTGCCAGGTAAAAATACCCCTTAAGCTCTGATCAGGACTCTTCTGGCAGAAATCAAAGGAGTGCTTGGACCATATCCAAGTTTCTACGCCTGGATTAAAATTCGCTATACCGCTTATCTGCCTAAGTAGATCTCAGTACAAGCAAATATTGAACTAATTGTGTTGCCATTTTTGCAGTATGCAAATTTTAATTGCAAGGTGGAGTTTGTAACTGGAAAAGTTGAACACACCTCATCTTGTCAATTTGTTTATCAGATTTATGTCTCTTTATAACACAAGCTTAGCTCACAATCAATATTCAAATTATTTTCTTCCCATTACGACTTTTTTACAACAAATCACTCAATCGATTCCATTTTCTTTGGAGCTTCATTTAAAATGCCTTGAACACTGAGTTTACGCATGATTGTGTTACAAGACTGTAGTTAACCTTCTCTATAGATTTAATTAAACAACACATCAAGGCCTTCGGTCAACTCATACAATATGTATCTTGCCTAGTAAACAGAACTAGCCACTCCTATTGAGCTAAGCAAGAGGAGAAAACCATGTCATGAAAAAATAAATGAGATAAGTGTTTTCCTTTAACAAGGATTACACAACATACGTTGTCTTTTACTAAAATGCAATTTGGCCACAGTTCATCTGATTGTGTCTCTAGCTCCCCATATGCAATATTTCATGTTTTTGTTAAAAAGAGAAGCTAACACAGAGGCTTGACCTGCATGACTGTCGATCTGACCCCTCCCATGGCTCTTTCCATCAACAGGTGCTCCCCACTATGACAAAGAGAAGGCTTATTCACGTAAGAGAAAGGAGTCAAGTTGACTTCAGCAAAACAGGCTTCTGAAAATTGCCCTGCAGGTAGCAAGCAGCTCAATCCCAGCCAGGTGTTTTTGCAACCTGCCTCACTTGCAATTGCAACTTTTATTCATGTACTACTGTAGTAGATCAGATCACGCCAAGAAGAACAGGTATGAATTAAACTAATTGGAACTGCTTCTTCAAAAAAAAATTGAGGGCTGAAATTATTGCAGAACCATTGACCTCCCCCAGTGCACATGCCATACATTTCAACTCAAGAGACCATACAAGAAAATGGTGCAAACAACTGCAGCAACTGTATTCCACTCTTCTGTGACACCTCTTACAGACAATAGGCCTTAATACACTACTTTGTATGAACTCATCAAAAAGGCACTGGAAGTTGCATACACTAAGCAAATCAGCATGAGCTGGTAGTCTCAATCTTGAGTCCCTCCTTGTTCAGGCAGTCTGTGAGGCCACGGCCAGTTCAAAAAAATAACAACAATTTTCAGACTTTCTAGGTCTGCCCCCAAAGCACCAAGATAATTGCATTTTGACAGCTGCGTATCATCCTATGCAGGTATACATTCTCTTAGAAGAACCCTGCATAGACACCAAAGCCTTTGAAGCATGTCAGAAAAATACTTCAGAGCTAACTGGCCATGCTGCCTGCACATTTTGACACCTACACAAACAGCTAATTGGAACTGAACAAGTGAAGCAAGAAAAATCTATCCCAAGGAGAATGCAGTTCTTGCAAAGTATTAAATGAGCATCGGTCTGTCCCTTCCAAATCCCACACTTGGATGGCTTGAGGTGGCACTGGGAAAAACAGTGCCAATAGATACTTAATTAAAAGAAGCAGTAAGAGATGATGACAGAAAAGTAGATTATTGTCTTACTGAGAACAAGAAACAAACTGACATATTTTCCTTACACATCATCTAACACTCAAGCATTAAATGCAGAAAATGCCACTCAAGCTGTCCTCTCATAACTGCTCATACAATAAAATTCATAGCATGCAATGCACCCAATATCCAACAGGGAGAAGGGAAACCTTAACAGTCCAGACTGAAGATAATTAAAATATATATATATAGCCATTAAGATAATTTCTGTTGTATCTATATGTGCTTTTATGAACACATAATGTAAATTTAGGATAGGCTAAATGTAAACTTCTCTAGTTCAAAGAGTTGATTCCTTTCTTAATCACATACACAAAAAAAAAAATTTCGTAGCAATGTCAGCTAACCAAATATGAAACTTTGAGGAAAGTGCTACAGACACCAACTCTATGACAAAAACAGAGAGAAAATCCAAAGATATTTCATGACACTAGGATATTCACTGAGAATACACGAAACTTAGAGGCAAGACCACACTTACCCAAATCAGACTGTTTCCCAAGAAAAGATGATCCTAACTCTCACCTTCTTTGCTTATCTAGGATACATCTCATTTCACCTCCCCTCTGTATCTAATTTTATAAATAAATACATACATGTACATGCATGTGTGCAAATGACAGAAATTAAGGATTACAAAAGCAACAGTAATAATATATAAGTCAACATGTCCAAATTTAGGGCAAACATTTAGGAAATGTGAAACAACCTCATTTGAATTTAGGACAGTGAAAAATTTAACCTAGCCTCAAACCCAGTATGAGATCAAACCATGAAAGCATTTTGATGCTATTTAGCCCAAGAATGAAATACACTCTCCTCCCATTTCTGATAATAATAATAATTAATAATAATAATAAATAATAATAATAATAGTAAATTCACTCTGGTTTAATAGATAGTTTTCATATTTTCTAAACCATTTTTAGACAGCAGGCTTAATTACGAACCTTTGAAAATATATTGAATAATTTGACAGAGATTAAAGAGAACAAGAAAAAGTTGCAAATTACCACCTATTATTCTTTTATAAAGCTGTAAGAGTAGTTAGTTGTTTTAAATTCAGTCTCTGGCCACAGTATTATATCTTCCACTCTCATTTATTTCGTAGTTTTCATGCTTTATTTCAGTCATTTTCCCCTTTTCTTTCTCTAGTCTTCTCCAAATAAGATTTATGGGTAAGCATCGTTAAAAATTACTAAAAAAATAGCACTTCAAAGAAAGCAGAAAAGATACAGCAGGAAAGAAAAAGAAGCAAAGGTCAACAGCAGTACTAGTAGACTGTAGCTTGTTTTTATTTCTTTTAACTGTAATGCCATAAACATGTTATAAAATGACAGCAGTGTTTGCCAGCCAGTGCAAAAAAACTCTAGACCTGCTACATGCACATACATATTTTTTTCAAACCAGTTCTTCAGTGTTTTGAAAGCAGTGGCTGATGAACAATTCTGTTTTCTTACTAGCTGCTGCTGTTTATGGGTTTCTAACAAGCTAAACTAGGCATAAAATGATTTTAAATGGCAGATTCCAGTCCACAGCCAGCTCTGTGCTTTTTCAAGGCTTCACCAATGGCCCAGATACGCAATGCCTCTTATGCTCTGGCAGGAAATCCTTCTCCCATTCTCCTAGGGCTTTGGAAAGTAACTGCAATGTGCTGCTCCAGTTCCCAATTGCTTAGAAAACATGTAGTGCCTTTTGGCATTGCAGAGCTAGAGTCAGCACACAGCAACTACTCCCTGATGCCTGACCTCGTGGACAGTGAATTAATCAAGGTCTACTTTCACTAGACTCAAATTAATTATGTATCCTTTGTTAGCTATGATATTCACAGAGTAAACATCTCAATGACCAAGCCAGTACAATTCATAACATGATTACAGATATCAAAAAGACACAAAATTTTCACCAAAAGCCTGTGAGTGGAGCTTGTTTAGAAAGTTGGTGCTTGTAAGCAATTCAGGTGTTGCATCTAACCTTTGTGAAAGAAACATATGTAATCTCTCTACAAATCAACTATTGGGAGAACTTGCATTAAGATAAATAATCACTTTTTTAGGGAAGCACATCTTAACTTCACAAATGGGTTTGTGTGCAGGGAAGAGGAGAGATGGTTTGGAGGAAGAGAGACAGCCGAACTATGGACAGGTTAAAAAAGCTTAAGTAGTGACAGACCATACAATGCATTGTTCCACTTAAAAGCCAGCAATAACACATTGAATGAGGCAACAGCAACTAGAAGAAAATATATTTGGAACTGCAAAAAGCAGAGTCTCCACGTAGAATTAGAACCGGCTCTGAAACTGAGCCAGATGTGTCATTAGCTTTCATAGCTGAATCAGATATTTTGTCACCCCATGCAACTCCCTTGAAAAGCCCGTGCTGTTGAGAGGGCTGCACTGAAGGGCAATGCAAAATACAAGAAGCACAAGAGTAAATGAAAATTCTCACTGCAGGCACCATTTAACAGAAGAGATAAGGGATGAATTAAGTAGCTCAGGTTACAGAACTGTCCATAGGGGATTCTTAGTATACTAGGTAATAATGTATTTATTTTTCATACTTAACCAGAATTACATAAACCTGAACCAAATTATTTGTATTATATAAACAATTAAAAATAGTAATAATAATAAAGAAAATTACCATTAGACATTCTAACCTAAGCGCCACAGGCTGTGCAAAATGCATGGCAGTCATTAAATTTAGTACCCAGTAGTTTCATATTTCTACTTAACCTGGTCCATGTATCTGGAACCAGTCCTGGAATACATGAAATAATAATCATCATCATCATCATCATCATCATTCAACAGTGTACATATGTACAATAATAATCTAATAGTATAGTAACCAACATATATAAAGGTCATCATTATCACGCAGCAGTTGCAGCTTAACATTTTGACATTGCTGTATCACAGAAGAAAATATTTTCAGGAGAACAGCATACAGTAAAAAATCAATTAAGGAAAGAAAACACAACAGATTTTCTCAGTCCCTTTTATCATATTGTGGAATACTACTTACTTATTCACCTGCTTATTTGCAGGGAAAGTAGTGAATGTAGAAGCTAGACTATCAGTCTCCATCATGTTAAGGCTACAAAGGTATGTGAAGTCTACTTGGCATTCCGAAATTAAATCACAGAACAGCCACAAACTGAAGCATCCCAGGAAGCATTTTGGAAGGTTTGATACTTTATACACAGATGGAACATAACGGAAAATACAGTTCTTACAATATCCCATATGAATGGGAATATTTTGCCTTCTGTGAAGATACATTCAGTATTTTAAAAAGACCAATTAAGAGTATCAAAAATGGATGCAAACTCCTCAGGATTACTAAATAATGCAAGTTATAACTAAATTGGAGAACTGAGTTTAAATATCATAGAATTATTCAGGTTGTAAAAGATACTCATGATCATCAATTCCAACCAGCCCCTAACACTGCCAAGTCCACCACTAAACCACATCCCTAGTTGTTACATACACATGTCTCTTAAATGCCTTCAGGAATGGTGAGTCAACCACTTCCTTCAGCAGTCATTCCAATGCCTAACCACCCTTTCCATGAAGAAACTCTTCCTGATACCTAATCTAAAGCTCCCCTGGTGCGAATCGAGGCTGTTTACTCACCTCCTTGTCACCTGAGAAAAGAGACTGACACCCTCCTCACTGCAACCTCCTTTCAGGTAGTCATAAAGCAACGAGGTCTCCCCTCAGCCTCCTTTTCTCCAGGCTAAACAACCCCAATTTCCCCCAGTTGCTCCTCATAACTCAGTTTCTAGTCATTTCACCAGCATCATTGCTCTTCTCTGACCATGCTCAGGCAACTCAATATCCTTCTTATAGTTCAGGGCCCAAAACTGAACACAGTACTCCAGGTGCAATCTCCCCAGTTCCAAGTACATAGGGACAATCACTTCCCTAGTCCTGCTGGCCACACTGTTTTTGATGAAGGCCAGAATGCCATTGGCCTTCTTGGCCACTCCAGCAAAACTAAACTAGCCACAGTACTGAGTCATGGGGAACCCCACTGGTGACTGGCAGCCAACTGTATTGAACTATTATGATTCTCTGAACCCAGCCATCCAGACAGTTCTTCACCCGTTAAACTGTGCTCACATCCAAACCATGAGCAGTTTCTCAACAAGAATACTGTGGCAAACAGCATTAAACACTTTACTCAAATCTAGGTAGACAAAAACCACAGCCTCTACCTCATCCACTAAGTGGGTCATCTTGCCGTAGAAGATCAGGTTTGTCAGGTGGTACCTGCCCTTCATAAACCCATGCTGGCTGCATCTGATCATGCAAATCTCCTGCATGTACAGTTTGATGGCACTCAAGATGATCTGCTCTGTTATGGACACATGACTTCCCTGGGACTGAAGTCAGACCAACAGGCCTGTAGTTTCCTGGATCCTCCCTCCTGCCCTCCTTGTAGTCTGAAGCCAAATTCATCAACCTCCAGTTAACTGGGACCTCCCTAATCAGCCAGGACTGATGGTAAATTATTGAAAGTGGTTTGGTGAGCACTTCTGCCAGCTCCTTCAGCACCCTTAGTTGGATCCCATCTGGCCCAATAGATTGTGTGTGTGCAAGTGGTGTAGCAGGTCACTAACCATTTCCCCTTGGATTATAAGGGCTTCGTTTTGCTCCCTGCCGCTGTCTTCCAGCTCAGCAGGCTGGGTACCCCAAGAATTATTAGTCTTACTAATAAAGACTGAGTTCACATAAGTTCATAAGATGTGGCATAAGAATAGTCCATAAAGCAAGAAGGTAAAGAACAAAATCAGACTTGCTGTATTTTATCTGTGTCATGTTACTGTATTTTCAACCATTCAGTATGGCTTAAACCAATGGGCCTGTCCCATTTCTAAAGAACCATTTACACTCAGACACAGTACTGATACTAGAGCGGAAAACTTTCCAAGATACACCATGTAATTGAAATGGCTCTATACCCAGCACAATACAGGAGCCCCAAACACATGCCAACCTCTCTCCATTGCCCACTTTGCAATGCAGTTGCACAGCCACTTACCTGTACCCCATGTAACCCTTCGGCATCATTTCTAATCACCCCCATCCTTCCCCAGACTACAGATATAGCATCCTCCCTCGCCTCAGGGCAAGGAAACAGACACGGCAGATGCCACCAAGGGCTGGCCTGTACTCCTGGTGGCACAGTCACAGACTCCTCCAACAGAAGATGGTACTACTCATCTCCTTTTCATTGGCATCAGCAGAGTGCTGTGCAAGTTGACTCTAGGTGCCTACTTGCTGCCTGTGCAAACAACAGCACCTCCTAGAACAGCAGCTTTGAGATATCCTGCTCCGCTGGGGCACAAAGTAACGTGGGCTAGGAAGACGACATGTGAAGCGCTTACAGCAATACCAGTGCTTCTATTCTTAATGCCACACTGCTAAAAACTTCAGCCAGGGCAGAAGCCGTGTCACCCAGTGATGCTACCTCCCATCCCAGTAGGCAAAACAGAATCACAGAATGATTTAATTTGGAAAAGACCTTAAGATCATCAAGTCCAGCCATCACCTCATTGCCAAGCCCATCACTAAACCATGTTCCTAGGTGCCACATCCACACGTCTCTCAAATACCTACAGGGATGGCAACTCCACCACTTCCCTGGGCAGCCCATTCCAATGTTTGACCACCCTAGTTCTTCCTAATGTCCAATCTAAACCTCCTTGCTGTAACTTGAGGCCATTTTCTTGCATCCTATCACTTGTCACCTGAGAAACAAGGCCAACACCCTCCTCACTGCCATCTTCTTTCAGGTAGTTGTAAGGAGCGATGAGGTCTCCCCTCAGTCTTGTACAGATGAGCTGGGATGCACGCGTGAGAGAAATGCATTCAGGTCAAGGTCCACATGATACTGCTATGTGGATCCCTGAAAGAACCAGCACACCACAATTTCAAAGTGCAGACCAGGAACCATAGGACAGCTGTTGTTACAGACATTCCTTCACTGGATTAACACAGTAACCAAAAGCTCACCAACTCTCATGGACTTTTTGCCAAAAATCACTCTCAATAAAGTAAGTATTTCACAGACCAAACAGAGATAGAAACAGTGTAGGACTGCTGGAAGGTCAGAAAAAAAAAAAGAAAAAAAAAAGAAAAAAAAAAGTGAAATCTAAATTTGTGAGAGAATGAGAATGTAGACTTGTTATCTTGGTAGCATGGCTAGGAGAAGCAAATGTTCCTTTGAAATGCTAAATAGGACAAATATGGGTTAAAAAGCCTAAGCCCTACAGCTATAGCTATTACTGCTGTCACTGCCACTTGGAACCTGAGAAACAAACTAGGCCTTCCCAGCACCTATAAGACATCCATATAAAAAGTACATGGAAAAGGAGGGTTGTATGAAGAGATGAACATATACTCCGAAACACTGTGCAACAACAACAGAGACAGAACTGATTTGAGACCAGAGATGTCACATGATTGAGACTTTAGTCATATATCAAAAGAAAATGAGCAGGGAAAGTTTCCTCTTTAAACTACCTGCTGGTCCTGGAGTCAAATAATCAGACCAAAATTTTCTGCTGATGATAGTAGCAGCTTCTTGACTTCAGGGATCTTCAGGTGAATCTGTACCTGAATATACTAGCCCTAAATTTAAAACAAAACAAAACAAAAACTAAAAGCATGGTCTTAATAACATAACATATAACATAACATAACAGCGAGAGAGAGAGAGAGAATGAGAAAATAAGAAAAAGCTTAAAGATTAAAGAAGAAATACGGGTCTTTCCCACATATGGCCACGGCAGACCTCAGTGCAGAACTGCCATACACCTAGGATGTGGGCAATGTTGCGTAACACTGCCTGATGAATGACCTCTGTCCCAAAGTAAGGTGAGTTCCATTAAAAATAAAAAATTCTCCGCAAGCAATGCAGATACTGCGTCTGCTTTTCTCCCCTCAGGCACCTACACCTTCTTTAGATAAATAAAGAAATGCTTTTATGACCAAATAATAAAATGCACTCTTTCTCATTTACTTAAAAACCTCTGATGACACAAGGACATCTTCTGTGACCAGTAATTCAATCTATAGTATTATTATGTAGCATTCAGTGACACAATCAGCAGGAACTGCAAAAACCTTCATAATAATCCCTCCTATGAATTACACTTCAGGACTGATTGCATGCCCCCACATTCCCTCTCTTCAGTTGAAATATGGGTGTTTATAGTCTCCCACTTAAATAATATGCTTTACTTACTTGTTTTATACAGGATAAATCAGGCTTATGTGACTGAAAATGGCAAAAGCTAGGTCTTTGCTCTTAAAATAATTACAAAAATCCATATGCGTAATGGATTTGATTCTTTTCTGCTAGTTTGTAAGCAGAGTTAAGACTTGCATTTCCAAAAACACTGACTTCCTGTTCTCAGAACATAATTTATTGTTGAAAGGAATTTCCAACCTAATTCTGGCTCTTTCCTTTAAAATGCTTTGAAAGATCACTTTGTTGTGATAAAAGGAAAATAATAAAAGTTAGGACTGTCACACTTCTGTGTAACATTAAATATATATATATAATATATATATGTATACACATTAAAAATATGCATATTTAAGTAAATGTGAATACTTGAGACCTTTACATTTGACCCCTCCTCAGCACAATGATTTTAAGAAAACAACACGTTGCATTACACATTCTCTTTAAATGGATAATTCACTCTGTTTTACAGAACAGCAGAGGCTGCACCAGGAGCAGAAAGGCATACAGCAGCACAGCCAGTGCATGAGCCCAGCAGTTTGCAGCTCTGACATCCTCTGCACTGTGAAATCGACCACAAGCAGAGGTTCTAAATTAAAGGCAGGATTTAGCCCACAATAAAAACCGCAAAGGTGGAAACATTTACAAAAACCCCTTGCAGGCACACTTTACAGTAACAGGGAGGGACCTTAAGCTCTTAACAAGTTAGGATTTTCCTTGCTTATTTTTGCCAGTAAAACCTGAATCCAAACTGGCACTGCAGACATTATGCGTATTGAAATGTACTGCTTAAGTAATGGTGGTTTAAATATGATTTACAATAGCAACCAGAAGACTACTGACACACAAACTATTCCATTTTAATATTTGTGGCTTTTTTCTTTAATTCAAGCATCTTTAGTTGATAAGCCTTGAAACATTAACTGACTTAACCACGCCATTGCATTGAGTATACATATATAATTATTTAAGCAATTATATTGCTATGCATGAATTTGCTTGGATGTAAGAAGATGATCAATACTCCATTTCTATTTGCGTTCTAACTGGATGAGCACCAAAAACTTCAACTGAAAAGTAAACAAAATAAATGTCTAATAATTAAATTATAGATTGAAATGGAATCCAGCAGGTCATTTAAATACATTAGGTGCAAAAAACTTACCAAAGTACCATCTACAGTGGGAGATGCAGACCATTTATGTTACTGTTTCCATGTATGTTTCTGAACTTCTATCTTATTATCATTTCATTCATAGTGCTTAAGAGGAAAAAAATTCTTCCTCGTCACTTTCTGAAGTTTGTACAAGTCACTGAGATGAACAATTTGTATGATTGTTCAAGAAAAACTACTGTTGTAAATAAAGAAAGACCATTACTAGGTAGTCAGCTTTTACAAGGTCTGTCATTTTAACTTTTTTTTTTTTTTTAATTTGGTACCATTAGACATGTCAAAGATCAGATTCCACTCAGTATTATACCATCTAATTGCTAACATATTGTGCAGAGAAAATGAACCAAAACATGGTTTAGCGACTTCTTATGACAGTGGGATAGTTTATAACTCTCCCTTTTTCCCTTGCCTGCAACTCACACACGGGGATAGACTTAACATCACCACCACAGGAAACTCCAGTTCATTATCTGTTTGCATCACGCTTTATTATAGTACATAAAGCAAACAACCTCAGCGTGCCAAGTGCTTGCTAAAGACTATCTTCATGAGAACTATGCAGCCTCATACAAATTATTTATTTGGTCTGACAAGATCTCAGAGCTGTTACATGAAATTAACTTTCAAAGCTGATTGTGATGCTCATGTGATTTGGGTAGTGCATCCTCAATCTCCTGGAAAACCAGTACTGAAAGTACTAGCTGTAACATATTAAACAGCAATTGCTGTTCTTGCCCAAATTCCAAGCCTATGGGTACCTCTACACCAGAAGACCTGGTTACAATATTCCAAATCTTGTTTCTGTTAACTCCAAAACAGCAAGCTAGAAAACTACTTTCAGTATATTCAAAACACCTTGCTTCAAGAAAATGTCTCTGGTCAGTGTAAATATATCAAAATTATAAGAAAGCACATACACTTCAGAGCTACTACTCTTATGTTTTGTCCACATGCTAGTCCTAGATTCCAAGAAAGATTCGGGAGATAGAGGCAACTCCCATATAACAATGTACATTCCATGTATCTTAAATCATATTGATTTCCACAGCATTGGGACCACTCAGTTGGTTCCACTCACCTCGACGTATTTTGGAGGATTTCTTGAAAAGAAGCTACTCATTTTCCCCAACTAAAATCCCTACACATGAATTTCTGTCTTTGCTTCCCAGACTGAGCTTTTGAAGTATTTTACACTTGAAAACCATTCTGTTTCCAGCTGGATGTTTTGCATGAAAGATTTGTTTTTAACTGATGTCATTAACTGGTCAAACATATAGTAGTTGTACACACCTTAATCTAAACAGACAATTTTTGTGTATGTTTTGCATATTATTCATGGTATAGCTTTGCCTAAAGCTGATATAAATTAAAACCCTATTCACCCAGCAATATACATTAGCTGTAAAGCAATATACATACATTTTACTTCTCTCCAAATCCACTCTGCTCGGAGTTCAACGAGCATGGATCCATCCACTTAGTTACACACCAATGTAACTGGTGTCAAGGCATTTTAAAATAGTTGAACTTCTGTCCCATTGTACTCAAAGGCATTGGTTCAGTGTATGTTTTGCAATTAACAAACATAACCTGTCACGTAGCCCAGTTATACATGATGAAGAAAAACATCTTAAATACTCTAAAATTCACTCTGTGTAATGAAAGGTACATGTATTTGCATATTCCATTCATACTTTCCTGGTGTCAGCGGTAAGAAGAGCAGTATACATACTTGCATTCACCTCTGATTATCCAATAATGTTGAGAGGAAACCTGGTGCAAGTACGAACACCAGTTTCATAATTCAGGTACACCAGATTAAACCTTATGCATAATACCTCTACATAATTCATGAATACTGGAGTAAACGTGGAATGATTTGCTTCACATTTTGGTCAAGAATTGAGAACACTCCGTCTGTTAGGATTCTTCACCACACAGTCCTTAATCACATTAAACAATCCTTTAAAAGCCAACTGTGAAATGTTCATTAAAAAGTATTTAAGTGCTTTAGCTTATTAATTTTCTAACAGACATTGCTTATATTGCAGTCTTTCAGCACTAATGTTTAAGCTGGTTGCCTCATTCCTAAAGTCTTTCATCTAGCGTAATTTTAAACTAGAGTAATCTAGTCTAATTCAACTGTAGCTAGTCAAATTCCAAACACAAATCAACAGAAACATTTACATTATTATTGTAAACTCATTTTCATTTTCCCTTGTGCCCCAACTTTTTTATCCAAAGCAGCAAATCACATTGGAAGACAATGAGCAGCTCATCAGCACTTTTACCCTGTTCCAGAGTTCCCTAACTCTTTCTTAAAAACTCCTGGGTTTTGCACACCAGAACTTTCATGTTAGAGGTGCCAGCCTTTTTCTATTGTTACAGAATTTAACATAATTTGAAGCATTAAAAGCTACTGATTGTATTGAAAATTGCACCATTCATGGTCAGAGTACACATAATTTGTTGAAAAAAAATATAACAATAGTAGCTGAAGAGCTCATAGCTGAAACTCACCTTTAAAGTCTGTAGATATCATTACTAAAAATCCCAAAAGAGGGCATGTCTTAATCTAGATGACGTCATCCAGAAGACAGTGACCCTCCTGACAGAAGACAGTGACTAAGTCCAAGCATGGATCCTCCATGCCAGATTCAAAACAGGAAAGTATTAAAATATCATTTCTTAATTGAAAATGGGATTCTACTGCTAAGCATCCAGAGATTTATTACCTTCTTGGAAACACAATTATAATATATTACAACAAGCTTCACAGCCCATGCATCCTTGGCCTGTCAAAGAAAGCTTTTAAAAAGCTCTTACTTGCTCTATTAATTTTTAAAGTATGACAAAGCTGATGTTCTACTAACACACACCTACTTTGTTTCTCAAACCATATTATTATTACAAATCATCATTATTCCTCCTAACCCCTAGGTAGACAAGGGTATAATGAAACAAGACATTATTTTGTTACCATTGTTTTATGACTAGATTATCCCAGTATCACATCCTCTGACCTTGCTAAATGACATTTCACTCCACTCATATTCCTTCCAGATGCTGATGCAAAGATCTTGTCCCTAATCTACTGCTTCAGGGTGTCCCTCATGCACACCACCAAGAGTTTTAATCCTTTCTACCAGTCACTCTTCATCCATCTGTTCTCATCTGTAATTCACCCCTACCTATCACGACCCTCTCGTTCCTTTTCTTCTTACGGCCAAGTGAGAGAGGATAGCAATCACCAACCTTTCTTAGAAACCCCAGTCCCCTTCTTGAGATTCCAAAACAAGTAACTTTTTGTTTCCTTCCAGGTAAGCCCTTCAGTCAGGAAGGCAGGAACACGAAAACACGCTCCATTATAATTTTCTAAGCCCCTGTTTTTGCAAAAGTAACAACATGCTGAGACCATTACATCACACTCTCCAATCCTTTTTCTTTGTGTGCCCATGCCCACCTGGGCAGCAATCTTACATTAAGGATGTGGGTACAGAAAACAACTCGGTCTCATTTGAAGATTGAACAGATTACTGCCTGCCTCAGTGAACACTGTCCAATTGTAATATATTAAAATGTACCAGCAAAAAGGATTTATACTATTATGTTTTCAATCCTGCTTGCCACAAACTGGGAACGCATACAGATTCGAGTAAGACTTCTCATCTAAATGGCAATAAGCTGTTATGTATTTAACTCAGTATTCCACCGGGTGTCTATGACCTCAGGCATGCCTAGGAAGAGTATTTTACTTTGTGTTCACATAGCAAAATAGGGTCCTTATCCACACCCTAGGCTCCCAGCTACCACTGTGATAACACAGTGAACACTGATATCACCACCCTTGGAAATGCGCTCTGCATGTTTAGTTCCTTGTGTCAAGCTGCCCTTTGCGCGTTAGCTCTAAGCTCCTTGCATTCGTTAGATATACTGAGACAACTGAAGCATCTGAGTTTTCTTTTTTTTTTTTAATTACAGAAATGAATAAGAGTGACTTTCTTAATGAAAGTCACCCAAACTTGTCAGACACATACTTATTTAATGATGGAAAATTCTGCAAAAATAAAATGGTAATATGCTAAAGAGAAGCAAATTCCTGTCAGGGAGAAAAATACATATGAGTTCCTTTAGCAAGAAAACAGAAAGGGGTCCACTAAAACTCTGTAACAATGCTAGCACTGTGAAACAATGGGTTATGAAAGAAACATGATTCTGCCTTCAACAAACCCTCCAAAAAGCATTTGTTGAGACTTTGTCTTTGCTAAATTTGGAGTATTTCCTGTGCTGGGCTTTCTATTTGTACTCCTGAACAGCTATCTCATCTACAGCAAACATAATGATTCAAACCACCTGAGGTACCTGAGGCCTGGTAGTAAGCAGTGCCATGGATGAGCCCATACCTCTGTTCATGACAATCACAAGACATAGCAAAGCTACGGGCTGAGCCACCCTCCGGGACACGATGAAATCTACCCCACCCAGCAGAGAAAGACATTCATCAATTAATCCCCTCCAGCCCTGGAGCAGTGCCAATGTCAAGACAGCCTGGATGGCTACTCCTCCCCTGGGCACTGCAGAGGGACGCAGTGATCCCACAGACGAGGAAGGAGTGCTACAGCTACAGCATGATCAGTGCAGGCTCAGTCACTCCTCTGTGCAAACCAGGAGAGGCTCACAAGGCAGACAACAAAACCGAAGGGTAATTTGTGTCTTCACACCACTGCTACACACTGAAAGGCCCACTCTCATTCACCCTGAAGCAGATGAGCTCCAGATGGGAGGAGGACACTCCACCTACAGAGCCACCTGAGGAACTAAATGCTTCTTGCAAACCTCAAGGAAGATGTTCCCATGTGAACATATCTAGTACAGACAGAGGAGCACGAGTGTTTCTATCCCAGATTTGGAAAGTTTGTAGTCATTGCTGCAAAGCTTTTAAGGAGCTCCAAATTAAACGGCTTCCACTACAGCCACTTCACAGGTGGCTGTGCACTTAACAGCTTCCACCACAGCCCCAACAGCAACTTTTATCCTTAAAATCTAGATCTGCACTTTACAGCGTGCCCTATAGGAACACTAAAAATAGACATTTGAGAATGAATTGTCTCACCAAGACCATAAAATGTCATGGAAAGAAGCTTTTCTGTTCACTTCACCCCTTATTTTTCAGAAGGACTAGGCTTCATGGGCCACCCACTTCCCAGGAGCAACCCTGACTACAATCACAGCTCCTCACAGCCCCAGCTCAGTTGAATTTCAGTCCATATCATAAACCAGCAAACCCAAACACTGCGGCTGCCTAGTCCTGTCTGGCCAGGCATTCATACTGCTTGTGTTCGAGCTGCCAGACTCTTTGCCAAATCTCCAAACCACACAGACCAGGATGGATGGAAAGCAAAAGGCAACTTTCACCTCTATGAATTCACATACTCTGTTGGCAGTAGAGACAGTCAGTCACTCAACATACTTCTTCAGCAATATAGCTCGTAACATTTAATTAATTGCCTCCCTGTCAGGGAACTGTTCCAGAATACGTTTAATAAAATTTCTTATGCCAGCTAAGCCATGCATGGAATGACCCGACGTACAAAAATTAGAGATTAAAATACTTTTCATTCACTTAACAGAAGGCATGTCAAATCTGTAGTCATAGCTTACATCTTTATGTGCAATCTTTACCATTTCTGTTCTCCCTGCATCGAGAACTAAAGTACACTACCAGCATACACTCCACTATGTTCGGGACATTAATTAGGTGAGGAATGTTATCAATATTACATCAGATTTAGCACCAGTTAAAGCAAATCTGCATAGATGAAGAAGCAATCATTAAGGCTTCACAGACTCACTTTCCTCCAGAGTGTCAAAAACCCTCCCTGAATGCCCTCAAGTGCTGGAGTTCAGTTTTGATCTCTGATTAAGCAGAAAGACACGTAAAAGCAGGCACAGCATTACCCATTGACCAAGTGTCTGAGACAGTCCTGTGTGTTGTTTATTCCAGTGAGCGCATAAAATATCTTGCGGTCATGAAATGTGTCAGGATGATGTTTACTTTGAACAGAAATATACAATTATCTTGTTCGTAAGGCAAAAATCTCTCTCTCTTGGCTAGAAACTCATCTCATGATATTTCTGCAAAGAAATACTGCTGTAGGAATCCCAGTACACCTCTGGGACAACAGAGTGCCTTCCCTTTTTCTTTTTTTTTCTCCTTTTTTTGTGCATACATTTAGCTGTTCTATTTCAGGAATGCATAGGAAAGGCTAGATAGTTCAAAATGAGAAAAACAGCATTCTGCAGAATCAGATCCAATTTTAATTACAAAGCAATATCAAATCTGTATGGACAATATAGGAAAACAGAATTCATTAAACTCACTTCCCTGTGGATTCATAACCTTTCCTCACCATTCAGCCTGCAGGATAAAACACTCATCATCTTCCTCAAGCAAACATTTTGGTTTCTAAGTAAGCCATGAATCCTCTGGAGACAGAGGAAGCAACAATAGGTTAGGAAATGCAATTCCTTCTGTACCTCTCAGAGAGGTGCCAAACATTATGTAGGGCTCAAACCAGCTCTGCAGGTTCACAGTGAGCATAGCTCTTCTCATCTTCTCTAAGTAATGTCAAGTCAGCAAATTAGGAATTTCAAAAAACATCTGTATATTTATGTGCCAACCTGCTTATTCTTAAAAAACAAACAAAACAAAAAAAAAGAGAAAAAAATAAGGAAAAGAAAAAAAAAGGAAACAGAACAACTAGAAAAGGGGAAAAAGATCACTTTGATGCAGTGAACAGAAAAAATATCTTCTGAAAGGAAAGTGAAGGTTTCCTTCACTGAGAAAAAGGATAATGCGGACTATTTCTGCTGTCAAAGACCAAAAAAGAACAAAGTTGTACAACACCACACTCTGCACACCCATCCACCTCCATAAACCCATCGGAGGGGCCAGCCACAACGTCCCAGGAGAAAGCAAGGCTGTCTCTCTCTCTTACTGACCCTGCCACCAGCCTGCCACACATGTGCCCTTTGGTGTGTGTTCCACTGCTCTGCTCCCGAGCGAGACACGGGATGCACCCACTGCTGAGACAGGCAAGCCAGGGACCACAGAGGTCAGCATGGGCCAGGAGAGGGGTACGGACATCACAGGGCTAGTTAGCGATCTGCCTGGACATCAAGGAGAGATTGCCTTGCTGAAACCTGCAAATGCCTGGTGCAGTTTTCATCGTCCACTTTTATAAGCTGGAGGAGGGGACTGGAATCACCATTAGAAATCAGCGCCCTCACACCGACCAAGAGTTCCACCTGCATGGGTGGAGGAAACGGGAAAGCGCTAAAATCCATATTTGCATCTTCCTTTTTATTTCCTAATCAATAAAAGATACTGCTACCCAGAAATATCAAAAGCAACTTAACAGGAACCCATCAAATAAAGCAAAATTTCTTCTGTGCTCAGAATATCAGGTATGTATGGAAAAACTGAGAAGGAAATACAACTCCCTTGCAGTTTTTGGATTACAATATCTCTGAGCACAAAGCAACAATAGCATAAATATTCACAGAGTGAAAAAGCACTTAAAATGACAGATGTTAGAGCTATGAATACAAAAACATTCAGTTTGTATCTAATTTTTCAGGACACACGATATCCACTGAACTATTTATCAGCCTGTGACGGAAAACTATACATAATTTTCTGTAAACAAGACAGGATGTCTAAATAAATTTTAGCACACACAAAAAAAATTAAAAGATGTGAATATGCATACAGAAAAGCATGTCAGCAGTGCTAAGAGTTTTAACAGGAAATTCATTCTAGAAAGGAAGGCAGCTTTAGTTTTCAAAAAATTATCTGTGTTTCCTGATGCTATGAAAAAAAACACTTCAGGATATAGAAATATTTCCAGAATTCCTGAAATACTCCAGTATCATTCAATATTTCACACAACAGTCGAAATGTAAAGAATGGGGAAAAATCTGTACTATAAAGACCAAAAGTGCTGACTCCAATTTAAAAAATACATAAAATCTATTAAGGCTTCGGGTAAGATTGAAAAAAATGCAGTGTGAGATGAGAGGGGTCAGGCTAGCAAACCATGAAAATAAAAGATTTTTTACATCAATAAAAAGAAATTAAACTGGTAAGAATAAATTAATTAATGACTAAAAAGTAAAGAAACTGTAGTTTCTAATGTATCACAGTATCACAGTATCACAGATTTCTAGGTTGGAAGAGACCTCAAGATCATTGAGTCCAACCTCCGACCTAACACTAAGTACTCCACTAAACCATATCGCTAAGCTCTACATCTAAACGTCTTTTAAAGACCTCCAGGGATGGTGACTCCACCACCTCCCTGGGCAGCCCATTCCAATGCTTAATAACCCTTTCGGTAAAGAAGTACTTCCTAACATCCAACCTAAAACTCCCCCGTCGCAACTTTCGCCCATTCCCCCTCGTCCTGTCACCAGGCACGTAGGAGAACAGACCAACCCCCACCTCTTTACAGCCTCCTTTAAGGTAACTGTAGAGAGCGATAAGGTCGCCCCTGAGCCTCCTCTTCTCCAGGCTGAACAATCCCAGCTCCCTCAGCTGCTCTTCGTAAGACTTGTTCTCCAGACCCCTCACCAGCTTGGTCGCCCTTCTCTGGACTCGCTCGAGCACGTCCATGTCCTTCCTGTAGCGGGGGGCCCAAAACTGAACACAGTACTCGAGGTGCGGCCTCACCAGAGCCGAGTACAGGGGCACAATCACTTCCCTAGACCTGCTGGCCACACTGCTTCTTATGCAGGCCAGGATGCTGTTGGCCTTCTTGGCCACCTGGGCACATTGCTGGCTCATATTCAGCCGACTATCAACCAATACTCCCAAGTCCCTCTCGGCCAGGCAGCTTTCCAGCCACTCATCTCCCAGCCTGTAGCTCTGTTTGGGGTTGTTGCGCCCCAGGTGCAGGACCCGGCACTTGACCTTGTTGAACTTCATACAGTTGACCTCAGCCCATCGGTCCAGCCTATCCGGATCCTCCTGCAGAGCCTTCCTGCCCTCGAGCAGATCGACACACGCACTTAGCTTGGTGTCATCTGCAAACTTACTCAGGGTGCACTGGACGCCCTCATCCAGATCATCGATAAAGATATTAAAGAGATATCTTAAATGTAAGACCTCATTGTTAGAAAACCTGATTGTTTTAAGTCACAGTTGGCAAAACAAAGACACAAACAATGAAATACTGTACAATGAAGACTGTAAAAGTCTTAAAACTGCACAGACCATTACAGGTAAGTTATAGGAGGTATACAACACACACACATGCACATTACCAGGTGTTGATGATATGTGGCTAAGAGCAGCAATATTGTAAGAAAGGAGTCAAGAGAGTTCACTGAGCCAATAAACTATGCCACATTACTAATAAAAAAATAAATAAATATAAAAAAAAAACTTAACTTAAAAGCACTGAACATCAAAAAGTACTACTTCTGGTAATTACTACCCGGTGACTAACTCCAGATCACCATCAAAATGATGAACCAAAAAGGTATCCTGGGGAAAAAAAAAGTCAATGAGACAAATGTAAGCAACGATTAGCATAAATCTATAAAAGCTCTTTGAACTTTCTCTATGAAATAATCACAGGAATCAGCAAACCAGGAAATGACATTTATTAACAGATTTCTGTTGTGCATCTAACAGCATGCTGCCCCACTTCCAAAAAAAAAAAAATAGAAAAAAATAGAAATAACTTTGAAGTAACATGAATACAAGCAATGTGGCACTGTGGAAAGGAGTGGAAACTGTCCAGGGGACTGAAGGAAGAGAAATGCTAGTTGGCGGGTTGGATGACAGTCTCAGAAGGGTACTGCAGGGATCTGGGATTAGGCATGGTATTGATACCTTCCTCTGTGATGAAGAAGACAGTAAGCTATAAATTGCTGAAAGGCAGGAGCAGACATTAAAACCAGTGAATGTACAGGGCAGAATTACACCTAACATTTCCATCTCCTTGTGGTTCTTGCTAAATTCACAAATTGCACTAGCCTCTGTACAGAGGGGAGATGGCAGGTTATTTACATGACCCTAACCACAACACCGCTCACTTCTTACCTTGAAACAAACATGAAGTCAGCAATAAGGGAGGAAATGGATTAGAGTAGTAAAAATTACCTTGTCAGTTGGGATCACAGATTTATGAACAACATTTTCCTTCATCAGAAAGCGCACCTAAGAGATTAACACAAAAACCATGTACAGGCACCGGGAGGGCACAGTGAATACTGACATTTTCTCCACAATGCTGAAATCTCTACATTCTCGATCTTTGCCCCACACAAACCGGCATGCAAGTCAGAATTTCTTCTTCAATGGTAGTATTCCTCCCACCCCCAGCTTAAGTCAAATTTGGGACAACTACACAAACTACTTCATGCAGCCTCATCATCACAAGGCTAATTATGCATTCCCTTATTGCGCTTTCCTTGAAATTACACCATAAACTCTTCTGGGCAAGATGCAAACCAGCCTCTGATTCACAACATACTACCGGATAAAGATTACTAATTGGTGCACGTAATCCACACACACAAAAAAACTTTTTTTTAAATAAATAAGATTGTCATTAACCTGTGTCAATTACTGTTCATTTTTTCCCTTAGATGTGCCACTCTGCCTGCTATAAGGCATACTAGCCTGCAGGACTTTTTGGTTTGGGGACCAAGGACTCCTGCTTCAGCCTTCCCAGTTCTGGTGGCTGTAAAGTACAAACTGTCAGACCGTATGAGAAAACTAATCCGGAAATCCTGGCAACGTGAGTGGATTCTCCAGTCAAAACAGAAAAGCCTCTCTGGTTCTGCACCTAGCAACTGACTGAAGCACAGCAAGCTGCTGGAGTAATTTTGTGTGAATGGCTCAGTCTGCACACTGAATCATTCACAGCACCGTCTGTAAAAGCCTCTGTTATTTCTCTTCTTTTTCCAGGACAGAGCTAAAGAAAATTCACACGAACAGGAGAAAGCAGAGTCGGTGCACTGCACTTACTGGCACGCTGAGTGTCTCAAGGTAAATCAGCGGAGTCACTTGAGTTCAGGCTGATAGCACACAGCTTCAGATCTTAACTCACACCCCGGGTAACTGCCCCGTCTAATGCAAGAGTAACCATCATTCTCCTACTGAAGTATTTATCTTTATTTTACAATTTTAAAGCGAAAGAGCGGAAATGAAGGATGGGCTGCACTGTAATCCGAAAAGACTAAAGAAATAGGAGTAAAAGTAGGTCCTTTGGTATCTCTGGAGAGTGGCATCATCTGCATCTTTGCAATTACTTTTCAAAGAAATAGCCATGTCCCATTTTTTGCTCCACTACAGGGTTTGGAGTCTGTTGTGCCACTAAAAATAAAAAATAAATAAAAGAACAAGACAACCTGAGGTCCTGATCTCCTGATCCTGGAGAGTACTTTTGTATTAGACCCTGTTGTTCAGAGCATGCAAAGACAATATTAATAAATAATAATCATCATTATAATAATCAACCTGTCATCCCAGGAGAGACTGCAGGTTCATATCCAAGATTACAGCTGCAGATCCTAAACACAGTGATTTTGTAAGCACTCACCAAAACCAGTACTGCTCCTAGTTTAACTACCACCAACTGCTTATGATGCTGTGCACAATACTACAGATTTCCCATTTAGAATGACAGTGTTATGAACACAGTTAACATTTCACAGAATTAGTATCAGAGCTACAAAAAATATATCTTCAGTGATTCACAACATCTTTTTGTTGTTGTTTTTTTGTCTGTTTTTTGAGAGCAGAGAGTGCATCTATTCTAAAACCCATCAAGCATTCTGGGGTGTTGAAGTCCACCGCCCATGCTATTAGGACCGCTGCCTGAGAGCAATCTGCCCTGTGCCACTGAACATTTATCCTGAGCGATTCCCAGGCAGCGACTGACAGATAGAATGGCCCAGGAACCATTCCCGAAAAGCAGTTCACATGCAGCCTACTCTGCTCCAGAGACAACAGCGTTTCAATAGCCTCCGCACCTGGAAACTACACGCATGTACCAGTACAGCCTGAAATTCACACATCAATTTCCATAGGATTTCACTATTAATACTGAAACTGCCTGCTTTTTAGGCTCCTTAGACTTATATTATTAAATCCTGCTGTAAATTCTCCTGATAGTGTTTGGGCTTGGGGAGGTAGAGGGGATTCTTTTGCAATCCCCTTTCCTATTTGCTTCTGTTGCAGTTATGTGAAAGACCAACAAAAATGAGGGCATATAGACTGACTGTATAAAAAAGGTTTTATGCAGTTTTGTCAGAAATATGAAAGTCATGCTTGCAACACACACCCTTGTATAGTAAGCTTGTATGTTTCAACATCAACCCAAAAAGGGAGAGGTGCAAATCTAGAATTTTTTTTTAAGCACAATTCTCTCCAAGGAGAGTTGCTATGGGAAAAATATAATTGTGAGACCACATGTCTGGGAGAAACAAAGAAAGTCTTCAGTCCAGATTGTTTACTTCTTCTAGAGTTTAAGTAAACAAGGGAGAAATAACAAGTCCTTTTAATGAAGATGTTGACTCATTTAACATTTTTCCAAAGGAAGCTTTTAAAAAGCAATCATTTTGCTGCCACTTAAGACTCACTTAAGTTTTGTATTGTAAGACTCTTGAATAGCCAGATTTCCAATTCTTGCAGCTTTAGGAGTTACTTGTATTCATGAACCTTTCTGCTGAAAAATAAGTCATTGGATATAGCTCATATCTTCTAATTTCTGGCTGTGAGCAACCTTGAGAAATATGCTTACCATTACACATATTTGTATGATCCATTTTATCTCAGGTTTCCAGCTCTACTTTCACTCAGGGCAATTATTTCCTCTAAATGTAACATTAGCAGAATATTGACGTACGCTCTTCATCCCTGGGTCCTTCTTTATCGAGTTACTCAGTAACTCCCACGAACAGCAACCATGAATAGCATGATTGCTACTCACACTTGGCCTACCACTGAAATAGTTAACTGTGAGCTGGATAACAGCATCTACCTTGACAGAAGACTGAAACAGCAAGAGCTGATTATTCATTCACCTCCATCAAAATCAAAGTATTAAACCCTGAAAAGAGGAAATCAGGAATGCTTTTTATGAGCTGAGTGCCTGTAGCTGGAAAGAATAAAATAAACTGAAAGTGGAGGAGGAAAAGAAGAAAGAATGTTTGTATGATTTTTTTTTTCATTTTTATGCCAGAAAGAAAAAGATTTAGTATTAATTTAATTGTTATGGAATTATTACAACTGTGTTTTCATTACTAGACAAAGAATTAAAACAGAGTAACAAGAAGGTAAGCCAATCTGGACAAAAAGATAATTTGCAAGGTCTAGAAAAGGGCATTAAGAAAGCAAGATTAGAGAGAAAAATGAGGCATATTAAGCAAACAAGCAATGAAGGAACAGACAGGCAGCTTTAGCGAATGGAAGTACTATGAGGAGATATTTTCCGTATGTAGCAGAGAAAGACACAGAAGAACTCATCTGGTGACAGCTTAACTTTAACAGGAAAAGGAGAGAAAGATTATCTGGATGTTATGAACCTTGCCAACAGGTTGATATTATCCACATCAGAGGCTGGTGAAAAGGGGGGAGGGGCAATAAAAGAAAAAGGGGTAAAAAAAAGAAAAAAAAAAAAAAGATGATAAAGACATTTCCAGTATGTTTGATTTAATGAGCCAAAATACACAAAAGGACAGGGACCTTTACTACAGAAAATAGCATTTTATCAGAGAATCAACCTCCTGTCTTCCCAACCCAGCTGATTTTTTTGAGGTATAACAAAAAAATCAGCTACCATTTTTCCCATTCTCTAAATGTGTACGCTTTATGCTTTTTATATACTGTCAGTTCCAGAGGACCAGCAACATCCATACAAGCAAAATCCAGATCTCCCTAACTGTCCTTTTGACAGAAAAGGCACAAACTTCTTTTTTTTTTTTTTAAGATAATTTCAGGGACGTTGATGTATTTTGTTGAACCATTCATGCATTTTAAGGAAAATTCAATCTAGGCAAATACAACCAAAAAGTGAAAACACAGTGCTTCCTTAACAGTGATTCACTTGGGCTCTAATCTTGGGCCAGCTGATTCTGCCAAATGATCGCTTCTCAGCTGCTTCATTTATTAGGTCTGTATAAAGGCCCTGAAGATGCTTAGACAGATGAGAGCATCTCAAGGTGCAAGAAGGCTAACTTTCATTAAGAGGTGCCAAAAGCCCAGTCAAGACAAACAAGCATACGAAGTTCATGCAAGCAGAAAGCACACTGCGTCTCACAGGAGACACTCTCCAACAAACCAACAATTTCAAGTTTGGAGAGCTAAGCTGTCCTGCACTGCATTATCCATTTTCCAGTTGCCCTTTGTTATTCCTACAGCTCCCCTCCTACTGTTCAGCCAGTGCCCAAACGTGCATGGCAACAAAGAACATAAAAATTTTGTTTCAAATCTATAAAGAAAAAGAGAAAGGTGGGTAAAAGTGAAAAGATTATACCAATGTTTTCAATCAGTAACTACCCTTTTAGCTTGTCACTGTTAACTAGCTACTTCAAGTACAGATACCTGCTTTTTTCATACTTTTCCTCCCACATTGCAGCACCAGGCCCCACCAATACCTTGAAATACCAATACATTGAAATATTGGACTACACTGTTTGTGTTTATAAAATGCATGTTCTTCTTCAACCCTGGATCAGGCCAGTCCTTAAGCACACGGGTAAGTAGCCTATCTTTTTATACTAGCAACAAAAACACGAAGGAAGACGCCAACTACAATCCACAGGAAATACACAAGTAAAATGAAAAGTGAGAGCACTGTCTTACCAATACAGGATTTTCAGACTTTGTTAAAAATCTAACAACACAGAGTGTGTAAACAAAACTAATTCAGCATTGTTAGTAAACTTGAATAGCAATAGCAATATAGCAATTCAGCTGCAGCTTAGTATGTATTGGATAAAGTCCTGCATAAGCCAAAAATTTAAATATTTTCATTTAAAAATAATAGAGAATAAAAGAGTTTGTGAAGTGGTAGCAACACATTAGCATTACACATAGGTATGTGCCTGTCCCCTACCTGGGATACAGAAAGCACTGTTAAGATACCACTGAGCTTCAGAAACACTTATCAGAATCCTTCCAGATAAGCTAATTACCTCATTTTTAAGTAAGAGCTCGTAACACCCTAGTAACTTTCTAGTAACACCTTCCACTCACTGTTTCACTTATAGACCTGGAAGAAGCTGAGAGCACATCTGTAAGTGCTACTGAGAAGAAAACACATTACTGCAGATTTAATCAAACACATGAAATGACAACAGAGGTAGGTTTAACCCACAGTCTTAGCTTAATTAGGCAGGCTTTTCACCTGCACCTCTCTCCAAGCGTACCTGTTGCGATCGTACAATTAGAGGCTCCAGCACAGCGTTATGAATACAAGCCCTAGCATGCGTCTTTTAAAATACATCAGGAAAACATAGCACAGAATCCCTCCTCACTTGCATCCCCTTCCTTATCTCATCTTACTATTTTGAACCGTTCCAGCATCATCCCCGCAGCTCAAGGCGCTTGCTGGTTACGGCTCTGACATCGCTTACAGGATAAATATAAATTCACTAAATCTCCTGCCTGCTGTCTGCATAATCCCTTAACCTCTCGCTTCCTGCAGCCATGGTTCTTTGCCTTGTTCTCATCTCTGGCCTCTCTGCTTCATTCATTTTGCACGCATGCTTCCCTTTTCCACTTATTTTCCCAAATCATCAACATATTCAGCACATCTTCACAGTGAGATTCATTTCCCTATGGACACTGCTCTTCTACTGCACAGCCTGCTTCAGCATGTTGCATTGTTTTCTACACTTTATTGAAGGATGGGAATTTAATAAAGAGTTCTCTGGTTAACAGATTTGTATTAAACTTATCATCTGTCTGCAAGATACAGGCAAAGAAGAAAATACTAAGCAAGAACTTAATATTCTGGTTTTCAATGTGTTACAAAAAGAGCCAGAGAGAACAGTGTGTACTACTAGCCAAACTACAGGCGGCAGCACTCGTACTGCACAGCAGCTGATCCTGCATTAGGAGTAAGAAAGCAGAAGGCCGTCTTATGCTATTGGATCATCCCTGGCAGAAGTAATGGCCCTTCTCAGGCTTCTTCACCTTCATTTTCAGCTAAGGGCTAAGAATAGACAACAAGTAAACCGAAGCTTTGCTCCACTTGTTTTCTTCCTGATTTCTACACCACTTTCTTAAAATTATGGCTCCCTCCTGCTCAAAAGTGGGACACATCCAGAACTTCAAGTTTGTTCTTTTAGATGACAGCAAATAGTCATTTAGATGGGTTTAAAAGGATAAAAATAAAAAATAAAAAGTAGTGCAGCCAGATGATATTTTTGGGGATATTTATACAGATTTTTGTTTGGGAAAGTTCTTACAAAGCAAAGCCTCTGACATTATAAAGGCTCCGCAATGATGCAATGAATTTACGTATGGGCTGACTGCTGCACAGGAAGATCTAGCCATACAGTATTTCTACAAACAAACACAGAGAAAGCAAAGTTCACTACTGTTGCCATTAATAAGCTCCAGCATAGAGAAAGGCCCATTCACGCCAACTTCATTTCCAGTTTAGTAAAGCTGGAACTGAACAGCTCAAGGAGTCAAGTAGAACTTTTATTAATTTTAAAACTAAATAACATATTAAACGTCACATTTTTCTAGATAGGAGCTTTTTTTTAAGTTCTTACAGAGAAATAAATTTAGAGCTGTAGTGGTTCCTAATACATGCTTACTCCTAGCTTAAAAAAAAAAAATAACAAAACACTAGTAGCATGCTTGAGAGACACTTCAATTAAACGTGGTATACTTAAGCCCACACCTTATATCAAGCACACAAGTGGAACCACCAAAGCCAAGGTGTACTCACTTATTTAATAACAAACATGCTACCATAACAGGACCCTGACAGCTGGCTTTACCCACTACATAAGCACAAGTAATGTTACAGAATAAGCCAGGGAAAAAATAAATAAATAAATAATTTTTTTTCCTTACTATTAACAATGTTTAGGTTACTGTCAGCAAAAGGTTAACTAGATGCATGAAGTTTTTACATTAAGCCTGCAAAAAGAGTAAAGTGTTTGTTATCTCAGTGACTCAGAAAATAACTGTCTCATTAGTACCTCCAGAAAGGAGGTCTTCCTGCTGCTCCAGTCACACTTCCAGAAGCTCTGAAGACCTACTTCCCCCACTGCTCTCCTTCAGGCCTTGGTTCTGCGCTGTATCAGGCAGTCAGCACAAGCAGGTCACCTCTCCCTTTTGCAAACAGAGACAGACAGTGGCCGCTGGCTCTCTGGGCAGTTTTTCATAAACTCTCTATTTCAGCCGTGCCACTACAACTTCACCCTAGCGCTGCTCTAAGACCACACGACACACAGGTCCCAGGGAAGCTTCACAAACAAGCAAAAGACACGGGAAAATAAACGTCACCACAAGAATTAGTTTTGCGTCCCTCGGGCCCCAGCCCGTCACTGTGCCTGTCACCACGCCAGCTAATTTGCAGTCATGAAGTCTCTCAGACGAAGAGGACGACATGCTGAATCTCGACCCCTGAGCGGGGAACCTAGCCTTGGGCGACTTGGTGACCTACATGGCAGTTGCACAGCTCGGTAACTAGTTGGCTGGAGCCTGCAAACGCGTGATTCATCTCTGATTCTCCCCACACCACCCCGCGTGCTGCCACTGGACTGCTGGCTGCAAAATGCAGTTTCCATAAGCTGGCACTGTCAGCCTCCTATGTAGCTGAAGCACTGCCTTGAAAGGACTTTAATATTAAAAAGAAAACTGAATTTTATGCTCCTACCTAAGCACTATGAAATTCACACAGCAAAAGTATAGATATACATATATATGCTGCTGCACCTGAACACATCTCTTTTCTGCTCTTCCCAGTGCTACCTGCCAACATTTCAGCCCAGTAACTGACTGCATGTTTTGTAGAGTCCGAGATCAACAGCGCATCCACAAAGATTGTAATTAGGAGACACCTCAGCACTGGGGTGGTGCTGGGTACCATGTGTGCAAGCCAAGTGCTGGAAAGATATAAATGAAAAAGCAGGAGCTGGCAAAACTAGGAGGGCTAACACGCAGCATGCCATCAGCTACATACAGAACCACTCAGACTCTGCCTGTCTCCCCTCTGTTCCCCCTGAAAACGCACAGCCAGAATTTCACTGTCCTTTACTGCAACCTGCGTCCTTAAGAGACTCCGTTGGCATTTCGCAGTGTTGTAGAATTAGGCTTTCTTATCCTCTTAATGACCAAAACACAGCTGTCCAACATGTTCCAGCTGGCACAACCCTGGCATCTCTGCTGCTAACCCAGCAGCACATCATCTGGGCTATTTTGTCCCGCTGAATATGCATGCATCAATAATGCATATGTACAACAAACTCACAACTTTTTTTTTTCCAATCACTTATAAAACTGTAGTATTGTGAAAGCTCCTAGCAAGTTTCATCCGCATTACAAAGTTCAAATACAAATCTGTTCAAGAGGCTAAAGTTAAAAAGTTGAGTGGTTTGGGGTTTGTTAATGTCTAGTGTCTCAACAGTTACACGTGTATTAGAGGATAAATAAATAGTACAGCCAAGTTACATCTCCTCTGTATATATGTAAGGGGTAGTGACCTGTACATAGGATTAGGCAGTTTGAAGCAAGGGAAAAGAGCAAAATGTAACTCAGAACCAGGAATTGTCCTCATTAAATTGGGTGTTTCTGTCAAAGTGGCCAAGAGCACAGTACTTCCTAATATTGTGATCTGTATTTACATGCTGGAATTTCAGCCTGAAAGTTGCAGGAAAAAAAATGCACCATTCCCATCTTTTATATATTTTTGGAGTGCTGATTCGAGGAATGCAGTTCTAGGTGATTTGATAATAGAACTGGACTTTCAGGGTTAGCCTTAGAAGCAGAATACTTAAGACATGTTAAACTGTGCCACAGAACACAGTTCCCCCGTGTGCCTTAAAGGTGGAATGGGCCACAACAATGCAGCACAACCCAACCAGCTCTGAGCTCACTACCTCACCTTGCACAACAGAAAATGTAACGTAATGGTTGGGTTTTTGTACCCCGTGGGCAGCAAAAGGGCATACTCTTTAGCACAAGCAAGTCTGTTGAACACTTTAAATCTACAGAGCTGTAATGCTTCACACCATCTCAGATTCTTACTTTAAAGGGATTAATTTTTGAAGATATCAGAGAAGTTATGCAAAGCTTGTATTGGGCCCTGAGAAAGGGCCCTGAAGGCCATTCTGCTTCTTACACATTAAAGCCATGATCTCATAACCACGCTATTCATTAGCGAGAGCATTACCATGATATGGGTACGAGATGTTTCAGTTATTTCCTGTGACTTCCAGGCTCTGTACTGACTGAGTGTCACTGCCTTTAAATGGCCCCACCAAAACTAACAGAATAAGGAACTTGGTTCAAGCAGAAAGGCAGCTTGCGTCTCACGGCACTTTATTTTTCAGATGCAGTTGGTCTTTGCACAAGACTGCCAGTGTGGCTTAAAGCACTGGTGTCTCATCCTATCACGGGGAAAAAGAGAGCTGGGGAGACCAACTGCGAGTGCTGAACAACTCTGCAGAAGACCACTCGTGGTTCCTCACCTGGCCACCAAGCTCACCTCGGTGCCTCTGCTGATGCCCCCCGAAGCGCCGATCGGCGCCGATCAGCCCGGTTCCTACCGGAGTTTGGGTCTCGTCAGGAGCCTGCCCGGCACAGGCAAAACACCCGCACGCCACAAACGCTGCCCACCCCCTGAACCCCACCGGCTGCTCGCCTCTGCCTCCTTCACCCTTATTCCCCGCGGGGATAGGGGGGCACCACGGGGTGGCGGCACCACGGGGTTCGTGTCGGGGACCACAGCAAAGTTGTCTCCCCGCGCACAGCTCCTGGCATCGAGAGCCCTCCGGAGTGGGCTGGAGTTACCGCCAGCGCCTCGCCGGGAGCTGGGGGGCTGTGGGGACGTGGTGCTGCCCCCCGGGCTTCGCTCGCCCCCGCCCCACGCCGCGGGCCTCGCCCCCCGAGCCGGGCTCTGCTCCCCGGACCCCTCCCCAGAGGAACCCCCGGGGCGCCGCCATCCCCGTTCCCCCTCCTCGCCTGGGCGGGCTCCAGCCAGGACCAAGACCAAGGCAGGAGCAGCCCCAGCCTCAGCCCCAGCCCCAGCCCCAGCCCCGGGTGCGGGGGGCGAGGAGCTGCCGGTGCCGCGCCCGGGCCCTGCGCCCCCGATGCGGTGCGATCGGATCCGAGCCGAGCCGCGCCGCCCTTCTCCTGCCTCTCCCCGCCGGCACCTGGATGTGGCAGGAGATCTCGGAGTCGTCCAGCAGCCGCACGGTGCATTTCATCTCCGGGCTCAGCGACCTGATGCTGGAGCTCCGGAACCGGATCATCCCGGCCGCCCGCCCGCCGCCGCCGCCCCGCAGGCAGCCGCAGGGGGCCAGCCTGCAGCGGCGCCCGGCCGACCGCGGCACGGCGCGACACGGCACGGCACGGCACGGCACGGCTCGGCTCGGCTCGGCTCGGCTCGGCTCGGCACCGCCCCTCAGCCCCGCGGCGCCCCGCGGCCGCCGCCGCCCCCCGCCATCCGCCCGCCCGGGGCCGCCGCTGCGTCAGGCTGCGCTCCGCTCGCCGGCCGCAGCATCCCCCCGCTGCCACCGCCCCCGGGACAAGGGGGGGTCCGCTCCCCTCCGCACCCCCCCCGCCCGCCCCCCCGGTCCCGTCGGTGCCGGCAGGTTGGGGGAAAAAGCGATCCCCCCCCCACCACCACCACCTTCGCCCCCAGAAGGCTGGGGACCCCCCCGGGAGGGTCCCCCCCAGATGCTCAGATGCTCATCCCCCCGCTCAGCCTGCCCGCCCGTGGGGCTCCGGGTGTCCCAGAGAAGTGTATGTGTGCCTGGGGAGGGGGGGGATGAAGCAGGAATGGCCAAGCGAGGTGGGTGTGCTGTAGGGAGATGGAGAGCGTAATGCAAGTCCGCTTAAGAGCGCGAGTCTTGGAAACTTGTCTCCTCGGGGAAAAAGACTGGTCCATTAGGGAGGAACTGTCTCATCCCATTTGTTGTGCAAGTGGGAAAGAAAACACATCACCCGGTGGCTTCGCTAATTGTGTTCGCCATCATAAAAGGGTGTACGCATATTTCCAAACCTTGTAGGCTGTGCAGGAACCAAGCACCAAAGCTGACAAGCCTTGGGGCGGGGATCAGCTCTGTGTTGAAAAAGGGGTGCATCCTTTCTCAGTGTGAAATGAAAAACAGACGGTGTGACATGGGGTGTGACTGAAATCACACAATGAGTGCTGATGGCTGCACACGAGAGGTGCTCCACTCATTTTGCCTCTCTATCCTTGTTGACCTGTAAACTTCCATATTCTGTCAACAGTCCTGTGTGAAAGTAGCAATCATTGGAAAATCTGCTGAAAAAAAAGCCTAAGCACTGCTACTCAGGTAAACTTGTCCTTTGGCTTTCTGCTGGACTGGTAGCAGCAGGAAATACAGACAGCCACAAGCAAATGAGAAGTACCTAGCGCTCACTGCTGCCAGCTAATATGCAGCTAATATGCAAAGCCTTTTAATGTGGAACATAAAAGAAAAAATGTATGTATATGCTTCTCGTAAAAGATAAATGCTTCCAATTGTGTAGTGAACAGTGAAGCCAACCAGTAAGTACCTGAAACAGGTTGTGCACCTCAACAGCCACAAATTAAAGAAGATGGTTATTATCAGCTGAGACACCAGTTGTGGATGCCCACTCATTAATAACAGACGCTTTTTGTTCTACAGCATGGGAGCTCAGTAGATGCATGATGTTAGCCCACATGTGGACTGACTTTGAGGCAACAGACTTTCCTACCTACAATGGAGAAGGAATCTGTTCTTTCTATGCCAGATATTTTACCTTTCCCTCCTGTCTCTCCAACATGCCTTTCTCCATCCACAAAAGAAACAAGGAAGGAGCTGAGCCAATGATGAACTCAGGTTTTAGGCATCGGGTCAAAGTCTCCCATTGTCAGAGGGCTTTTTGCTCTACCCTCAGAACCACATGCAGAGGACCAAGCTTCCCAAGGATTCTCAGTATTACAGACACAGTGATGACTGCAGCACAAAATACACCTCTCCAACCTGGCTCTTACACGGTCAGCAACTAGCCTGTACCAACGGCAGCACAGCTGCAGGGGACAGAGCTCAGCAGAATTGTACTTACCTGGTTTAAAGACAGACCACTCGCGTCTTTTTGACACTTTATTTGCTTTTGTGATACGCCGTACCATGTGGACTTGAGGTGCTTCGGAGTCCTGTGAGACAAGTAACAGATTTCTCTGTCTCAGTTACCACAGAAATACAGTCACTACTAGCACAGAATACGGCGGTTGTCTAGCAGCACATCACCAAGTAAATGCAACAAACAGAAAAAAAAAAAAAACTCCATCCCGTAGAAAAAAAAAATGCAATGCATACAAACACTACCCCATTGGAACTGCAGGATATCGACCCATCAGCTGGATTTTACATCAGATACTAGGACAGCAATCTCATCCCTCTTCGAAAAACATTATGGGCCTTTTTCTCCCAAAAAATCTTAAATGGATCGTACAATTAGAAATTATACAGAAAACCCCACAAATATATTTCAAGTGCCACGCTTGACTGAGCACACCCTTTTCTACCACATCTCAGAAGCCAGACAGTCCTTATGGAGGTAGTGTATGGAAGGATCACCTGAAAAGCCAGGTACTCCAGGAACTGACATTAAATAGCATGGCTAGTGTTAGAAAACACAAAGGTAGGTATAGAATTCAATTCGGTTACCACTAAATGCTGAGCTGATGGAGAAGCGTAAAACAAAATATCCTGCTCATCCATTTCTGACTCGAAGGAAGGCAATCTGCTGCAGCAGTTGCTGCCAGGACCCCATCGTGCCACACTGAGGTCTGTCTGAGCACCCTCCTGGCTTCACGCTGCGGGCTGGAGCAATCCGATGGGGGGCCGCAGTGCCATGCACGCGTGGCTGCAGGAAGAAGGGCTGGTGGGTAGGTGTCTGCTTGAAATGTGTTTGAGATTCACCAGTCCCAGGGCTGCCACCACTCAATATAATAGCTGCATTTTCATTCTTTGTACATCTAACTGGTCTCTGAATTAATTTGCTTAGGGACGAGTGCTTCTGGATAAGTAAGCCTATACTTCCTATTTGCTTAGGAATTGCTGCCAGCTATGAAGTTAGGCTCAAGGGCAGCAGGCAGCACTAATGAGTTTGAGTAGTACTTTGATTTCTGCATGGTTCTGCGTGGATTCAAATTACAGAGTAGAGAAGTCAAGGGCTTCTTCTTCAGTGACTGATCATCACAGCAACTTCAGCTCTTTAAGTTAACATTTATAATTTTAACAAATATGCACACACACATATTTCCAAATATTCAAAGATTAACCTATAAATGCAATTGCTGCAACTGTAAGCACACCTGCGTTGGGTCAGACCTTGGGCTCTAGCACAGGTAAAGCAGACACACAATTCAGTACCCTCGCAGGGACACCTGTGTGACACCCTCACCTCCTTCCCCTAGGCTCACACCTAGCCATCACCTCAGGCCTGGGCCTCTCACAAGGTTCTTGCAGCCAGGCCATACAGCAAATAGACAGGGCTACATCTCTTACAGATCACAGTCCCACAAGCAAACAACAGCAACTTCATTAAAATAATTTGGTACAAGTTAGATGAGAACCAGCTAGCCATGAGCCAATATTTTAGGGAGCCCTTTAAAGTTAGCTATAGTTAGAGAAGCTTGAGTTTTGTTCTCAGAATCAAAGGTTCACAGGAAATCTAGCTTTGTGCTTTGTCCAGACATCCAGTTATACAGCAGGTTTGGATCATTTCTGAAGGACCCAGTTCATGAGAAAAACACCTTGTCCATAGTAAGGCTCAAGTTTACAAACACTTGTGTGTATTACTCTGTTTTCTTCAATGGAATTCCCTTTGAGACACACTATATTTGTATAAAATATATACAAGAACCAAACCTAAATTAGCAATGAGCTAATAGAATAGAGGTGGGTATACATGGGAATCACTTGAAAATGATTACAAAGAAGCTCTTCAGATGTTCTTTATACAAAGAGGTCTCACATCTGCTGGAGACTCTTGTTTCAATCTTAAGTAAGCATTTGGAGAGAAGGGAAAATAAATAAACACTTTGTTACAAACAACAATTGTAAAGAAAACACAGCTTTTTGTATCTGGAAATAGAAGGTCTCTTATATCTGAATATTACACCCATAACTTGGAAACTGTATATAAAATATTAATGCATATTTCTATAATGCTTATTACTGTACTAACAAACCCTAGGAGTATTTAAAGAAACATAATTTATAAAGAACAAGTATTTACATAGCCAAAGTCCTACTGATTGCAATGAGGGCAGAATTGATCCAGAAGCTGAAACTTTAATTCACGTAGGGTTTCTACTTCCTATTATATTCCAAAAACATTACAAGTTCATTGTATGAATGAGATCTGTAAAAGATCACATTATTTGACAGAAGCACCAGCGTACCCAGGATTCTCATGCTTGCATTACAAAGGAAACATTTATTGTGAGTCAAGCATGATCTCGCAAATCCACTAAAACTGCAGAGCTATAAGTGAAATAATAGGCCACAGCTACACCAGCAGAAAGAAACCAGCAGGGACGTACCGCTGCCTTCATGGCACTCCTCACCTATAGTCACACACATGGCTCAAAGTGGGCGAGTCAGAAGAATGCACTTTCTTCCACTGCTGAAGCTTAGCAATCTCTGCAGAGATTCAGGAAATGCTGAAAAAAGCATTTCAATGCTCCATTCCCGCAGAGAGGGACGGGTTGAATTTACTGTGCAAACTTCTTAGCAAACTTCCTGCAGATGTCACCTGCAAGCACAAGTATTTATCAGCATTTATCTGAGTTAAACCATATCGGAAACATCATGTTTGAAAGTTGCTTACTGGAACAAAGTTTCCACTGATTTTAATCCGCTCAAGCCAGCTACCATGAGGGTAAATGTCAGCTCAGAGCCTTTGGCTCAGAGTGTACAAAGTCAGTGAGACGATTATCACAGTTCACTAGGTCCTAAGACTTACGAAGACGTCCCTACCAGTGGGGACTGAAACATTTCTTTGGTACACCCCCTTTTCAGAGAACATATAGTCCTGTTTTTGTAATATAGTTGTCAGGAAAACTACAGCAGTCAGTGTACTCTCCTGCAGTTTCCTGTACTGTCCTTCTCTCTTCTCTGAGGACTCTGTTCCCAAATACTGCTCTCACTATTGGCTTTCTATGGCTGCTTTCAGACAAGCAATGCAACAAATTTCCATGCTTTTTAAGAGCCCCAGAGAGACCTTGCCCCTCACACCACTGGAAGACTAACACATTTTACATGTAACAAAACTGGTGGCTTCAGATGTCTGTAGCTAATTCATTACCTAAAGAAACCTGATTGTCTCTTGCTGAACGCAAAGGTAGCTACCACATTCATGTACCTAACTGGTCTATGATGAATTAAAATAAATAAATAAATAAATAAATAAATAAAATAAATGTGTTTTTTTTTTAAAAAAAAAAAAAAAAGTAATTCTACCTGTGACTTAATAACACAAATAAAGGTGCTCTGCATCTGTGGACCAGGCTGAAAACCAGAGCTCTGCTTTCCTGTCTGTTTCTGTGCAGAGATGAAGAATATGGAAATGCACATCATATTGCATTTACCCATCAAAAAAATTAATGTAGAGGTATGTCTGCAGACACTATTGGCAAATGAAGAAAAGGCATATTGCCCTGCTACAGCAGGAATTGTTCCTCCTGTTAAAAGTACTTACCTAAACAATCGTGTAATAAGGCTCCGATTCAAAATAAAAGTCAACTATTTTCAATGAATGAACTTTAGTGTTGCTAGGAGGATAAAAACAAGACCCAAAGTTGATCATTAGTGTAACACTAACGCTAGCTATAAAATAAGTAAAAACTACAGCAACACAAGTTACCAGATGGCCAGTCCAGCTAACCTCCTCAGAGACAGGCTTTGGAGAGTTCTCATCACCCTCCAAGCCTTGCTTACTGAGTACACTGTAACACATACCACACAAGTAACACCCACTTACCTGGTGTTTTCTTTTCTACTGCTCTTGTTACAGGGTACAATATGACTGCTGCTGGGCAGCACTGGCTTGCAATAACGTTCTGCTTCCATGGCTGCTGCACAAGCATTTTCAAAGAGCTGAAAGTACTTAGATGAGTTTGGGCCATTTTATTGTTCCTTTTCTTCTTTTGTGTTATTCTCCTTTTTAATACTCCTGTCATGCAATTTGAATTTTACATACCTTGTCTTTACTGATAGTTGTCTAACTTCAAATTTGCATAAAGCACTTTTCCAAGCTGGAATGATCCTCAAAGTTGGGCCCTGGATAGGTAATCAGGTTTAAATCACATTAAAGTCCAGAAAATAAAGCTTCTCCTTTGCATATAAATCAGGTTCCTTGTATATTCTGAGAACAAATTAAGGAGTACAGGAAGAATGCATGCCATATACAACAGGTATTTCAAGTTTGCTAATCTTGCCAGCATCTAACTGGAATCTGTTATTCAAGTAAGTAGCACCTTGATTTTTAAAAAATCATATGCAACAATATTCAGTTTCTGATACAGCTGTCTTTATAGCTTCTGATTTTTGTCATTAATTCCTTTCCAAATTACTTTAAGGACCATTGCTTCTTATTGATTTGAGTCTTTAATTATGCAAAAGCTAATAAGGATGGGATTTAGATTTAGTTACCTTTGTTGCTAAACTTGTGAGAGGCTTTGTGGCGTAAGAGTGAAGTATGCTTGTAAATGATTGCAGAATGAAGGCTTGACTATTCAGGAAAGAGACGTGGACAAACCAAATGCAAAAAGACATCAGACAAAATAAGAGAGCACACTTCAAAAGCACTTACTGCTAACTGCTCAATAATTGTCATTTAGACTCACTTTTAGGAGAAAAATTTTAAGGTTTTTATTTTTGCCTTTCCACCTTCAAAAGCCAGCAGGTAGCTACATTTTCATAATGCCTTGAGTGCTTTCAAAATTAATGGTTCCACATTGGTGTGCACTGTTGCTATTGTAAAGCCTTCCTGAAATATACAATACAAAACTTTTACACTCTAAGAGTTAGAGGACAAGTACAAGATGAGAAGTTAAAATAATAAATCTGTTGCAGAAGCCATAATTCCAGTAGAGATGAGAAGCTTTCAAAGTGAGAAAGTAATCTGGAAGAAGCTTGTTTTAATCTCGTTTAGACTGGAATAAAACCAATAGAGCTCTGCTGATGTCCTCTTCAGCTATGCTTGGTTTATTTTTTAAGAGACCAAAGAAAAGAAATTCTTCCCATAAGTCTGCAGTCTTTATCTCCAGTCTGCCTTTGCAATAACACTGAGATTGCTCAAGATCACACGTCTGGCCTGCTAGCAGTAGCTGTGCGCTCACCGTGAGCATTCTGTGCAGCCTTCCACACCCAAGCAGAAAGATGCAGTTATTTTCCTGACTCTGCTTCAGAGGAGCACAAAAGCATCAGATATAACCCCTTGGCTTTCACAGTCACTTTTGAATTCCACAGTTGCAGCTGTGGTTGTTACTGTGGATTGAAAAGAGTGTAATTTTCCCAATTTTTTTCCACACTCTCAACATGGCAGATAAATAACGTGTTATTTTATAACCTCAAGCTTTCAGACAGATTTTGATTGTTGAGCACTTCCCAGGAATCCTTATGTTAATGCACTGACTTTGGACAGGTCATGTGGAGAAATTTTTATGTTGGAAAATAGACTTTGACTTCCTATATTCAATTAAGTTTGGCAAGACTCTTAAAGGGATGACATTGAAAAACTTACTTTGTGTTCACAGCCCATAATATTAAGATGTTTTCAAAGCCTATGGAACTATCCAGTAAAAAGACAACTAGTCTTCCACCGTGTGTTTACAATGTCTTTCTTAAAAGTGAGTTGACTAGCCATTGTGTAAACATAGCACAGTATTTCCTGTGTTGTTGCTGGAAAAATAAAAAGCAATTAGCAATAGCTTCTGTGTTTAGAATCATGTGTATTAAATTGCAAATCAATGTTTCCTTAGTATACAGAAATCATTGAATTCTGGCATGCACAGGCATGTACACATTGTAACAGGTTATGAAGTATTGCATTCTTTTACGTGTAACTAGATCAAGTAACTTTGTCCTTCCTTCAGCTTCACAGGCAAGTTGAGAACACAGAAGCTACACAGTGAAGTCACTCCCATTCCCTTTTACCTGTGTTTTTTGTCCTGCAACCCAGAAATAAAAGAAAATCTACTTACAACTCACATTTCGTGCACAACATACCCTATGGCACTGCACTTCAGTATGAAAAAATGGAATGAGGTAGCATGTACAAATTCTTTGTGATTTTTAACACCTGCAACAGCTTTAGTTTAATTCACTGATCTCAAATTGCTGAAAATTTGGCAGATTCATCAGACTGATTCTTTGTTCCCAGTATCAGTAAATCCTGTTGGGCACTGAGAGGCACTTTGTACCGAGTGCTCTTCAACCTCCCGTGTGGATATTTAGTACATGACCAAAAGGAAAGAACTTTAGACAATGTATTGACTTATTTTGCATTACATAGAACAAATTGAAAATTGTTTGTATAGTTTTGATTTATACATATAAAGTTTGAAGCTGGTTTACTTCATAATGAGGACTGATTGTGACTAACAGCTCTTTCACTAACACTTCTTACAGTGAACATATCATATTAACACTCTTTACGTTGTGTTTACAGTCAATATATATACAGGATTTATTTTAAACCCATAAAAGTAATTTTGAACATTAGCTGCTTGGAAGTCGATCTTTTTCCTCTTTAAGATTCAGGAACTTGAGATTACCCCATGTATCTGAGCTCACTTTTATAAGAAATAGATATCCACAATGCTGGATGTTCCTGACAAGTGTTAAGAAGCCTGTGCACTTTTATAGTAGTTCTCCATTTCATTGCAATATGTTCAACAGGATGAGCATGCTTTATAGGGGAAAAAAAAAAAAGGCGCTTTTTCCTTTTTTACTTTCCATTTCTTTTCACTTTATATTTTCCAATATTCTGAATACAAAACAGACCTTTCCAAGCATCCCTGGAAAGGACACACATAGAGTAAATAAGCATACTTCCAGAAAAGCTAGAATTCTCTAATTTATATTTTACATTACAGTTCTCTAAAATAAAGCAATTAATTTAAGTAGATGATAATGCTTTATTGACTTCCACACCATCAGTATTGAACAATTAGTCAAAGCAGAGAGGTTTAGAAAATGTCTGGTAATATTCCAAAATGCCATAAAATAGACAATAAATGTAATTTTAAAAGTGAGTATTGTAAAATACATTATCTGGAATAGTCTTCAGGAGCTAGAAACACATGATGGGTTTTCTGATAGGCATTCTTGAGTTTTTGTCTTTTTAAGATTTTTGACTGTTCATTCTTCAATATTATGTCATAATTGCACCTGTTACTGAACATCGTAAATAAAACATTGGAAGATATTTACATTCCACTGTCTCCTATTTCGATTACGTGAATGTACCTTGGAATTCATGAAACAACGCAGCTTATCTGTATAACTACATCAAAGCTTCAGAATCAGGTTATGTATTCTGCCAACATTGGAGATAACAAGAATTTTAAATAGTAGAGAGAAGGCACTCATGCCAACAGCACCAGAATAAATTTCCTAAGATATGCATATGTCAATAAACAACAAAGACTAAAATGAAGCTCCTCCATGTTAATAATAAGAAAGAAAAAATGAAAAAAATACCTATTGTCTGCAACTAGAATAGACTGGAAGGGAAATCCTCATTCTCTCAAATCAAAAGAATCCCAATATCTTAGTGGACCTACAACTTAATTAAACACATTGTAAATGGACACTGAAGCATACACGACACGATTTTGTTAAGACAACCTTTTGCCTGAGTTTTATCCAGTCAGCTGTCCGGTTGACTATTAACATGAATTATATTTGCACAAATCAAATTAACCGTACCAGAAGGAAGTCTGAATATAATTGCCTTCTTGTACCCTCACATTGCCTATAGGATCCTGTGTCTGTACAATTTGATTAGTTTTCTCCCTCTCCTTTTACCCTCCCTGCAGTATCTGCACAGTGCACGGCTGCTCATGCAGCCCTCTGAATGCATTCTCATGGTCATTTAGCCCAGGCTTAGGTAAAAGAGAACTCCATGGAAGGCTTTCTGCAAATATACTGATACAAAAAATATCTGCCAGATGACATCACGCCAGCTTCACATGGAGCTTCTCTATAAGATGTAAGGTTATACATTATGAAAAAAAGCTGTCAGAAAGAAAAACAAGTGTTTTCTGTTTTGCAGTAATCAAGTAAACTTACTTGATTTTACCAGGTAAAATGGTGATAATTTGGTTACAAAACCAGTTGAGTATGCACTGTAGGTGCAGTAGTCAGTTGCTTGTGATGTTAACAAAATCTCAAAGATTGTTATGACAGAGCAATTAAGATTTTAATTCTGGGAGTGGGAATAGCAATAGTGATAATGTTTCCAGGGCAAATATGACCACAAGTATTTTCAAGTTTGTTCATTTGGATAAGGCATTCTCATTTGAATGAAACATTTCCCACTACCTCACAATTAATCAGCCAAGAAGCTGAAAAGATGCCAGGAAAATTCAATTACTTTAGCACAATCATACTGCTATTAAAGCATAATTTGCATTCAGTCACTGGACACCTTAAAGGAATCATTGTGGTCTGCCAGTAATTTGAGGACTGGCTGCTTGGGTGATAGCCTAATAACTTGGAAGGTTCTGGTCTTTGTTAAAAAAGTCATAAGAGGTATGTGAAGACTCAGTTAAATGGTCAGAGACAGATAACGTAGAAAAATGGCATCCATCATTCATAAAATTTCTGAAGTGCTCTGCAAAGGAAAAAAAAAATCATTATGACCGGGATACTTAGTGTACTTTCACAGAATTTCTTCTGAGGCTAGATTCACAAAAAGTCACATTATCCATTTTAGCTTCAGAAACTAGGATTGACGGGATCTTCTTCATTTGGGAAAAAGGCTTTTATTTGTGAAGCTAGTGATATAATCTGCTTAACTGATATTAGTTTAATAATTTTACTTCTTCAGAAGTGGAATAAACTTAAAAGTCTAGTAAAGAAACACGTGTAATATATTCTGTTAAGAATCAGCACCACTATATGATCTCTTATGTAAATATAGTTTGTTCTGTTGTTTTTGTTTTTTGGTTTTTTTTTTGATGTTCAGTGTCATGAACCTATTCATTTTGCAACCACCTAGAGAGCCTTTCCCTAACAGGAAAAAAAAAATAGAAATCCAATGTAGGTAATTAAAACACAGAGAGTTTTTCCCATAAACTCCACTCTCAAAAATATTTCAATAAATGTCTTTTGTTGTGGCAATGCCCATTAAACAGCCTTTGTTTATTAAAGAAAAATAAAAGCAGTCTTCTGTCTACCTACACCTGTGACAGCAGTAAAACATGATAGCATTAGGTGAATTTTGGACGGGAAGAGTTAAATCTAACTGGCTGAATCAGTGTAATTAATTATATCATTAAACGTTCATTTAAGATCTCTTTTTGTATTTCAAAACACAATTTCTCACACAGAAACTTGAGATAGATGCCAAACAATAATGGCTGGATGAGAAACACTACAGCAATTTATTTAAAATAAGCACTATTTCCCATTGTGGAACAATTCAGTACCTGTAGCATAAAGAGCATACTTCCTATGTAGCACTTAACATTGGCAACTGCGGCCTCTAAGACATTTGCAGCTTACTCACACAGAACATTCAATACAATATAATCACCCTTGTTGTCCAACCAGTGTCACAGTCTTTTCCTGGATACTTCCACACTTTCCAATGCCTCATGTCAGGCCATCTACTCTGGCCACCTTTCCTCTGTTAGGAATACAAGATGTTCAAGCTCGGTTGATCATAACCGCTTTTACTACCTGAAAGCTGACTGTCTATCTATCTATCTACCTATCTATCTATCTGTCGATGTACCTACCTACCTTCTTTGGACTGGAATTTCCAGACATCCCAGAAATGCCAGCTTAGACCAACCTGCCAAACTCCGTAAGTCCCTGCTGTGCCCACTGCGCACTAGCAAAGCAACTCTGCCATTTGTGCATGGCATGGACGGTCTGTGCAAGAGGAATAAATGCAGTGTCTCTGGTGTCTAACTCGCTGTGCATGCACAGGCCATCAGTGCAGAGTGTGAACTGCGGACTCCACAAAGAGGTGTTGCTCCCTCCCCACCTGTACCTGGGATATATTCCTACTGCAACACTTGCAATAAATAAATAAATAAATAAATAAATAAATAAATAAATAAATAAATAAATTAGAGAAGAAAACAAAAATAATTGCTCCAGTCATCTGTCGTCCACACTCTCCATTTAGACTGCAGCAGTTTTCACAGAGAGGCCTCCACCCCATCCTTTCTCACACACATGGGTATCTGTTATTCCTACCCAGGGCTACGCTGCATTCCTCGCTGCAGCACTAGCTGCAGGCAGCAATTTCTCCACCTGGGATATTTTGTGGTACTTGGAGATAAGAAGCTGAAACCCAGCCAGATAGGAAAGTGGTGAGTGTCTGCCTTCAGAGACGGCGCTGCAAGAGGCGACCTTTGAAGACACAGACATACAACGTGAATGCTCGTGGTGACATTTCAAAACAGAGGTCCACAGGCAACATCAGGGTGTTGTGTTGTGCTGTGTTGTGCTGTGTTGTGCTGTGTTGTGCTGTGTCGTGCTGTGCTGTGTTTCGTTTTGCCTCACAGTGAAGCAGGCATACACCTCCAGTGCCCTCACGGAGCCGCCAGGTGGAGCAGCTTCCACCGCCGCGCCCCCTGGCACAACCTGTCCGTAGCCAGGGAGGTTTTGGCCATTTAAAAAACGTGAATCCGTGAAACCTGAAAGGAAATAGGATAGCGGAGCTGACCGCGGCACAGGTTAGAGGTGAATTAAGGCTTGGAGGCAGAGGCTTATGGGCAAGGGGGTATCCGACAGACACGGATGCATGCTTTACAAGCCTGATAGATACTGAAAAGAGGGCCGTGGTAGGAACTACCAGAAACGCAGAGCCCGGCCGGGCCTGAGGAGCGGGGCAAGGCCGCCCCCTCCCAGCGGGGCCCTGAACCCAGCAGCACCGGGCCGTGCAGTGCCGTGCCGGGCCGGGCCGGGCCTCCTGCCCTGGGGCGGGACCGAGCAGCGCCGCCCCGCCGCGGTGCCGCCCTGCCGGAGCCGGGGGCGGGCCGGCGGCGGAGGGGAGGCCGGTCCCGGTTCCAGCTCCGGCCCCAGGTCCCGGTCCCGGCCCGCGGCGGGTCTGGCCATGGTGCTGGTCGTGGTCATGGGCGTGAGCGGCTCGGGGAAGTAGGTGCCGGGCGGCGGGGCCGGCCGCGGGGCACCCTCACCCCGCGCCTCAGGGTGGCAGGGCGGGGACAGCGGGGGGGGGGGGGGACCTGCCCCGGGGCCCTCCGGCCGCGGTCCCGGCCCCTCAGGTAACGAACTCGCTGTGCTTTCTTGCAGGACCACGGTTGGGTCGCGTTTGGCAGCACAGGTACGACGGGGGTTGTTTTTGGCATTGCTTCTGACCAGAAAGCCTGTTCTCACTCCATCCGGCAGCCTGTGGCTCACAGACAGCTGGTACCTAAAGCTGGCGTGACAGCTGTAACTTCAGGGTTCAGTCTGCCTCGTCGCCAAACGTGAATTGGGTGCCCACCACCGATGCAGCATAGCCTATTAACAACAGCCATTATCACCAGCTCTTGCTGTTACTGAGCTGACTTGATTGTTGGGGTAAACATCATTGCATAAATGGTGATTCATGCTGTGGTGTAAGAGGACGATAATTTTTAGGTGTCGTCCTGTTGAATTCTGGGATCCCTATTAGCTAGTCCGCTTTGGCTGAATGATCCACATTCATTTCTTTTTCCTAGCTGGGATGGAAATTCTATGATGCAGATGATTACCATTCTTCAGAGAATAAGAAGAAGATGGCATCAGGAATACCACTAAATGATGAGGTAATTTGTATGAATTGTGAAAGAATAGTCATCAAGGCCTCTTGGCAAAATCTGACCTTTTTGCAAAACCTCTGGCAAATCACATTAAAATAGGTTGTGTTTCACGTAAACTAGGCTGACTATAAACATAGGTTGAATGTGTAGGTCTGCGGTTAATAAGAGAGAGAGGCTTTTTATGTTACAAAGTATTCTGCATTTAAAAAAAAAAAAGTTAACAAAGCAAATAGTTTGCTGATTCAGGATTTATCAGAAATCTTTCCTGTACATCAGCATATAGAACTGCAGCTTTAGATTACAGCTTCTGCTTTGAATTAAAAACACAAAGACAGAAAAAGGTCTTCCTGTTTCTCTGCTGAAGTACATCAATCTCAACTGCTGTAGAGACTACGCTGTAACTTTCTGTTTTATGTGTGATTACTTAAAATGTGTTTCCTCCCCTTCAGCCCGTTGTTCAGCCTAAACATGCCAAAATGATCAAGCTTCGTTTTACAAACAGTACTTACAAATTCAGAGTCTCAGGTAAATTAGAAAAGCTACAACAAGACACCTCTTGAACTTTTTGTAGGAAATCTTTAGACATGTAAGGCTGAACTAGAGAGTTCTTCAAAACACTCTCTTTAGACTGAAGATAATATTCTAGGTACTTATTAAACACCTTAGTCTGTTTGGAAGTTCATGAAAGCTATTATGTCATGTAAAGTGGCACTGCACAGTTGGATGACCAGTGGTTATTGGTGTATGGTGCCAAGCAAGGGGGAAGTATCTCTTTTGAAACATCAGTGGTGCAAAATTATAAGGGCTTTCTTGAATGCCAGCGGGAAGTGATTTTCTAATGAAAGCAACTAAAAATTGTTGGGTTTATGTGTCCATGTTTTCATTTGTTGTGCTCACCCAGTAGTAGCTACACTGAAAGATGAAATGGGAGCAGTAGTTTAATGCTCAGTTGGTATGACAAATGTTGCTGGGAGCTTAAGGCCTAAAATCAGATTATACTAAGAAAATTACCAATCACTCGCACTGCCTTTGCCAATCTACTGAGCAAAGGTGTTGCAAAATTGTGGCTATGAGTACATTTACTCGTGATTGCTACTGACATAAAAATGATATAATTAAGTTATTGCAGCTAAGTACATTTAGGTCTGTTCTGACGCCTTGGAGTAGTTCCTGAAAGCCTCAAATCTGATCTGAAGCATTGCATGTATATGTCAAGACATAAGGAAAAAGAAATAACCATTCAAGAAGTGAAAGCTGCTATCTTACAGCAGACTTAACATTTGAATTGTATAATAGAAAAGTAAAAGTAAATTGTGTAATAGAAGCAAGAGAGAATTTGACTGTCCTTCAAAGGCTTATGAGGTGCATGCTATATGTAAATACATATTACTTCCATCAGATACACCTAAGTATTTGTAATATAACAAGTACTATTCCCCTAAAAATACCATACTGATAAAATGCCTTGCACTTCTTAGCGTTCAGGCAGTGGTAGCAAATCTACATTAGTAAGAAAGAGAACGTAAACTGAACTTTCCATAAATTTTCATGCTAATTTTCACCTCTAGTGAAATGCTCCCAATGTTAAAAGTGATTCTTTCAAATCAATTTCCCAAACAATTTTGAACTAACTTATTTTGTTTCTAGGACAGGATTCCATGGCTTTGTACATTGCATGATATACTAAGGAGGTAAGAGAACCTCTAGATTTAAGGAATTCAGGTTAAAGACAAAATAAAATCCCCCCACCTCAACAATAAGTATTTTCCCCATTGTATTCCAAAACAGAAATGTTTGTGATAGTGTAAGAACTTTTGCAGCTGGTAAAAGCATTCTATTTTCACTAACCTAAGGTGTCATAATAATTGCAAAGGGTGAGCTCCTCCCTGAATCTGGGGTTATGGGGAATCCCTGGGAAAATCGTTGTTTATGATAGTTGTTTTTCTACTGTCTGTAGATCATTTCAAGGATCTGGTTTGATAATAAACCCGACGTTGGCTACTTACAATGGGCATAACCACAGAATACACTAATAATAATAATAATAGGATAAAAATTTTCTAAAATATTTTTAGTAATAGTGAGATACAGTCCAAAATGCTTAGGCATTTGATAGTTAAAAGAGATACTCAGTGGTTTAAATCAGGTGACAAACTCTTTATTCAACTATGAATTTTAATAATTATGTACTTCCTAAGCTCAAATTAACTTGCCTCAACTATTCAGAGACAAAGATAATTCAAAGGAAGTTTTCTTAAACTTAAAAATGAGAATAGTAAAAATATGTAGCTTTAAACTGGAATACTTTATTTACATCTTGTTTTAATTCAGTGTGTTATGCTAAACCCCTAAGAAGCCTGCTTTGTAGAGAGGAACCAGGGGCATGGGGGTCCAGCTGGTGTTCTCCTCCGTCTCTCCTTTGAAGGAAAACGGTGTAAGAAGGAAGACGCTGATACTGCATGCCAGCAACTGGTTACAGAACTGGTGTTGGCAACAGCGTTTTGGGTTCTGTGACTATGGGTCCCTGCTGAAGGATCAGCATCTGCTTGGGAGAGGTGGGTCCAACTCATTCGGTGAGGTGCAGGTATGGCTGGCATGGCTGCAGTGCTGTGCTGGAGGGACGGATGCAGGAAGGACAGGCCAGGAAGCCAAGGAGCAGGAGTTGCCTTTTGTGAGAGAAAACCTGGATGCATGGAGCTCTGCCTGGGGATAGATGAGGAGCCAGCTGAGAGCTTATGGGTGAGGATTAAAGAGCAGAACAATAGGTTGACATTGTAGAGGGTGCCTGCTATAGGTTTTCTGCCTGGGAAGAACAAGTGGATGAAGAGCTTGTTGGGGATGTGAAGCTCAAAGGAAGCTGTGGCTGTAGTGACCATGAGATGGCAGCATTTCGATTCTTGAAAGGAGAAAGCAGGCAAAAAGCAAGAACACAATCCTGTACTTGAGGAGAGCTTACCTTGGCTTCTTCAGGGTTCTGCTTGGAACAGTCCTGTGGGATTAGGCCACTTAAAAAAGATGGGCCCAGGAAAACTCCTTAATATTCAGAAATCACCTGCACCAAGCTCAAGAGCAGTCCATCCCAACAAGAAGGAGGTCAGGCAAAAATTCTGAGGCCTGTGAGGAACGAGGAGCTTCTGGCAAAATTGAAACATAATAAGGAAGCATACAGAGGGTGGAAACACGGACAGGTAACCCGGGCAGAATGGAGAGACACTGTCTGAGGATGCAGAGACACAGTTAGGAAAGACAGTGCCTGTCTGAATTTGAATTTGCCTGGCTGAATTTGGTGAGGGATATCAGTGGCAACAAGCAGGGCTTCTGTTAGGTATGTTAAGTGGAAGACTAGGGAAAATGCAAGTCTGCTGCTGGATTGGGGCATGGAGTGTAGTGACACAGGACATGAAGAAGGTGTTCTGTACCTTGGCCTTTCCCATTTTAGTCTTTACTAGCAAGACTGATTTTTTTTTTTTTTCTCCAGCAATCTCAGGCTCCAGACACCTGTGGGAAAAGTCTGGAGCAAGGAAGTTTCCCTCCCAGCAGAAGAGGGACAGGTTAAAGAATACTTGAGCAGAATGGACTTACATAAGTCCACAGACCCTGATGGGATACACCCATGAGCATGGAGGGAGTGGGCAGATGCCACTCTCAATGATCTTTGAATAGTCGTGGCAACTGGGAGAGGTGCTTGATGACAGGAAGAAAGTAAATGTAACTACTTTATCTTCAAGAAAAAAGGAAGGGGGAACTGCATGGAACTGCAAGCTGGTTAGCCTCACCTTCATCCCTGAGAAGGTGATGAAATAACTAATTCTGGACACAGGCACACGAAAGAGAAGGGACTAGGAGTAGTCATCGTGGGAGTGGTCGACAAAGGTGTAGTCATGGTTGACCAACCTGATAATCTTCTATGATGAAATTATGGGCTTAGTAGATGAAGGGAGAGCAGTGGATATTGTCAACCAGGACTTCAGTGAGATTTTTGACACTGTCTTGCATAGGATTCTCACAGAGAAGCTGATGAAGTAGCAGCTGGATGAGTAGGCAGTGAGATGGATTGAAAACTGGCTGAAAGGCCAGGCTCAGAAGCTGGTATCAGCGGCACAAAGTCTAGTTGGAACACACATAGAAAGACAGAGAATGGGGACTGTGTAGCCTAGAGGAAGCTTGGGATTTCGTAAGGTGTCTGTATAACTGAACAGGGGGCTGTAATAAGAAGACAGAGCCAGACTCTTTAGTGTTCAGTGACAGGTCAAGAGCCAGTAGGCATGAACTGAAACATGGGATGTTTCTTCTGAGCTTAGAGAAGAACTGTGAGAGTGACTGAGCACTGTCCGCAGGCTGCCCAGTGGTGTTGGACTCTGTCCACATTCAGAAGCTGTCTGGATATGGTCCTGGGCAACCTGCTGTAGGTGGCCCTGCTTGAACAGGGGCATGCAGACCAGATGACCTCCAGAGGCCCCTTCCAACTTCAACTCTTCCGTGAATTTGCAGAGCACTAGAATGCTCAAATGCTGATTTTGCTGCACTCCACCTCCTTGTCGAGTTATCACCATTACCAGGTGTTCTTTTAGTTTTTAAATAGGTTGGAAACAGAAGAATGGATTTTGTGAGTTTCATGGGGCAGAAGTCTGCTGAACTGCTGGCCCTCAACCTTTGGGGGCAATTTGATGCCTATTCAGAAGCATCTAGGAGCTGAAATGTAGAGAAGGGGAGGTTTAGTCTGGCAAGATGCCTGCCAAAAGCCATCAAGATTGGCACGTGACATAGCGAGTTAAGGCTGTGACTCATCACATTGTGTTTCTCTGGTTACAACTGCCTTCACGGGGTGATGGTTCATTTCACCTGCCTGCACCTTTACTGCAGATAGGAAGAGGATGATTATCACAGCCACCAACCGCCCTTTGCGTAGAGCCTGCTCCAAGTACACCGTGTCCCTTCGTGGATCACGGGATTGATCGTTTAGGGGTAGGTTGAAGGGGAAGCAAACCACACCAAACGCTGGGTACCATCAGCCACGTATTTCCCACAGTGTATGGAATTACCTTGCATGCATAAATCATCTCAAAAGTTACTCTGACAAAGTGTCATGTCTAGCCAGCTTCCTCAGTGTCGTATTCCCTAAAGCTCTTCTTGCTCTGGCTTTACGCAGTAGCAATTACTAGCATGTACACACCAGCTGGTCGTACCTTGTTGGAGTGGGCATTAATTTACAGATTTACTAGATTATTATGCTAGTTCCACCGCTTTTTGTCACATGCTAGCCCAAGGCCACTGTCCAGCTCCAGAACCTTTCCAAATCAACTGTACTTTAACAGTGCCTAATGCCAACATGTAACTGCAAGTACTTGGAAGCAGGTGGCATTGGTTTGCCTACCAATACTCCCAAGGCTGTCCTCTGCAAGGATACAAGCTTTGTCTCCCGTGACATTATACGTTTTTCTATTTGACAGAGAAGAATCATCTAGACAAGATGCTGTTCTGGCCTGTTCAGCACTGAAGAAAATGTATAGACACATACTAGTTAGTGGAGTATCTGCAATTGAAAGCAACCAGCCAGAGAAACCAGAAGAAAACACAGCACTGAAGATCCTCTTTGTTCATCTGGATGGTCCTATCGAGCTCATTGCTCGCCGCCTGGAGAAGAGGAGAGGACATTTCATGCCACTGGAACTACTCAAGTCTCAGTTTGACACTCTAGAGCCTCCTAAAGCACCAGAAAACTTTATTACTGTCAGTCTAGAAAAATCTCTTCCTGAAATAGTGATGGAGATTGAGAAAGCCATTTTTTCAGGGTAAGGCTTTTCCAGAGTAAGTTTCTAAATTACAAATGCAGAAGTTCACTTGGCAATACCAGGGTTATGAAACAGCATTTTAATTAAAGTTAATCAAAGCAACTTGTTTTTCCCAATAGTTGTAGTTCCCAGTAGTTACAGTGTTAAGAGCTGGTTCACTACTCTTGGTATTTTTATCATGGCTATTTAAAAGACACGCAATATGAAATTTTAAAAAACCGTCAGCAATGTTTGAATTCCTTATCATATCAAGTTAAAATCTGTATTAGAATCTAAGCAGAGCCAGCTTTTGAAAATCCCATCAAGGGTCGCACACAAGAATTATTATTTTTTTTTAATTTTTACTGTCAAACATGAGAAAGGCACATCTTCTATTAAGCGATGAAATAATTTACAGCTTTATTAAAAGCAATATATTTATTTTCTTACTAGTATAAAAGGAACATGCATGATGAAATTTCATGCCTGACATTGCCACGGTCTCACTGCCAGGTCTTTAACAAGTTGTAACTTCTGTGTTTGTGTCCTTACCAGCCTCCCCAGGGCAGTGGGGAGGCTGGCAACTTCACCAGCTCTTCAATACATGCACTGAACACCAAGTTGGAAAATGCGAGGGGGGGGAAAAAAATAACAGTTGTGAAGTTACGTACAAAATGCAATTGTATGGAAAGCTTCAGAAATAAAGTGTAAGGAGCATCATATTGGCTGTGAACTAGTATCTTTCATGTAAAAAGTGTAACCTGTAGTGTAAACTACAGGATGTGTCAACCAGTGAAGATACCAAACACAAGATTGATGAATCACACAACTCATGCTTCAAAGCATCTTTGGAGTAATTTTTACCTGGTTAACTACTTGAAAAGCGTTTGCTTTATCATTTTGTATTAATAGTTGGGGCTTTGTGGCTTATCATGCAAATTGCTGTGCTTTTATCAGTGCTATAAATGAGCACTGCAAGCTCTCAGAAGCAAAGTTAAGTGCAAGAGACATCTGGGTGCTTCTTAACAGCTTCACAGTTCAGAGACCTAGTGACTAGTCAGAATATAAAAGTTTAGTCAAGTATGACAAATAAAAGAAATGGCACCCTCTTGTGGTACCTCTGCTTTTATTGCAGTCTTCACATTTTCCCAATACACCATTAACAAGCAAAGCGATTTTCCTTCACATCATCTATTAAATAAAGACTTAGGCTTTTTTTTTTTTCCAGCTGCAATAAACTAGATCCAGGACACTACAGTAGATATGAAAGCAATTGCATCCTGTCACAAACATGATTTAGACCCTCAAATCAAAAAAGAAACTGGGTTATTTTCAATCGTTTTAAAAAGTTAGACTCCAGATTTCAGATCCGCATGTCTTGGGTTTATACTGTGCTCACAAATTAGCCAGTACTAAAAGAAAATTCTACTCAACACTTAACAGGTCTCTCACCACATACAACAGCTCCCCCAGATATACTAAGGCTGTACATGTGTATAGTGGGAGATCGCAGAACAGTCTCTGTACATAAGTTTCATTTACCTGCCCAAATTAAGGGTCTATTAGGGATGATGTATTCAGGGTAGGCGCAATTCAGATTATTTATATTTAGCTCAAGTTATTTGGATAGAAGTTTTCTGTCCCTATTTTGAAATGCCTTTAACAAAGGCAGCAAAAACTGAGGAGGAAACATCTGGAATTAGAAATTGCTTTTTCTGTCTCAGACTGAGTTCAAGTATAGAAGATGCACACGCTACCTCCTCAAGAATATGTGCCTAGCAGTTTGTAACATGCTGTGTAAATGCTGTATATAACTACAAAAAGCACTTAGGAGCATTTTGCAATATTATATTGAGGAAATAAAAATGAAATGTTAGTTCCCAATAGCAGTATTTCTTTATACATTAAATACAAGAAGGGTAGAATCATATTAAACCACAAAGGCTTATCTATAAAGGCAAAGGAAGAGACCCAGCTGCCTGCCAGCTCAGTTCCAAAGTGAGACGGTTATTTTATTACGCAGGCACTGAACAAAAGAATTGGTCCGCATCATTTACAAAACTAGCCATCTTGCTGACACATTCCCAAGCGTGATCTTTCACGGTTAAAGAGGTAATAAAAACTAATCCACCTATAGACCTTGCCCCACCTACTGCTGTTTTTAAGTTGTTTTCTAACAAAACTAGAATTCCTCATGTGCAAAAGATGGCTCATTGTTCTTCCAATACTTATAAAAAAGTTACTGTTGTTACTATTTGATAAATATTGGTTATACCTCAAGAAATAAACTTACTGCAAGGGCTTATTGATATAACTCAGATCAAACATCTTTTCTTGAATTCCAATGGAATTTGACTTCAAATATAGTGTCTCTTACTCGCATAGGTGAACTGCACACTTCAGCAAAACATTCGTGCAAGTTAGATTCATTGTTTTAGTGTCTTGGTAAAGCTTGGTAAAAAAAGCGTTGCTCACCTCACCTTCATCCTTTCATTTGACAGTAGAATTATGGATGTTACACATTGTATTTGTAAAAGTACCCACCTTCTGAATGACATGGGGTCTCGCTTTTTTAAGGCAAGATCCCAGTAAAGCACAGTGTATCATGAAATCAGATTAGTTACTGTGAAGATCCTAACAAACAGCTATTGTGAAAGTCATTGTAAACAGGTAGTAATTATTCTACAGAAACTACTTGCCATGACTTGTCTGTCATAGCCTTCTACTAAAATGCAATGAAAGCTACCCACTGAAATAGAAGTCACAGTGAAGACTAGTTCCCATATGGGTTTATTATAATTGACTAGAAAATAAAGTAGTAATAATTTTGTACCCAAACTAGATGTATTTGAATAGGTTTTGATTATATAAAGCTTATCTTACCAGGATATTCTATTTTAATCTATTTACTTATTTACTACTCTGTGCTGCTGGATCTGAGACTTTGATCCAGAGGCACAGGCCAGCCAACCAAGAGACTTTCTTGAACTTTTCCCAGTAGCGTGCATCAGCATTATTTTATCAATCTACTTACTGGCAAAATAAGAGACAAGGTTACTGGACAGTGAACTCTTCTGTGTGAAGAATACAATTCAGTTACTGCCAACAAAACTGCTTTGCTGAAAGTTTTAAGTTTTCAGAAGTTTTAAAGTTTCACACTTTGGTCAACTTTTCTCTTTTATATCCTGTTATAGTTTTGTTTCATTAAACTGATTAACATCTCTGAGTTAAAACTGGTAATTTTAAGCCATTTGCAAGCCATGATTTTTAAGCAAGCTGATTTTTATACTTACCATCAAAAGACTGTTCAAGTTAAATATTAAAAGCAATACAGAAATTCAGTGAGAATATCCACAACTAAGGCAAATCCTATTCAGTAACACCCAGCAGCATATTTTATTCCATAATCCCCACTATATCTAAAGTAGTAGTCTTCAGTATCATATTCCCCTTAGCCTCTTCCCTCCACTTCATACTCAAGAGAATTCTTCACAAATCTTAGCCCCAAATCGGTAAATATTCAGAGTTTACGGTCAAAGGCCAACTATTAAGGTAGTCAGTCATCCTGAATTCTAAATTATCCAATGCAAACACACAGAGGCAAGATGCTTAAAGATTTAATTTATTTATTACCTGTTCACAACAGAGGTAACTACCAATAAAAACCCAAAAGATATACAGTATTTTTACATGGTGTTTAGAAGTAATTAGAGTATCACGCGACAGTGTGTAAATCTAATGTTGCCAATTGCAAATCAATACATGTTAAAATCTCAGTGGAACAAACCCAAAAGCCTTAGAAGCAGTTTGAGAGCACAGGGCAGTACCCCTTAAATTTGCACAATGATTGAAGTAATTTACAGTTAATCTTCAGGAATATTGAGACAATGTTACAATCCAAGTTTCTGTACAGTTAGACTTAAAGAGATAACCAGAACAGTACTTCTAGTATATTTTAAACGAACTTGCCTAAGCTTTTTTTGCTGAGATGGTTACCAAATAGGCTGAAAGATTCTACACTGAAAACATGTTTTGCAACTTTTTTTTTCTGGCTTTTTTGGTTACTTATAATTTATTATATTGCAATGTGTAAATTCTAGAAATGAGCTGTTTCCATTATATATACTGTGTTTATACTTTATACAAATTAAAGCAAAAATGGTAGATTACTCAAGTGGTATAAATCTTACAGCATTTTGCTAGCAAAAAGTACATGCCGAAATCACAATAAGCAGTATTGGTACCCACAAATTATAGCTTTAATTTGTTTCCTTTTTAATTTGTATTCTACATAAATTACTACTGAAGGCTAATGTTTAAGTAGTAAATAAATTGGACAGTTGCAGATGAGGCAAAACCTGTTCACCCAACTGTGAAAGCTGATATTGTTTCAAAAAATCACAAATAATGCAAAACGAAAGATGTGTGATGCATGCAACAACTTAGGGAAAATTCATTGATCCCCACTGTTTGAAGAAAACTACTGCACTCCACCTTAAAATGCATCAGACTGATTTTAGTTATAATGAGACAATCCCAAGAGTCAGAATGAAATAAAGCATGTATTTTAAAGATTTAAGAGCTGTTATCAAAAATAAATTACATTTTTTCAAGTTAAAGAAACACTGCTACGAAGGCTGAGAGCCCAGGAGCCTTTCAATAGCTGCATTGATGTCTCCACCCGTTGCTATTAGTGCTTGCAAGTTTGCTTCACGGTTCAAAAAGCCCATTGCACTCAGCTGCTCCAGTTGTTGTTGGAATCTAACTTCTGGATTTTGTAACTGCTAAGAACAAAATTTTAAGCTATAAAACCATAATACATATTTGGCAAAGTACATGATTTAAGCATAGTTGGTCATGCAATTTTCCCTGTCTTTACTAAGATCAGCCTAAACCTTTTCAAGTTCCTGAAACTAGAATATGACAAGAGTTAAATTCCCTACTGAAATACATTCTATTTGAAGAGTATCTACACTTACATGACATTCTTGAACTACAGGAAAAGCTGCTTGTTTGATAAAAAGGGAGTACAATTAAATTTGGTAAATTTATATCCTAAGAATAATTTCTTATTATTAGCTACAGATACCGATTTTATGCATATTTTATTTAGATATTCATATTATATACTGTGTAATATATATGCATATATGTAGCTATACATACATACTATAGATAGGTAGATAATATACATATATACACACATATATACAGAAGATATATATAGATTTTTTTAAAGCAGTTCAATATAGCAATGTTGGACAGCAAGATTTTGATGATAGTGCTGCTGGCAATGGTGAATGTATTAGGCTTTCTTTGCTTGGTATAAAAATCAACTTGTTTAATGTTACAAGTATTTGTTGATTAAAGTTACCAGAACTCTAACTATTAGAAAGCTTCAGCATAAAGCAAACTGACAGCTTTTATAGATTGATCCTGTGCATATGTGGCAAAATTCTTCTAATTCAATTTAAAGGCATTTTTGAATTAGAACAATTATATGAAAATAACGTGCTGGACTAATACCAAGACGACAATTTTTGAAATCAATGAGAATTTAGATATTAAACAAAATTATTGCAGCTACTGCTAATTGTATTTTTGTTCCAATTCAACAATTTCATCCATGAAGAAATTACTATCAGTAATGGCTCCAAACATGTGGTTCCAAACCAGTACAAAGTAAAGACCTGACACTGAAGAAATTCACCTCACTGCTATCATCTCTGCCACCACCTGCTTCCCCTAAACACAACTAAGCAGAATTCTCCATCAGTAGCCTAGGACATGACGGCATAACAAGATGCACTGCAGCCTGGACGTGCAGGATGTCCATGAAGCATACAACAAATTCAGGCCCCAAAATAATGGAGTGTGGCTGTTCCAAAGCCTGGGACAGAGACTTAGTCACAGCTACAGAGTAACAACAATACAGACAAAAAGCACAGAGATGATGGTTTTCAGTAAGCTTAAGCTCTTCCCTGAGCTGACCTTTCATTTGTCAATGAACCTCACCACCTCAATTTGCATCTTTCCAGGCATTTTAGAAATTTAGGGGTATGAAGATGAGCGTATAAAAAAATATATCTGTTCAGAGGACACTTTTACTCAAATTTGATGTTTTTCAATTATTTGCTTGCACAGCTGCAACATCACTTTTAAGCCTCTTCTGCTTTCTTTTGGCCATAATTATTCTGAGCTCTTCTTTCAACTTTCAGACTCCTTTTTAGTGTTTTAAAGTGAAAAATGCAATAATAATTAAAAAAAAAGAATATAGTGATCTACATTACCTGAGTATTCGCACCAGCTAGTGCCTGCAACATCTGTTGGACAAACTGCTGGTGACTGGGTTCAGTAGATCCTGATGCTGGACTTGTATTTTCACTGGGAACAGAGCTAGATACAGTGGATCCTGTAGGAGCTCCCGTGCTTCCCAGTCCACCTAAACCAGGATTAAATCTGCACAAATGACAGAAAGAAATACCTTGAATAATAAGCACAAGCTTAATTATAATGTTTCTTCTGATCCTATACTTAATAACCAAGTAAAAATACTGCCAAATATAGAGTGGCTAACAATTTAAGTAACATACTAAGACAAAGACCATAGCCATCACTGTTTAAAAATGCACTACAGACAAAATCATGAAAAGATTCCAAAATAAGTTTAGTGAAACTAAAAAAACCAGTCTTTATATGCGATAAATCTCTACATGTAAAAAGAAGGAACAATACAGTGCAAGAGAGGAGTTCTTGTCTAAACTTGTAAGACCAATTCTCACCCGGGTATAAGTCCTGGTGCTTCTGTTGCTAGTGTCTGCAAGCCCTGCTGAATCTGTAGCAAAGCCTGCATTGCTCTAGGGTTTGACATAGCTGATAATGTGTCAGGATTCTGCATCTAAGAAAAGGAGAGAAACTTGTAACTGAATCATATACAGATGTTCAATGTTATTTTTTAATCACAGATGTTTTATAGAATCTGACATTCTTTCCAAAGTCGTTTTTCAACTTTAAATTTGAATATTTACATGAAATCCTTCAGGTATCTTATTATTTTTTTTGATAAAACTTTCATTGAAGGTCATCGATGAACTCTCTAGAGATGGATGATGCCTTTCAAATAAGGAATACACCAGGAAAAGTATTTTTCATTACTTCTAGCAGGCTATCACCTTTCAAACCCATAGGATTGTGTTTGTCCATCATCATTCTAGGGTTAGTCTCCTGTTTCACACTACTGGTGAGCAACAACACAGAATACAATGAAACTCAGCCAAAAGATATCTAATAAAAAGATTTATTTCCCTTTCCTAGCTAAATTCAGACCACAGCAGTAAGATCATGACAGCTTGTGCATGTGTCGATACTTGTAATGCCCTTGCCGACTACAGAAATATTAATACATACAGTACAAAACACACTAGCAAGCAAATGCATAGCATTAAAGAGCCCTCACTCTACTATGACTTCAACTAAGAGGTGACTTTCACATCCACAGACAATTTAAAAGGCAAATCCTTTTGATTTCTGAAATGTCCAGAAACCAGACTATTTTAGATAAAAATTTAAAACTACAGGCTTATGCTCACCTCTGCTTAGAGATGCCACCCACAAGTAAAAAGCTATTTGTTTCAGTCACAAGTGAGGCAGTCTTAGTAGGAAGAGGTAATTCAAACAGCAGATAGGCTGATTAATCTTAGCAGCCTTCACTTGGCAACTAGACCAAATTCCTTCTGCTGCAAAAACATTTTAGATTCACAAAGAACTGCACATATTACAGTCAAAATTCCTCTGGTCCAGAGCAGAATTGCAGTAAGTCTGTCTGGAATATGGGTGTGTAACAAGACTTAAACACAGCCATCTATTAGCACTCTCCATTCATCTCTTGGATTTTTATCTTCGTGATAGCCAAAAGTCAGAGAATAACTAAGCATATAGCTGGCAAAGTCTACCCAAGTCTTTAAAAACATTCTGTGTCCCCCAGAGTAAGCTGCTGCAATCACTCTAAGTAAACAATCTATAAATTGTGAATTACTGTCCAATATTCAGAGTTGTTTATACAGAAAATGGTGGCCCGATGACTTTCAGAACACTTAGGTGATCATATCTCTACTACTGTTACTAATTCCAGCTGTTGAGCAGCAATTCTCGTTAATACTCATAAAAGCTGCCAGTGGAGTACCTCACAGATGAGTTTTCCTAGTTTTGCAGGTAGTTGCCCATTATTGCAAAAGATGCGTTTCCATTATACTCAGAAACGTTTTATGGTTCCTGTCCCCCAGTCCCATCATATAATGCCAACAGGCAAGTGAGGAAGTATGAACTGCAATACCGTCAACATTCTGAGATCACAGATATTTTTTCAGTTTAGTTCATCCGCTAATGCTATTGATCATCTGACACAACATAGTGAGGACTGAGAAGCAGCTGTCTCTACACTGTAAACACGGTGTGGATACTGATGTAAAGAGAGAGCAAAGGAACAGAAATCATAGAATCATAGAAATGATTCCTGCTGTGTCTTCGCTAACTAGCATTTATTTGTGGATTTCAAAATACAAGCGTGGTATTACCTTCTCACATACCAAGTCATCACAAAGTAGTGACAATATGAAACATTACAACCATTCATGTAGTCAGAAGAAACTAGTTAAATTGTTCTAAACGCTGAACTTGCTACTGTAATTCATGAGTGTATTAATTTTACTCATAACACTGCCTGCCTGCAGTAAGATCTTAGCAATAAGCATTTATTTACTCCAATTTACAGGGACAAACTAACATGTGGCAAACTAACCTAGTGTCTAGAGCTAATGAGAATGTATGCAACAGTCTTTTAGTCAAATAAGAAAGGACAACAGCTTACTGAAAAAAAATCACCCACTGAGTTGTGACATTTATTATTAGCTAGTATCTCATCTTACTTGCTGAAGGAAAGTAGGAAGCTGTTGTCTCATTTGTTCCTGAAGCTGAGGATTTCCAGCAAATAAAGGATTATTCAACATCATCTACGGGACAAAAATGTTTAACGTTAAAGACCAAACAGTAGAAACAAGTGGGCTTTAAGACAATTACTTACCACATATGAATTATAGAGAGGATGATAATCATCTATGAAAATAACCTCACAGAAAAATCACTTTCTACTACTTTGACCAGAACTTGTTATAAACCACCAACATGAACACGATGTAGGGATGTATATTCTTCTTCTTTTTTTTTTTTTTTTTTAAAACCTTTTTAAGCGAAAATACTGCTGGATACTTGGCAGGACAACCTAACTTTATCACAAGACAATCCTTTTCTGCTCAGTGTCCACTACACATTTAAATGACACAGTTTCTTTGTAAACATCATCTGCAAAAAGTCAGGTATATTTTCCAAGTATTTCCAAGTATTCCTTAGATAAAGTTATTTCTGTTCTGTAAGTTCAGCATTTGACTTTGGATATTACTGCTCAAAGTAAAATTTGAAATCACTTCTGTACCATTCACAGAACAGCAGTATCTGTACTTTTATAGCAAGCAAGGGTCACAGGTAAGAAAATAAAACCAGAATAACACCTAAAACTGGCATCAACACCTCCCCCTTCACTTCTCTCAGACTAGTGCTGGTATTTATTTGCTAGCAGATCTATATACTGTAACTCCTTAATTTGTTTTATTTAACTGTCTCTTAAGCTAGGTCACAAGTTTAGGGCCGTACACAACATACACAAACTTATAAGTTACTTCAAAAGAATGCCTGGCAGATTTCAACTACAAATTGAAGAAACTCACTGCAACGGATTGTTAAAGGTAACCAGGTAATAATTTCATTGAGCTAGACACTGACACACTTCAAGAACTGTGCCATTCACTGCAGACAACTGCTGAATCATTTGGTCAATACATAACTATCACAGATTCAACTGGGAAAAAAAGGAAAAAAGAAACTTAAATGCACATGTTACTACATAAGATGCATTTACCTGTACTGCAAGATCAGGATTCTGGCTTAATGACTGCATCATGCTTCTCATATAGGGTGCAGACAACATGTTCTGCATCAGTTGTGGGTTTTCTGTTATCTGCTGTAATAAGCTCTGCATTCCTGGTGTGTTGAACATACCAGCTTAAATAAAAAAAAAGTACAAGGACACTTTGTAAACACCATATCAAATGAATTAGACTAATTAAAACCAGGATTCGACCACTTGTTTTCTACAAGTTTTAGTCACTGAAATGTAATTCCGTGTGGTTTTGCTTACACAGATGCATCCTAGAAACATGTTAAGAAAAAGGCTGCATCCAACAAGCAGTCCCACCAGGCATTTAAATTATTAGCTGTTTTCCTGTTTGTCTCCAAACAAGAAAAATACTATCACTCATCTAGAGATTCCCCACCTTCGTTATTTTAAGGCAATACCCATGTATTATCACTTTTAGTTTACTTTTCATGTTTGTTTTTGTACAGAGGACTTTGACACTAGTCAAATGTTCTACTAAAACAAACAGGAATAAAAACTTTGAATCCAAATCTTTCTAATAAAAGAATCATTCCACCAAATTCTGCAGTATTTGTAAATATATATAACTACAATAATAGACACACCTCCTAGTCCAGGTCCCAAATTTGGTATGGTTGAGCTCTGTCCCATACTGCCAGAGGTGCTATTTCCAACAGTACTACTGCCACCACTCTCACCGCTGGTGCTGGTATTTGTCGTGGAACTCTGAGAACTGGACTGAGGAGCCCAGGGATTTGGTAAAGGATCTCTATTTTCTGTACGAGATGGCTGACTGTCCCCTCCTGATGATGCATTGCTTACTAAAGAAGCAAATGGGTTACCTCCAAACTACAGAGGAAGGAAAAGCAAACGTATCATCTACAAAAGCCAACTGTTTAAAGTCCACTATAAATGGCAGGTTACCTTTCCAAATTTAAAACATGAAGATAAATGTTCATGGCTCTTGATTGGTTATACTCACCAACCTAAAGTAATTCATTGTAAGTACTCTTAAGACTCCAACATTAAAAAACACTAGCATCTCAAAAAAAATCCCATTTCTTTCAGAAAGCAGTGTTTCTACTACACTAGTATTTTGATTACAGCAAGACCGTCTCCTGTATAGCAGTTTCCAACTTCAAACCTTTTTCTCTTCCCATCTTAGGTTCCAACTTACTAAATAGGCCATTAAAATTTTCCTAGACCTCATAATTTTACAAGTCAAAGTAGTAAAGCAATTTAGACTTTTGTGGTAATTTAATATAGAAATTCATTAACTTTAAAATAGCTTCTTGGACCCACAAAACATTATCTGTATTTCTTCAGTTTCAGAAAGGCACAGAATTTGTGAACATCTTTCCTCTGAAGAGAGAAGATGCTACATTGTGAATTCAAGCTTATAGAAATGCTTTGCCAAGTACACACTTGAAAAGTTACATTGTTTATATTCTTTCATTTTGGAAAAATATTTTCCCTCAGAGGCATTTGTAATCTTTTCTCACCTGTTCCTGTGCTGCATTCAACATTGGCTCCTGAATATCTGTGTACATACGTCGCAAAGCATTGTATCCACCTGGTATACTTTCAAGGTTGCTCAAGGCTCGGTCTTGGTTTCGCATCATTTCCTGCATCATTGCAGGGTTTCTAGCAAGTTCTAGTGTCTAAGGAAGTGGAACGTTTAATCTGTATTAATAAGAAATCCATTCTAAAGTGAAAACGTCAGCATTTGGCAGTATCTCAGTTACTAATGTCTATTCTTGCTATGTCATTCAGTTACACAATAATGAAACATCATGAACTTACAAAGATCTTTCTACATACCTGTCGCATTATATCTGGATTATTCAGCATATGACTGATTTCCGGATTTCTCTGTATCAGTTGCTGCATTTGAGGGTTAGCCATAATTAACTGCCTCATCAGGTCAGGATTTGAAAGCATGCTCTGAACGAATGGGTTTTCCATTATCTGAACCATCATTTCTGGGTTGGACATAAGTTGCCGCTGCATCTGACTTTGCAACTCTGAAAAGTTTGATGTATTTAAACCCAGGCTACTCAGACCTGCCAAACCTCCAAGGCCACCTTTAGGGGAGGAAAAAATGTAATTGAACTTTCAGTTTCTGGTATACTTTTAAACACAACCATGGTTCTTTCTAAATGCAAAATACTTGAACATATCCCACACTTCAAAATAAACGCAACAGCCCATGAGCCTGATAGAGAGTCATCCACTTAATTTGCTTCTTTAAATAACAAGACACCTGAAAAATGATCGAATTGCATTGAAATATAACTTGTTTGAGGCCTTTGGAGTTTTCCCCTCTAACATATTCCAGTGCATTTGTAATAATCATTTCTCCATCTCCTCGTTTACGATACAACCAAGAGACCTCCTAATACGACACACATTCCCTATTCGAATTAAAAGTTGGGCTCTTCTTTTTACTGCTGCACCAAGAGCTAATAATGCTTTTCATTTTCTTCCTTTGCTGAGTCTGAACAGAAAATTCACATTTTTAGAAGATACTAGTCTAAAGAACTGTTTACACCTAAAAAGCACTTGCCTAACAGTTAGCTTTTTCAATTCTGGTTTGTTTAAAAAGCATGAGATGAAAAACCATGAATAAAAAAATTATTATTATAGAAATACACAGTATTTTAAAAATCAACAGACTGCAGCCTTTTTTCTTGAAAGTGAAGGTTGAAACTAACAAACAATGAATTTTAAATTTAGCAGGATTTTGCTGCTTCTGTTCCAGATCTTGGCTTCACGTAACAGATACAACTTCAACAACATCCTCTTCGTGCCAATAAAGATACACTTTTAAGGAGCAGGATGCACTGGAAAAGTTTTGTTACCCATAATGCCAGAATACAACATCAGTGAGACCTTACTACTGAAGGTGAAACAACCCTTGTCTACAGCCCCTTCTAAAACCCACATCATAGATATTTGTAATCTGTTTTTGTTTGTTTGTTGGTTTGGTTTTTTAAAGTCCTGTTTACTATAGAATAAAGCTTCAGTGACAATTATCTGAATCCAAGGGAAGATATCTACCATGATACCTAACAAAACGTTCTTACCTAAGCCAAAAGGGTTACTATTTGTCGAAGCTGTTGTTGAGGTACTACTGCTTGATGTTGATGTGGTAGCAGTAGTGCCAGTGGTATTTGTTTGTTGAGCTGTGTGGTCTTGTGATCTAAAAGAAATTTTAAAATAATAAGTTTAGCAAGGTTATTTAAATAATGTCATTAAATACAGGAACAGTGTCATCGTTCTTGAGAATCTTAAAATTTCACTTTGATAACTTCTCAGAAATCACAGACCTCTAGATGGCTTCCTATAATAAATTCTTCTCAGACATCAGCAACATCATCTGTTCTTCACAACAGTAGTTTCTAACATTATGAAAATGAATGGGCCTTTGCCCACCTGCAGCCATTACCACCTTCTTCTGCAATCCCCGGGACACTTAACAACATATTGCTTTCTCAGTCCTTACCTTCCTTTAGGAATCCTTGGCCTTATTCTACAATAACACTAGCCCTCAGACAGTACCAATTACATGCCTGGGGCTTAAAGAAATAAAGACTAGCAAAATCTAATTTATTCCATGTCACATATTTAATAGGATGCCTTACAAAATGTGAAATTCAATTAGCGTTTTATTTCATTACAAGACAAATATCAGAATCTCAATAAAATTTCAGACTAAGAACAGGGTAAAAACAGCTGCCCAATTCATATATTCATCACACCTGTCTATAGCAGAGGCATACGCCTAGGTGCTGCCATGGGATGAAAGAGATCATGGAACTGAGCTCATTTAAAGCTAACCTGCTATCTACTCAGAGAAAAGAGGCTAGTTCTAAGCACAAATCAGTTCCCCTATCTGGTTCAAACAATTTGATAAATACCTGTACTTATTATTAAAAATCAGAGTGTAAAATAACTCTGAGAAACTATTCACTCCAATCTCACACAAAGATAAGAGGATTACATTATGTTAAATTTTACAGTTCAGTTCATCTCAGTGCCTTTCTGGTACAATAAAATTCTATTCTTATTTCAATAAAGCAAAGACAAAACAAAAATCAAAAATAAAAAACCAACACCCCCCCCCCCCAAGTCTGATGGATGACTCAGGTCCAGAGGCCTCCCTAGAATATTTAAGAGCTCTGATTCCAGCTAAATGTCACATCTGATAGAACCCAAGGGGAAAATGAAATACTTTGCACATTTTGCAAGTCATCGACATTACAGTGTAAATACTCCACCTGCTAGTACATCCTGCTGATTTTGACCAGCATTCTTGTAAATGGCAAATAAAACCTAGCATGCTGACTCATGAATGTTTCAGCTGACATGGGACCTAATAACCTCATTCAAGTTCCTATTGATATTCCAATTATGAAGGAAAATTAATTTGAGTCCACAAGATCTAACAGTTGTCCTATAACTTAAGTCCATAATCATTCCTATGAATTCAGTTTTGCCTGTTTTAATTTGCACTCTAATAATAGACTTCTGGGTCCATCAAAACACACACACAATCTGCTGAATGAAAACCCATTCTAGAGGGAACCTTTGAGATACAAGCTAATGATCTGGGAAAGGGAATACCTGAATACTTGGCTTCGACATAAGGTGGGTGAAATTCTGGGCTCCTGAGAAAAACAAGCATTACCAGCAACCGCCACCTTTTAACACAAGACTACTTCCATCAGCCGAGCAGCTGTAACTTCAGTGATGAAGATCATAAACTGCAAAATTGGTTACACTGAATATGAACTTTCTAATGAAGCTATTTGGTTTCCTTTGTTCAAGAAAACACACAAATCTTTTCTCTGTAAGCAAAAGGTAAAAAAAAAATCTTCCTTCATTCTTCAACTGAGAAGCTATTTTGAGAAACAAATCTACTTCTCCACGTAACTGTCAAGAGATCTCAAAGCAGGAGAGAAAATTGGACAAGACTCAAAACTTCATTTCAGTGTGCTTCTGTTTTGAAATTGGGGGTATATACTCTCAAGATAGTGCTTTAGGTCTGAAGTCTTTCAGCCTCAAGCCTTTGACTGAAAATCCTTTAAAGCACACATCTTTTAAACCTGCTTTACCATTATGTTTCCTCTTGTCAGGACCTAAAATGGTGTTTGCTTGTAACAGTTGCATTCAGAACTTCAGTGCATCTTCACTACCCATTGCTAATCACTGCTACTTTGAAACTGTATTGGCCAAATTAGAAGACTATACTGGAAGCCTGAATTATTCAAAAAAAAAAAAAAGAAAAGAAAAGATGTGTTTTGTAAACACTAGCACTTCGTAATAAAATGTCCCTAACCAATCCTGGTTGATAAATATATATGAGGGTTCCTACTTGAAAGCTACACATGCAATATTGTTTACAAGAGAAAAGATGATCTTTTTGAGATCTATTTTTGGAAGAGAACTTTTGTTTGTTCAGTTACATGGCATCAACAGTAGCAGTAACAGTTGAGAGAAAGGTATATGGCATGTGTAAAAGGGTTTGAAGCAATTCAGTTCTGATACTTGTGGCTGAAAATCGGCACTTGCCAGGCCACACAGACAAGTGTAAGGGTCTTGCTTTGGAGTACAGCAAAAATCCAAGTATTTCAGTAAGAAGAAGAAAGAGAAAGTATAACATCATCCTGAACTATCTGAAAGAGGATTTTCACTGTGCTGGCAATTCAAGGAATCCTGGTTTCACTGACTATGGGCTCATGAAACCTCTCAAATGAAACCTCTTATGAAACCACACTCAAGAGTTCAGTTAAAAAAAAAGTCACAACAACATTAGAATACTAGTTCAGGTACATGGAGCACAAAATTACAGTATTAGCTGATACTGTATACAAAATTGGGATGGTCATGAGACCTTAATTTCAGACACTGCTTTTGACAGGTGCCTGAATGTAACGGTAATGTTTGTGACCTGGTGAAGCCTACAAAGCATAAGCTTTCTCCTTACTAGTTTCACGCTCCTTCCTCCAACATCTGATCTTTTCCCACAGATGATCCTCGCTACAGACAAGGGAGACTTAAGTAGAACAGAAGCAAAAACACTTTCAGGCTAGCACAGTGAGCATGCTATTAACTCTGAGAGCTAGATTCAAATGAGGGTTACATTACCCTACCTGCCAAAAGAATTTTCAGTCAACTCTTTTCCTTCAGGGCATTTCACAAGAAATAATGTGCAGATGGCATAGCTCAACTTGATGCATCTTTCTCACCATCATTTAGAAGTAGTCTCACCAAAACAAAACATCTCAAGCAAAGTCTGTCTGCTCATCCAGATAAATTAGTTCCATTAAAGTAGCTCTCTCTCAAGAATTTTCTTTACTTGTTTTTACCAAAGTAGTAAGAATTCACCACATTTTTAAGTGTGAAAAGGAAAAGTGCACAACAGACACTTATGGTCAGTTAAAGCTGATATCTAAGAGAACTACAGAGCAAAAACACAGCCAACACTTGGCAAAGTTGAAAAAGTTACCAATGTTAAAAAACAAAAACAAGAGACTCCAATTTAGAAACACGAATCCAATCAAAACACAAGGCAAGCCTAAGAAAAGAGCACTGTAACTTCACACTTATTTTGCACCAACTGTGCTAAAAAGCTGACTCAGTGGTTTAGTCAGATCTAGTTTTGCCACACAGAAAGCTGTCTCATCAAAAATTAAGAATATTTTTACGTCTTAAAGGTAAATAGAAGACTGTTTATCAATAAGTAGTTACCTGTTTTGTGTTTTGATAACCAGGTGAACAGTGAGTCCATCATGAATCCCATGCTGAGTCAAAGTATCTTGATCTTTTAAAATTTTTCCAGCAAATATCAATACAAGCTGATCGGTGTGGGACTTGAAACGCTTAGAGATTTCCTCCTTAAACTAAACAAACAAAAAAATGTACTGTTACATAACTGAATACCAAACTGCTAAATTTCTTAGTAATTTAAAGGACAAGCTACTTTGTTCAAGTTTATTGTACTAATGCACTTGTTCTGCATCTTCTGCTTCACACATTTAAGAAACACTTCCTTAAGTTCACTCAACCTTTTTTTCCAAAGATGGGCAATCACGTCATTCCTCTTCCATGTAACAAAGATGAAAGTGTTTCACAGTTAGTGTTTCACAGACTGCTATTTATATAGCTGACAATAACAAAAAATCTGATTCCACTTAAAAGACACTCCATTGTGGCTTCAAACAGGCACACATCCATGACAATGTATACTAGTATATGTACTACTGATACGTACCATGCATATGCCTATAGGTAGTTTTATATAATCACGTCTACAATTACATAGCAGCATACATAAACTAATATATACTTACACGATTTTCTTTAGATACATGTATTTGCTGACAGACTGAGGATGCAAAGTCACAACAGAATGAATCTGTCTACACTTTTGCTGGAATTAACCGAAGAAGTACCCTCTCAGACAGTTTTGCTGCCTTCCACAAACCAAAACCAGCACACTTTTCCGCACAGGCAAAAGATACTTCTCAGGTGACAATGCTTTCTCGTTGTTGAATGACATAGCTACATGAAATAGAGTTCCAGCCCAGGCCATGGTGAATGACCATATACTTCAGCTGACCTGGAACCTCATCAACACCACTGAACATGGAAACCTGCTGTATGCCTTCCTGCCTTCTTAACCAGTAATAACCATGTCATGCTTTGACTGAGTTCTGACTGAGATTTTATTTTTCTACAGAAAAGCACTCTCAGAGAAAGAAAAATCACAAAAAGTAAAGTGGGAAATATCCAGGAAAAACATTAAGGCAAGACTCCATTATAGCAAAGCCTGGCAAATTCTTAAACAAGACTAGTCAGTAGACTAATTATTTTAAAGGTATCCTAGGCAGTTAGGAAGACCTCCGCAAGGTCACCCTATTGAACATTTTAAAATTAAACTGATCATACTGCTTGAAATGAAAAATTCCAAGCATTCTAGGAATTCTCAATTCTTTAGAAAATCCAAATATTAATCTTGCAATGAGATACAAATTGCATTTTATAATTGGTAGGACTGGAAAAAAAAATCCACAGCATTATACTTTGAAGGAGAGTTTCTAACTGAAGGGGCTTATTGTACAGGAAGAGGAAAAAACAGATGCAAAAAAAGAAAAAGGCTGAGACACAATAGAGATAAAAGGCCTCTGTATACGGATAGGAGATAGTCCTTGGTTATTTAAGTCTGCTCACACAGAGTTAATTCTGGTTCTTATGGAAAGAACTTTTAAATCAGATTTCATGCTGGTAATATTTAGACCTGCAAGTATTCCAGAAAATTCCAGTCCACTCCTTCCCAACTGGGTCACTTACCTGACCCATTACTGACATGTTTATCTATCTAGCCTGTTCTCAGAGGCCCCCAGCGACAGGCTCTGCTGTCTTTCTTCCAAGAAACCTACTCCACTGCTTTACTCTCCTGTTTCTTCATTGTCCTGCCCACCACAGCCAATGCAAACAGATTGTTCTTCTAAGAACCTTTCCTTGAGGGCAGTGTTTTCTAATCCAATAATTCTCTCCACTCTGAATTTTCAAATCTGGTCATATTGTATGGGTAAGACTCAAAAGTGGTCACAATATTCCACATGCATTCTTATCCACCCTTGCTAGGATAACAGGATGAACTCCATGCCTTGCATACTGTATTTCCATTTGTAAGAAAAAGAAACCCATATATGAAAATAACAGTGCTGACTATTTAACAGGTATAAACTCTAGGCCCTTTTCTGCAGAGCAATGACTTAGGCAGTTGCTTCCTATTCTGCTTTCTTTTGGTTAATTAGTCCTGAGAGCACACATTCCAGAGCAACATAAAAACAGCAGAAATACTCACAGTTTGGTACACAGCTAATGCAGAAGAATAAAGATATTATGCCAGACCAAAAAGTAACGTCATTACCTAAACCCATTTACTATCATATGTTCACAAGATGCTGTAACAGGGAGACCCCCAACTTAACCGCCACCAGAAAGCTGATGCTGTAGTATAAACGGTATTTATATTACTTTACCTTAAACCAAGCCCCATCGCCTGTTTCTAGCAGCAGCTATTTACCCACGAGGTCAAGGAAACAAGATGCCTTTTGTAGACCATAACCACATGGTGTCTAATATTACTGGTATATAGGCATCAAAGGCTATGCACTTCCTTTTCCCTACTACCATGTGAAGCTGATTAGATGACCTGCAAAAACATTACTGTAAGACATGAATGCAAAAGCCTGCGTACCAGGACCACAAAGGAACCTCTACAGCAATGTATGTGCATGATCAAAAATCACAAGGGATCACTTTCCAGCCAGGATAACGCATCTATCATGAGTACTGAGCGAATTTCAGTTAACTGAGGCCTACTGACATTAACAGCCTAATAACTGCGGGTGGGCGGGGGAGGGGGGGGGGGGGGGGGGAGTGTTCAAGGCCAGGCTGGATGGGGCTTTGGGCAGCCTGGTCTGGTGGGAGGTGTCCCTGCCCATGGCAGGGGCTTGGAACTGGGTGATCCATAAGGTCCCTTCCCACCCAAACCACTCTGTGATGATGCACATAGCTACTGTTTGAGCTGTGAAATAAAGTCAGGGAGGATGGAACAGAGAACTTTCTCCCACCCCCTGTGGGCAAGCAACTCTCACTGCTACAAGACCAATCCCCCACCATAAAGGTGGAAACACAAAAGTTTCTTTCAATTCAGACAGTGTAGGGACAAGAAAAATGGCTGGCAATTGCTTTATTCCCACAGATCCTGCCTGCGCAGTTTTGATAGGACTCCTCACCACTCTAACATGCAACGAATAATTTGGCAGATATTGTGCTACAGCACTATGGTAGTGAAAGACCATAGGAGTAAACTCTGGAAGCTCCCAGATGTGACCAGCAAAGGCAACTCTGTCAATTTCATTTTCCCTGGGGTCAATCCAGTATGTACCACCTCAGTATCTCAAATTAAACATACACAACCAACAGAAAAGGGAGTAAAGGAAATGAGATGATGATGAGACATACTTAGGCAGATATAAGAAAATAAACTTTGGGATTTATTACACTTTCTATTTGTACAATTGAACTAAGTAATACTATCAGTAAGCTACAGTTATTGCTTTAAAATACTTTGTCACCTGGGAAAAGCAAGAGTGGAGCAGTCCAAAGTCTCATCAGCTGGCAAGAAGCAATGAGTGTTTGAGTGCAGTTCTACAGTGCTGACTTCCTTTTCATCAGCATGTCGCACTGCAAACAATGGCTTCAGCCAACTCGATTTACTGTTCAAAAATTCAGTTCAAAACAAAGTTTTCCTTCACTATAATATTAGGCATAAATAATGACTCACCATACCTAATACCTAGCATGCTCACAGAAACTAGCTCATTGTGCAGCAAATACAACAGAAAGTAACAAATACAATAAAAATAAGGTAAAAAGTGACATCAACTTTAGACAACATTGTTAGAGGAACAGTAGAAAGAAACAGTGAACAGACTGAAACACAAGACTAACATCAAGACAGAGCCCTGGCTTTCCCAAGGAGGGAAAAAAAAAAAAAAAACAACAGAAAGCCTTCTTAACTAGAGTGAATTGACTGAAGGTCACACACTCGTCAAAATACAGCAACTTGTAGATTTGACATGAATTAGAGCAGATCTAAAGCTAGTCATGTTGCAGCACCTGGTCTGTGTTACTGTTTTACCTTGTTTCTATTATTTTTTCTTTAAAGGACAAGAGCAATATGATTTTTTACATTTAGAGGATTAAACTTTTTTTTTTTTATAAGCAGCACTCCTTGTTTACAGTCTCAATTTCTATACCTAATATCGTTCAAGTCACACTACTTTCAGTAAAATTCAGCCCAGTGCTCAGCTAACAAAACTCTGCTCTTTTGTTCCACGCTCTCACAGAAACAGACTCCACAAGTCACGTTAGGCCTTCTGTTACACCTCTCAGCTTGACTGCCCCCCTCAAGGTTTTTTCAACATTCAGGTGAACACCACTCTGTTGACGTCCAGCCCTGAACCAGCATGAAAATAATCCAACTTGCATAATTCCTACATGAACTAGTTATAGTAAATATTTTTTCACTGAACAAAGCCCATGCATCTGAATACACAGGAACTACAACAGCTGACTAAAAGAGACTGTTCTGCACAGTCACTTTGCAGAGCACATCCATACTTTACACTTTAACCTACTAACCTCCCATCATCTGACAAGTTTGTCTAGGAAGGTCCCCTTAAAAATTAGTATTCCAGGCAAAGTAAAGACCAAAAATGCAAACCGTATTTTGATGTGTTACTACATTATGATTCAAAAGCTTTCTGCTGACTCACTCTCTGCCATCAAAAACAGCAACAATGGAGCTACCCACTCCCTCCAGAAAACACTGTGTAAAAACTATAAAAGGAAGAAAACAGATCAATGGAAAAAAAATTCAAATCCTCTCAACCTTGACTTAATGCAACATATTGAAAAATTAAATTACAGTAACAGTCTGAAAGAGGCCTCAGGGAACTAACATCCAATTACCGCTGAAAACCCATGTATAAGAGGCTCCAGAAAACTGCAACTGCTTTGAAAATACTAAGCTACAACTTTATCTGGATAACAATAAAAAAGCAAAAGTTGCACTCTTCCCAAACCAAACTGTTCTGAGCTTGTTAACGGGTAACAAGGAAGAAAAGGTTTGCATCTACACGGCAGAACTGCAATTTAGACTCCCAGCAGTCCCTCAAATAACAGCCCTGTTATATACAGATTGCTTTTTGTACAACAGAATTAGTGGCTACACGTACACCGAACCCATGATGAGGAGCCAGAAGAACCAAATACACTCACGGCAATGCAGCTGCTGATAGCCACGGTCTCCTGTCCTGATGAATCATATCTGGTGATCTTATGACTGTGAATGAAAGGGTATTGACGAAAAGGGAGTTTTCATTGCAGGACTCTTGGACACTATACCGGAAGGGGGACAAGTATTCGTGGTTACGGACAGCAAAGCACATTTGGCAGAGCCCGCTGCTTGTAGCGGACAAAGCAGAGCTGGAAAGTGCACCCAAAATCGCACTTCTACACAACTCTTTTCTGTCTGTTGTGACTTGATAGAAAGTTACTATCTGCCCATGCCCTCGTCAATTACATGTGTTAGTTTCACAATCAAATTATTGCCTCAAATTCTTCCACCAAATCAAACTGACAAAAAAGTCATTCTGAGGAACAAATTCAGATTCTTGACAAGTTTACAAGCCAAACAAGTCCAGAAAGGAAAACCGGGGCAGCGCAATCTAGTGGAAATACCCAGGACTCATGTTAGAGCCAGTTCTCTCTCTTCCAGGCAATCCTCAGCAAGCCACTCTGTTTCTTTGTGCAATGACTTCAGATAAATGATCAGCAGCACCTGCCATCTCCACAAAAGAGCTCTGCAACCTACTGATGGAAGCCATGGTACTTTCAGCAGAACAAAACTGTTCTCTAGCAAGTCAGTGAGACTGGAAAAGGGCGTAAAAGGACTACAGATAAACTGCGATTCGTACAGTAGAGCTGCTTTTTGAGAGCTTACCCTATAGTTCCTTTTTTTTTTACAAGGGACAGCTTAAGATGTCTTACTTTTCAACTTCACTGCAAAGAGCTCAGGCAACTTTTTTTTTCCTGAGGAAAAACTGCCGTGTGAGTTACTGCCAGTAGAATCATTACTCATTCGACCACACAGGTAAATATCTTTAAATTATTTGACTTAAGCACGCTTTAAATTTAATATGATACAGAACATAAAACATGAGTGAATGACAGACATGATGGCTAAGTCTGTCAGGCATAAGGAGCTATTAACCCCATCAGCATCAAGAAGTCTAAAACCAGTTTTTTTCTCCACGTAACCATGTAATCCCCAATTCTCAAAATTTTGACCAAACCTTACTCCCACTGGTAGTGACCTTCCTACATCGCTGTCCTGGTTCCAGTTAGGACAGAGTTAATTTTTCCTCCTAGTAGCTGGTAGGGTGCTATGTTTTGGATTAGGATGAGAAGAGCGCTGATAACATGCTGATGTTTTAATTGTTGCAGAGCAGTGTTTACACCAGGCCAAGGACTTTTCGGCTTCTCGCTCTGTCCTGCCAGCGGGCAGGCTGGGGGTGCAGCAGGAGCTGGGAGGGGACAGACCCAGGACAGCTGACCCAAACTGGCCAAAGGGCTATTCCATACCATCTGATGTCATGCTAAACAATATATAGGGGTGGCTGGCCGGGGTGGGGGGCCGGCTGCTCAGGGATAGGCTGGGCATCGGTCAGCGGGTGGTGAGCAATTGCATTGTGCATCACTTGTTTTCTTACACATTATTATTATTAATACTATTATCATTATCACTATTATTATTATTATTATATTCCTGTCTTAATAAACTGTCTTTATCTCAACTCACCGGCTTCACTTTCCCGTTTCTCTCCCCCATCCCAGAGAGGGAGGGGGGAGGGTGAGCGAACAGCTGTATGGTGTTTAGCTGCCAGCCGGGTTAAACCACAACAATCGCCAAGGTTTATAGTCACTACATTCAGATGCTGACTGGGCTCTGAAATATATAGAACATCTTACGATGTTACCTCTACAACAGGTATTAATTAATCCATTAAGATTTTCTCTGGTTTTGACAATTTCAAACAGTACACAGGAGAATCTTTTACAACTCCATGCTCCCTACTCCAAAGCAAAGGATGACTGATGACTGCAGAACAAACCCACAGAAAACCACAGGAGGAAGGCCAGCACTATTTGACATGGATAGCTTAAAAATAAAATTATCAAAATGAAATGTATTCTGCATAAAGGTATCTGCACACAAAATACTTCATAGTATTCTGCCAATCATTTATCAGAAAACACTTGCTAAGTATCATAAATGAAAGTCAGAAACACCAGTTAACTAAGTCAACTGTCAGGAAAGACAACATACCTTCTTCTTAAGGTTTCTGTTCTACCAAATAGCAGCAGTATCGGATTTACATGGCAAGGCTGAGTTAGGTGGGAGGGCTGCAGGGGTGGCCTCTGTGAGCAGAGCCCAGCAGCTAAACCATGTCAGGTCAAAGCCAGCTCCAGCCAGCTCCAAAAGGGACCTGCTGCCGGCCAGAGCTGAGCCAGGGAGCAATGCTGGTTGGGCCTCTCGGAAAGCAGACTGAAGAAAGGGAAAAAAAATCTGCCATGCAACAGCAGCTGGGAGAGAAGAGTGAGAAAATGTGTAAGGAACAGCCCTGCAGCCCCCAAGGTCAGTGCAGCAGGAGGGCAGGAGGTGCTCCAGGTAGGCAGCAGCAGTTCCCCTGCAGCCTGTGCAGGGAGAGGCCCCTGGTGGAGCAGGCTGTCCCCCTGCAGCCCATGGGTCCCACACGGAGCAGATCTCCACGCTGCAGCCCGTGGAGGAGCCCCCGGAGGAGCAGGTGGAGGTGGCCTGGAGGAGGCTGCGGCCCATGGAGAGCCCCCGAAGGAGCAGGCCCTGGGCCGGAGCTGCAGCCTGTGGAGAGGAGCCCATGCAGGAGCAGGGGGTCTGGGGGGAGCTGCCGCCCACCCGTGGGGGACCCGTGCTGGAGCAGTTTGCTCCTGGGGGATGGGCCCCCTGGTACGGAGCCGTGTGGGAGCAGTTCTTGAAGAGCTGCTGCCTGGGCAGCCCCCGCAGGCTCAGTTCGGGAAGGACGGCATCCCGTGGGAGGGACCCCACATGGAGCAGGGGCAGGGAGTGACCTTGAAGGAGCAGCAGAGACAAAGCATCAGGGACTGACCGCAGCCCCCATTCCCGGTTACCCTGCAAAACTCAGGGGGAGGAGGTAGAAGAGGGTGGGTGGAGGGGGAAGGTGTTTTTAGTTTGCTCCTAGTTCTCACTGCTCTGTGCAACTGGCAATACGCTATCTTCCCTGAGCCAAGTCTGCTTTGACACAACAGTAATTGGTCAGTGATGTGGGTTGAGATAAGCACAGGGACAAGTTGTGGGTTTTTTTTCATTGTGCTTTCTTCCCCTGTCCTGCTGAGGTGGGAGAGTGAGAGCACACGTGGTGGGACATGGCAGCCCACCACAGCAGCCTGACATTGTTCTAAACCAACTTTAATCACATTTCCAAACTCGGAGGGGTAGGAAAAACAAGTCAGAAACAAACTCAGAGAATGGTTTGGATTGGAAGGGACCTTAAAGATCATGAATAATCAGTATATGGAAAAGTTCACAGAGTCACACAGACACATCAATAACATGTTTCAATGGAGCAAGACACAAAACAATGGAAAGGACAACGCTTCAGCTTTGGTGCTGAACAATTTATATACTCAAGTGTCTTGAATGACAACAGAAATCTAGATCACGATACTGTGAAAGAACAGTATATAACATATGTGGTATCTTCTTCTGGTTGCACCATTCAGTAACCCCTGACTACAAAGACAGAACTGGATTACGTTGCAAGAACGGAGATTAAGCTGTGCTTATGAAAGAAAACATTGTATCAAATGTTAAAAGCTTATGTAAGTTGGGAAAGATGTTCCACTACCCAATTACACAATGCTCCCCTTAACACATTTACACCTGTGTGATCTTTGTAAGCAGAACATGGCCAATTTGAGACTCTGAGTAGCAGCAGGCACAGATCTGAAATACTGGATTTATGTATCTCATGTTTCGACCATAAATTTTACCTAAGTTTTAATCACAGAATACAACTTTGTGAGATCTCCACTTGTCCAGAAGCAGACTCCCAACAGGATGTATACATTAACACATATAATTCAGGACAGTTTTTTGTTTGTTTTTTAATTTATAGCTGAGTGTAGAGCAGAGAGCACAACATTTGTGTTCAATTAGTTTTAAAAAAACCACAAGCTGATAAACATGCTACTATTGAAAACTGTATTCTGCCCATCTTCCCATCTTGCAGTCTGCATACACATTAGTGGATAGCAATTCTGAACCAATCGTAATAATAAAACCTCGAACAAGGTTCGATGCACATTTCACCACTTAGCATTCCAAGTAGTCCAACGCAAATCTCAGCAAGCTTTTGCTCTTCTAATATTGCCCTGTGGTGAAGAGAGAGTAAACAATGAAGTCAAATTGTTTTTCATATACCTAGTTCCAACACCGCATCACTCAAACCACTGAAGTCATTCGCATTAGCATGTGAGCAGTCCATAATGTGACTACGCCTTCTCTTTGTATATGTGCTTTAACAAAACACACTGTTAAATCAACTCTGCTAAGCAAAGAACTGTAAAGATTTTATTGCCGTGAACTCACAAAATAAACCAAAGGAGAAAAAAAAAAAAAGAGGACAAACAGTTTTACTGAGCTCAAGTGAATGGGAACTCAAAGTCATCAGGCTCACAAGTATTCATTTTCACCTACATAACAGAAATCTTGGCGCAAAGCACTCTATAGGCCTGCAAATTCATTATCATACACAGTCAAGAAAGGAAATATTCGGTCCTTGTCTTTACACTGAGCAAACGTGCTCAGCACTAATAGTTACAGAAGGAAAAAAAAACAGAGACAGATGTGTGGCACTTGCAATTAACTAACCTCCTAGAGCAGCTTTGCACTTGAAAGTTATTTTTCGTTCTAAACTGCTTACTGTCTGTTGTGGATGCACAATACAGGATCAGCAATGGCAATTCCTGTGTTCCTGAGGTCTTCCAACATGGGAAAAATCCTCCCTGACTTAGAACAGTTGCAAATCTGGTTTAGATTGAGTTGAGCACACACTATTCAAGTTTGCAGACAATACTAAGTTAGGAGGAGCTGTTGACTCCCTTGAGGGTAGAAAGGCCATAAAGAGACCTTGAGAGATCAGAGCGCTGAGCATCACCAACCACATGAAATTTAACAAAAGCAAATTCTAGACTCTGCACCTGGGATGCAGCTATCCTAGATATACATATAGGACTGCGGACAAACACCTGAAGTACGGGCCTGCAGGGAGGGACGTAGGCTTCTGATTCATGGTTTAACTCAATATGAGTCAACAATGTGTGCTGGTGGCCCTGAGGGCCAACCACATCTTGAGGTACAGTAAGCACAGTATGGCTACTCCATGAAAATAAGCAATTGTTCCACTATACTCAGCACTGGTGCCACCTCACCTCAAGTAGTGTGTGCAGTTTGGGGCTCCATGACATAAAAAGGATATTAAACTATTAGAGGTGTCCAAAGGAAAGCAACAAAGATGGTAAAGGGTTGAGAGGTCGTGACTTTAGGGAAGCAGCTGAGAATACTTGATGTGTTCAGCTTGCAGAAGGCAGAGGGGTGACCCCCCTATTGCTGCCTACAGCTTCACAAGGGGGAGCAGAGATGGAGACGCTAGCCTCTTCTCTCTGACAGGATACAAGGGAAAGGCTTAAAGTTGCTCCAAGCTGGGTGTTAGGAAAAGGTTCTTCACCGAGAGGGTGCTTGGGTGCTGTAACAGGCTCCCCAGGGCAGTGGTCACAGCACCGAGCCTGCAGGAGTTCAAGAAGCCTTTGAACAATGCTCTTAGATACATGGCTTAACTCTTAGGATGCCCTGTGTGGAGCCAGGAGTTGGACTTGGTGATTCTCAGAGGCCCCTCCCTTCCAACCGAGGATATTGTGTAGCACCAAGTTTGGCCCCAATAACTCTAAGTATTTATCTCAAAAAAAAAAAAAAAGGAGTTTTATTGTTTTATCCTGGCAGTGGTCTAAAAGTAGCCAACAAATAACTCGCAAAGTCATAATGTCAGCTATAGAAATATGCCACTGAATAGCTTTTATTTTGCTGTATGAGTTTAGCACTTTTTTTTCTTCCTCTTGCAAATATGGTAGACCTAGATGGCCCATCCGTAACAACAAACAAACACCGATCCCAGGCACATTTGAACAGATGTTCAACTTGTTCTGTATCTGAGACTAACCTGTTTTCAGGGCTGACTCTAGACGCATCGCGCTTACTGCTGACGCTTATTATTAACAACAGTCTATGATTACGGTTTAAGAAAAACAGCACGATACTCCTCACTAGTGGGCAGTGCACTTTTCAGTGCTGGTTGGGGCACCGTCTAGGACTCACAGCAAACAGTGGACCCCCACGGACAATCCTATTTCATGGGAACAAAGACATAACTGTGAATCTAATCTGTGTATCTGACAGAGCTGCCGTACAATGTTTAGTTTAAGACATGTTGACAACGAGGATGTTTCAAGCAGCATGTTCTGTCAATCACTTGAAAACGTACATCTGTTTTCTGTAAGAATTTATGTTCTCGCTAGCTTGTCTAACTATTTCAGTTTTTGAGACAATTGCCCTCCACAGAAACCTAGCACCCCAACTGGCATTCACATTTGAAACAATCTTGTCAAAGACATCCTACAAAATTCACACCTTAAGTAAATGTATTTATACTTCCTGAAATACCCAAATACGCACAATCAGACTATTTTCCAGGACAAACACGATCCTTTAGTTGGATCCAGCATACGAATCTTTAAAAAAAAATGTAAAGAACTTTACAGCAACTGCATTAATGCTGCTCACACATGCAGTGAGAAGAGAGAAACAAAGTACCTTTTTCAGGCTGAGATTTCTGGGAAAGCTGTGGACAACATCAAAAGCAAACACAGCCATTTTACCTTTGGGAGAAACGCCTAGATTAAGCTTGCGGATGGAGTGGCAGATAGCATGCAGCGCTGCGGTTGCCAGAAGACCAGTGAAGACAAGAGAGAAACACCTCTGGCAGCAGGAGTGAAGGCCCCAATAAAATTTGCGTTTGGGATTCTTACAAGCCAAATGCTGACAGGAGGAGAAAAAAAAAAACAACCTACAACAGAATCGAGGAAAAAAACTTCAAAGAAAAAAAACATCACTTTGTCTCTTTACAGCAACTAGGTGGAGCGAAAGTCTGATATTCAGCCAAGGTGTTGGCACTAAACTTTATGCTCGGCAGTGTTTAGTTCATCTTTTGTTTTGCCCCGATAACCACACAGTGTCTATTGGCTCATCCATACGGAACAATATCAAGCACTTTATCTAGACATCGGTGGCATTCTCACACACGTTAACGGTTTTTGGATTGCTGTTACCAACTACACACAAGAAAAATAACGTTCAAAGGCAGTTCAGGGTACATTTCAAACAAACCCTATAGAAAATGAAAGCAGCTCTAAATCGCCTTCAGGGAGCTTCACGTTTTGGAGCGTTTTAGCGTAGCAACGCCCACCTCCTTCACAAGCAGAAGACCCTATCTTTACAGACACCTGCCTTGCACTCTGACTGCAGCTCTTCTAAGATCGGTAGCCTCCTAACCCGAGCACATGAAATGGCAAGCAATAGCCGCATGGAAAACCTCCAAGGAAAACAGCAGCATGGCAGGAAACAGCGTCGATGATTCAGCAGGTGTCACCGCTCCTGCTGTGCCAAAGGCACCGAGGGGCCCGGGGTTTCGCAAGAAGCCCAGGGAGACCCTGGCGCTTCAGCTACCGGGCGGCACGGCCGGGCAAAGCCCCGAGCCGGGCCCCAGCACGCCTGCACCCCGTGAGGCCAGACTTCCCCAAAACGCCAGGCAGCGAGCCGCAGATCGCGACAGCGGCCGACACGGAGGCGGCTCCGCGCGGCTCGCAGCTCCGCGGGGCAGCGCTCGCTGACAGAACCGGCCGCGGCCCCGGCGCTGAGGGGAGGCGGAGGAGGAGGAGGGGGACGAAGGAGGACGAAGCCCTCGCCCCCGGCCCGGCCCGCCCCGGCCCGGCCGCGGCCCCTGACCTGCCGCACGCTGCTGGTCTCGGCCACGGCGAACTCCTCCTTCTCCTTGGGGGTCTTCACCGTCACCTTGATGATCCGCGGCTCGGCGGGCCCCTGCCCCTGCCCGGGGGAGCCCGGGGGGCTGCGGCGCCCCCCGGGGCTCTCGGCGCTCTCTGACATGTCGGCCGGGGCCGGGTGCCCGCGCGCGGCTGTGACGGAACCAGACGGAACCTGCCGGGACCTGCCGGGACCACCGGAGCCTGACCGAAGCCTCCGCCCCGCTCGGCTCCGCTCCGCTCCCTCAGCGGCGGGCGGAAACACCCGGCTCGGCCGCCGCGCGCGCTGATGACGTCGCGCACCGGGGAAGTTACTAGAAAGGGGAGCCGGCTGCCCGGGGCGGGGCGGTGCTCTGTCAGTGCGCATGCGTGGGAGGGGGGGGCCGCGCCCGTTGCCCGCCGTGAGGGGAGGGGGGGGGGAGGGAGCGGGCTGTGGAACCGTGTTGTATCAAATTATCGTAATACAAATAAAATAAAGGACTGCGCGTCAGCCTGCAGAAAGGCAGCGGTGCGGGGCTGCCGCTGCTGTTCGGTTTAGTTATCGGCACCTGCTCAGGGGTAACAAATAACCCTGGCTTTAGGATTACCGCGGCAGCCTTCTGTACCTGGCGGCTGCATTCACCTCAGGCTTGGACCAAAGCGCCTCGGTCACTGATCTAGTGCCACCGCGTTAGACCCTCTCCCAAAACATCGGGGGTTTTCCTGCTGGCCGTGAAGTCACAGATACCCGTTCCTCTTTCTGTGTAAATTGTGTGCATGGCCCTCAGTTCCAGGGTCAAACGCATTTTCTTCCTTAAATTAGGATTAGCTAATCCCAGAGGAGTCCGACTCCTCAAATGATTTGCCATCTTGCTCTGTTACTGGTACAGTCTCACCATAGGCAAATCGTGCCAGTTGGTATTAAAATAAGTGTAGCACAACACAGCAGTCTCCAACCCTCTGATTATTTTTTTACTAAAGTGATTTAAAACCTGGTAAAAGGTTTTAAAACAGCTGACAGAAGGCCACTCCAAGTTTTGCTTGTCCGAGGGCTTCAGTTTGTTACAGAAGAAAGCACGCTTCCAGGCACATTTCACCACTGAGCCTTTCTTTCCTCAGCCACGCTCGTTCCATTTCCACGTTGGACTTGACCCCGCGCAGCACCGGAGCGCTGTGACACCCGCCAGCTGGTCAGTGCTGCCCTCACCATCGGCTGGCAGAACGAGGGCTGTTGTGAAGTAACGCTTTGCACTGCAACCAAGCAGTGATTCCAAGCAGAAATCAATCCCGATCAAAGTGCGAGGAGATGTTCCTCATCCAGGGCTGTTCTTCGTTGATACAATAGCTCTTGCTGACTATAGGGCCTACTGCAGCACGGTTTGTACTAAACTAGCACAACCGCTACCCACTTTAGGTTAGCTGAGGTTTACCGGTGAGGCTAATAATCATCTGTGGTATTTACTGAAAATACCTAACAGACAAATAATACTACAAACTCCTATAAAATAATCATTTGAATTTATCAAAAGCTCTTACTTAAGCAGAGCAAATGTTAACAGGGAATGGCTGTTTCTTTTTCTTTTTTTGGTACAGATAACAGCGGTGACAGCATTCATTTGCCGGTACTGGAAGTATCGAAATGGAAAATACCCCGAAACAGGACAACATGCATGTGTGTCTGCAGTGAGATATGCAGAATGCAACTTACACACAATGCATGGACAAGTGAAAATGACACAGAAAAGTCCTTACACCTCCTTAGGCTGCCACGTTTTTAAACAATGTCCTTTCTTTCCTCTTTGTCTTTATCTTTCCTATTTTCTTCCATCTTTGCTTTTATTTCATCTTTCTATAATCATCTGTACAGCTTTTCTTCATTAACTCGTGATCCTATCGAAGTACTTATTGCAGAAGTTCAGTTTAATTCCCAACTCTGACTAGACATCTCCAGATTGATATTTTTTCCATAGGTAGTTGATTTAAACAAGTGCAGTCAGCTAAATTGGCTTAAAATAAAACAGAGTTCACAGCAACTAGAGATTATTTTGCATCAAAATGAAAATACCGGCTGAATTCAAGTTGAACCAAATTAAGAATATCAGCAGAAGGTCCTGACCCAGTTTAGCTGAACTCACTTTAACGTTCTACCTGAAGTTAGGGATAAAATTTTGAATTTAGACAAGGTCTCATGTGGTCTAAGTACAGTAAAGCTTACATGCAAGAGCTTCAAGGTTTTGCTATAAACTAGACATAACATTCCATATATTTCTGAATATTAAAACCAAAACATAACACAAATACCTTGATAATCAGTTTTTAATGAATAAGGGAAGAGAAAGAGCATACATCTCAGCTCCTGTGGGACCTTTACAAAAATACACACGTATTAAGCTTCCCATTCCTGATTTGCCGGAACAAAGGCTAGGGTTTGTTGTTTAGACGCAGTTAAAGACGTTAAATAAAAGCTGCATGCTAAAGTGTTACCAGATAGACGATTATCTTTTGCTGCTGATATGGTGCTCCCTGCATGGATATGCTGCTGCCTTTAGTACAGCAAACCACAAGCAAAATGCGTAGTTAGAGCTGAATCAGAGGGCAACATCCTTGTCAGCTCATGAGTAATTCCAACAAATAAAATGCTGTTGTCTCACTTTCAGTGGGATTTATCTTTACTCTCTGGAAGACGCTAAAGATTTTCATAAAAGTAGCATTGCACAGGAACAGAGCTCTGAGCTTCTGTACTGTGACTGCTAGTTCTTAGCAAAAAGTACACATACAAAGTCTAGGAAAAAAAGCATTCATCTGTTTTATTCTTCTGAGTAGATAACAGGCATTTTCCAATTGTACTGTACTACCGAAGCCCCATCCATACTTATTTTTGTTGTTTTGATTCACAATCTTTTCGGGTATCTAAAATTTTGTAGTCATACATGTCAGAAATTTTATTTCTCCATCTCTACTCTGTATATATCCTGTGCTATGATCTTTCCACTAGGCTCTTGGTCTCCGTAATCTGTATTGTGTGGAGCTTTTCTCTGAGCAAAGACACCTCAGTCCCCCCCACTTCAGATTTTTTTTTTTAATTCATTAGTATTCCTAAGTTCAGTACAGGAAACTTCTGTGTTACTGTTTTAACCACCTACCTCAAAGGTAGCACAGAACCTATGCAGTGTAAGCATGTTCAGTAAATAGGAGCCTTTTAGTTTTTGTACTTCTGGCTTTGTCACCTTACCTTCACTTAAGAGATTCTGATGATACTTTCTTTTTTAAATGCACAGGGGGGTTGTTTGTTTTCCCTTTCTTTCAAAGCAACCAGGACAAGCAAAATATTGTTGAAGATTTGTACAGGAAATCAGAAGTTTGTCTATCAGTAAATTATGTACACTCACAATCTAAAATGACGCATTATGGGAAAGAAATAGCAAGAGAACTGCTGACTTTTCATAAGGCATAGTGGGAGTATCTCTCCTGAAACAGGTTGCAACAACTATGAAAAGCAGCTTTGTCTTCATGAACATTCAGTTTTTACAAAGGTAAAAGAAACAAGATATGGGAAAATAGAATGTTTTTGTCCAGGTATCATACAAAACTTTTAGGAGCAAGAGCAACAGAGTAGAGAACTATTCAGCTGATTAAATAATTTGTGTAATTTATGCAGATCCCCAAGGGGCAAACACAGAGAATCAAGACGAGTTGCATTGAACAATGAAAACTATATTCAGCTTTGCCCCCATTAGAAATGTGTGTTTTTAGCACTTAAAAACAAAATTAACTTTTTTTTTGAGTGAACATGCACTTTTAGAATACATTTTATATTTCTTTTTTTAAAAAATTCCTTCTGTTGTTAATCAACAAGTATTATACAAGCAAATTCTCATTTATGTCAAACACAGTACAGGAAACACAGGTTAGTTCCACAAGGCAGGAGGGGGGATGTGGAGCAGGGATTACTGATAGTCCTAGAAGGCGAGGAGAAAAAAAATCTGTAAAATACAAACAGAAGAGTAAATTAAAACTTACAGGAATACTAATGTACAGCATAGCTGGTAGCCAGTCTTTTGGGTTTTGTCTTCCAGACATCTGAAGCAATACAGCTTTGAATTCTCATCTCTACATATAATTTAACAATTTAGAAACACCTGGAAACTGACTGATTGGATTTTAGGAGGAGATCTATATTCTGGATTTCCTAATTTAAAATTGCTTACAAATACAAACGTGTTGGAAAAAAGTCACAACTTAAAGTTACAGGCACCAATGTCTTCACTAAAAAGTCTGTCTTGTTCTGGTAAATATTTCCTGTGGAGCAGCAGATAATAAAAAATGCCTTCTCCTGCCAGAATCAGTTGTTGTTGGCTTTCTTTCAAACTATTAAAAATACAGGTTACTTTCATCTACGTAACAGTGTTTGATAGAATAGGACAAGATGCTGCAGTTATGTGTGGTAACAATGTACAGTTTTGAAAGAGTGGCATCAGGCCCAGGTATCAATCCTTTCATGGGAATGTAGCATTTGGAAAATAATTTCAAAGAGCTGGCAAAGGCAAGAAAAAAAAAGGACAAAAATCAGTGAAATTACAGTAAGACTTCCAGTCTTACTAAGAAATTTGAATTAATATGGGCTATAATGTCTACATGAGCCACAATGACTAATTTCTTAGAAAACTCTTACTCCACTGTTAGCATCTACATGGTATTAATTTTCCGAAGTCACTGCTAATTATAAAAGTTTCACAGATTCATAGTACCTTCAATTCATAGTACCTTCACTGATAAAGACTTCTGTCCTGTTTTCCTCTCCTACCTCCTCATGAAGTACTATCTTAACTATATTGCTTTGGAAATTTTTTAGTGCTTCATTGCAGTCAGCAATAAATCTTCTGGGTTTAGATCTCTTCTGGTTTTAGCTCTACAGTTATTTTTGTTTGTTTCCTCCTTCCACTCTTCTGTGGTTCTTTCTCTCCATCTTATGCATTCTCTGCTGACTTCCCAGGTCCCAAAATCCCAATAGTGATTTTCTAATCCATTTCTAGTCAACCAACTCTTACTTCACTTCTGTAATGCTCCACATCAACAACTGTGCAAAGATGAGTAACATACCAGGATTTAGTGCTACGTTCAGTTTTGCACAAACAATTCTGTGTTTTTATAGTCATATCACTGACAGTTTATGCAGGGCAAAAGAATGCGTTAGAGATTTGTGTCTTATCCCAAGGTTAACTGTTTATTATTGAGTCTATTGTGAAGAACAGCACAGGGAGTTCTTCAAAGCTGTGTAGGAAAGCTCACTTCACACAGTAATTGAAGGTCACCTTCTGCATTTTATGGCAGAAACTCACGTAGGACACAGTTGTCCTATACAGGGAAGGGAGACAAGGACTGCTAATTTTTACACACCTGGATTCAGCAAACAAGGAGATGCCTTTGCGTAGGCTTTTTTTTTTTTGTTGGCTTGGTGAAACTATGTGCATGCTAATGCATCTGTAGCTTAAGAGTCACTAAGTGAAGCCTTCGAAATGGGAAAATCTATGAAAGCAAGAATTCAAACACAGAAATGCAAGAGTAAGTTTTATTGAGTGATACAAAACTAATGGCATTACAATTAAAGTTTGAGCTTTGCCAGAATACTAGTTTTCTTATTTTTCTTTTAAGTGCAACAAATCAACTATTCAGAATACTAATCAGACTAGTAATTGTTAATTTCTCTTCAAAAACTGCATAGTTAAGCAGTTGTACAACAAATATATAAATTTCTGCAAAACCCTGAAGAAAGATTTGATGTTTTTTGCATTGAATCTAGTGGCAAAGGAGATCACCTGCACTGGTCAGATTCTAAGTGCCTTTTACCTCTTTTCCAGCTCTGTAAGAGAAGATAAACAAATGCTTAGTTAATGTAGTAGACATGACATTTTCTATCTGCAGTTATTTTCTTTATTAAATTAGTATAAATTAGCAAGAAAAAGGAAAGGAGTTGCATAAGCTATGCAAATATTATGGGACACAAACCCATCTGAACACCGAATATGGCTACATAAATGAAAACAGCTGAGGTATTTATAGGATACATAATTGAGATTTTAACATCTGGTGATAAAAAAAACACTCTGGTTTTACTGCTTTTCTTTATTATTTTTAACCCACACATTTTTGATGCAAGTTTTTTAAAGGCTTCCTCATATTTCAGAGAAGTATTCCCTAAAGACATCAAACCTGGTGTTATCAAAACCAACACAAGAAATGGAGATAAGAAGGGTTATTGTGGTCTTCCTGGAAATATTACAGTGGAGAATAATAAAAGTAGAAACAATGATCCCTGCATGGCAGACGAGACCATTTTTTTTAAATAAGCAAATAAAAAAAGAAAAAACATGAAAGAAACACAGCAAGATATGTAAAGATAAAAGCATATACACTAGGGGATGTGGCAAAGAGTACCACAAAATCACCTCGTCTGTTAATTACAAAAGCATGTAAAGGAACATGTTTTTCAGTCAATACTGTTACTCTGTTAATCCTGCTTATTACAAGTAATGATGAACTTTTCTTAATAAAAAATGTCTGTTTACAAAAAATACTAAATATTAGCAAAATACTACCTATAGTAGTAAGAACAGTGATATGAATGAATGCGACACTAGCAGATTTACTTTAGTTTCAGTTAGTGGTGTGAGCACTCAGCTTCTCCGTAAGGGGATGGCTTCTGTAAGGCTTCTTCTGTCTATAAGGGGCTGAACTACCTATATTTGGCAACTGCTGCACAACAATTTTAAGAAACAGCTTGTTCACTTGTGGTAAAGTGACAGGGAGAAGACGAAAACAGAAAGACAAAAAATTACCTATAGAATCAATGTAATGCCAGCCAAAGAATTTACGTTATCTGAAGACATTTGTTTGCCAAAGTCTACAGGGCTACCTTAACAGTTTCAACTACATCCTATAGGCTCTCCCTGTAACTTATGCAAAAGGTCACAGCCAAAGAAAAGTATAAACTGTGCCAAGCCATGCACAAGTACAAGTCCTTAGTCTCATGGGATTAAATATTTGCTGTCTTCAAAAAAGTCAGAATGTTGAGCATCATATTGTTTATACTGCAGTTAACTGAAATTTACTAACATGATTTGTATTAGTGGCCAAGTTAAACAGAATATGCACAGTCAGCAAGATGCTGATCTTAGCACTCAATTTCAACACAACTTGGTGTTCATCTCTTACAGAGATTTGGCTAGAGACAGAACTCTGATACAGAATTGAGGGAAGAATGTGTGACAAAAAAAACTATGAAATCTACAGTTAGTGCTATTACACAATTAGACAGTATGGGTGGAACTTCTTGCTTTTATTTACCAGCATACTTCAAGCTTTAAAGTACAAGTTGTTTTTGCTACTGTGTGTTTTTTTTCCCCTACAACCTGAACTGCAAATTATTTTTTAAATTAGAAAAAATCAAGCTAACAGGTCAGCTTGGAGCATGTTACCTCATGACAGTCTCAGTTACATCAACAACAGATAAAGTTACAGGTATGTAAAATAACAATACCTGGTATTTTGTTAATTCTGCCTGCAGTAGTTTCACTTTGGACCTTTCTTGCTCTAATGCAGCATGAAGTGTAGTTACCTAAAAACATACAGAATATTCATTTATAAAGTATTCATTTATAAAGTACAAGTTTATCAAGTCAATTTAGTTCTCCATTAGTATCGTGTGGACAAACCAGTAATATGTGCTGGATTCAAGAAAAACTACCAACTACAAATAAAACATTCTTTAATGACCATTATTTCCCAAGCAACATTTACAGGTTTAACTGTGTAATGCTGTTGAAAGCTATAAAGTTAGAAACTCTGCTGACTTTTGAACTCTACATTAATTTCTTCCATAGAGCACTTAATTGGTGCAATATTATGCAGTACAGATAAGCTTACTACATCATCCTTAAAAATTACTACTTGATAATAAGTTTAGACAATTTACTAAATTGATAATAATTTAGATGAGTTAAAGGCTTAGAATAGTAGCCGTAAACCGAAACTAAGCTTAAAAATCTTATGTGCTCTTCACAGCGGTGGCTTGCCAAGTCATGCTTAGAAGTCATCTGCACCTCACTCGTGTTTATACAGCAGCCTTTTCCAAACCAGAGACTAGAATCAAACAAAAACAAACACAACAACAACAACACAACCTCCAGACCACCACCACCAAAAAACAATGCTGAAACAACATACAGAAAAAAAAAAGCATCTTCTGAAGCACCTTTCAGAGCTTCTGAGCTTGGGTTACTGAAGGATGACATCCTTAAAGCACTATTGAAGGCAAAATCCTTTCAGGCGTGCTGAAGTCTGCTGTCTTTCCAGAAAGAGTTTTAAGTTAATCATACCAGAGGTTTACATGTCATCTGACACACATTTCATTAGCACAGCGCTACATAACATTTTTTACTTCAAGCAAGTTGTGGTTTCAGCTTCCTCCTATCATTGCCTTGAACAGCATTTTTGAATTACATTAAGAAATCCTTGCTTACCTGTAAGGTCAATTCATTTTTGATAATTTGTGATTCATTAACCTGGAGGAGTATTTCTGCTTTGTCTTTCACTACAGAGACAAAAAGAGACAACAAAGCATGAGGATTTTTCTAGATCTGCAGGTCTTCATCTGCAACAGCACTGTGATGTTTCTTTACTTCACTATTTTGGTACTTCTGAATAACTCTGCCTTCACTAAGACAACAGAAGATGTCTATCAAAAATAGATATTAGCTACCAATGCCATTAGTAGCAGCTTGAAAAACTCTGAAGGTTAAACCTCAACCTCGCACTACTTATAAAACAGTTAACCCTGTACGCAAATTTTGGAGACAAAATACAGAATACTCTAACTCTGTACAAGATCAGATCTGGTAAAACCACAAAGTTGCTTGGCTTTTATATTCCATCACTATTCCACATACATAGAAAAAATGTTCAGAACTTTCTCTCTTTCCTTTCAAGATGAAAACATTTATACTTGGCTCAGAACTGACTTGAAGTAATAAAGTTCCAGTGAGTTAACATTATGAAACATTCATAATATCATTGCGAACTACAAACAGCTTAGCTTTTTTATAAACACACTTTGCAGAAAAAAAAGATTTTTTTAACTCAAAAACCTAACCCAGAGAGGAAACTACATGTAAGAACTAAATTAAGAAACTGAAAAGCAAAGGCAATTTTTTAAGGCAATTGCTGTGCCTGGTATCACAGACCCATCCAATTACTTCATACAACATTAGGGATATTAAGGGATAACTATGCCTAACACATAAAAAGATACTAGAATATTTACATATGTGTATATATGTGCATAAATATGCACATCTGTGTATATGTATTTTTTCAATCTTTGACAAAAACTCTGAATTATGTGAGCTATGAACAGTGTTACAACAGAAGAGAGCTATCATCATTTCATGTATAATAGGGTTTAGCTGTCCCTATTCATTGCATGGCAAAATGCTTGATGTAGAGTGTTTCCAACCGTTCATAGCAGTTTGCAAATATACAAGAACTGAACATTTACCAGAATCAAGGCCACTTGAGGCTAATGAAATCAGTCCAGAACAGATCAAGTCACTAGGAAAACAAAGTCCAACTCAAAGAATCACTTTACCTAAAAACATAACTAAGCAGTTTAAATTTCAAAGAATGATCTCAAAATGCAACTGATATTTGATTATGTATTATCAGAAATGCAGTACTGTGTGGTCCAAACCCTCAGTTTTACTGGAATTGCTGCAAATCAATGGCTTCCTAGTTCTTTATAGTCACTATGACAACTTTTTTTTTTTTTACGCTACTTGGAAAGTTTTTCCAGGTTTTTAAAAGAACTTTGAAGTTTCCTGATAAAACCCTTACTTACTTTCACCTTCTTGAAGCATATTCAGAAGTTGTGCATTTCTTCCTTTTACTTCTTTATACTTTGCCTGTATGAAAGAAAATAAATTATTACCTGTATACACTATAAAAACATTCTTTAAATAACCACGAATAAAAGGTTTTCGGGTTGAAAATCATCACTGCTGCAGAGAATCTGATTTGTCTTAGTTAAGTAACAACCAAAGTAATGGATACATGACAGGTGAAATGGGTGAATAACTGAAAGCCCAGAAATTAAGGCAACCACAAGCCTTAGAGGAAGTTAAAATAAGAGTTGTGTCAGTACAAGAACATGCATTTAGAGCTGCTTGAATTATAAAGGCCTGTTACATCAAGGGCTTTATGGTTTCTTGCCAGAAAAGCATTCAGACAGCACACAATTATAAGCACTTTCTGGATAATATGAATAGTTTTCACATTACTTGGTGAGTAGAATAAGATCTTGCTGCTCTACAGACTATTTCATTCAGTATTTTTAGTTTGTAGTTACCGTCTCTCCTTTTCAACTCTTTAGAGGTTACTACTCAAGAACTCCTTTTTTGGTATTTTTCCAATCCGATACACTTTCTTCATAAGGCAGCCTTTTCCTTAACCGGCCACCAATGTCCATTATAGCCATGTATCTTAACTAAACTTATTTTTCCTGTCATGAATCTCTGGTTCCTGTAGGCTCTTGACAGAAAACTGCACATGAAGTTCTATTTCAAACATACTTTTTTTTTTTTTTTTTAAAGAAGCTATCACCTCCCACTCAGAATATCAGCTAGTCCTCACAAATCTTACTCCCCCTAAAAAGTTGAAGCTACTGCTTACCCTGCAATGCACTGAAAACATGAAAAAAAGCTATTAGTATAGTTTGTGGAATGTCCAGTTTCTTAATGTCATGGAACCATGCACATGTTCATATATCCAGTAACTGCAGCCCCACCACAGTTTGTGTTTTTTGTTTGTTTGTTTTAAATAATAGCACTTCCAATATTTTTTTTTCCAAATTTTAAATAATAGCACTTCCAATTCCAGTATACCAACGCACTGTATCGCAGCCACAAACAATAAACATTAACATTTACAAGAACTGGAAGGAAATGAAATGGCATTTTAACAGATGTGGTATCTTGCTTACACTTAAGCAAGACCTTTGATGGCCACCTAAAACTCTGGACTCCCTGGACAAGTTTATAAAATTAAACAGCTGTATCATCATCTATCATCTCACCAATATCCGTATGCATTGTCTGTACTCTGCCAAATGCAGTGAAGTGCTAACAGTGGTAAATCTGAACAGATTTATACTTCCAAAAAATAACCTGGGGATTACAACTCTAGTACACAGTGAAAACAGCTTTTAATGAAGTTTATGTCTTTATTAATACCAGTAATAGTCCTTCTCTGAAGCATCAGAAGACTCCCAAATCAACCTGCTCAATCTACCTTAAGCAATGGATAAAAATCATAATAAAATAATTTAATTCCATGCTGCTTTACTCTTTTTGTTGCAATACCAGTTCCTCGTGGACTTTTTGCCCTTTTTGCTCTAGATACTATCCATACAGTGTTAATACTGCCTGAACACATGGAAACAACTAGAGGCATTTTTCCTAGCTATTCCGGTATATAGCAATATTGTGTAATTATTAAAGAGCAAATCTATTTTCCTGGTGTGCTTCAGTATATATTGAGCCTGACTCACTCTAGTTTTACTTGTATTTTAATAGGAGAAGACAGAATACAGAATTTCATTCTTGCTACACCACAGCTTTAAGGGAGTCCTCTTAAACCTTTCCAAATACTGTTCTCTTTAAAGAGAGATACCAGAGAGGTAAAGAGAGTCCACTTCAGATAGTGGACTGAATCTCTAAACAAAAACAACAGCAAAAAACCTACAACAAATAAGTAGTTACTAAATGCAAGAAAAGCTTATTTGAACTAAAAAAAAAATAAATTCCATTTTACAAATTGGAAAAGACCTGAGGAAATCCCACTTCCTGCCCTAAGCAGAGCTAACTTCCAAGACAGATCAGGTTGCTGAAGATCTTGCCTAGTCTTAGATTACTACTTTGATTTTTTTTAGACAATGAACAAAATAGCAACACTAGAAAACAACTAGTAACAGATATGCCAGATACAAAGTTTATTTCTGGGTATTCTGCATTGATTCTTCTAATTATTATTAGATTCTTAATTTAGCAAAAAAGACTACTTCATGTAGTAGGAGTGGATTGTCTTTACAGAGCAAAAATAATCTCTGTCCAAGCTAAACCATCTCTACAGATTAATACATACTTTATTTCAAAATGGATAATAAGACACAACTAAAGTTAAATTTTGTTCACTACTTTAAAGCTTTTTAAGCTACATACCTCCCACTGAGTTATTATATTTTTAAGTTGCTGAATTTCTGCATCTTTCTTTTCAAGCTCAAGCTTTAGTTGTTCTGTTCTTCCATCTTTCATAACACTTTCCTGTAAACAAGCAAGTATCATTTATTAATAACTGAGTCATGTGAATTCAGTTCTTAGGAAAGGCAACTTATTTCTCTATTATAAACTAGATTTATTTTTTTTAATGGAAATTGGATCAGAATATCTTCACAAATGCCAAAAGAATAAATAAGAAATGCAGTAATAAGTATTGGCATGTTCTGTGAGGAAAGAAGTATTTTGATCACACGTGATTTAAACACCTCTTCAGATTAATAAATGTATTAAAAAATGTGTTACAGGATTTTGTCTGTTTTTGTTCGTTTCTTTGTTTAGGTTCTTTAAGATTATCCTGCTTGTAATTATCTCTATCTTCTCTCAGGTGCTCTCTTCTAATCACTGAAGTAGTTTCAAGAAACTTTTTCATTTCAGAGTGATTTCCGTTTTACATGCCTGGTTGTGCTCATGAGATGTGCAGTTATCTGTTTCATTGCAGTCAGCAAGCTGGTCTCTCCTTTTTTCTCTTTTAATTATTTTGTGAACATCATCTTCTAGTCTGTTGAAAAATCTTCCATCATTCAATGAAGTCTGGGGAGAGCTCAGCTCCTGTCAAAGGTAAACATCATAACAGATTTCCCTTTACACAGGTTATTATTAAGCTTCATGCTTCAACATGCTTCAAAAATAACTTAAGTAATGGAAGACAATATCCTGATATTATTTTGTCTTGTACATCCTGACAATATTGTGATTTCTACCTAAAGAATACGATACTAGTTGAAGAGCTAGAAATTAAAGGTCATCATTTAACTGATCATGGGATTACACGAAAGAATTAAACTAGATTTAAGTACTTTTGCACTATGCCCTCACTGTTTTGTTTCACTTCACTGTTAACTGTTATTCCCTCTAAGAGCTTTAATATTTGTGCACTGTACCACAAACATAGTAACATTACAACACTTTCTTAACCTATTTTTGTTTGTACTACGATTTTTATTTTTGAACATGCAAATTTGCAATTCTCATCAAAGTTTAAGACTATCTGAAAACTAAAGAAGTAAGAGCTATCTCTAAGAAAGCCAACACTAAGTTCTCAAGTACTACACTACAGACATACATCCCTATTAAATCTGCATCTGTAAAAGTTTTCCAAATGCAGATCAGCCAGTTTGGGAATATATAGCTGTTTGTCACTACAGAGAGTGCCCAAGTAATTACTTTCTAAATATAAGAATTATTCTTATTTAGTAAGAAAATTTAGTTGAATAAGAAAAAATTAAGACTTACCTCATGTTTTTTAGCAAGGTTATCTGAAAAGAATAGAAAAAAAGAAATGACAAGAAGTCACTGAAATCTTATATAGCTCACTATTAAAGCAAGCCATTTTGAAAAGCGGGGACAAAAAAATAGTATTGGAGTTCTTCAACATTAATCACCTCTCAATGCCACATTAAAAAAGTACAAAGCATTAGAAGTAAAGATTATAAAGTGCATTTTGCGTTAATCTCTATATATTTGATTTTTTTTCCCAGTTCTTTCACGCTATTTAAATCAAAAGCAGCATCCCATATACATTTGCTTCAGTTAAAGTGGAAGGCAATGTTTTTGGTACATACGGCTACAACTTTTTTTTTTGTTTGGTATTGTTTTTAACTCAGGCTTTTATAGCATATTTCTCACTGTATACCTGAATGCCTTCCATTGCCTCGTCTTAAGATACTAACGCTATGCTATTTATCTTTTTCTTATATTCAAATTCTCTGGAAAGAATGTGATTAATAATACTGTAAATTTAAATAGAAAACATCCTTAGAAAGAGGATGTTAGAAAACAAATAACTTTCTTCCTTTTCCAGACTCTACCTTAAACTTACTTCTTCACTAAATTTCAGAAGCTTTTCTCTATAGACAAAAATTAAAGAGTTCTAAACACGTAACCAATAACTAGTATATAAAAATTCTTTCTGTATTTGCTTATTTTAATAAAAAATGGTATTGAAGAAAGGCAAACTGACTTCCTATTATTCAAAACAGAAAAACCTCAGTTGCCTGAAGAATGTGGACGTACTACATCACTCTAAAAAACACAGATTAAAATAGACACAGTATTTGAGTTTACTTCCCACCCCAGGGATACATTAAATTATGTTTTCTTTAACCTCTTCTTTTTTTTCCTGCTAATTTAACTGGTCTACTATTATATAATGAACATTTAGATTTTAGACTTTGTAGGACATATTAACTTCAACTCATTTAGTGTTTGTTCAAACACAGTATTAATGAACAGAGACAGAAGGTCATTTTGCTGTTAGCATACACACTATCAAAATTCCAAGTAGAACAGCTCACATGGTATGATAAGGCATACCTATATTACTGTCTGACTGAAAATCTTTCAGGGACACAGTGAGAGGTTTGTCTTTTCCTTGCTGGTTCTTTCTTTTCTCTTTCTTATTCACAGACTTTGACTGAGGTGAAGTACATTCATTGTTTTCATATTCCTAGAAGAATAAAGTCCCACTGGTATAACTTTCTTCAGTACCCAAATATTGTTTTACCTGAAGCTTTATAAAGGAAAAATATGGTGATGATATATTAAAGGAGACTTTGGCCTGAACAGGAATTTGCAGGCTTCATATTGGTTTAGAGTGTAAGGCACACATCAGCAATTAAGCATCGGTTCTGTTTTCTGAAGTAGAGCATTGCTCTTCACTAAATCACAAATGAATTATCCACCTAATACCCCCTCAATCACCTCCACAGTTTTATATAAAAACTCAGACTGAGAATATAAGGTAATCAAATGCAAGAAAGTTAGCACTGCCTTTAAAAAAAATAAACAGGTCTATTGTACCTTCATTTTATTCTCAAAATATGCTTATTCATTCAGGAGGAGTAAGAGTAATTAGTGTACAGCAATGCTCTAACAGCTGTCTCCTTTTGAAATCAGACAGGCTGGTACATGATATCCACTTGAACCTAAACAACACCTCCCCCCCATATCTGCATTAACATTTTTAGCAAAGTGTCACTGTCCCAGATGTTTTGTTTGATTTTAGCCCAAATAGTCTTACGGAAGAAATGGTATATAAAAAAATGGAAATTGAGTACTTTTCTTTCCATGAAAACAATGTTTTTAACCTGTACTCATGTGTACTGTTTATTGAAAGGTAATTCTCAAAAAGTCTGCACAAAATAAAAAACACTACTATGCCTGAAGATTGTCTTCACTTTCAAAAAGAACTTCTAGTACACCAGTTAAAAATTTAACTCTGGGTTTTAAGCATTGTGGTATTCTCCCTCCTCAAATAACTGAAGTATGAATATATTTGCAAAGAAGTGCATGCGTACATTTTATTTCTTCATGATGCATAATTATGGTTAAACTTGCATTTTTTGTAACATTTCATTGTCTCCTGAGTTATTGCTAAGAAGCAAGTTCCTGTTAGAAATTAAAATTTATTTAACCATACTTTTAAAGAAAACTCCTCGGTATTTTGTAAGAACCACTCAGAAAATAGCAGTCTGAAACAATCTATTCCCTGACCAGCTGAGGGAAATGTATACAGCTTATCAGAAATAAAATATTTAAAACAGAGAAAAGTTGTTAGTGAAAATGCAAGTTTTAAACATTACTAACAGTTTAAGAGAAGTCAGTGCTTTGATCTTCTGACTCTCCAAGTGTGCCAGATTTGTTCTGAGCAAGGTCAAGATCTGTTGTTGTACTCTTCACAGGCCAATTAAAAACAAAACAAACAAACCACCCAAAATATTTTTTGATATGGTTTCTCTCAAATCGTCTATTTTTCTAAACCTCTCAAGGATCTGAGGAGTGGAGGCAAACAATGTAAATGAAAGAGCTGTACTCTTAAGAGTGATTTACTTTACTTTTAAAATTCGAATCTCAAAAACTTCTACAGTTTTTACATTAAGATGAATCCCACAAATACCTTTTTGTGCTCTTCATATTCCAGTTTGCTCAGCAGCAATGCTTTTTCAAGATCAGCTTCAAACATTTCAGATGTCAGCTGAAGAAACAAAATTAACATTGCTTGTGACTGGTTTGTTAAAACATTAAAAAAAATTAAAAAAAGGCAAAAAGAGAAAAAGCAGACAGAGACCACATTAAAATTTCTGTTCTGATGCACGTATCAGTAGAGTAACCAGAAAGCTTCACTGATGTGAACATGGCGTTATTAAAAACAGATAAAACTTTTTGTATTATGAGTAATAAAGTAACTTGCTTTCGGAAACTGTTTGATAGATGTAAGCACACAGTGTTATAAGAAATCTTTATGGAACATGTATCCTGTCTTGAAGACTTGTTTATGAGATTTATTTCAGCCTAAAAATAAAAATCATTTTAAACAAAAACCAGAGGGATGCTAAGGGATTAAAAGCATCATCATCAAAAGATCATCAGAAAGTCTTTCATTGCAGTGTTCTTTCATTGCACAGAAAAGAGTAAGCATCCTTTTTTTTTTTTAATCACTTAACAGGAGAGCAGAGCTAAGCCAACCTGAATGATTTTGAGATATTTTCCTCTTCTATTTCTGAGAAAAGAAGTGCAGCATGCGGCAAGGAGAATGGGGAGCGAAAATTGGGGAGGAAAGGTTTTACAGAGACAACAGTGAGGTTTCTTCTGTTGATTTTTGTTTGCTTTCCAAACTTCCAAACTTATTTCTTTGTTTTCTTTCAGTACTAGAACCAGTAATTAGGAGTTTGTTAACTGACAGTAAGTTAAACTGTCTGAAATTCCCCCCCAAATCAGTGAACTGCTTTTGCCCGCAACTTTTGAATCCATTCTGACCATGATAGTTATCTACCAAAAGTTAGGACTTTTCTGTTACACAGAAAAGCTCCATATGAACATGAAAAAAAGAGAGAGTGAGGATAGGGAAAAAAATACCAAAAAGAGAACATTTAACATACAAAAATATGGTACGTTCACAAAAAGATGAACATAGCATTCATCACTTACTGTGTCTGTAAGCAGTAATTTAGAATCCTGTGGGCTAAATAATTATCACAAAACGGTGCTGCCATAATGTTACTATGAATATTAAAGAAATGCATTATGTGATCTCTAATACAACAATAACCCTATCATAATTAATTTACCTAGTAGCCATTCAGTTCTGGACAGGGCTGAGCACGTTCAAAGCTGTCTGTAAGCAGAACAAAGGTCACTACTTCTAAAGCACTCCACTGAGCTGCTGCTTAGACCTGACTATTCTCAAAGACAGTCATCTACCCAAAAGACTCCCAAGCACATTCAGTCCTGCTTTGGCGCACATAGTCTTAGTTTCAGAATAGGCTCATTATTACTTAAACCTATCCAAAATCCAGAAACCACAGATTCCTTTTCTTATGTACTCATGATACACTTCTAATAACTAAGCTCTGAGTACATATCATACCCCTCATAAATAGAAATCCATATACAAAACTTAGTGACTCTCTTCAAAGCTTTGCTGAAGAAAGACTAGTATCATCCATCGTATTTACAAAATAGCTCGATAGTTTGGACAAACTTAACTTTTGATGTCCTCTAGTCAAAATCTTATAGAAGGAAACTGTCATGCAGTATGGCAATTTGAAAGGTTAATATGCCAGGAGGAACTCTTCGTGTATTGGGAGCTGCTCTTTGTGGAAGTTCATCCCTTTCTACAGCATCCACAGCAGGGAGCCACTGTTTCTCATCTGGTGCTGAGTATCACCCTCCCTTACTGTACACCATTCAACATTTACCTCTTCATTAATACTGTATTATTGGACAAGGGAAACTGTGGAAGTGATAGAGTAGGATTTCATGCCTTCTGAATGTGAACAGTTTGAGTCCATATCTCTTTTCTCAGATAAACATGTGCAAGTTGCCATTTGAACCTTCCTGTTAATCAGTTTCTCCCATTCAGAGATGTTTTTATTAAATCTGATGATACTGTCAGTATAATTTTTACCCCCGCCAAAATCAATCAAACAAAAAAAAAAAACAGAAATCAAAAGTTAATAACACTAACCAACATTCGATGCAAGCTTTTGAGATGTATATGATATAACCAAACTGAAGTCCTCACCATTTTCACTTGTGTCTTTTTTTCCCCATCATGCAAGGAAAACAAAGCCAATTCAATGCCTGACAGTGCTGTAATTTAGCAGTGGCAGCTACAAACAGTGAAATAATGTAACAATTTTAAAAGGAAATTATTGATTATGCTTATTTTATTAAGAATATCCTAAGATACCCACTTGATGTTATATATTTTGCACTATGGCAAACATTTTCATTGTTGTTCTAAGACCGGAATCACAAGTGACAATTTCTTTTCCCATCCATCAGATTTTAATATTCACATTTTAAGAGTTTCTGGGTAAAGTAAGAAATTCAAAGTAGTTCTGGACATTTTTGGCACTTTGAGGTCTAAAACCTGATGTTTTAAATCATATATGAACCAAAAAACTTCACCGTAACCTCTATGGCTGTCTGAGAAACCTGTAGATTATGAGTTCTATCAGTAAATTGAAACAATTATTTTGTGTTTACACTGCAATTTAACAGTGATTATGCCAATGTCATCTATTTCTCTAAACATTTACTGTAGCAAAATTAAATTTATCAAGGAATTTGTTGGAAAAATACTGATGGTCCACAGTGTACCTCCATTCCTTACACTCGGTCCATTGTAACCAGAGAAAGCTGTTCGAAATATAGCTGTGCTACGGAACAGCCTATTTTTCAGTCTCAGAGTTGTGACAGAATTTGGCTATTTCTTTTCCTCATAAAAGTGAGACAGAAATGTCTTTAGGACTTTAACAACTGTATGTCACTATAATAGTAATCGGTCTAAATTTATTTTTAAAACAAAAGAATCCCAAGGCAACTTCACAATAGCGTAGCCTATGTCAGTAAGATCAAAATGAATAACAACTTGTTTTTTATAATTGAGTTTACTTCATCTGACCATTTCACCGTCCAATAATAAGTCAAGATTCTCCTTTTTACCTGAAGTAATTGCTTAATAGCATGCAGAATACAAAAATTTTACCTACGGGACAAAGCAAACCTGCACCTTAAAAGTAATTCTGAAGCTAATTAGCTCTGGAAATTTTCAAAAAGGATTATTAGGTCATTACTCCACTGCTAGGACAATCATCCAGAAGCCTGCAAAGGTAAGAACTTGGATATATTCTGTTTAACGAAGAACCTACATTAAAGCATTAGCAACATATAAAAACCAAGGGCAGCATCCAACTGTCAATCTTTTGTCAATATAGCTTTCTATATTTTCTACTAACTGCAATGGGAAGCAGTTCAATACAATCTTTTTTGGTGAGATATAAGTTGAAAATCTCTAAATGAAAATATCATCCTACTAGCTGCCAGCATAGGAGTTCATTAGTTTCATGAAATACTTTTTAATTCCAGTCAGTGTCACTTATCTGCAGTTAGCCTTGAAAAAGTTTATGCAAAGTTAACTACTCTGAAGGACGTAACAAGACAGTCAAAATTGCATTACCCACAGTGAATTCAGATGTCTGAGGTTCTATAGGGATGAGTTAAATGAAGAAGAACAAACCTGCATAGCAGCCAATCAATTTGAAAGAATCTCAAAAAAAAGTGTACCAGAACATTTCTTTAAACACTACCCAATAGATGACCTAAAAAGATTATTTATTTGCTCGGCTCTGGTATTTTATCCTAAAATAGTAGAAGTACTGCAAACAATTCAAAACATTAATATGCAGCATGATACAAGAAAATCACTATATATTCTTCAGTACCAAAAAGGAGTATTTCAATGCCAAATTAGAGTCAAGAACCAAAAAGGCCTCTTTTAACCTGTGAATTTCCACTGAAACTTTTCCTTCCATGTGGCAGTATTTTGTTGCTTCCTCTCCAGCCATATCTCTTTATCCATAAGACTTAACTTAATCGAGAAATGTATTTCAGGAAAGTCAAAAGACAGCTAAACACAGTAAGCTGTACCTGCTCATCTCTTTGTCTCCACTCTTGCCAGTTTTCTTCCTGAGAGTCCTTCTGCATCGTAGTATGCAGTTTTTGTTCTTGCTGAGATAGACTGCCTCCATGGGAAGACTTCTGAGGAATCTTTTTAAAAGCAAGGTTTCTGAGCTGAAAAACAGTTACGTTTCATATTAATCAATATGCTAACAAGTACACAAAAACAACCTTAACAGACTAGCATATAAATATATATATATCTTTCCTGCTGAAAATACTTTGAACAAATCTGAATGGGTAGCGGTGTCCTACAGTTTTCATGTTCTGTCAGACACTACTGCTTGCTCACACCTGAACTAAATTAAACATAATACCAATAAAACTGTGGTATACTGTTTTGGCATGGGTGAACAGAAGAACAAGATGTTCAGGCAGAAAAAAGAATAATGTAGATAGTCCTTATAGCTTACAACAGGTCATATTTACGAACCTGCAATAAGAATTGCCCTTAATTACTGCATCATATGGATACAATACTGCCACATTTAAAATACCTCACATAATTAGAAAATATTGTTGTGACGACCTGCAAATTTTGCAACTCCTAGACATTCACAGCTAAAACATAAACATTAACTGACACTGATTATTTCACTGAGTGAAAACATGAAGGCATGAAAACAATCTAGTATCAATTTATCAACAGGGACTTCCTTAACATATGCTTTACCCTACCTACTCTATAGCCTGGGCTACATCTGTGTTTAGTCAGATAAGGTACACAGTAGCTTGTAAAATAGGGAATATCCTACTTTCACGTAAAGAAGTAATTTTAAAACAAAAGAAAAAAATGTAATCTGTGATTAAGTAGTTCTTCTTTCATATGGAAAACAAAAAACAATGACTTTTCAGGGACAGCAAAAACTATTTGAGATAACAACCTTACTACTGGAAATACAATCCCTTTACCTCATTGGCCTCACTCTGCTGCTGTTCTCTCTTTCTTCTCCTTTTCTCTCTTTTCTTCACATTTGTAGATCTACTCCCTGGCGCTAGAGATTTACCAGCACGTCGGCCACTTCTGGCTTTTCCAGGCTCCGAATCAGTATCACTTTCCAGTTGTAGTAAGGCAAAACGAGATGCAGTGGTAGGGACTGAACTGATTATAGCAGATTCCATTGCCATGTCTGAAATTCTACTGAGCTGGCTTCTTTTAATTATCAGTTTCCTGGGAAAGTAGCACAGAAGTTAGAATGAAAACATTGTTTGATCAAACAAGCAATAATTCATATCATTTAACCGCAGAAGTTTTGGCTCAAAAAGCATAGGACAGAGCTGGAATTGTGGGAATGAGGGAGAAAGGAAAAAAAAACACGGTATCGTTTATTTATATTTTAACTGACTATACCGTATTATCTTAGGTATCTAAAGAAGAATTACATTAAAAAAACAATCTAACAAACACATTTTAGGCTAATACATTGGCTCTTGAGAGATTTAGTGCAAAAAAAAGAAGGCTCCAAAAGAAGCTGGTCTTCATGTTCTGGGGGGAAAAAGACACAATAGAATAGAATACTTTAGTGCTTAAAAACTGTTTCAGATGCCATCCCCGGAGCCTGAAAAACACAATTTAAAAATGAAGTAGATACTATGCATATGCAAGCTCCAGTTTTGTGTAAGCAGCCTTATCTCTTCTTTTACAAGAAGTTTAATTTTGTTCACAAGCCACTGGAGATTCAGCAAGCAGTTTTCTCCACAGGAAGGTGAGCCCAGCATTTCAGCCGGTACTGTCCTCAAACATCAAGTTCACCTGTTCTTACAGCAAAACACAGAGGATATGCTGGGGGGAGACAGAACTAAGTAACACTTATGCCTTCTGTTGTCGCCTGTAGCTAAAAGCAACACGTACATACATCCCTGTGACACCATTCTAAAGATCGAATCGTTTACCTAGCATAAAAGCTAGATCCTGGGTATATCCATGTTTGTCAAACTGCTGTTTTCCGTGCAGAGTTTAGTCAATTAGCAGAATATTGAAAGTGATGATATCCATCTCTGATTATAAATTCCATAGAAAACAGACGTCTAGATATGTTGATGTATTATGACAGAGGCGTAGTGAGATAATACATACTTTTTGAAATTGCTGTTCAAAAGGAATCTTTATAGTTTGAAACAAGTTGTTTAGTTATCTGCTTAGATAGCCTACAAATCTGTTGCTTGTTAACTACTATTATAAAAAAAACATGAGGCTCTACAGAAGTTTCAACAGGCTCTTTTTACCCCTTAACTCCAGAATTTCTCAAATCCAAAGTTCTGTAGGTGCTCCATATATACTCCGACATGTCAGCATGCAACAACAGCATGGCAGAGACCATTACCCAAACTAATTATTTAAAAGGAATATGTCATTCCATTTTTCAGAGTTGAAAGAACCACGCTCTATTCCTAAGTTTACAGAAGAAAAAAGGTTACAGTAAAGAGCATTCTTGTCATACAAAGTTACTCTACTCCATTTCTTTCAAAAAAGAGAAAATGAAGCTGGTCATCTTAGGAGAAACTGGCCATCGAGTTGTGAATCTACTTGATGCTGATGTTCAGAATATCTGATCAGACCACAACTACATATCTAGAAAAAATAGGTCAATCACACCTAAAACATCATAAGTAATTCATATTTGTCACTCTTTCAATGACAGAACAACAAGGTAAGTTTGGATTTTTGTGCAGACAAGTCTGTGTACGTATGCACGTGTGCATACATTTACAAATATTTTAATGCTAAATAACTATATAGCTAACCAGCTTAGGAGATTAGTTAAAGATGAGAGACTTTGTGCTCTTACTAGCTGGGCATGCAATAAGTTGAAACTTGAAGCTCAGAGAAAAGATTACAGGTGCATCTTTACAGCAAGAAAAAGCACCAGAGAAAAGTGCTCAGTCATGTCACACAAGAACTTATGATACTGGACGTTGCTCTAAAGCAGACAACGCTAGAAGTTTGCAGACTCTCTGCTGTGCTTGGCTTAAGAAAAAAGTGAACTATACTATGACTCTTTCTTCAGTAAAAGCTTGGAATTTCTTGTCTCTCTCTACTAACTGTGGTGTATTTTATATTTCATGTAAACTGTTCAACGGCACAACGCAGTCTTTATTAACAGTGGCTAATGGTGCCAAATACTTCTTTTTGCACATACAATCTGAAAACAATCACATGTAGCTGAACCTCCACACAGCTGTGTAATGTGGCTGCGAACTCCCTTCTCCTTCATCTATAAATACTCCAATACAATAAGTATACTTTTGCTGTCTTACTGTAGTTGGCATGTAATTAAGAGCCCAGCTGCCAAGTACATTTAACAAGTACTACCCATGGAATTCTGCTGTTCCAATTCACCAAAACACTATAGTGACAACATGATATCAATTTACAAAACCTTATTCCTGAATTATATGTTTATACAGAATAATAATAATAGTAATAATAATAAAAAGGATAGTAATGAGTTTATAAAGTGAACTGCAAATACATGAGATTGAAGGTTATTTTCTAGTTGAGTCTCAGATAGTTGTTAACGTTGCTAATTCAGTTAGTAGGACATTTCAATACTATTCATATCACAGTAGGATCAAATTATCCCACTTCTGCAACACCTAAAGATGGATCCAGTGATTCACCGAGGCCTACCACCATGTCAGGCTTTGTATTTTAACACCACACCTACAATTCTGACAGACACATTTTATTAAGTACCTAGCACTTCAGTTTCAAAGTTTGGCTCCCATTCCCCCCTCCCCAAAAAAACAACGGACTGATACCTCAAAAGCTTTCAGCCAATTAGAGGTGCTTGCTAGCACCCTTTCAGAAGCTGGTGTAGTTCCCCCTACCCCGGGAATTATAAGCAGTGTTATTCTGTATTGCTACAGAAACAACCAGTCGTAGAAAATTAAAAACACACTGGCATAATTGAGCTTGAGGCTGTGCTTAAGGAAACTTTTTGATCACAGAAAGAAAGTGTTCAAATACCACAAAGAGTTTCATAATTCCACAGATCAAACTATGACCTGAAACATCATTTCAACTTCTATAGTAGTTTTCAGGTAAGAGCTTTTAAGTCTGGTAAAATATTGTGAGTAGGTAACAGCCTGTTGCCCAAAGCCTATTTATCTAAATGCAAGACAATTCCTCTCCCTACTACACAGGCTACAGGAAAAATCTGCAAGAAGGTAAAAGGAAGCAAAGCCTGCTGGCAAATATTTGAAGTTGTTTCCATTTGTGTTATGTATTAGCAATAGCCATAGTCTTCAGAGAAGACTTTCTCTAATGTGTCAAGGAAGTAATTAACCCTTCATTCCTATGTTACAAAAAGATCCCTCAATAAGCAAAGTTGCAACATCATAATGGCATGGATTGACAGCTCCAATAAACAACCCAGTTTCAAAACTTTCTGCTCTGCATATCACTAGCAGGCTGTTAGTGCAACTCTCCATGCAGTCTGCTCCAAACAATAAGAGTTGTGAATGCAGCTCATGAAGCCAAAAGTACCTATTACTCAGATTCACGCACCACCAACATAAGATGAGCATTATACACATGTACGATATAATTTTAAGGCAACATTATAGCAATTGTTATTTCTAGCAACTAGCAATTTCTTTTGTTGGTTTTTTTTTTTTAGTGCTTTACTCATTTGTAGGTCATACTTTTCTACAAACCATGTCAGCATACGTGAATGGATTATGTTAGATTTTCATATTAAAACAACAGATTATATCACGTTGGTCCCATTAATGACATGTAACACTGCTTTAGCATATCTGATGCAGCAATTTGTAAGCACACACAGCTTACTCCACCTTAAATACTTGATAAACAGAGACATTTAGAAAGCTAAACTGTGAAATGACTGAAATGAAAAGGTGTGTTTCTAGCCTCAGTTCCCTACAGTGTACTAAGTACTTCTCAGAAACATAAGACAGGACAATGCCCTGAAGAGCTTCAGTCTAGTTTTAGACATGATGTAACAAAGATTACTGTGATTAAAGTAACATAGCCAGTGTTTCAGTAACATCGAAGCCCTTTTCTGTGTTACTCACCTTAACCCACACTGCAGGTCAAACAGCTCTACTGGAGCACTGCTGTAAGCCCCCAAAACACATATTAAGAGGAGTGTAATACACACCCAGAAACTTAGTTTGAGCATCAGCAGCTTCCTGGCCTGTGTACAGCTTTGTATACGTGCATGAATTTGCATTTAACTGGCAAGTGTTCAAACTCCACTAAGAAATGAACAGCACACCACAATTTAGGAGACTCTAGGCTGACGTTAGTAGCAGACTTTCAAGCATCTGTGGAAAAACCACATAGCTTTAAATACGGTGATCTACTATTTCAAGGAAAACACGCCGAAGAGCCCAAAAATACAACCCATTTCCTCTTGAACCACTTCCATCTTCAAATAAACTGCTAATAAAGCCACAGATTTACAAAAACTTTTGAAAATACCATCTTCCCACACACCATCTCCCTGTTTCTATTACTAACATGCTTATTTGCCATCGTTTATAATCGATACACGTGCTTAGCTAACACCTAAAGTATTGACTGATCTCAGCACTCGCTGGTAAGCCTGAAACAACACCAAGATACACAATACATTCATAACTGAAGGCGCACGTCTATCCTCTGCTGGCACCGACCAACCTTCGCACTGTCTGCGCGCGACAGTATTGATCTTTGGCTGTTTGTACACTTACCACGGCAAGCCCAATCTACTATTCCTTATCAGTGCATTTACAAGAAGCTTTGATCCACCCAGCGGGATCAGCTTTCTCCCTTTTAATAACCTTTGGGATTTTTTTTTCAAGCCATCTGATCAAAAGCTATGAAGCTGCGTTGAAATGCTCTAAATCCTTAAAATTACTTGAGACCAAGCCATCAGCTTGTCTCCGAGTTCCACGCGCAGCTCCACAGCCACACGCACCCTGCCTCAGAAACCCGCTTCAAACCGCAGCACTGGCGCACGCAGCAGCAGCAGCGAGCACGTGGCAAGCAACGATCCCGGCAGTTTAAACGGTGAACAGGTTGTGAGTGAATTCACTGGTATAAATAATGTGTTTTTTTTTTTTTTGAGGAAAAGCTGTTTAAGTTCAGCGTTAAAATGTAAAAGCCACCGGGCAGCCTGCCTTCAGTTTGTTCGCTGGCTGACCCAGGAACCCCCCTTGAAGCTCTTCTCTTGCCCTCCCACCCCTAAGAAAAAAAAAAATAAAAAAAAAAAATTAAAGGAAATTAATTAAGTTCGCAGCTGTTGCCTGCCGGAGTTTTCAAGCTCACGCCCGACCTCCTGCGCCTGACCGCCGCGGCAGGAGCCGACCAACACCCGGCGGCGGCGGCAGCACGCGTGAGCGAACTGAGGCAGCCGAGCAGCGCCGCGGTGACGGGGCAGCAAGTCCCGAGGAAACTCCGAGCGCTGCTCACGGCCGGGAGCTTTTCATTCACCTCTCCCCAGGGCAGGGGCACGGCGGCTCCGCGCAGGGCAAGGCAGGGCAGGGCAAGGCAGGGCAGGTGGGCGGCCGGCGGGACGCTCGCTGCGGCGGGGCCGTCAGGGACGGCGGTTCGGGCGCAGCCCCAACGGCCCGCGGCGGGCGGCTCGGCTCTAACGGTCCGCGGCGCCGGGGAACGGCCGCGGCCGGGCTCGCGCCGCCTGAGGTGGAAGGCGGGGGGGGTATGGCGAGGGGTAGAGGCGGGGCGCCGCCGGGTTTGTTTATTCCGCCCGGCCGGGCGGTACGGGGTCCGGCCGGGATCAAAAATCACCGCGGGCCGCCGCCGGAGAGCCGCCGCCCGCCCGCCTGCCCGGCCGCCCGCCCGGCCGCCCTACGTGCAGCGCGGGAGCGCCGCCATGTCGCGGGTCGAGGCGGGCCGCGGCCGTTTGTCGTGTGATTACGGAACGCTGCATGAAAAGGAAACAGTGAACAAACGTAAAAATGTTTGCTGTGTTATCCTTGGTAAAAAATAGTGTTAGAAGTGCACGAAATGTGTATTTGCTGAAGTGAAGCACCACAGATTTCCTTGTGTTTTTTGATTCACTGGAAACCCAGCACAGAACAACCTGATTAGTCAGCACACTGATCCTGAACAGCGGAGTTACCCTGCTGTCTGTTAATAAAACTGTTCAAGCTAGAACTTTCACTCTGATTAAAACCTACTTCCAAGTTCAACAGCTCTATAGTTGTCCTGAATTTCCTGCCCCTTAATCCAAAGCTCATGAATTCCTGAGTTCCTGGAGAAGCTCTGCTCGGTTAGGCTGGTCCTCTCCCCAGCCAGCTCAGCTCTGGGTACACTGGGACAGCCTGCTCCTGTGTCTCTAGGATTTCATTTTTGAAGAAAGTTCAGCCTTCCTGGAGTGCTCTGCCTTTAAAACTGCCTCCCCAAGGACTCTGTCAGCCAGGTCACTAAACGGGCCAGTGTCTGCCTCTGGAAATCCAAGGCAGTGGTTCTGCTAACTGCCTTCCTTACTTCTCCAAAGATCGAAAAACACTACCACTTCATGATGGTTGTGCCCAAGACAACCTCCAACCATCATGTCATCCACAAGTCCTTCCCTGTTTGCAAACAACAGGTCAAGTGGGGCACCTTCCCTTGTTGGTTCCCTCACCACCTGTGTCCACACACTCCAGGAGTCTCTTAGACCATTTCCTCTTTGCTGCGTTGTATTTTGAGCAGACACCTGGGAAGTTGAAGTCCCCCATGAGAACAAGGGTAGCAAACATGAGACTTCCTAGCTGCATATGGAATATTTCATCTGCCTGGTTTTTTTGTTTGTTTTGTTTTGTTGGGGGGGTGTTTTTTTTTTTCCCCGTTTTTCTTTCTTTCATTTTCTTTTTTTTTCTTCCCTCTTCCACATATGATTGCCTTACTGGCCTCTCTCTCACATTCTTCTGTTTGTGTATTGAAATTGCTAGCTCCCATTCATGGTCAACAATTCATCCACTTCTCAAAGATCACAAATGTATCCGATATATTTACCTCCTGTAGTGCTAGAGGACATTGTACTTATGTCTGGAAATGGATACGTATGGCATACAGGATCTAATGTTTGAATGACTAAATCTGTAGTGTCACAGCTGCAGAAACCTGCAGAGCATCAGCTGACATCTACTACCAATTGAGATGTATGTTTCCTACATTACCTCTTGCTTATGTTTCATCCAAAAAGAACAGAATTTTCATTTATGCAGACTTCAAGAGGAATTCATACTTATTTGTAGAGTAGTGTCAGGTATATGATAATACACAGTATTATCCGAAGAAGAAATTCCTTTAGCAATTCTTTCACCTAATAAAGAGTAGTAAATAAGTACACATTTTAAACTGTATTTACTTGTTGGTTTATTGCTCTTTGACAACAAACATGGAGTGAATAATATAGACGCTAATATTAAACTTAACATTAGCAAGACTTGTTACTTCCATGAAAGTAGAAATAATCCAACAAAAGATGATGATTCTTATCTCACAATTGAGATGAACAAGATGGAATAATTAAGTATGGTTTACCTAACCATTTAGGATATAGTATTTTGCAATCTACTCAGAAAAACTGTAAATGTGCCACAAGACAATAGGTCCATTTATCAGGTTGTACCAGCCGCTTCATGATGTGGACAAATTTATTCTGTGCTTGCAGCAAGGAAAAATGCAGTCCTTTCATATCTACAGCCACACATGCTATACACTACTTGCCCAGAAAACAGCAGAGTAAAAATCCCTTTGCTAAGTACGTCTAATAATCCACAACAACATTTTCAAATATGCCCACTTGTAGTCCACTGCTAACATAAAACTAACCTTACTTTCGAAAGTGCCTCTTTTTATATGTTGGAGAGAGTTATGGATAAAAGTGTTAAATTCACTTAAGTGCAGACATTCTGCTCTCTGCATTCAAGTTTGTGCAGCTATTAAGTGTATGCTTCTCAGTGAGTACTGTACTCTTACGAAAAAGGTTTGCTTTTCATCCTGAACTGATTACCAACAACAGTAAATCAAAGGATACATGTAGCCCTTGCTCTGAAGCAGACAGGGTATCCAAAAGAATTATTTGTCTATCTTATAAAAAAAAGACGAGTAACTAGTACAAAGAAAATACTGTATTTGTCCGTCTAGCTTACCTAGAAAATGCTGAATTTGATCCTCTTTTTTCTACTGTAATGGTACAGAAACAAACAACATGCTTTGAGATTCCCAAAGTGTAATTTTTTTAAAGCCCCAACAAACAAAACCGTCAAGTGAAACAAGCAGTTCTCTTAATTTCACAACCAGACCATAACAATTATTTTGAATTAAAGATTATTTTTTTTTGAAAAACAAAAAACTTCTGGGTCATGCAATAGGACATTTAAAGTAATTAGATATATATTTTTAAAATACTTTCACGTTTCTTTTCAATAATAAGTTTATCTTTAGGCACCAAATTTAATCTCAAGCATGGCTTGTATAAAATGTATTTAGAAAAAGCATACAGAAGTCAGTCATTATCAATACTAGGTAAGATTCTGGAAACTGTATTTTCTAGCTATATAGTGAAATAAATTATGTAGTTTGTTATTGTTTCTGACCCAATAAAATGAAGCAAAATGTTCTTTCAGGAAACCTAAATTACACAGGTACAGTGCACTTCACAGTGCAATTTTTGAAAAATATTTTAAGTTAGTGAAATAAAAACAAGTAAACAATATAAATTACTTCTTCAACATTAAAAGGTCTTTGAATGATATGTCCATACATACTGCATTAATTAAAATCCATCTCAGATTCACTCAAACTGTGTGAACATCACAAGCACCTAATGACTTGATAGTGACCAAAAGAACTAAAGGGGATTAAGTCGCTCATCCATGGCTGCTACTTAACAAGACCATCAACAAAGAAATCTAACACAGTACCTTCAGTACCAACAGCTATTAAAATTCAATGAAGAGTAACTATGTCTTAGTGATACTAGACTTTTTGTCCATTTCGATGGAGTCTGGAGCAATAAAACTGACACCTGCACCAAGGCTTGAGCGCCTCAGAGATAATTCAGAGGGAGGGATATGACGTAGCTCTCGGCGAGATAGTTTTACAGAGGTTACTCCTTGAAATTGTGTTATGGTCTCTCTTCTGTGGGTGACAGAAGGTAGCTGAGGATGAGATTTTGAAGGCTGAGCTTCATCTCTTCCTATTCTGTCATCACTAGTGCTTGACAAACACTCTTTGTTGCATCCAAATTCTGATACATCTTCTCCAAGCTTGTATGAATTCTGCCGTGCTCTCAGAATATTTGTTCTGTCTGCTTCTTTTATTTTTCCTGCTTGACTGTTGGTTTCGGGGTTATGGGTTAGCTTGAATTCCTCAGAAGCAGCTTGCGATTCATCTTGACTGGATGCCCTGTCACCAGCACTGTTACCTAAAATGAAATTTTTATCAGGAGATACACAGCTAGAAGTTTTATCAGGAAACATTAGTAAGTTGGTATGGTTTTACAGCATGAGTAACCTGTAGTATGAAAGTGGTAAAAAATAACAGTAATCTCACTTATTTCTGTTAAAAAGTTTGTCATCTACAAAAACATCAGAGGGATTTGCTTTCCTCTGATTCTGTTACTTTCCTCTGGCTCTGTGCTTCTAATACAAGCTTCACCATTCTAACTTGCAATTTAGGCAATCTTAAAACAACTGAACCATGACAGTAAAATATGAGATTATTCATATTTTCAAAAGCGGTCTGCAATTTCATTAGCAGAACACACAAAACATATTCTTTGAATGTGTTTACACATTCAAACATATTCAAAACATATTCTTTGAATGAATTTAATGTACACAAGGATTTTTGTTATTTTTAAAGCTCAACAATTTTTTATTACATTGTATTATGCCCCAAAATATATTCAAAGGAAAGATAACTAAAGGTAATTATACAAAAATACAGAGCGCTTTTTACAAACGTTACAAACATATATTTGAAAAAGTTAGAAATTCACAGGGACATTCACCCTTCTACACTTTGCTATAGGTTGGCTAGGGTGTGTGTTTCCTCACAGCGAAACGTGTCCTGAACTACATGCTTCTTCGTGTATTAGACACAGAATAATCTTCCCCATGCTCATTTACAGTCCAACCTCTGGAATATTCATGTTCACACCTTCACAGCATACTTTAGAGTAATGAACCTCTAGGTTTATTATCCTGCCTGGAGAGCTAAACCTTAGTTCACTCTGGTAGCAACAGATGCATATCTAACCAGCATCTACATGTTACAAAGACATGGCACTACCTCAAGTGTGACGAAACAGAACCATCAGTTAAGAGGAAGAATGAGTCATGCTGAGCCTTAAGATGAAACACGGGGCCAAGAAAGCTGCACTGTGCATGTGAAGTGGTGGCGGTGGCAGTGTGAGGTGTAAGACAACCAAGATAATGACAATGATTAAACCTTTTTTGCTCCTACACTAGAACTGTTTAAACTGTAAGTTTTGAGTTGTGGTTAGTAGGACATGGAACAATTAAAAACTTTAATAGTTGTTTGTTGGTCCTTTTTTTTTGGTCAAGGCATAAATCACATTATGAAACTTATCTTCTTACTACAAATGTCTATGTCTTTTATAATATATAATAATAATAATATATAATATATATATTATTATATATATTATATATTATTATATATATTATATATATTATAATAATATATAATATATATAATAATAATATATAATAAAGAATGATTTTAGTTAACTGGAAGTGTGGATCTCTTCACTGACAATCTTTCAATAAGTAACTTCTATGAAATCAAGTGCTGGCAGCAAAATCAAGTTAATTGTTTAAAATACGGGCATCTAAAAGTGTGGCATATTAGACAGTTGTTAATTATAATGCCATTCAGAGTCTTTCAGATAATAAAATACCGTTTTCTTAACCACAACAGTTTGACACTGTAAATTCTGAAATTATGCTCAAATCCAGAGAAAACCAGACATGAATTTAGAACAGTGTTATACCACTGCCTCAATTACCAACTGATGTTGTCTCTCCTTTGCAAGTGCGGGGAGATGTAGTACATTCCTGGATAAGAGCTAGTTCAGTAAAAATATGATTTTTATATCTATCTGATATACTTTTGTCTGTTTGCTACCCCTCAAATGATCTACTGACAAACACAAAAGCATTTTAAGATAATGTACTTACATTTAGTAGGTGCCATTAGTTGATGGGATGACTCTCCAAAAAAGCCCTTCAATTTCTTCTTCAGGTCCCTGCTGGTTTTCTTATAGAAAAATAAGTCTTTTTCCAGTTGCTGGACTTTTACTTCATACTCTTTCAAGGTTTCTGCAATACCTTCACCATCTTGTTCTAGGACAAGTAAAACTAGTATGAGAACCAAATCTTCACTTCACTTCTCTGTGCCAAAAATCAAGATGCTCAGCTAGAGAGAGTATGTCCTGTATTTTGCTGACACTCTGCTTTCAGTGCGTACATTTAAACTAGTATGACAGAGGATCAAAAAGCCCATGCCAACCCCACTTCTCAATTTTAATAGGAGCATTTAGAGGATAAAGATCAATGCGATCGGTATCTTTCAGCTTTCCAATATCAGCAAATCCAATATAAAAATATGACAATTCTGACAGTTTTTTAAAAATGGTCAGCTTTTTTCTTTTATACAAGCACCTTGTGTCTGTTCATCAGCATCCTACACAACAGCAGAATTAGTAACAGCCAAAATGTTATCTTTGTACCTCATATATTATTTTTTCTTTCATATGAAATACAGTATTTCTCAATAGTGACTAAAGATAATATCTGCTGTACAATCCCCCTTTGAAAACAAACAAGCACCTTTGAAATGATGCAGTATCAACTGCAGTTTTTTCTCATGTTCTCTGTGTTGTAGCGTCAGCTGCCTGTCACACTGCAACTTGATGTGCTCAAGTGCCGATTCCAATTCACGTATTATGTTTTCCTGGTCTATGACCTTCATTTCCTGTTCTTCAGTCTGCAGTTGTAATTTACGTTCAGACTCTCGCAGGCCAACAATCTAAGAAAGAAATACACTTTTTCTATCAAACCATTTCAACAAATGCTTTTACAGTTCTGCTTAATAGATGAATGCATACAAAAGATACAGATTTGCCTGCTGACACGAGTTCACACTTTAGAATTGAGCTCTGTACATTTTGATCACATGGACTAGTGGATTTTTTAATGCCCTGTGCAGAATTTAAACTGATACAAGAGTTTTTTCCTGTTTCTGGAATTTGCATACCACAGACAACTTGTTCACAAAATCACCCAAGGTTCACCCAAGGGCAAAGAGAGACACCAAGTCCTAATGGATTTCATTTTTATGTTTCCAGATGTCAGTATGATTCTTCAGTATATGGCGGTAAGCACTTACTTGCAGAAAGATTTTATACTGGATTTGGAAAAAAGAAATACTATCCTGAGATTAATAAAGACTGCAGGTGGGAAGAATTTCAATATGACACCAATATTTAAATATGTTGCTACTTGAGAAGTTAGCAGCACAAAGCAGTGTAAAAGGAGCAAGGAAATTTCCAGATTTGCAACACCTTTTAAACTAATGACACCAAAACAAGATACAAACAATTAACACAAAAGTATCCTTTTTTATGTTGATGTAAAGATCCAAAATATCCATATTAACAACAGATGTGAGTAACCTAAGCAGGCTTTCAATGAAAGTGAATTAAATTGATTTTACTTCTTGACACTATTTCATTTCATTATCTAGAACAGTAACAGGTAATAGGATAAAATATTAATCATTAGCCAAAGCAAACCTTGTTAAAGTATTTGAAGAGGATAGCTCTGAGCTCTTCAGCAGACAAGGAAACTAGTTTTCCTATTACATTATCCTCACTCTGTGAAAGGATCTGTGAAGAGGATCTAAGCAAGAACTGGCGACTCTGAATACTTTCATTCTTGTAATCAATAGCAGCCTCCAGGGCTTCAATTCCTTCTTCCAGCTGGAAAAGGACATGTTCTTCCTACACAGAAACACAGGAGTGAGATTGTAAAAAAAGTACAAAACAAATCTTTGTGTACATAAGACATTAACTTCATTCTCAAAGGTGAATCTAAATTTAAGAGCAAGACTAACTAGTAGTAGTATAGAGAATGGAAAGGGAAAAATAAGAGGAAGAGTAGAAATATAGAACCTGTTTGGAGCAAGCAGGAAATGTCTTGATATCCCTTCCACAGTTCAGAGTTCAAAAAAATGGTTCATCGCCACAAAAGCAGAAGTTCTATTCTTCTTCCTTCATTTTCCCCTCCCCACAGTTTGACTTCTACTATTACTTTTTCAGTTGAACTAGTTTTCTAACTAGCGATTAATGAACGAATCAGATCTGTAAGGAGTTTGGTGACCATTATCTGTGCAGGGAAGTGGCAGAAATTAATGCCCTGAAGTATTGCAGAAGATTCTATTACGTGAAGCAAATAAGATTCTTTCTGGCATGCTATCAGCTCAGTGATAGGCCCATACTGCTGCTTCTCAAGACCTAAAACAAATCTGTATATTTTATATGAAATTATTCTATCTCCAACTTAATTATACTGATCAACTCCAGTGTGTAACATCCACAATATGGATTATTTTCATTGTAACTATACGGAGGCCTTCAGGTGAGGTTTGGTCTTTCACAAAACCCTATGAAAAAAAATCAAGGGACATCACTATTAGAGTACTCTACCTTGTTCTACGTCCTGACATGAAAATATCTGCCTAAGATAAACTGATGTACATCCTGTTTCATTATTTCTAATTATATAATTGTTAGGCCAGTGACATTTGTCCAGACTCTAGCTAAAGTAAGTCCCTCTGAATGTAAATGTTGTTCACTGGTATGTAAGTAGCGCTATTATAGCAGTATTTTAATGTTGGCTGTTAACAAAAACACCCAACCTCAGTTCCTTGATTCTAGACTATTTAATACTGGCAGACATTTTAGGTCATGATTGGAATGCTTTATTATACAACATTGCCTAAAATTTTTATGTATCTCAAAGATGGTTACTTACTTCAGCTGACAACACTTTACCCTCTTTCAGTTTCTCATCCACACTATTTCTTCTTCTGAGTAGCTGATCCCTTTCCTTCTGAAGAACCTGAATTTTTTCCAGAATGTCTGTCTTATCTTCAGTAGTGCTGTCCTGAAGCTGCATTCCTTTATCACACAATTCCTGGTTCAGCATACTTAAGCGAGTAGACAATTTCATACTATCTTTGTTTAAAGCCTTTCAAAAAAAAAAAAAGAGAAAGAAATAAAAGGAAGAATGAAAGAAAGAAAGAGACCGTAGGTATAAAACTCCTTCCCCAAGAAACATATACACGAGACTGTCGCATCCTAAAGTGGAAGACCTGTCTACTTCTTGTAAAGGGATGCCATTTAGGCTGAGTAGACAGCTACCATAAAATTTACTATTTACTCAAAAGACGAAAGAAAACAAAAAAAATCAATGTGCAGTTTTCTACATATATTACATGAGTTAGTCATTACAGTGACAATGACATTTCAATTTCTATTTCTCAGTAGCCAAAGTAAATAATACAGAATGTTTCTCTGCCATGTTCTCTAGTTTGCAAGCATTGAGCAATTTTTTAGATATCATTATTTAACGCGCTGCAATAACAGAACTTTGGAAGTCAGATTTTGTTTTGTTGTTAGAATTTAGGGGATAACATGTAAATAAACGTTATTACATTGTATTATTCATGTTTTAAATGTTGATTTGATCAAGCCACACAATAATGTAATGGCAGTGCTAGAGACACAAACTGCACGGCTTAAACCTCTTCTGTTATCTGGCTGCCCTCCCCCCATAGTCTCTTCAGTCAGCACTACGATTGTGTTGAGTTTCTTTCTTTCTTTTTTTTTTTTTCTTAAATCACCTGGCTAGATCTCAGTTTCTTGATTTCTAGGTGGTTTTTCTCTTGCAATAATGCTTCTTTTTTAGCTACAATGGCTTCTCTTTTCTTTAAATCTTCTTCTAGTTCCGCTAACTGTTGGTGCTGTTGAAGAATTCTTTCCATTTCTTCATCCAGCCATTTCTTTTGCTCTTCTAATTTCTACAATTTAAACAGAAATCCGGAGAGCATTAACAAGAACTATTTGGGTCAGAATTTTAAGATTATGTTTTTCCTCTTTTAGAGTAACTGATAAAACGTGAGAAATCAACATTTCTATTCTTAACATTAATTATTCAACAGAATCTTGGTTCAGGATAATACAGAAATGGGATTGACTTAAGGACAGGCTCAGCAATGTTATATTACTACATCTTATGTAAACAATTTTATCAGATGCCTTTAAGGAAATGTATTCTTTTCCTAAAAACAGTTATATAAATAGATGTCATATATAGAATGACAACAACTAAGTTTGGAAGGTACCACAAGAATTCAGCTAGCCTATCCTCATTGCATTATTCTTGCCCAAGACCAAGATTTGTGGAAAAACATATAGTGATGAGAAACTGTGATGCTGAAAGAAAGAAAAAATGGGAGTTCTGAACCTGCTAGCAGAGTCTATTATATGTCTTTTCTGAAGCAACAGTTTATCAGTGGGCATATTGCTGGTATGGCTAAAAAGTTGCTTTTATTTCACTTTTTAAATTTATTTTCACCTCTAAAGACTTTGGTTAACTCATGAAACTCTCATGTTCCAATGTTCAATTCTGAAATCATGCAAGTAGCACTGTTGCACAGGAAACCTGCTATTCTAACACTGTTATGAACAACCAAAACCATAGCCCTCTGTCATATTTATCAGATGGGAAAAGAAATAAACAAACCATGCAACATTTATAACAGAGCTCATCAGAATCACCTTCAAACCTACCAGACAACCAAACCTGTTGAATTTCCAGCTATCTGAATCACTACCTTTGACAAGTCATAGCAAAAACAAAGATATTACAGCCCTCTCCTTTCCTTCATTCAAAAACAGTACAAGAGCTCCTTGACTCTAGTCTCAGTTTTTGCTACAGCAAAAAAATAAAAATTAAAAAAAAAAAGGATGGAATACTCTTCTTCCAAACACTTTACAAAGATGACAAGGGGTGAATAAAGACATCTTTTTCTTTTCAGTGTCCACACAGATTTGGAATAGATTAGCTACCTCTGATTTCTGTAAAGTTCCCACCGAGTTATTTTTCTTCTTTTTAAATGCAGCAATCTCTCTGTCTTTCAGTTTAAGAATCTTCTGTTGTTGTTCCATCTTAAGCTGCAGTTCCTATAAACAAAAACAAACAAAACTTTCTTTCTGCCTCCATCAGTCTGTTTTTCAAACACATTTAATGCCAGAATCTACACAATTATAAAATACGAAGTATTGACCTAATTTACATGCAAAATTGCAACTCAGGGCTAGACATCACATAATAACATTTAAAAAAATAGCTGAAGAGAAAGGAAGACTGAAGATTTCTGTGAAAATATTTATACACAATTTCTTCAGTGTCAAGAAAGCAACTACTTAAAATGACAAAATCGAGTAGTATAGTGCATTGCCTTTGGGAAAACAAAGGTAAAACTGGTTGATCTCATTCTTTGTCATAAGGAAACAGAAAGAATCCTACTTTAATTTGTAGCTGGTCGCGCTGAATCTCTGCTTCTAGTTGCTTCTTTTTTTCACTCTCCTCACGCAGTCTTTTCTCTAGCAGGGTCTGCTGATGCTTCATCTGAGCCACATTCTGCTCAAGTTCTATTGCTCGTTTTTCACTTTGGTTAGATAGAGAAGCCAGATTCTTAGTGTCTTGCTTCTTCTTCTGTAAGGCCTGAATGTTCATGGAAAATTTCAGCTTAACAGCAGGAAAACTTAAAACTAAAACATGACTCAGGTTAATTCTCTATTTCAGTGAGTTCGGACAGTGAGTAAGACCTACTAAATTTTGCCACAACAATCACACATTATTTCTGAGGTCTGAGCCTTTATAAAATCATCAAAGACAGAACTATCTAACTACATATTTGTTAAGTAGCATTAGGTATAATTATATGAAGGTTCTCATTGGCTACTTCAATCCAACCAGCTTCAATTGTGTGAAGCTGGTGAGAGTTTCACAAGCAGTGTTCAGATTTCAAAGGTGACAATGAGACAGGAATTTGCAAATCCTAATGGCCATATCAGAAATACCTGCACTTTCAGCTTAGCTGCATCCATCTTCTTCCGGAACTCTTTTTGTAACTTGGCTTTCTCAGGAATGTCTCTTAGCTCCTTATTCTCCAGCTCCTGAAGCTGCTTTTGTGTTTCAGCCAGTTCCATTTTGGCCTGCTCAGATTCTTGCTCCAGTTTAGTTATCCTCAAAGAATATTGCCTGCTTACAGACTGTGCATCCTTACCTTAAAGACATCATATACAAATAGTTTTAAAACAGCAAGATAATAATTTGAAATGTATTACTTAAACCTGTAATTGAATCGTTACTTACTTCATCCTGATTAAACCAAAAATTTCTGAGATATTTTCCAAACCTAAACAAACAGCTCCCTTATAACACTGAAATATAGATAAAGGAAGGAGTCTTAAATCTGAACTCTTCATAAATCATCTGATGTCACCAAAGAAAGCAACACCTGAGTGCCACATCAAGTGAAAATGTTCTGCCTACTGCAGTCCTTGACAAAATAGCTCGCCTGTATTACTTTTTCTTTTTTTTTTTTTCCCAGAAGAATATGCTGCATATTTCTCAGCTTTCAACTTGGTAATCAGCAAAAAAACTTTGGATTGTGTTTCTACTGATTTGCCCTGTTTGGGCAATCTGATTTGCTCTGTTTGGGATTCCCAAAGTACTATTACTGGGGGCACAGAATCTTTCTCAATGCCAAAAGACTGCCTCAAGAGAATATGTACACAGTAGAAGAGTGTGATTGAAACAGATAAGGAGAGATCTTTAGGGTCATCATAATGATAAGTTTCTGGCAAGCATATATATATCAGGACAGGTGTGTAATGATATAGGCTAACAGGGACACTGACCTTTTCCCTCATCCACATCTGACTCCTGCTTCTCTACTGCTATGATGGGAATGCAAGCATTCCCAGCACAGTGTTGTATCTTCTCTCCTATCCCAGCCACTGTGTGACAAACACATGTCCATGAAGAGATCAGTTGCACTAAGCATACATGAAAAATTACACTATAGGTGGATAAACACAACAAGCTACAAAACACAAAAAATATTTAACAAACAAATCTGCATATCACAGCAGAGTAGGAGCAATAAAAATTTGCAGCCTTCAGTGCAGTCATGGCAAGTAATTCATAGAAGTTATGAATCTTTAAGTTACCAGAAGTATTCCCGCATAAGAAAATTACATAAAAACTAAGACATGCAGGACTTCAGAAGTTTTGTGTCTTTTCTCTTGCTTATTTCTGAATGTCTTAATTTCAATTTTTCAGCCACTTACCTGTTCTTACTAACTCCTTAATAAGTTCTTCTTTCATTTTGATGTTAAGTGCAAGTTCTCTCATTTTTTGCTTGGCCTCAGTGAGTCTCAATTCTGAATTCTTTAACTTCTGCATGTTAAAAACATGACTTTTCTGGAGGCAGTCAATTTCTTCACCTTGAAAGAAAACAAAGGAATGTGGAGACAAAAAAAAAACGAATACACTCTTTATCCAAAAGACAGTAAACTGAAATATAGTATGTGTAGAATTCTTACAAATGAAGTGAAAGAGCCAAAAGGAGAGAGTAGTGCAAAGAGTCTTTCCCTGACGTCTGTCTAAATAGGGAAACGATAGCATGCATTAGCATTTCAAGAGAAACAGCTAACCTGAGAGAGACAAAAAATATTATTTAAGCATTTTCAGTGCATCTCTGATGAAATAATAGCATGTTTCCTTTTCTTGAACTAGTACTGGAGATTTGTATGTGAAGTGCTTTCTCGCTAGTAAGTAGTACTTAAACATTAAGGTCACTGATGTCAGTTCCAGAAAAGGGAAAAGGAAAATAATTTAAAAATAAATTTATGTTGAGCTATAATGAAAAAAGTATTTGTAGCAAAGAAAGACATTTTGATGGGAAAAATAATTACATATGATAAAGACATTATTGCATATTCTGATATTATATCTAACACAATTTACTCTCATGACTTCCATTTTACCTGTGGCTGTATCAGTCTGTAGCACAGATTTGTTACATAAATTGGACTTGTCTACTTGACATTTCATGTCACTTAGCTCAAAGGGAAAGCACAGAGAAGCCCGTTTTCGTGTCCACGTTTGGTTTATTGAATGCCTAAGGAAGAATGGAAAACACGATGCACTCCAAACACAAAGGGATTTTTTCTTCTTTCAGCTTTATACAAAGTACATGATCTTAAAAAGAGTGCCAAACTGAGAAAGCTTACATAAGCATTTGCACCATCTTCTTCCCCTGCTCGATCTTCTTGTTGGATTCTGTCCCCGAAACAAGGATCATGCAATCTTTATCACATCAAAAAAATGTGTTTCTTAAACTAATTTCATAATATGCCCAGTTGGTCCTGCAAATTTATTTTAAGTAGTATCACAAATGGCCTCACATTACGGTAGGATTAGGCAGTAAAATTATATTTGCTATATATTTATCTGTAACAAAAATTAAAGAAAAAATTACTTAAGTGAGAAAAAAAATACTTAAATTACTTTTTACTGTCTGTATTTTCTTTCTCTTCATCACTCTGATCAGAGAAGTGGCAGTGAAGGACTTCATCTTGATCTTCTAAGTAGCTCAGTATCATCTGGCTACGAGCACGGAATCCCGCCATCATCCGAGCCAGGGAAAAAGCAGGGGGGCTGGTATACACCTGCCAAAAAGCACCCAAAAAACACTTGTAATAGTTTAGTAATTCTTTACTGATATTCCAATAGAATTTCAGTTTAAAAGTCTTTCACTACCTGACCTTGTATGCAAAATTGCAGGTGTTTTAAATAATATTTCTGAGTACCTGTGTACCAGAAGGTTTTGCAAGAGAAGTTTCTGCTTAGAACACTTGTCCCAAGTGCAAAAGAAGGTACTGTTACCAACTTGTTACCCAAAATGTTCAGTGTATCAATACAGAATAATCATTCATTTTGGTAATGCTTCCTATCTGAACTGTTAAACATTCCACGAAAAGATCACAAAAGACTACAGCTTTATCACTGTGATAAATTCTGTGTTTTAAGTCAATTTGGATGGGGCTTTGAGCAATCTGATCTAGTGAAAGATGTCTCTGTCCATAGCAGGGGAGTTGGACTAGATGATTTTTAAAGGTCCCTTCAAACTCCAGCCATTCTGTGATTTAAAATGAAAGCCCATACATTTTGGACAACTGTGGCATAGCATGTGTTGCAAGACATTAGAAAGTACTTTTTCAGAGTCTTCAATGTGGAAGCTAAACAGCAGCTGACAAAGTCACCATAATTTGTCACGTCAAATCTAATTATTGAACAATAACTGTTAAAAAAATGTAATGTTTAGGCAGACCTTACCTTTCGGGTCTCTGTCCCTGAAGATGGGTGAAGGGAGTGTAGCAGACTCTTTGTGAGTGGGACACTATATGGCCTTCTTGCAGATGCTGTAACAGCAGGCCCATCTCCACAAGCACTTGAGAAGTCCAAAGTTTTCACAACCATAAACTTCTCTAATTTTTCTTTTAGCTGATCAATAAGGATTTGCTGTTCCACCATTTTTTCATTCTCATAGAAAAAAAAAAAAAAGCAAAGCTGTTGCTGATCACCAGGTCTGCATCATACCTTTCTAAATTCATTATAAAGGTCAGGCTTCTTGTAAATCACTCACTAACTCTAAATTCTTCTGCAGTGCACAGGCAAATTCTGCAACAAACTGAAAATTCTCTGGCATGACAAGTAGAATCTTATCTCTCCCCAGACTCCAATAATTTTTTTTGAGACATTTTTGTCTCTAAAGGACCTGTCCTAGATAAGTTATGTCAGCTAGATTTAGGCACCTAGTGAGAAGTAGAGAAGTAGATGACATATTTATCAGCCCCTGCTTGCCTTATTTGTGTGTTCATGGAGAAATAAAATGGTAATTCAAGAAAAATGTTTAAATGAAGAACATGGTCGAAGTTTAAATAATGAAATGTACACAGGCTTCCTCTTCCTCTTTGAGCAGTCCAACTTGAAAGATTATTTTTATTAATAAACATAAACATGTACACGATCCCAGGATCCCTTGTATCAACTATTACTTTCTTTTCTACCCAGCCTGAAATTTGTTGGTAATGCTAGTTTGAAGAACTTACTTGCCTTTCCTACAGCAATCTCTGTGCATTGTTCGAAATTACATATCTTCACTGAACTGATTCATCCATAAGGCAAAGACTATATGATTTTCAATCGTCTCTGTTCCTTTCAGAATACATCTAAAATCTTGCCTACCAACAACAGGAAATTTGAAGAACTGCTAAAGGTAGTTAACTAAAGTATGCATTCTCCTACTTTGAATTTTGTATTTATTCTTTTTTTCTTGTCTTCTTAGACTGCAAGTCCTTTCCCCATACATAGACAACGCCCCACAAATTGACATTTTGTTGGAATACAATACATAATATTCTCGTGTCACAGGAAAAAGAATATATATATGAATACCATACATTTTATGATTTTGGAAGCAGTAATAGGCAACTCCACCTTGCAACTTTTTTTTTTTAATCCCTATAAGACTCTGTCCGTTATGCCCTTGTACATACAACCCCATAGTGCATAACCTGTTAAATCACTACGTGTGTACAAACATTTACATGCTACTTTTACAGTTCTTATTCTATCATATATCACTGAAATGACACATTCCAGTGCATACAACTTTAAACCTTTTGACACAAGCATTTGATTTAATTATTATACTGATTTTTCTGTTTCTAAGTAAAAGTGGCAGCTGTGATCTTTTGCCTACAGTACGACTGTTTCTGTTCATAACATCGGCCTCATATCCTCCACAGAATACGATTATAAGCATAATCGTATATAAGCATCTATGCATATTATAAGCATAGATTGTTTCAGTCTAATAAGTTGACAATATGCAGTATGGGTTAAAAAAGGAAAACACACAAAAAAGCCTATCCAGAGATGACAGAACAGAAAAAAAGTTACAGAGGAAGGAAAAGATGGTGACTAGTATACTTACCTTTCATTCACTGACTCTCCCCAAGCCATCAGCAAAGAAGAGGAAAAAGAAGAAAAAGGAGAAAAAGTAGAATAAGGAGAAGAGTACTAGCTAGCCATGTTTATACTGTTCCCTTTAAAAAAGTCAGATCTATCAACTATCCTATATATGGTCTCCTGGATCTTGAAATGCTATTCACTTACTACCCATTACAATTTCATTAGCACACACAAGATCTATAGAGGGAAGGAGGCAAGCAGTGTTTCCACTATGTCACTCTGTTTCTTGTAATAGTAAACTCTCAGAAAACTAGGATGAAATTCTGTCTTTCAAAGTCAAAAGGCAACAATACTTTACTCTCACACTGAATAAAGATATAACAAAACATGTTTCTATACAGCCTTTCAATTACAGCATTCTGTAGGAACTTTATGGTCTTTTTGAGATTCTAAATAATCTTTAAAAGCCTTTCAAGTCCTAAATCATGAATTGTCCTGAAACAACTTGGCAACAATACAGATCTGGAGGAAGGCAGGAAGCAAAGACAGGGTGAATGAATCACTTGATATCGTACAGGAAGGCTGTGGCACAGTTAGGCTGATATACAAACTTCAGGAATCACAGTATTGTGATTCATCCACTAGATGATCTCAGCTCATTAAGGGATACAGCTCTAATTCAAACAAGGTGCTTGTAAGACTGGTAGGTATTTACATCCAAAAAAAATCTGAAGGATCTGTCTTGAAATAATGAGTGCACTCCTATAGTGGAAGGATTATTTGATATGGATATATGTAAGATGCACCAGAGGAAAAATACCTGTAATCTATGTGTTTCTTGAGCCTTCTTTAAAGATTCCAGTTGCTCTTCATTTTCCTGTATTAGTGTCTTTATCTGATTCTGCAATATCTTCAATTCATGATCCTTCTGGCTGAATACTTCTTCATCCATAGCTAGAGCCTGCTAGAAAATAAAAGGAAAATTCAGCCAGCGGAAAAGCAGACATTGTTATTCTTGAAGCTGGAAAATTTAAAATACATATATTCATTTGTTGTTAAAAGATGTTATTGGAACTGCAAAGTTGTGATGTATATATGGCAAATTCTCCCATCACGGAATCACAGAACGGTTGAGGCTGGAAAGGACCTCTGGAGGTCACCTGGTTTAAGCCCCGGCTCAAGCAAGGCCACCTTGAGCAGGTTGCCCAGGACCACGTCCAGGTGGCTTTTGCAGATCTCTGAGGATGACTCCACAACCAACCTCTTTGGGCAACTTGATCCAGTGCACAGCCACCTACACAGTACAGAAGTGTTTCCATATGTTTGGATAGAAGCTCTTGTGTTCCAGTATATGCCCACTGCCTTTTGTCCTGGCTGCACGTTCATTGTACCTTCCCTTCAGGTATTTGTAAGACATTGATAAGATCCCCCACTGAGCCTCCTCTTCTCCAGACTGAACACTCCCATCCCTCTCAGTCTTTCCTCGAAGGAGAGGTGCTCCAGTCCATTAAGCATCTTTGAGGCCCTCTGCCGGACTTTTTCCAGTACGTCCGCGAATCTATTGCATGGGGGAGCCCAGACCTGAACAGAATAAAGTAGAATGGAGTTGGAAAGGACCTACAAAGATCACCAAGTCCAACTGGCTGACCACTTCAGGACTAACCTAAAGTTACAGCATGTTACTGAGGGCAGTGCCCAAATGCCTCCTGAACACTAACAGGCACGGGGCACCAAACAGCTCACTAGGAAGCCGGTTCCAGTGTCTGACCATCCTCATGGTACAGAAATTTTTCCTGATGTCCAGTGTGGACTTCCCTCCCACAGCTTTGTGCCATGCCCATGCATTCTTCCCTCAGTTACCAGCAGCAGAGACCAGCACCCTCCCTCCTCAGGAAGTTGCTGAGAGCCATGAGGTCGCCTCTTGGCCTCCTATTCTTCAGACCGGACAACCCAAGTGTCCTCAGACTCTCCTCACAGGACCTGCCTTCCGGCCCTCTTACCGGCTTTGTTGCCTTCCTCTGCACACTTTCAATTATCTTAACATCCTTTTTACATTGTGGAGCCCCTGAGCACACAATACTCAAGGTGAGGCCACATCAATGCTAAATATGGTGGGAGAATCACCTCTTTTGACTGGCTGGCTATGCTGTGTTTAACGCACCACAAAATACAGTTTGCAACTGCAACTGGACACACTACTCCAGGTGTGGCCTCACTGAGTGGAAGGATCACATCTCTTGACCTGTTAGTGATACTTCGCCTAGTATCAACTTTGCCTAGTAGCCAACAAAACCACTAGCCTTCTTAGTAGCAAGGGCACATGGCTGACTCATGTTCAACTTGGTGTCCACCAGGACTCCCAGGTCCTTTTCTGCAGGGCTGCTTTCCTGCGAGGTGGCCCCCGGCATGCACTGGTGCCTGGAGTTGTTCCTCTTCAGGTGCAGCACTCTGTACTTTCCCTTACTGAACTTCATGAGGTTCTTGTCAGCCCACCTTTCTAAGCTGTCAAGGTCCCTGTGGTTATGGCAGCATGGCCCTCTGGGGAATCAGCCGCTCCCCTCAGAAGTGGTTATGTGCGGTTTCTACCAGTTGTTCCTTTACTCCTGTTTCTCATCTATTGATTTTGTTCTGACAAGTTTCTTTCTCCCAAAGGAAATAATGTACCCGTAACCAACACTACTTTACAAAGTAAAGATTTAAATCCAATTACTTTCTTCAGTGTGCTGTGACATGTGGCTACAAAATCTCAGCATCAATCATAACATTAATACACTTCTCAAACGAAAAACTAAGGATGGCCTTCCTCATTTTTCATCTCAAATAAGAGCCTAAAGATTAAAGAAATTATAATAATGTTTTTTTCAGGTGTTTTTCTGGGTAAGTGATCCAATAGTGATTGAAGGTTACTTCCAAATGTAGTTGGCCTTCCAGGAAACTTTTAGGAGCCAAATGAAAAGTATAGACACACTATGTCTTACCATTCTAAAGACAGATACTTCTGTACAACTAGCTTACCTATATCTTTCAAGAAAAGACAACTCTTAAGAGCTGCTCAAGAGCCTTTATTGTCCTGTTTATTTTAGTATCTTCCTAACCATCTCCTCCTAGATGTGGATGTAATGCTTACCTGGGTATCTTTCAGTTTAAGCCCAGCTCTTACACTGTTTTGAACCCGGGAAGCAGAGGTTTACAATAAGCCAGAAAAAAAAAAAAAAGAAGAATAAATAAAATAGCTGTAATTTAGAATGATTAGAACCAAGAAAAGCCAGAATTTGTGTATGCAATTGCCAGGTAACAATCTACAGGCTTACCAGAATTCAGTGTGAAAACTGAAAATGGGTTGATTTTATAAAATTCTAACTTGTTGGAACTCTATCTCCTCCTCCTACAAGACAGACACAGATTAGCTTTTCTGATCTGTTCATAGGTACCTAAACAATCAACTTATAATGAAATACCTGGCATTTCTTTAGTTCTCTCTTCAGCTGAAGAATTGTGATATGATGGGGCTCTTGCATGGTCCCGGTTCCAGTGTCAATTTGCTGCAAGGTGAGAGCTTCCTTCATTACATCCTGTACCATGTTGATCCAACTTTGCAACCTGTCCCGATGACTTCTTTTTAAGCTAACATCATCATTCAAATCAACCAGGAATGGGAAGGCTTCATCTAAACAGTTTCTGTAGCTGAAGCACTGAACTTGGAGCCGGGTGAGCTGTTCTTCTAAGAAACTGATTCGGGTTCTTTCCTGATTTACGTCGTGTGAACACTGATTACTGACTTGTTGGTTCTGCAAAGCTTCTCGGAGCAATCTGATTTCAAGTTCCATTTCATCAATCCGGTCTTGATCAGGGTTGTAGTTTACAACTGGTTTATTTCTAATGTTTTTGGCTCTGTTTGCATATTTGAGCGAATTTAAAGATTCATCAAAGTCTGATGAAGATGGACTTATACATGTTATCATGACAGTCTTGGCGTTTCCTCCTAGGGAATCTTTCAGAATGCGAGTGATTTTAGCATCCCTGTATGGAATATGTACGCTTTTCCTTTTTGGGTCTCCAAGAGCACTGATGACATTTCCCAAGGCCAACAAACCACTATTGATCTGAATTGATTCTTTGAATCGTTCACCAGTATTTCCAGTCTTTGTCACCCTCTCTGATCCTGCCAAATCCACAAAATGGAACTTTGAAGCAATCATCTGGACTGATTTCCAAGATGAATCCTGTGGAACATCACTATTTTTTTGAGACTCTGCAGATTGTTTCTGACAAATACTGATAGTAAAAATGGCATGCGATCGACTAGAGTGTTCATTCATTTGTGTTGTGCCTGTGTGACGCGCTGCATTGCCACTTTCCAACAGGCTCATCACTTCATCTGCACATTCTACTTGGAATTCCTTAGCACCGACAATCACTTCAAACACCAAAACAAAGAAAATCAGAATAATTAAATTAATTCTGAACTTTTCAGTAAAAGTTTACAGCAATTATGAATAGTCAATCCATAAACACAGATCACAGAAGCATACAAGCCTGCATTATTATAAGGTCGTAGCACACAGCTAAATAAAATAAAACAGTATGTGGAAAGCATGAAGTACAGCACATCTGAAACCTGCGGAGACGTAATATATGGGCGTATTTTGTCACAGTATTTGAAACTATATCTTAAACAGAATACACAGTGTTAGGTGTTTACACATCATCTTATGCAATTTGCAATCTAGTGCTATCTAGAAAGAAGTATGAGCAAACCTAGCCCAAAGCTTACTTTGTCAGTTAAAAAAAAAAAAAAAAAACAGACAGAAATTTTAAAAGTTTGTAGTAAAAGTGACTCCCAGCCTATGTTAAGAACATAGTTCTTAGTGGAATGGAAGCATATATTTACAGTATAAGTAGCTTAACAAATATAACTTTGAAGTGAGAAGTACAGGCTTAATCTTAAAACATTCATTCAACTGAATAATCATGCACAATTGTGTTTCTATGCAGAATTTGCAGAAACAGTAACAGTACTACCTTATCACCTGACGCTGCTTCTGGAGGAACATCGATATTGTTCATAGGAATCTAAAATCAAGACTGCTTCGGATCAGCTAAACTGAATTTATATTTTGAAAATGTGACTTCTTCTAGTATTAGTCGTCAATAAGCTCTCTTTTCAAGAGATGGAAAGAATAATTAGGGCACACAACAGAAACCAAATGCACCAAGTAGAGCTGAAATCCTACCTGTATTTCCCTTTTCATCTTCTCGGATATGTAAATCTTTCACAGAGGTCTCCAACTCCAATAAATCTCGAAGTTCTTCCTTGTAAACCTCTATATAAGATACTTTTACACGGAAATCAATGTTATGGTTTTCAGAAATATGCTGAAATAATTCCTGAATAGCCCGTGGGATTATGCCCTTTTCATCCTCTGAAACTGATGCTAAAATATAAACACAGATGTCACAGACACTTGCAGTCATTCTGCCACACAAATTACAAAGACTGAAACTAAAGAGAAGTCTGTGAGGTTTACCACGCAATATACTAAGGAATAGGAAGAGCTCAGTTTTCCCAAGTTTTCATGTAAATATTTGCTTTTCTGTTGATCAGAAATGCATGGAAATTATACAGAACTTTACTATTTTCTGCGGGCATGAGACTAAGAGAAAATTAAATCAGTAAAAAATCATGCTACAAGAAAAAAATACTTTAAATTTGCTAATGAATTAATGATAAAACTTCAAATCCTTTATGCAGAAAGAACGAATACATAATTTTCAGGGTTTCACATTCAGACTTTCAAAAATATCAAAGTGGGTGAATTGGTTAGGGGAAGAGTGGAGATGATTACACAGACTAGCCTAGGGAGTATAAGAAAAGGACCAAGAAAAATCCAGGTAGTCTTCCAATTCCTGCTACTCCCCTTCTTCTCTCTTATTAAACAGAACAGACAAACAAATTGTTACACTTCTTGATATGGAAGGGACGATAACCAGAGCTGGTGATACAGGGATTCCAGGGAAAGTTGGAAAGCAAAAACGTATACATGCAGAAGCTGCAGAATTTTTCTGCAAACTAGTACAGAAAAAAAAAGTAGTTTCCAGTCTCAGGTGTTTGAGAAACACTGACTTGGAAATACCAAGTAAGTTGAATAGTAGAGTTTCAGATATCTGCCTTTAAAAAAGCAAAATTTGAAGTTCAACAT